>NC_046979.1:19670990-20310990 GCF_009769545.1 Cyclopterus lumpus
CCTTTGATTCCCTCCGGGGCTTGATTTGTGGCATCCATTGGGGGGGGGGGGGCTCAGTGGCTCAGGCGCTCAGTGGCTCAGGCGCTCAGTGGCCATGCTTGACAGGGAGGTTTCCTTTTGAACGTGCTTCTCTGTGGACTGATTTGGTTCCCTTGAAAGGATTAAGGCCCCCTTTGTGCAGCCTAAATCAACAGAGGGCCCCCCTCTCTACCCTCCATGAAAGGGCCTGACTGGGGAAACGGTACACAAAATACGCTTTCTCTCTGCTGCATGATAGTCCACTCTTTTGGCCCCTATCCCCATTTGAATAACCCTCTTTTCTTCCCTTTTACCATCTCCGCCTCCTCCTCCTCCTCTCTTGCCATATGCTAATTCATGCCGCCATTGCAAAAGGCCAGTAAAATATTCCAGGTGCAGGGAGAGCCAGGACCACTGGTATTTTTATGGAGGGTGGCGTTGAGATTAAAAGAGTACGGTGTTTTATTTTAAAGAGGGGATTACTATTGCTCTAATGCAATCACACCCGAGCACAAGCAACACATCCGTCGAGAGAGGTTCATTTGTGGGCCGACGAGTGTCAATATTTGCACAGAAAGGCAGGTGCAAAAGGGCTCCGTTTGTTTGAGCGTGCGTGCGCTTGTCTTGTTGATGCACATGAAGTGCTTGTTGAGCAAGATAGACACAAACAGCCCCCCCAAACAAAGCTATGACTCGGTCATTATATTGAGTTCTGCAATGAAGAAACAGTCATAGCCACAAGTGACACGGAGCAACTTGAACATTTGAATGGTGACATCTACAGACAGTGGTGTAAGAACACAGCTTCACGATTCAGAACGTTTTTATGAATGTACCAAATATCAAAAGCTGGCCTTTGATGAATAAATCAGGCGTGATTGTAAGGGACACAAATATTACAAATAGCTTGATATTTCTGACAGAATGTACTTTTTTTCCCGCAGATTAGCCAAAAGCTTATTTCAGATTCAGCGCAATTATTATTAATAACATTGTGACAGATTGGGACAAAAAGTCAGACACATGAATATATCTTAAACCAACATGAATATATCACATACATAACAGAGAAGGCCATTGTTATTCAGCTGCTGATGTGCAGCTTCGGTAATGACTGACTGTTGGCTTTTATTCTCTGCAGCGAGACTGGAAATCAGCCCAGGGCAACCTCAGGTCTCTTTGAAGCCTTAGTGCTGGTCTCTCATCTTTTAATCTCACAGCCTTCTCACCTACTCAATAATTACAGTGTTTTTTTTCATGCTCTCTCAAAAGCCATAATGTGTTTTCCTCTCTCTGTCTTTCTGCCTGGGGCCAACACTGCATTTTGAAAAAGAAAATCCAACTGATGAGCTTTTGAGTCATCAGACGTTGATTTGTTTTCTTCCCCTCGTCTGTCGCCGTCACCTCCTCACCAGACAACCGTAGTTGGCTTAAAGTCACCGTCACTCTCCGCTTGCCTCGCTGTTTTCCTCCCTCCTTCCTGCTCGCTCTGGGTTCAGTGTACCCAGGAATGGATTCCATTAACCAAGAGTCATTAAATGTTAGCTCTAATTACCGCGCTTGTCAATGTGCCCCGCAGGTGTCAGCGCCGGCTAACCTGATTCATTTGCTGTGCAAGAGAGTAAGCACCCTTCGAAAAGATGGCGGTGTAGTAGTCTATTGAAATAAACAACTTTTGTAAAGTCTTCCGAGGCGGCGTGGGTGGAGGTCGGTAACTGGCCATATTAAGACAGTGACTGCTGTCCAGGGAGTGGATTGAAGTGCTGGGTTGCACAGGTACTGATGATGAAACACAAAGGCCTGCAGACAGGTCTATCAAACCATTAAAGCGCCGTCCCGGGGCAGTAATATCTCGTCGCCCGGTTACATTCCCTGCCTTTATGAAATTGTCAATCCACAAGCCGTCCCAGAGACTCCGCTACGTCTTTGGAGAGCAGAGACTAAAGCTCGCTGTGCATTGTTTGGGGAGCCAGGCCTCAGCAGCAAGATTAGGATAATGCTGGATGACATTTTAATAAACCTCCGCAGTGCCATTATCAAGAGAGGGTTGGACAATGTTCTCATCAATGAACTGTTGAGTGTGTGGAACCTATTTAGAGTAGAAAAGATGTTTTGGACTAACATTGAAAACAAATCTGGACAATGGAATAAGTAATGCCACAATCCTCTGAGAGTATGCTGAATGGCCTTTTACCTGAGTACACATGACCACAGGGACGTAGAAACCGTGGTCGCAGTTAGAAATTAAGTTTTTTCATTTTAAAGCTGGGGTCGTTAATCTTGAGAAACAAGCAAGAGTAGCCGACGCTAGATTAAAACAATTATCCAACCTAAAAGCCCAGCCCAGTGTTACTAACTCTTTTCCAATGAAAGTCGTCCCTCGTGAGACATCTCCTGCAGCTGTGTCTACAATGTGAGACCGAGTTCAGTGTGGGGGTGAATTTAAGTACCCACCCACCACCCCCCACCACCAGCACAACACTGATTTCACCATGCTTTACTGGAGTTAATGTGAAAATGAAGCTGTGCTACAGCGAGACTCGGGGCCGCCACCGGCGTGAAGAGCGCCGCTGGTGAAGTGTGTCGGGCTTGAGTGCGTCTGTCACCGGGGGAGAGAGTAATGTGTGATGTGGAAGGGGTAATTTGCAGTGCTGATGGCATTGTTTGAAAAAAAAATAGCGAGAGAAAAGCGGAGGTGAACTTTTGTGGCGGATATCAGAGCTGAAGAGCTCCCTGGATTGTCATAGAGAGCTCTGCTGGCAGCGAAATTGCCTGTGAGCATATTACTGCGGTGTGGGAGGCAGCTGAGGGCTTGTTTTTCTCTTTCTCCGCCTCATTCTCACTGAGAGCTGGACCGCTGATGGAGCCGCGTGTACTTCCAGGCAGTGGGCCGCCACCTGCTATAATCTCAAGTGATATAGAGAGCAGCATTCACGCCACAAATCACCCAGGCAGCTTCCCTAACTCACTCAGTGGACTGGAGCGAGAAGGTTGGCCTTTCACAGCACCAGTGTTGGTTTACGGCCCCAGGCTGACCTCGCGCTGACCTCTGCCGTCTGTGTGGGTTGGTGTGTCAAGGAATCGGGGCTGCCTGTGGAGCTTGGCCTGATGCACAGTGGAAAGATGACCTGACTACCGTTGGCCACTCCTGCGTTCTGCCGAACCCGCGCAGTCAAGGACGGTCTCTCTTTTCCCTGGCAGGGGCCGGGGGGGCCACAGAGAGGTCGTTGCCCCCTCCCTCCGGACATAACTGCTGGAATAAAGCGTAGTTGTTTTGGCCTAGACACAAGCTTAATTCAAATAAAAAGCATCTTTTGATATTTAATAACTGTGCATGTTTTGAGAAATAAGTCAGGGATCTGAAGGATACATCACTCCAGGTGTTTCCCCAGTGGTCCTTGCTTCTGTTGGTTACCCATTCCCCGCTCGGAGCAATCTAGTGGATCTCTAAGGGGGTAAAGGGAAGCTCAATATCCTGTGCTGCACAGAGCGAAGGCCTGCCCCCTTCTTCCTCTCCATGGCTGTAACTACAGAGAGAGGCTGTAATTCATGACCATGAAAGGGGCCGCTCCAGCCATGCCTCATCTGCTGACACAGACAAACAAAGGTTACCAAATCAAGGATAGCGCTGGCTGATTTACTGCCTCGCCGTCGCAAACAATGGCCCTATGGCCCCATGCTTCCAGCTCACATTTACTGTGTCTGTCTGCAGGCAGAGATATATGGCAACACTTCCAACTGTACATATTTCTAAATCATTAAATGTACTGATCAGTCCTGGTCTGAGCAGCAAAGGGTTGGTCTTCCAGACTTCTTGGTTTGGTTTTAACACAATGAATGTCTTACTTTATGTCAAAACATATGCAATCAAGCCTTACTCCTGAATTTCTGGAAGATAACTCTGTCAGGCAACTACTGAATGCACAGGTTGGTGCCCAAACAGAGGTCAGTTGATTGGGGATCCGTTTAAAAGGAGATGTTGTGAATCGGTCTGTTGGTGTGTGCGCACACACACACACACACACATCCAGCAGTGTGGGCCAGTCTGCCATCCACTCCAGCAACACAAAGAGGTCATTCAGAGTTGGTTCCCCGAGTCCCGAGGTTAGAGACTAAGTAAATCCATCCATCTTAATGCACTTATTTCAGCACCAGGAGAGCTAGAGGGAGACTGTGTAAACATGGCGATATCCGACATGCCACGCTAAACCCAAAGAGCCTGGAACCCATCAGCCCCAAAATGAAAGGTCTACATCTCAAACACAAACATTTAAATGGGCTGCAGTCCAGAGATCAAAGTGAAAGGCCTTAGTTTTCCTGCCGGCCCCCTCGGGTCTGCCACACTGAGATATGCAGCGGTTTAGCAGCCAGTCAGCGTTGAATGGTGAGCAACTGTATACTGCACATGTCTTCTTCTCTCCGTTCCCTGAGATAAAGCTCTGGTGCGGTTTTTATAGGTCTAGGTAAAGGATTTTAATGAGAAAGACACCAGATTTATTTTTCATCTGTTTTTTATTGTGATGATCTTATGTATCACATTTTAGCTTTGCCTAAATACATTTTCTTTGTCAAATAAAGGATTTTGGCCAAGCGGCAGTGACCTTGATAAAGGCATTCACCCAAGTCGCTTTGAACAGAAGCATCTCTCTATTTGCCGTGTTTCACCGTGTCCTTGACGCGTGTCGGCGATGGAGATGCTACAGACTTGTGGAAGTGGACGGGTGGAGGGAGCTGTTGAAAGCACCAGTCCCTCTTCCCAGGAGAGATCCTCCCCCATCACCATCACCAGCACCCATTGATGCAATGTGACATCAGCCACTCTCCTGCCAACTTTGCAGCATTAACAGGGTCAAAACACCACACACACACGCACACACACACACACCACTTATCTAGACCCAGCCATTCCCAGTGCACTGTTGGTGTGTTCAGGCCAATTATGCCTGTGTCAGTCTTTGGTCCCTGCGGTAGGGGTGACATTGCCAAAGAGGGAGAGAGAGCGGGCCGCCTTTAATGAGGCCTCATGGTGGCTTAGAGGTGTATGCGCAAAATACTGCATGAGCACATGTGTGCGTGCACAACAGCAGGAGTGCTGGTCTGCTATAATCCACTCTTCTGTCTGTCTTTTCTCTTCTCAAGGTCTCCATCCCCCCGAGCCATTTCCACCTCGCCGCCTTTCTAAATCTCTGTGTTTTTAAGTAACCGCTGCTGTCTGATGATGTTATTGTAGCACACTGATTTGGGTTCTGAATAACTTGAGGGCCCGTGTCCCAGAAATGGAGCATAGCAGCTTTGCAGGAACACGTTCTAAAAAAATAAATAAAAATGGGATTAACACAGCAGATAAGATGTAACTGTTCACTGTGAAACGATTCACCCCGGAGGTGTTGCTTTGAGCAGCATGAAGCAGGATTTGGTCTCTCTTTGAAATAAAATGACGAATGAATGACAACCCAAAGTTTATAGAACCACCCATTTTGGATTATATGGTCATGGAGAGTTTATCAGACAAAACAATGCCGGAAGGCCACCCATACTAAAGATGTGTAACTGTGAAGCATCAAAGAAGAAGTTGGATTCTTTGGACCCTGCATCACATGAATGGTCATTGCTGCAATCTCTGTTATCCTCAACTGTAGCTTGTAGGAATCATGTCTGTAAGAGCTTTGAGTCAAACGTTGTGGTTCAACAACATCTACTGCTGTTTGATTGATTTCTAAAAGGTCTGGAGAAGGATTCTTTCTGTTTCCCTCTCCACTCCCTCGGTACCAGACAAGGGTCAATGCTGGTGAGGTGAAAGCCTTTAAGAGACACAAAAAGCTGGGAGAGAGACAGAGCATGAGGACTCTGAGAAGGATTGATGATAGCAAGGCTTTAATTGCTCCCACAAGAAAAGAGGTTATCTTTTTTTCTCTCTTTCTCACCCTCTCTGAGCCTCATAAATATGCAGGGCAGAAGGAGAAAAAAAAAGCCCAGATGAGCCTCAGGGCAGATTAGAGAGGACTATAGAGCAGGATCCCGGTTTGTTAGCAGCAGTTTTCAGATCCCTTGCATGTGTTTCTGCTCTGCACACACATTGCCTGGCTTTCATTTGTCTCAGCCCATTTCCACAGGCTACTGACTGCTACCAGCAGTGTTGGGAAGTTGTAATGGGGCAATCCGACCTTTAGTGCAACATCGCCCCCTGGTGTTGCACGTGACCTCAAGGTAGATGGGCCTTTTTTTTTTAACAAAGGACATTATGACTTGTCACAGTAGGAAAAGATCAGGATAATTAAATGGATGAGGGCTGAATTCCATTTAGCTCGCTTTGATTTCACGGTCCAGGTATTGCGCATGCTGGCTCACTGTCACTGGAACACTTGAATAGCACAGAGCCATTATCAGCGTTGTCAGTAAGACCTGTGCTTTTCCTTACTAGCACAATAGCACAATTCAAAATAACAGCTGTGAAAAAGGTCTATTGTGACCACTGAGTGGAGTGGGTGGAGAGGAAGTGGTTAAACTGGTGTGTGTGTGTGTGTGTGTGTGTGTGTAAAGTTGTATTATTGCCCTGGAAAAGAAATTTGAAAGCATGTGCATTTGATATATAAAAAAGAAAGTGTTTCATTTTGTCTCCATTCCTCGGTTCTTCTCTGGCCTTTGGCCGCTGTTCTTTGAAGCCTGCCCAAACCCATCAGCGTCTGTCGGACTGTCACCATCTGTTATGGATTAGGCTGCTCCTGGGGGGGGGGTCGGTTTGATATCGGGGTTCTAGCATCCCCTCTTTATTCCACGCGTCAGGTTTTACTGTAAACGCTGTTGTACAAAAACCCAAATCCCAAAAGGGATTGCTTTTTCAGGCCTTTCAAGCCAAGAGCAAACGAGGCCTTGCGCCGGTTTTGGGCTGCATGTCTGGTTTAGCTCTTAGCACACTGAGACGGGCCTCTGCTGGGCCATTTAGAGGCCAAGCTGGGAAGCCGTGTTTGGAGGCTTTTTCCCTAAACCCCACTGTGCAGTGTTGTGATGTATGAATCCCATGGCCATGCCTGACACTGGCGAGCCTGTCTGAGCGCATGTCTTCGCCGAGTAAGAGGCCGTGGACAGAGGCCGCATTGTTCGCCTGAAGTAACCCAAGCTCAGGGCGGCTGCTGTCCAAGGGGGGATATCAAGTTGTTCTCTCCCCACCGACAACACAATCCTAGCTTAAGCTCTGAGGCTTGACGAGGGAGCAGAGAGGCAGCTGACTGTTTGGACGACAGTGCAGTTCAAATAAACAGCTCAGATCCCAACCAGCCTCCCCTACACCAACCCTCCCTTGCCAAGCATCGCCGTCCCACAGCCATAGCTCACCGCCCTGAAGCTTTGCCAACAGCTCTCAGCTAATTTGTGGTGTTATTTTGCATGAAGCATGTGGCTGCGCTGAGGTCTCCTGAAAAGGAAGGGCTGCAAGTAGAGAGAAGCGGGTGAGAAATTAGGCCTGGTTACATGCTTCCCCTTTTGTGAGCGATGGGTATGTTTACCTCCACCACCAACAGACCACACAGCATTTCCAGGCTTGAGGGAAAGAGGGATGAAAGTAAGAGTGGAGAGGAGAGAAGAGGCGGCCATTAGCAGCTTTGTTTCTGCCGCGGGTGTTCCGCCAGTCTGACTGCAGTGAAACCTGAGCACGGGGGTAATGAGACGGCACTTGACACGTACGCACACACATGCACGTAGACGCATCGGCTGCTTCTGTAATGCCGATGGAAGATTTAAGAGGCAAAAAAGGGCTACATGCAAATTGATACGTCACCAGATTTTCAGACATTCGATCCTTGCATTCATTGCCGTCTCTGGAATGACTTTCCTTATACCGTTTTAACACTTGGTGCAGGCTGTTCTGAATCTGATCCGTGCGAGCAGCCGGTGTGTATGTGTGTACAACCAGTCGGCCGCATTTGAAGGAGGGTGAAAGGCCCAGACTGATGACTCTCTGGGGACAGATTTCTCTATCCAGCTCTCCATGCCTCCCCGGTGAAATCATGGTGGTGTCAGTGTGTCAGCTCGAGCTGTCACTCTCCTTATTGCTAAGCCAGTTACGCTCATACCTCATGCCTCCTGGCTGAAGAGAGGGTCAGGGGGAGAGCAGCAAGCGAGAAAGAAAACTGGTCTTTTTCTAAACTGGCCTGCTGAGCAGAGCATCAACACCACGAGACGCAATTGGAGAGTCTCAAATGAAAAAAAGGCCACGGTTGTGTATCACCTCAGAGACGCTAGTACAATTAACAGACCCCGCCCCCTGTCTACTGGTTTGGAACAGTCCACTGAGCTTAGCTGACAGCCAACATTGAACAGATCTAGGCAGCGGACATACAGTAGAGCAGTGCATGCAGCTCAACCAGAGTGGCATTGGACCTGTTGACTGGTAGTGTGCGTGTGCGTGTGTGTGTGTGTGTGTGTGTGTGTTTGCGTGCGTGCGTGTGCGTGTGTTTGAGAGAGTGAGAGAGAAAAAGAGTGCTACGAGGTGTTTATGAGCGGGTTTGGGTTTTTATGAGCATGTGGCTGTAACTGAGATTTAAGCATGTCTGTTTGAAGTTTTGTTGGTCAGACAGGCGATTGTCTATTGTTCCTCTGAGCTGCCACAGTGACTGACAGGAAACACATGTGGCAGTGCCAGCCAGTGGGTTTTGAAGCACTTTCAGTATCCTGACATTCTGGTTATTGTTTTCCGACTAATTTGCTCTGGGTGAGTGATTTGACACGTTAGTTTAGTTAACATTCCCCAGACACTGAAAAGGCGCTTTTGGTGGGTGTGTGCATGTGGTGCCGCCGGATGTGAAGGCCTGGAGCACGAGTCAGTGTTGGATCATAGGCACGTCTTTGAATGCCTATCACATACCAAGTCAAATCATTTCAACCCGTCGCCTACATTTTAAAGGCCCCTGTTTTCTTGAAGGATAGCTTGTGATTGGCTCCTCACCTTGGTGCAGTTCAACACACAAATAAGACACAGTTCTATTCTCCAGCCCTGGGCAGGAATGCATATCAGCAGCTGAGCTTTGTAATGGCAAAGGTGCGTGCTCAACGTTTTTATTGACAAATGGGAGTCAACGGCGATTTATGCTTTTGAATTGTGGCCTGCAATGCCTTTCAGCTGTAAATGTCTGCACGTAGAAATGAGGATGAGGGATTTATAAATAACATAAAAGTATTGTTGTTTTGCTGTTGTCTGAGCTTTTGCAAGATCAGCACACTGTACCAATACCGCCCCAAATACAATTTAACAAAGCAACGTTTAGATCAAAGATCACAATGCCTCAGCATTTTTTGACCTGGCCCTTTCTTTAGATAAGTGCACTTAACGCACTATTGGTTTCACATAGCAAATACTACCTCTTAAAGTTGTGGATCACTGCTACCACTATGAAGCAATGCTTTTATGAGTGGGCCTCCATTGCTGTCAGTTTCACGCCACTCCGCTGATCGACGTGTAATGGCAGCGACGAGCCAAGAAATGTTGCACTGTGCCCATGAAGGCAGTAAATAAGACGACTGCAGGCTAAGAAACATGGCCGTTAACAATTTATGTAACTGTTTCATGAGGAGGGTTTGGACACGCAGTGTGTATTAACCATGGTTCTGGTTAAATGTGTGCACTACCGGGGTGACAGAGTGCAGCGGTTGCTGAGAGGCCCACAGTGCCGTATACATGTCACACATGTCAGCAAGCGTCTCACTTCTCCCGGCCATCCGTGGAACGTCCGCGCGTCTCTCTGGGGAACAACATTCACCCAAAGAACGAACACCTACCGTGTCTCACTTGTCACCAGTAGAGACATCAGGCCCTGTGAGAAGCCCCATCAGCCGGCTTACATGTGACATGTTTGAGGTCAGATGGTCTGGCTCGCTCCACAGCTGCCTTTTTCTCTCGGTGTAGTTTTACTCTACTGTGATGGTGTGTGCTGGATGGATCCCCATTACACACTGCTGTTCGGGCATGACAGTCAAACCTGCAAAGGATCTGTCAGCCATGGGCAGCGAGTGTCCCCCTGAGGGCTGCCCTGCTCAGGCCCCTGGCAGGAGAAGTCTGGCCCCTTGGCCGGCTTTCCGCCCACCCCTTCTGGCAGTCCACCTGTGCCAGCATGCCCGTCATCAAGGCCCTGACCAGCTCTTCTCCTGTTACAGCCTGACCACACACCCTCACGGATATATATACACGATTTGTTCTCTAAAGGCTTGCTGGAAATGGGACACCCCGCTGCCACTGATCCCACCCATACATCCTCATGTGCACGTAGAAGATGGTTTTTGGTAAGGGGGGGGGGGGGGGCAGTGTTAGGGGCAAGATGTTCAAGCATTTACGCGTCAGGAGCTGTCTTAGGCAGCAGATCTTCCACATGCTGGTGGGGTGACAGCAAACCAGTTAAGAGCCATTACAGTCAAGAGCCTCCGTGGGTGGAAGAGCTCCCCGTTAGTAAATGGCTTCATTATGACGCGAGAGAGAGAGGAGACACACACAGTGGCTCTACCAGACAGAGTTTGAATTGAGCACGGATGGATACTAGCAAAGGTAGGTAGCGCTTTGTGCTGTACTGTAAACATGCGTAAGTGCTTGTTCCCGAGCGGTCTGGCAGCCGCTCCTCTATGGCGTTGCATCTGTCAGAAGAGCTCAGAACATTTAGTGGCTTACTAAGCCCAATTACCCCCCGATTGCTACCATTTCACAGAGGATCACGTCACATCTCAGGAGAGGAGTCGGGGTTTATGTCTCGGTTAACCGCGTACACCATGACTTCACAGCATATACACACACTATTTATATTTACGTACGCACTTGCTTTGACTTTCCAGCTTGTAATACAAAATTCATAAACCAAATGAGACAGGCATGAAATATAGATGTTAAAAGGGGCGGCTTAACAGCTCTCTCCCCCTGCCTCCCGCCTGCTTTTGGCCTTTTGCTCAATCACCGCTTGTTAAAGCAGCGGTTTGTGTTACTGTGAGGGGATATCGGCACGCTGTGCTGTTCTCACTGAAAGACTACACATGTCACGCTCTCGCAGCCAGCATAGTTGGCCCGCTCACCTAACCCCCAACCCCATCTTTAGTTCTGTTTGGCTTCCCACTCCCCTTCCCCAGCCACCCCTGGGAGTCTAGCACTAATAAAACAGCTCCAGTCCAAGACCCTCCACACGGCAGGATGTCCAGACTGTGTAACCCAACACCCCTCTGGGCTCGAGCTTAAGAGAGCTGCTGACATGACGGAGAGTCTGGGAGGGCCAGCAAGGGAGCGTCCATCATTGTCAGGCCCCAGCGCCCTGAGCTCCCATCTGGGGCATGTCCAACACGCATGCCTGTGAGCTGTGAACTCATTGCTGTGAGGTGCTCTGACACCCAGGAGACACGAGAGGGTATCACAGAGTGTGGTGTTACTGCTCTTAGAGCAGCTAATGCTGTTAAAGTCGTCAGGCCTGAAGAAGGGAGGGATAAGGAGCTAACAGACTGGAGATTCTCTGGAGGCTTTGGATATGAGATCAGAGAGAAAGCTTCCCCGGCTGAGGTTACTGACACAAGGGTTTAACTTCTCTGTGAACTAATATCAGACCAAAGTGCAAATCTCAGCTCTTCCACTCATAAACATTACATTTGTAGGCATTTGCGTGGAGATTTTAGCAAGGCAGGCAAACTAGGAATCAACCATTTAATGTAAAGCTTCTGCAGATGGACTGTCCTTACTTTAAGCACCGGAGAGGAATATTAGAACATCTGGGATCTTGATCACCTTCCAATCCAACAGATGAGGGAGTTGAGCTCAGATGTCATCCACTAATGTGAACTCCAGTGTATACCACTGAGCTCCCAGAGCTGGAGAAAGACAGACTCCCGAGTGTGTGAGCACTGCGGTTTAAACACGGCTAGTTTTCTTTAATAGGGCTATTGTATTGGACCACATTCATTACAGGGTGTCGTTGTACCTAATAATCTGGCAAGTTACTGTAAAGACACAAAACACATGGCAAGAAAAAGGAAGGACGGTGTGTTTTATGTTGGCTCGATGGGTCTTCTATGAGCATGTGCGAGCGAGCAGCCTGCTGTTTATTGTTCTCTTCCGTGTAGGAGGAAGATCTGTTAAAGATGTCTGCCATTCATGCGACTGCAGGCTCCTTTGAGAACAAATAAACAGCCTGGTCCCTCACCAGGAGCTCTTTGGGGAGCATATGCTGTCTAAACCACTACTGAGGTCAGCCTACTGTCAACACTTGCTGCTCAATTACAACTCTAATTTTGTATGGAGATAGAAGAGGGTCGAGTTTGTTTTCCTTTTCTGTTTTTGTAAACTAAATGGTTTCCAGACTAAGTTGTTTTAAAAGTTGTCTTTGAAAACAGTGTGCTTAACTGGAGACCGTGCGTGAATGTTTTTGAGGGATATTTTTCTTCCATCAGCTTCTGAAAGCCCAGCACAAAGGGAGATCCTGATTGTAATTAATGTTTACTGAGATATACCAATGCGAGATGGAATTTACAATGAGGACCACAAGTCCTTGTTCAACACAGTGTGCACTTTAATTGATTCCACTTGACAAACTCTTTTCTGAGGAGAAGCAGGGTGATGATGTGGGAAAGAGGGCAACACAGAGCGAAGAAAGAACTTCTCCTCCCAACAACCTCGCCAATGTTTCAAAACAAATGTCTCTGGACCAACTTAATCCATTTGTTGGGATTCACCGCCGTCTTGGTGCATTTTTCTGCAAATGCATTGTGTCGTCTGGAGTGTGGTCAAACTGTTGCCGCTGGAAGAGCGATGTGATCCATGAGAGGTTTGGGCATTATTCTGCTTACTGCTGCACAACAGGGAGCGGGATAGAGAGTACCAGATGGAGATGGAGAAAAAGAGTTGCAGGGGCGACAGTGAATAAGTGAACTTGGAAGGTCGCTGTCAGTTGTGACAGACAGCTCTGGGTTTAGGAGTTGTCGGCGCTTCTCCTTGGAAAGCGCTTGTCCTCTTTTACACTGTGCCTGCAGGCTACATTGTCATCCCCATTCACACCAAGCTGCTTTTTTGATTGCGAGTGAAAGTATCAAAATACATTTAACATAATATAAATGTTTTTTTTTTTCCTGTCCACTGTTTTTTAACTACGATATAACAACATGGCAGCTTGGATGACAATGTGCTCCGTCACTTTATTCCAGATTGAAATACCTTAAAATCTGTTGGACGGATTGCCATGAACTTTGGTACACACATTCATGATTCCTTAACGAATTTGATGATCCCTCGTTTTTTCTACCATGAGGTTGACATTTCTGTTTTTTTGCTTGAAAGGTCTATCGGATGGATCAATCAATTTGGTCCAGATGTTCATGGTCCCCTCAAGATAACCTTTCCCTTGACTTCTCATTTAACACCATCACTGGCTCACATTTTAAATTCATGCACTGCTCCGACTTGTGTGTGACCAATTAATGACATTCCCATCAGCCTCAGCTGTACTTTGTGTTTAATGCTAATGACTAAATGTTGGCATAATAACAGACTAAATAACAATGGTGACCATAAATAGTACACCTGCTAAACATCAGCATGTTAGCATTCTGATGTTAGCATTTGGAACAAATCACCGCTGAGCCTCACAAGCTATTGGCTGTCGACTGTACGTCTTGTTGCTCACGCCATGTCTCCCTCCCCACATGATGATGGTAGTAACAGCTAGTGTTGCAGCATGACACTGGCACAGGACAGACCTGCAGTCAGCACCCAGAGGTTACCTACCATTGCATCATAGGCGCGTGCCCCTGAGTCCATAATGCAGAGCAGGCGGCCCTCCCTCCCTGTTAGCACCTGTTCCCTGGATGCTCTCAACAACTGCACAGCTGTCGCAGCCTCAAGCTCAGCAACTCTGGCCTGCCTTCTATTTATGACCGTCTAGTTGTAGTGAGTAAATGAAAAGGGCTTGTTCTGGGCTTTATCTGTTACTGTCTTTGGTACAGTTGTCTCTTTAGTGCAATAACACAAAGGTTACAGGCACTGATGTGTTGGTACATAACAAACCTTAAATTGGCCTCATCTCAAGGCAAACCATCATTTTGATTTTAGTATGTTTGTACTGCTGTAACCCTTTGAAAAAAACTCAGAATACATTCATTCAAGTACCTTAGCACAGTTTGATTTATTATTTCTTTCCATTGTGTCAAATGTGCATACTGTTAATCACTAAATTGTCCACTTGTGTTAGGTTGTTGGTTTTGTGTGATTGAAGCTATGCGACCCCTGCCCGGGTGAAATCCCATAAATGAGTGTGAGGGTTTAGAATGCCGTCAAGGCGCTATCTCTAGGAAGATGAGACGAAAGGGGTGACGGCAAGGGGCGGAGGCTTGGGATGTCGCAGAGGTCTCAACAGCCATCAATTTGTTCATGATGTCTCCAGGCCCGGGTGCAGGCTGTCATATCCACCCACACACATGAGAGAGAGGGAGAGTAGCAAAGTGGTTTGGGCACGTGTTGAACGCTAATGTATTTTTTAAAAGGGCATGTGGCGGCACTTTTAAAAAGATCATGTTGTTAGCGCTTGTTTGTTAATCATTTATATGGGACCGAGCCGTATCCAGGGAAGACAGTGAAATATAGTGTGCTAAATAAATCCCCTCATGTTCTGCAGCAATGACCTGGCACCATGTTAAACGTCCTAATGTTGTGCATCTCACGTTGCCAGGCTCCCTCTCCCTCTGTGAATCTTAACGCAGTGCAAAGATTTGAGCCGTTTGTCTCTTGCATGGTTGTACCAATCCAAATACTTTGCTGATGAAGGACCTTTAACCCACCAATACACAAGCCTATTAACCCTTCAGGCTCAACGTGATATTAGCAGCACATAAAAAAATGCAAACAGTGAATACAGCTGCATGGCGCTAATGAGCTGTGGGTCACAGTAGTACACCGTGCAGGACAGTAATGACAAAGGTGAGATGAAAAGGAACTTGTCTTGTGTCTTTTTCCCACATTGTGTTATTGGTACTGGTATTTTCATGTTATCACATTATACCAAATCAGAGTTGATGATCTGATGATAACATGCTGCAGTGTAGCTTTCACCACATAGGGAGATACAAAGCAGGAGTGGTGGTGTTTGTGTGTGTGAACAGAAGGAGATGGCTCAGCCCGGATAATGAGTTATCCCCCTAAGCCCCTCGCTGGGTCCCCTGACATCCAGCCATAATGAAAGGCTTTCCTGCGCACACACACAGCTGACCCTCACAAAGTCCTCCTGTACCCCCTTTACCTCCTAAATCCGGCCTCATTCTCCGCTGCAACACTCCACCGCGGAGTGCGCACTAGTTAGAAGCTGCAATACTACTGAAACAGCAGGGCTCTGCATTTTGAGCAACCCAAGCGGGAATTGGGCTTATTTGTTTCCAGGGATGAAGAAGACTGACAAATGAACCCTCGCGGGAGGGAAGCTGGCGCAGACACTCCTCTTCTCTCCTTCCCAGCTCCGCCCGGCCCTGGAGTCTTCATTATGACCAGAATAGACACCCCTTTTTTATTGCGTGTTAGCACATTCGCAAAACAAGCCGTGGACCTCAGGGACTGAGAGGTGCACCGGGAGACTTGAGAAGTGTGAATTTCCCCCCTATCCGTCTGCTGCGGTGAAGTTGTTTGCGAGCAGCAGTCTCTCTTGACCGGTAATAGTATTTGTAAGTGGAGAAGATTGACATGGGTGAGGGGGATGGATTTAAGGGCTGCTGGGCTTTCCTGTTCGGGGATGCGTTTTGTGTGCAGACTGCCAAAGAAGAGATATGGTTTCTCCCTAAGGATTAGTTAGCTTTGAAAACTGACGCCTCCCTGCATTATGAGGGGACTTCTCTTATTTGTGCTTGTCCAAAGTCGACCAATTACAAAAACACTTCAACCTGGCTAAGGGTGCCTTTTGTCTCCTGACAGGCTGGCAGATGTCCCTGTAAGCTCTCCCACTCGCAGCAGGACTCAATAGCTGTTATTGTAGGTATCGATTGCAATTTCCCACAAGAAATTACCTCCACTGACCCTAAACTACGATACCGCATGCACCGGGGACTGCTAATACCTTGTGTTGCATTGTAATGCTAATAACCACGGTTCTGGCAGGGCCCTGTTAGCTCAGCCTGCTCCCGGTGGGGTTGGTCTGGAGGGAGTAGTGTGTCAGGGAGATGGCAGCCCGCTGTGACAGGCTGCAGCTCTTGAGTGCAGCCCAGGAGAACCGGGTCCCATCTACACCTCTTTGGCAGGTAAAAGGATTTAACAGGCTTTCCTGAGGGGGAAGGGGGGGAGCCCTCGCTCCTACCCCTAAACCCCCCGGGGGCTTCGGGAGAGTTAATTACAGTTTATGTATGCACTGTCATCCCCCATGAGCCTCTTTCCCTCGGGAGCAGCCAAGCTGACTGCTGATGTCTGAGCACTTTGTTCTGTAGGAGATGGTCCCTGCTGAGAAATACCCTGGACGGAGCATATTAGCTATTGTTCTGTGCGACTTCAACATTGTACAGCCGTTATTATTCATTCTCTGGAATAATTCACACTTTGTTCTTAATGGAGCCCAACAGGGCTTCTAATAGCAGATAATTGCTGTTTTTGGCAATTACTGAAAGTCCATAAAATGTCTCCTCACCTTGTCAGACGGAAAGCTAAATGCTCAGCCATCCTTCACGCTACATGGTGAATTAATGCATGCAGCGTTCTTATCCTGCAGCGTTCTTTAATAGGCAATATAATAAAGCAGTCATCACTTTCAAGCCTGTTTGCATTTGGTAAAGGGAAAACACCAGTGTTTCAAAAGATGATTATTACTGAAGAATTATTGTGTAGTTTTTATTTTGATAAAGTGACTTATTGACCATGGGAGAAGTGAAAGAATGAAAGTCAGGTTTGTATCTGCTACTATGCAACTTAGAATGCCAACCTCTATGTAGTTTGAATGAGTCTGCCACAGTTTCTATACGCAATAGATCTCAGCTGCACCAGTCAGCAGGAGGCACACGCTGAAATGCCTCGTGAACAAATCGGACCAGAAGACATTTAATTTGTCCGGCAAATGGGAGTTCTTTCATCCAGACGGGGGCGGGGGGGAAGAAAAGAGAGAAAAAGGCTAGAACCTTGAAATGAAGGTGACGTTGTTTTGTGTACGATACAAACTGATTCAGCCTGAACAAGAAAAACACATTTCAGCTGTGTAGTTTGTCTCCAGGGACGGTGTTAAAGGCTGCATGAAAGGGCTCAGGAATTGGTGCTTGTGCTGGCACAGCTGCAAACCCCAGAAGGGTGTGTCGGTAGGAGGAGGAGGAAAAGATGTGCGTCAGTTTGTCAGCTCAAAGCGCACACACTAAGCACGGTAGGGGAGATGGCGGTTAGAACAACCAAGGTCTATGAAAGGCCTGTAGCTCGCTCACACACACACACACACACAACCTTTGTGAGACCTGGGAATGTTTCTGCACAAATGTGTGTTCGAATTCACCACCAGCTTTGAAACTAAAGGTAGTTTTTTTTCTCTTTCTGTTTTACACAGTTCCAGATTTTGGCCTCCATGTGCTCTCCACCAATGGCAGCCAGGAGCCTCACGGGCCAGGCCTCCTTCAGGTGTCAGGCCTAGAGCGCAGTCAGGAGAGGAGCCAGGATACCTGCAGGGACCCCCAAGCCCCTGTATCCTGCACCCCCAGTCAGCCTCTGCCCCCCCAAGCCCGCCCCTTGCCCCAGCCTTCTGTCCCCCGGCCCCTGTCCCCTAAACGGACCCAGAAAACCGTCCCTACCCAGGTTCAGGTTCCGGCCTCCACAAACCTGCCCCCACACTCAGAGGCTCTCCCCAGGCCTCGGACGCCCGCAGCCCTGCCTCTCGCCCAGGGCCAAGAGCCCTCGCCACCTCCCCATCCCCGGCCACAGCACCAGCCCGAGCTGCTGTCCCACCCCCGGCCTCCGCCGACGCCCAGCCTTCACCCACACCCACCATTGCCTGCCCTCCCCACCCATCACCCTCATCAGCAGCACCCCAGCCAGGCCGGCCCCCACCGGCCCCCATCACGCTGCCACCCCCGGCCCCTTTCTGCCTACAACGGCCTCAGCCTCAACGGTCACAGGTAAGGCTAATAACAGACAACCTCACACCTCGGAGCATCACTGTGTTATATAAAACACTCACGTCTCTCATGTCCTCGTGCGCTCTCATGCGGAAAATTGTGTGCAGTGCGGTGTCGGCAAAACCTCCATATTCACATACACTTTAAAATACTAGAAAATCTCTTAAACTGGAAGTACGCATGATGCCCGATCAGTATGTAAATTGCTATCAGGGAGAGCTTGAAGTTCCCTGAGCCAAACAGTAGTACTGATTATTAACAGCGGAATAAAAGGGCCATACTGCGCCCTGAGTGCCTGTGATTTATTAGCCACCCACATCGTCACTGGGGCTCCGTATAGATTTCAGGCCCCCCCCACCCCCCACCCAATTATACTGTATGTGCAATAGCTTCTTATACTGGCTGTATGTGCAATAGCTTAGTACAACCTTTACTTGTAATCGTGTGCATGATAGCAGGAGAAAAATGGGCTAAAAGTGGTTATATTCAACATGGAAAAATATGAAATATTTCAGATTTGTGGAAGTTTTAAAGA
Source organism: Cyclopterus lumpus (assembly GCF_009769545.1). Classification (NCBI taxonomy): domain Eukaryota; kingdom Metazoa; phylum Chordata; class Actinopteri; order Perciformes; family Cyclopteridae; genus Cyclopterus; species Cyclopterus lumpus. The sequence goes on from NC_046979.1 coordinate 19,689,613, forward strand.
GTCCTCAACGGTAATCCACATTGTATGTTCAAATACATCATGATCACAGTAATTATTCATGTTATTAAGAACAACAACAGCAGATCTAGTCGGTCGTCTGTCTGTTGAGAGGCACTGAGCCCTATGAAGCTCTTTCCATTAATTTAAGACTCCAGGATCCTTCAGAATCCACTCAGTCCCAACAACAGCTCTGCCTCGCAGGCTCTCAGGATTTGGCTTTGCCTTCCTCTCCCTGTGCCAGCCCTGCCAGTCCGCCACTGCACCAACAGGGCTGGCACCCGCTGTGAATAATCCCGGCCGGGGCCCACAGCGGAGAGCGCGCGCTGCAAAGGAGCTTTTAGGCTTGGCGCGAGGAGCTGTGGAGACGCGAGCTCTGTGACTGCCCCGGGGAAAACCCACACACGCTACAAAAGATGTTTGCTTACACATGCACACACACCCTCTCATCCCATTTCCAATGCACATGTTCCTTACCTGGCTCTGGAGGAAGTGCCTTAACAGAAGCCGTTCACAGACGTTCTGTTATGCTTGCCAGCGGTGGTTTATTTGCATGGAGGGTGATTGTGAACGTGGTGTTTCCACGGATCATGTTTGCCCTGGATTCTGTGAAGAATCAGGGAGGCGTTTGTAAATGGGGAAGAGTTGAGGTGTGAAAACACTGTGCTGGGAATTGAGCATCGGAGCACATGGAGATGAGGGGATGCGGAGGAACAAGTGTTAATTTTGACTGATCGCGCCTGGCTTAACCTGGCTCCTTTCTCCATCTTTCTCTTTTTTATCTCTCTCTTTACAGCAGCAGCAGGAGCAGCACCCCAGGCACCAAGCCCCACGGGCCCCCTGCTTCCACTTTGCACCTCCCCCATCACCCGTCTCCTCCTGCGGCGGCAGCAGCAGCAGCCTCCACCTTCCCGCTGCCCTTGGCAGCTAACCAGAGCACCCCCCACAGCTGCCCCCCTGCCTTGCAGTCCTCGCCGCACCCACATCACCCCAATATGTTCGCTCCTCCACCGGCCTTGCCTCCACCACCACCACTTACGTCTAGCACCCTGCCAGCACCCGGACATCCTGCTGCTGGGAGTGCCTACTCAGGTAAATAACACAAGCGCCCCCAAGTGATGTGGCAGAGGATTGCACATTCAGCTGACAAAAAAACTGCATTAAACAGACTCTTATTTTAGCCAGTTGTTGCGTCACGTTGCCTTGACGACCGAGACATATGAGAAGTATATACAAGGAATCATTTCAGCAGCATTTGAGAGAGAGCATTGAATGTTACCCCGGTAATTATTTAAAGAAACAAGCAACCGAGTCCAAGATAATTCACGTGTCCTACATGCCAGAGGTTTTGTGTGTTTATAGTCGCGTGGACAGCTCACACTCTTTCTGTCATGCTGTGATTGATCGACTCTCTACACACCCGTAATATCCACCAGCCGGTGAGTCCACATTGCAAAAGCAATTACAGACCCGTGCACATTTCCACGCAGTGCCGTCGAGCTAAATGTCATGGTCAGTGTGGAAAGAGTAAGGGGGGGGCTCACCTTTTAACAATGTTCCCAGAACTTCCATTTTCACCTTGAACAGTGTTCATGTGCGAGAAAATCAATTTGGTCAATACGGAACGGGGCACGCTGGATTTCGTTCAAAAGATACTAATGACATTTTTATGAAGAGAAAATTCCCCCCGACTCCCAGCCCAATAAAGCTTGAAATGAATGCAGAAACAATATTGTGTTGAGTCACTGTGGAATAGGAAGGATAAGGTTACCCTGGAGCAGATATAATCTCTCAAGGCACGTTTTGTTGAATTTAGAAGAAAAGCCAGCGATTACTTGAAATCCATTCCTTCTCCACAGGCTGTGCAGAGGTTATTAGAACAACAGATGTTGTTGTCTCAGAGGGCCTGTAGTGTATCAAATCACAGCATTTGACAGTTCCAACACTTCTAATCATCTCGGGCCTCGCTTCCATTTAAAATGACATGCTGATAATCACAGCTCTCTTTTTCTTGTAACTTTGACATGGCTTCCTTTTTGATGACATATCTCTGACATTGGAGTCCAGGGCCCTCCTGTGTGTCTCTGAGGGGCTTCCAGAGGGACCCAGCGAAATTAGGAATACTGCAATTACACTGTAATAATAATGTATGAATTAGAGACACACAAATAACAAGTGGTATTATATTTCTGTCTTGAACTTCAGCCTAGCTTAGACGACTTGAAAGTGGCCTACCCGTCCTAATGCTCCCCTCTTCCTCCCCCCTTCTCCAGAGCAAGAGCTTCTGCGCCAGGAGCTCAACACCCGTTTCCTGGCCTCCCAGAACGCCGACCGTGGCGCCTCGCTGGGCCCTCCACCCTACCTGCGCACCGAGTTCCACCAGCACCAGCATCAGCACCAGCACCAGCATCAGCACCAACACACACACCAGCACACCCACCAGCACACCTTCACGCCCTTCCCCCACGCCATCATGCCCACCCCAGCACCGCCCATGGTGCGTACCCCTGCCAGAAATGTGAGGATAAGTAGAACACACCTGTATGGGGTTGGAGGGGGTCAAATCACCGAACACTAAATGTTTTCATATGTCTTCTTTTAATGAGTTTTACATTGTGGTTTTGAGAGTGAAGATTTGATACAGTTCGACATGTGAGCGGCCCGCTGGAGCCTGAGGGTTTCTGTGGTTGCCATTCAATGATGACCATGTGTGTCAGTCCACACTATAATCATGCCATTATTTTCCCAGAAAGCCTTTCTAGTGTTTTCTCTGGCATACTCTACGACTCGAGACTTGAGTCGCCGTTATTTTCTAAATTGGCAATAACTCGCCTGAAGCATGTTAACTTCAGAGCCAGCTTTCAGAGCATAATACACTTAATTCATTCTGAATTTAATGACATCATTTGGTCCCGTTTGGGGTTTTTCATTACTGGCAAATGTCTTGCATTAAGAGACCCACTGCTTGTTGGGGGAGACCACAGGCAATGGGCGGCTGGACCTAAAACTCACACAAACACACCCACGCACACACACATTCATAACTGTCTGGCCCATAGAGGGTTCCCTTGGCTCTGATGATACCTCAAAGGCAGCATGGCGAGGCCTCTGACAGCTAATGAGGCCATAAAAAGGCTCTTTATGACTGCAGTGTTTAGTCTTGACTGGGGAAATGTTCGCCCTGAGCCTGCGCTGCAACACTAAAAGGAGACCAAATGAGACACACAACCCACAAAAAGGTCCTCAGATGATCAGGAAGCTGCTAAACTTTGAATCTCAGTTGACATTTTAGATCTTGAATCATAATGTCAAACTCTAAGCATGTTTTTAATCCTAAAATACACTTTGTGATGCAGCAGGCTCATTTTGTCAGCCTGAAATGAATGTAAGAGGTCAATGCTGTTTCACTGCAACTTTGTACTTAGCTCTGTTTCATTTCGCCTACAGTTTGAAAAATACCCATCAAAAGTGGACCCCTTCTACAGACACAGCGTGAGTTTCCCTACTGTGTGTGTGTGTGTGTGTGTGTGTGTGTGTGTGTGTGTGTGTGTGTGTGTGTGTGTGTGTGTCTGTGTGTGTGTGTCTGTGTGTGTGTCTGTGTGTGTGTGTGTGTGTGTGTGTGTCTGTCTGTGTGTGTGTCTGTGTGTGTGTGTGTGTGTGTGTGTGTGTGTGTGTGTGTGTGTCTGTCTGTCTGTCTGTGTGTGTGTGTGTGTGTGTGCAAATGCTGTGGATATTAAAAAAGTGCTTGATTCTTAGATCTCGGGCACAAGATGTATGGATGCAACGGTAAAATGGTTGCGCATATGAATTAGTAAAGAAAGAGACAGTGGCTACATCACAGAGGTGACTGCGAATATTATGTCTGTCTTGCCTCCTACTTTTAATTTGCATTTGCCTGCTAACAGCAGGGGCTTGCTCATGATTATCACTCACTAAAGGGGACTTTTTGGAAACGTTCCTCTACTTAAGCCTCTAGACACTTGCCTTCAACCTGAGCTTTGAGGAAGATTTTAATATCAGACACACGCATTCGTATTCCGACCAATCCCGAGTCAAATAGATGTTACAGAATGTTGTTTGTTTGTAAGAGTTTATTATGATAGCAGCAAATACCCTGGAGCCATTTCCTCTCTGTAAAACATACTGACATCTTAAAATGTAATGCACAAGGAGAAACAAGTTGCATTTAAAACCCTCACTGCATCTCCTCGAGCGCTTCTAATAATAACTCATCCCGGCAACCCGAGTTTAAATAATTCTGTTGCACCATCCATGATTAAAGCGATGCAAGTTCAGAGACATGAAACACGTTCCAGTAAATGTTCATTTGATTGACAAGAGCAATGATAGTGAGTGGTTGATTACATATCTGTTTCTCCACAGGATAGTTTCATGGAAGCCTTGAGCACTTGTTTGGTTCACGAGGGTTTTTGCTTGCATTACAACATTCTCGGCGTGTTTTACCCCTTATTTAAATCCACCGAGAATGAGCATGGAATATTTTAAACTTTTTAAAGTTTATGAAACATGTAGGCAATCATTTGCAACTTTCCCCATCCAAGCAGTCTCTGGGAAAAAAGACTGAGTGTCGAGGTTCATCCGTCACTGTAACTTGTTTGTTCCATCTCCACTGCCCTACTTAGCTGTTGTCCTGCCTGACCCTGACAGAGCCAACCATCCTCACGCCTCCTCTTGCTCTTTTCTCCCTCAGCTCTTTCACTCCTACCCACCGGCCATGTCTGGCCTTCCGCCCGTCATCCCCCCGACCGGGCCTTTCGGCTCGCTGCAGGGCGCATTTCAGCCCAAGGTAAGACACACAGGGACGCACGCACCCACGTACTCTCTCTCTCCCACACACACACACACACACACACACACACACACACACACACACACAGATAGACAAACTGAAACTATGAGTTATTTACAGAGATTCTTTCTTTCCATCCGTGTCTGGTGCTCTCTAGACCTCTAATCCACTTGATGTGTCCACAAGACCAGGAGGCGTCCCACACACATTCTTACAGAAGGACCCCAGGGTAAGAGCACACACTCACACACACACACACACACACACACACACACTAACAGACAACACTCGCAGTGTAGAGGTAACCTTTAGATCTGCTGTTTATGTTGCATAAGTCTTTGAGTCATCAGATGGAGGTTTTCAACACCAAATTATGTCATTGTAAAGGCTTCATATGCATTTGGTTCATAGATGGCACAGACTGCCATATTTGTCATGTATCCATTTGTATGCAGAAGGTCACACAAGACGAAGACATGTGTTAATTACTCCTGAAATGATTCATTTAAAAGGGACATTTTAACATTTTACTTTGGTTCATAATGAATGCCACACACTGAGACTAATTAGACACGATTTGATTGACAGCAAAATAACTCAACCTCTTTTTATTCCCTCCTGTAGCTAACGGATCCATTTCGGCCCGTTCACAGGGTGAGTGTTCACTCCCTGCAGTGTCTCAGTCCCCTACACACACGCGCGCGCGCGCGCACACACACACACACACACACACACACACACACACACACACACACACAATAACAGCCATGATGCCTTATAGGGGTTTGCTAATGGCAAGATGTCTATAATTAAATGAGCACTGCACTTGGAGTGTTTTAATACCACAACAAAGCTCAAAGAGAGTGCAGACTCTATGTAAAAATGCTATTGATAGACTTTGCTTTGATGTTGACATGCATTCAAATCATAGCTATAATCATTATTCCTCTGATTACCATCATATCTTATCTTTAAGATAGATGTGATGCAAGGTACCATATTTGAGCTGTCAGTATGTCATTTTCAGGTGACATGACTGTAAATCTATCACAAGGCTATGGTGTGTTCATGTCATTTGACCATTCATATGACGTGTGAGGGTAAATGGTAATTGACACGGTTGCACTATATCCAATAAATGTGAGTCTAATTACTTTGAACAACAGACATTGGCTGATGTGAAGATGGATAAGAACAGGATTTATATATAGAGATTCTACACTCACACAGTTTACAACCGTGTACTATGTACGTCAGTATGTTACTTAGTAGCAGGAATGTCCTCATTGTCCTGCTGGTTAAAGAGTTGTTGTCTTGTATCTACAGAAACCAGGGAAGTGGTGTGCCATGCATGTCCATATCGCCTGGCAGATATACCACCACCAACAGAAAGTGAAGGTGAGGACTCATCCGATTGCCCTCTGTGCTTTGTCCCAAAGCTGGTGCTAACTGTGTCCAGTCATTATTTATGATTTCACTAAAAACGTTGTTCACTGAAATGGATAAAGAATATAAAAGAACAGACATGCTAAAAAAATAAATAATTATATTTCTTTCTTAATCAAATGTAAGTTTATGGGGGTTTTTTTTGGCCGGGATAATCGTGACATGATATTTTCATATCGTCTCACGCTTCACTGCAACCACCTGAAACAAATTGTCCTCGGTTAAGACCACTGTAGTCTTTGACTTACAGTAGTGTCTTTCAAATAAGTCTGTATTGAATATCATAATCCTATATGCTGTATAAAGGGGTTTTACATGTCTTCCTCTCTGTTGATCTGCCGTCTTCTAGCAGCAGATGCAGGTCGACCCTCACAAGCTAGACTTTGGCCTCAAGCCTGACTTCCTGAGTCGACCTCCAGGCCCCAGCCTCTTCGGAGCCATCCATCACCCCAACGACTTGGCCCGGCCCGCCACGCTCTTCTCCGCCGCAGGTGAGTGTGTGTCAGGTCTCTGGTAGAAAGATTGATTGATGGTTAACAACGGTACCCTCTGACGCACAGCAGCAGTCAGTCAACTCAGGCCGCTTATATTATTGTTCCAGAGTTCAGCTGTGAACAAGCCCAGACAGCAAAACCAACACGCCTTGCAAATAAAAATAATAATAATAATAATTATAATGTGTGTCTATCTGTTAATACTAATTGGACGAAGAAAAAAATGTTGTAACTCAAGGTCAACTTAGTAGGTTTTTCTGGAGCTTTCAACCTCATCTTGTGGTCTGAGGAAGAAGTTTCAGTTGAGGTCACGTGCTCTCTTCATTCAGACATTTTGAAGGAACCAACACCAAATATTTAAGGCAAACAAAAACACCTGATGATGCCGCCATCCATCCAAAGTAGGGGAAGAAAAGATATTTACAATTTATTACTTTCACTATTTTTTTACTATTACTATTTTAATACTATTATTTCAAAATATTACCAACAAAATCCACAGCAACATACATTTGAAGCCTAGTGAATAGGTCCCTCTTTTTCTGGGTTGCAGCATCATCCCAGTGCATCGACCTTAAATATCTAGAGTTAACAGTTACTCCCACTATAAATTCAATAGAGAAAGTTGGAAAACACTAGATGTATTGTTTATTTCTTTTTTCTTGAGAAATACAAGTTATATACAAACTCTGATAACAATATAATGAGAGATTTTTCCTTTACATTGGCAAAACAGTCATTTAGATGGGCATCCCTTACATTTTGAAAAATACATTTACTGAACTAGACATTTTACAGTTAAAAGAACTACCTTGTTAGTGCTCTCTAGTGGACAAACTGTGTTATGGCGACAGCATATTTATACTGCCTCATTTCTAAACTATAGTTGTTGTCAGTCGGTCAGGCTTTAGTTCCTTTAGAAAAGGTAAATAAGTGGACTTTGCAATATTACTAAGTGTATGTGTCAAACAGTAGTTTAAATCCTTGATGGATGTTTCTGTGATGCTCCCCTCTCAGGTCCCACTCATCTATCAGCAGGTCCTTTCGGTCATCCGCCCCACCATCCTGGAAACTTCCTCGCCCCAGCGTCTCACTTAGGTACCTTGACTTCAGTTCTTCTCAGTCTGGATCTGAAACAGGAACAATAAGATGTGATTGGATTCGTGGTAACATGTGGTGTCTCCCTCCAGAACCCTTCGGTAGGCCAGCATCGTTTGGCGGACTGGGAACCCTCAGTTCATCGGCCTTCGGGGGACTGGGCAATCCAGCACTGAGTGAGTTTCAACCTCTTGAGTGAAGCTTTTGGTTTTCATGCTCTCACGTTCTGTTACTGGCCAACCTTCCATGGTTGCTGTTGCAATCTTTCCAATCTAGTGATCACAGTTTTTGAGTTATTGTTTCTCATGCTACATAAGAGCATCAGCAGAATATAAGTTGAATATTGATATTCCCATGTGCAAATTGTCCGAGATACTCATTTAACTTGCGTCCTGCCGTGTTTTTCCACGTGTTGAATCCCTAACAGCGGCCAACGCCGTGTTCGGCCTTAAAGATGGCCCCAACCCCCAGCAGCACTTCAACAGCGGCAGCAACAGCGGCCACCAGGAGCCGTGGAACCGCTTACACCGCACGCCGCCCTCCTTCCCCACCCCGCCACCCTGGCTGAAACCTGGAGACTCTGAGAGGAGCGCCTCAGTCAGCTCGCACGAGAGGGACCGAGACTCTGACAAACGGGACTCGTTGGCCAGTAAAGACGACAAAGACAGGTGGGTGTTACCAAACGTGAACATAAATGGATTAAAAAGGAGTCTAGGTATATATTTGGAATTTGTTGTATCAGTTATGTTATTTTTTTGTTTTTCTTTGTATACTTAGCTTATTATTTCAATGAATACAAATTAAATAATTAGTTAGTTGCTGATACTGATGGAGGGCTTTCTTTATGCTCATAGGGACTCTGTAGAAAAGCGCCATTCGCGCCATCCGTCCCCAGTCCCTCTCAACCCCATCAGCCTCCTGGGCCACACCCGGCCTCCAGAGCACCACAGGAACCACCTGCCCCCTGCTTCTGGAGAGCCTCAGAGGGACAAGGAGAAGGCCAAGGACAGGGAGAGGGAGCGAGAGCACTCAGACTCCTGGAAAGACAACGGCACAGATGACCATAAACTCAAAGACAACCAGCACAGCGACAAGGACACACCTGTCATCCACGACGGACGAGTGTCAGAGGACAAAGTGTCCAACAGAGGGACGCCATCGCCCTACATCCGGCAGACCAGCCTCGACCGTCCCAATGGCGCGCTGACCCGGGAGGTCCTGGAGAAAAAGGCAGAGCTGCCATACGAGCACCAGAAGAAGAACAGCGAGGTGAAGGTGAAGGAGGAGCGGAAGGAGGAGCTGGATGGAGCCACCGAGAGGGCAAGTGAGCACCTACCACAGGCGCCCCCCACGCCGAATCTCCACCCTCCCTCCTCGATGCCTATGCCCATGAGCATGGCTGGCGTTCACCCCATCAACAGCATCAGCGGCCTGGAGAGAACTCGAATGGTTGCGCCCTTCATGGGTATCAGCCCCATCCCAGGAGCTGACAGGTTCCCTTACCCTGCCTTCCACTGGGACCCAATGAGGGACCCCTACAGGGGTCTGGACATTCACAGACGGGACCCTTTGACCAGGGACCTGTTGCTAAGGAATGACCCTCTGCACCGGCTGGCGGCGCCTCGCCTCTACGAGGCTGAGCGCTCCTACAGAGACCGTGAGCCTCACGACTTTAATCGTGACCACATCCACCCTCTGGCCCTGGAGCAGAGGAGGGAGCATGAGCGTGCCCATCTGGAGGAACGCGAGCGCCTCAACATGCTCAGAGAGGACTATGAGCACGGGCGCCTCCACCCCGCCATGCACCATCCTGCCCTTGACGGACACCTGCAACACCCGGCCCAGGGCCTCATGGCCCCTGGACTTCCTGGCATGCACTACTCCAGGGTGAGTCCCTCGGCGGCGGCAGCGGCCGCAGCAGCCGCCGCCGCCCATCAGAACGGTATCCTGAACAAAACGCCGCCCACTGCCTCTCTGAGTGCCCCGCCCCCCCTCATCCCCACGCTGGGTGCCCGGCCCGGCTCACCCAGACGGACTACTCCCCTGGCCACAGATATCAGAGACAGACCGGCTCACAAAGACATTGAGGCCCGGTGAGCTGAGGTGACCCTGCAGCCCCGTGCCTCACACACTGAACTCACACCAAGCACTTAGCTTTGGGCAAAGCCAGACTGTAACATAGCTGTGAATAATTTATGTGGGCGCAGAAATGCCCTCACAAGGAATTGTTTTTGTATAAAACTACAAAGAGACAATAATCATGGAACAAAAAAGATTTTTCAACGATTTTTCTTCCGGTTTGCTCCAACTCGTGTTGTTTCTGTCTCTCGTATGGCGACGTGAGGCGGGTGAGAATGAACAGTTTTGGAATGTACAGGTACTTTATCACTGACAGACAGCAAAGTGTGTAGATAATGTGTACAGTCGCTGTGCTCACCCTGTATGGACTAAAGATCATGGTACAAATATGCAAAAGGATGTTTTGAAAGCTTTACTTTGAACACATGTACATAGAGGAGTATTACAGCGGTGATTCAGAATGTGCTTTTTGCTATTTCCTTTCTGTTTTTTCAGTTGACGCAGCTGATTATCTTTGTACCAGAGACCCCATGTTCAACTATGCAACAAATGTCTCGGCTCCCTTTGTGAAAGCTGGCCTTCTCACCACTGACTGTGTGACAACACCGGACAAACGGCTGTATTCTCTCCACAACTCAGACACACGCAAACAGATAGCAGCTTCAACCGATCCACGCCGGGTCAGGTCGCAATTTGGAACAAAAAGGTTATGTCTTGAGAAGTATTCTCTCAAATATGATCAATTGTATTGACAATCCCAAACAATCAGTTGATGGATATTTTGCATTTTAAAGGTTTTCTAATGTAAAAAACAAAAAAGGCCAGCAGCACAAACGTCAACCCCCCCGCCCCGCTCTTGTTGTTCTGGGGAGAATGCAGCACATTGAACACCATGACGGCCCATCGGCCCGACTGAAGAGTGTAAAGTACATGTTTTGGAAAAAGGTTCTGTTGGTCAAACGGTGTATTAAAGTGCTTTCCTGAGTTGTTGTACCTACAAAATCAAAAGACAAAAAAGCAAGTCTAAACTATGGACCGTTTGTTTCTAATGAGCAGAGATCTATTTTAGTAGTCCACTGAAAGTTTAGTTGTGCGCTTCAAACTCTGTGATATCATGTCGTGCAGTGTTTTTTAATCCAACATAAAAATGTCCACCGGAGCCATAGTGGTTAGTCGATGCGTATTGCGAAACGATTGTTCAATCAGATTTTTTTTTCTTTCTTTTGTTGCTGTTAACCGTGTACAGGGAACAAAAGTGAAGTCTTTCTAGATCATGTACAAAAATGAGTGAAAAAAAATGAAGCGACTGAATCTTCAGCATGCTCCTCATTTAAACTTGTGTTATGTAAATTGTGCCATGTTATTAAAAAATGTGTACTAACCCTGTCTGTGGGGCTTTTATTCCTACTGAGGTGAGTAAACAGCCCATATTTCTTTTTTGACACTCCGCTTCCTCAGTTAATGACTTTCCGCATTAGACCCCCATGGAGGATAAACTATCTTGTGCGTGTATGTGTTTAAGAGTGCTACTGCTTATGTCGTTAAACGTAGGATGATGATGATCACTTGTAATCATGTTTCAGCCCGTCTGGAGAGACAGAAGATGAAGCGTGTCTCGTTTCTCTCATCTCCGCTGCACCAGTAGGTGCCGACTGACTAGAAAATGACTCGGTAACGTTTAAAACCGCAGAAACGTCATGCATCACACCATCAGCTACCTGGACAAGTGAGTGCTTGTGTTCGGTTCAATAACAGGGCTTGAAACATCAGCAGACGTCACTGCTGAGTCATGGGACGGTACTTGTGTAATCATCAGTGGATGCAAGAGTTATTGACGTTCCCATTACGCTGAATAACCACAACTTTGGTGCACCCTTCTCTGATTGATGTTTAGCGCCGCAGCACCCGGGTCATACATCAATCAATGTGAAATGTGAATTGGCTGTATTTTTCCTCCTGCCAAGTAAATGCCTGCTCCAGGGACCATCACTAATGTTCCTTTCAGAGCTGCGCTAGTTCAGGCTCTGGACCAGGAGAGGGCGCCAGAACGCTGCATATCTGCTGCAAGACTAAATGGGATGATGACACCATAATCTAACCGTGTTTCTTTAAGCAATGGCTCCCGCTCATCAATTGTGAATATGAATTGGTATTCTTACGCTTTGATGATGATGATAAAAAAAAGTTATTTTAGACATTTTCAAGCTTAATGCTTTAAGGTTCTTAAAGGATTGGCTGCATTTCTCTTTCTGATATCACTGTAAATGAAGACCTTTGAAACATCACTCAGGGCTCTGGGGGCTCATATTTTATATTTTACAGACCAAATAACTAATCGAGAAAATAATTAGAACATTAAATCATCGATAAGTAATAAATGGACATTGGTTTCAACCCTATTTTTTTCCAATAATTATTAATCAGTTGACTATTTAAATGTCATCAATATTATCAGTAAATAGTGACAATGCTGATAATTTCTCAAGTGTTAAGCTGACATTGGATGCTTACTATCATAGAAAATGAAGACATTTCAGACATTTCTTTTTTTGGCTTGACAAAATGACAATGAAAGGAATTCTGTCGCAGATGTGTTTTCTGTCAATCGTACTAATTGATTGTTCAACTTATCATTTCAGCTCTCTCACCGCCGCTCTGTGAAACCGCTGCAGCCTGCTCAGCAGTTCAGAGACCATCTCCATGCAGATATGTGGTTTGCTTCGGCCACGAGATCCACCTTGTGCTCCGCTTCAGCCAAAGCTGCCGGCTGCTTCTATCAGCTCTTTCTTCTCTTCTAAGCACCGGCAAAGGAAATCCCAAACTGTCGCTGAGTAAACTGAAAACTGCTTTTGGATGTTGCTACAAATCCTTTCTTCCACTAGACAGAAACTCCGCTGCAGGTTTAATGTATCTAAGCTTCTTCCCTCAGTATGCCTTGTCTGCCACATCCTGCCAGACCACAGGGACAGCTAGATGGACGGCCATCAGGAAACACACAAGAAGACTATTGTTATTAGGTATTGTTCAACATTGAGAAGCCATCTACATCATAATATTTTTTTTTTTTAGGAGTTTCAGTCAGGATTTAGAAAACACCACAGCACAGAGACAGCACTGGTGAAAATTACAAATGACCTCCTAATTGCATCAGATAAAGGACTCATCTCTGTACTGGTCTTGTTAGACCTTAGTGCTGCGTTCAACACCATTGATCATGACATCCTATTACAGAGACTGGATCAGTCGATTGGCATTTCAGGTACCGCACTAAGTTGGTTTAAATCCTATTTAGATCGATCTCAATTTGTATTTGTAAACGATGAAGCCTCAATGACCACCAACGTTAATCACGGAGTTCCACAAGGTTCTGTGCTTGGACCAATTTTATTTACCTTATATATGCTTCCTTTGGGCAATATTATCAGGAAACACTCCATAAACTTTCATTGCTATGCAGATGATACTCAATTATATCTATTGATCAAACCAGAGGAGACCAACCAGCTCGCTAAAATTCAAGAATGTCTTAAAGACATAAAAACATGGATGACCTGCAACTTCCTGATGTTAAACTCAGGTGATGTGGTTTCTGTCGATGGCATTTCCCTGGCATCCAACACCACTGTAAAGAATCTCGGCGTTATCTTTGACCGAGACTTGTCCTTTAACTCCCACGTGAAGCAAATCTCAAGGACTGCATGTTATCTGTCTTTTATTGTCTGTAGCTCAGTGTTGTTTCTGCCTTTCTAGGCCAGAAAACAAGTAAATGAGATATGTTTCTCAGACAATAGGGAAACATTGTCAATCACATTTTTCCACAGCCCAAATTAATGTCTTCACGTCCCTTGTTCTGTTCAAACAGTTCAAAAACACAACGTTTTCCATTTTTAATCCTGGAAGACTGAGTAAACCATCAAATATTTGGAAAGCTAGAACCAGTAGTTGTTTTTTTGACCGGGACTTGTCCTTTAACTCCCACGTGAAGCAAATCTCAAGGATTGCTTTTTTTATCTACGTAACATTTAAAAAATCAGGCACATCTTGTCTCAAAAAGATGCAGAAAAGCTGGTTCACACGTTTGTTACTTCCAGATTAGATTACTGCAACTCCTTATTATCAGGCTGCTCTAATAAGTCTCTTAAATCCCTTCAGTTGATCCAGAATGCTGCAGCTCGTGTAACTTGTGTGGAGGTCTGGATCGTGGTCCATGCCTACTACTAATTATTCATACATTGCTGTCATATTCATTGAATGTGTTGTAACTCTGTAATGCTGTTCATTCTGTACACATGACATCTATTGCATCTGTCCATCCGGGGAGAGGGATCCTCCTCTGTTGCTCTCCTGAAGGTTTCTTCCCCTTTTTCCCAGTGAAAGTTTTTTTCCTGATCCGATGTGAGGTCCTGGGACAGGGATGTCGTCTGTGTACAGATTGTAAAGCCCTCTGAGGGGAGTTTGTGATTTTGGGCTATACAAAATAAACTAAATTCAATCTACTGAAATAACTACTGAAAAATCCTGCAATACTCATTATTTATGGGGGAAAGGTGCACACATTGAGCATCCAGCCAGTGTTTTCACACCAATTTAATTCAGCTGAAAGATACGCATTCAGCCAGAGTGGTTATAATTACCCTAAACTGCAGCCTATCAAGAATCACATGAAGTAACTTGGAAGCAATCGAGAAGAGAGACTCTATCCACGGTGCTGAGAGACAGAGCTTCAGATTAATGAGGTCTGACAGCCGGGCGTCTGATGGGGGCGAATGGGATCCTGTGAATGCAACTTCTTTATCAAACAAAACCCTGACAACAGACATAAAAACAACAACAGAGAAGACGGATGAAACACAACAAAGCCACTCAGCTAGTTTGGAGTTTTACAGATCCGGAGGTGATGGATGTGTTCACTCTGGATTACTGTGTATTGAAAGCTTGACACTGATCCACCTAAAAATTCGCAATTAACTTGTTAGTGATCAAATAAACAACTGATAGTAACTTATTAGCTGGCAAATACTTTTCTTGAATAATCCCTCAGGAACCGACCTGTAGTGGGATAGAAATGGTGTGAATTCATCATTGCTGGAGAAAACAGGTTGTTCTCTCTTTAAAACCATAACTTGTTGAGGCTTCACGATTCTAAAATATCAAAAACATGGCAGCTTGGATTGGTATGATGTATTTGTTATGGTATCAGACCAGCCTTGGGTTGTTTAAAGATGCCAATGAGGTAGTTATGAGGTATTTTGAACAACACAAATTGTAATTCCAAAATAAGGGTGTACTGTATCTTGTGTTATCTGTTTTTTGTTGTCTGTAGCTCAGTGTTGTTTCTGCCTTTCTAGGCCAGAAAACAAGTAAATGAGATATGTTTCTCAGACAATAGGGAAACATTGTCAATCACATTTTTCCACAGCCCAAGTTAATGTCTTCACGTCCCTTGTTCTGTTCAAACAGTTCAAAAACACAACGTTTTCCATTTTCAAGCCTGGAAGACTGAGTAAACCATCAAATATTTGGAAAGCTGGAACCAGTAGTTGTTTTGCTATACATACACTTTTGGAATTACCTCAATTATTAATCTTTTCATGAAACGTGTTACAGATTGAGTTTCATTTGAAGTGTTTGCTTGTGTTTTGTGCTAAAATAAGGTGTGTTGTGCTTTTGAGTTGAATGTTTTGAGAGACAACATTTTCTGAATGGCTTTAGGGGACGCGGAGTGAATATGTTGTTATTGTTCATAACTCGACCATGAAACGTCATCGGTGACACCTGTCCACTGTGCGCCGCGCCCCTCTTGTGGTGTGAGGAGCTTTTTGGACACAAGGTGGCAGCGGAGTTCCCTCCAGCGCTGTGAGGTGGAGGGATGCTGTACAGCAGGTAGCGCACAGTGGCAATGTCCTCTCGTTTGACCCGAGAGGAGAACCAGTCCGGCCGGTTGACGCCCCGTCACGCGCTGGCTCTGTACCTGAAGGGAACACCGTCACAGGAAGAGCGGCGCGGCGCGTTGAACGCGGCGCGGCGCGTTGAACGCGACGCTCCTTTGGGCGTCTCGTCGTGAGTTCAGCTCAGCCAGGAATTAATAAACCAATAAAAGGTCCTCGCTCGTCAGCTGTCTGGACCCTGAAGCCTGGAGTTCAGCCCAATACTGAGTCACCCGTCCCACAACTGGTGGTGCGCCTCTCTGTGGTCACGTGATATCAGCAAACAAGAACATCTGACGCGTCAACGCTATTGTCAACAAAACCTGTCTCTGGGAACTGACTATCTCTGGGTCATATGCAAAAGGACACGGAGGATTATATTCCATAAGAGTAAATAAAACTATGTGGACACATTCGATATCCTCACTATCACCTTAGTGATGGATACTTATGAGGATATAAATACAATCCTCTGGCCCTGGCTAATACACCACCTTAAAGAAAAAAACTATTATGTGGGAATTGCTCCCTGCTGACGAGAGTTAATCACATCCAAACAAACACACTAAAAATACTTTGTTGTTTATAAATGGGAAGGCATACCATTCTCAGAGGTAAAATCCTCCTGGTACTCTCCTGAGAAAAAGCCCATAAACACAGCCTACCACTACCGCTCTGGCCCTCTACTGGGATTAAACTGGTGCTCAGAACAGAGTTCGTTCAGTCATCATTAGTTGAATCATCGAATGTTAAATTCTGGAAGGGATGAGATCAAAAGAGCAAGAGCTGGCCTCAAATATGAAACGCTGTATCGGTGCACAGAGAGGATCCAGCCCTCCACTGAACTCAGGCGTATGGATCCGATCATCTTTCACACCGCTCACAGTGGTCAGAATGAGACGAGCCCCATTCTCAGGAGGCATATTTTCTTAAAGCACTATGTAAACCTTTTCTGACACCAGGTTCAAGCCGACTGCAGCGGCACGCCCCTTTTGCCAAAATACAGACTTATTATTGACTTTCATAAATTCTTTTGATCCTCCCACACCACTGGGAGGGGGGTACATGTGCTGTTTGATGTGAGGCCCTTAAGAAGTCCCGGTAGCACGAGGCTGGAATTGCATTGCAGAAGCTGTGTGTCAAACTAACACGACTACATACAGCAGATGGAGAGAAAGATTTGGGCGCTGCCTTTCTGTGGGTGGGAATGAAAACAGGAGCGTTCTCACACGGCCATGACCTTCAAAAGGCTACAATGTGACAGAAGAAAACCGAGGACAGTGACGTTCATCCCAACTGATGAGGACAACGGCAGCACTGTGGGGGGGTCCTGAAGACATGCTGCATGTTACTACCCTGCTCCTTGTGTATTGTTGCTTCTCCAACCAGATACTCCAGGTTCATCATGCTGACCCAGATATTATCATGGAAACAACGTACCTTAATCCTCGAGCTTTCATTTAGTTTCCTTTTCACCAGCAGGACGACCTTTCCAACCCGCTGCAGCCTCATGAGCCGTCAGCTTCAGACAGATGCAGCTCTTCTTCTTGCATCACAACATTTCCGTATCTTTCACACAGTTCTTTGAGAGAATTGATTTTGTTCAAGTTGCACATGCCAGATAGGTAGTACGGTACCATATGAGGTAATATATTACAGTACGTTGGTGCAGTTCAGGCCATCACATTGATTAAAAACAACAATGGTGGTGCAGTAGAGCAAAATATGTTAATATTGTTCATGTGTAACAAAGTATATCAAAAATACACATGTTAACCCCTATGGAGCTTAAGATTTCCAAATGTATCTCCTCCTACAACGAGACACTCCAAGCTCCACTTTAATAGATACTGATGCCAAGATGTTGTACAGATTTTGGACAATTCAATTCTATACTCTCCATTATTTCTCGATATAGTTTGCAAGATAAAAATACATCGAAATTGAATAGGAACAACATATGTCAGCCTCTCTAAACCGTTTATGTTCAGCTCCTCCAGCGGAGGACGTATACGCAAAGAAATCCACGACAGACACAAAATGATTCGAATTGCATATTCTTGGGATGTGTAAATCACACTAAATGAAGTCTGAATGTCATGTACTGAAATTAAGATATTTTGCATGAAACACATTTCAATTCAATTATATTTGTATAGCCCAATATCACAAAACAGATAGCTGATATATAGTTGCATACATACAAGTATGTAATATAAAACCACCTGTATTTTTGATGGTTCTTGTTGGTTTTTCAGTCTCATCACACACTCCATTATGTGTAATGTACACAGCCGGCACAGCGTGGGGACCTTCACTTATTATGTAAAATGTTCTAGAATTATTTAAGTAATCACAATGCAAAAATGAAATGGGTTACAGACGTAACAAACACACATCTTTGAATCGCTGAGAAAATGAAAATGAAAAGTCATAACCTTTCAGTGACACGGAAGGAGCTGTAATCCCTTTTTGGTAAAATCATAACCGGTCGATTTCTGGTTATGCCGATACCTTGTAAAAGCTGAAACCGGTTTGGCATGTCATTATTACACGTTCTGGCAAATAAAAAGTAGCCTACATCAGCAACACAGCGCTAAATACAGCTTGTACTGCATTAGTAATAAGCAATAGGACATGATTCATAGTGCCATATATTCTGGATTCAGAGCATTAATATAGCAGCAACCAACTATCATTTATATCTCACATCTTTTGCCAGTTTTTGTCAGTGAATTAATGGACACATTTGTGCTTCGGCTAATCAGAATGTGAGTTCATGCAATTAGAGTGCAACATTTTCTAACAAATACAGGTTTTCTTTTTGACAGTCAACAACTACAACTGCTTTTGAAAAAGACAATTTCCACTTTTCTAGCTTCTCAGGAGTGTCTGCGCCTGAATCTACAAACACACACATCGCTTCTGCTCCACTTTTCCTTGAGCTCCGTGCTGCAAGAATGAGAGCGATGTGTGTTTCGCGCCATATTCACTGGAGTAACTGCAGCACAAAATGTGAGCGTGTGAGTTTCATAATTTGTGATTTGTAGATCATAATCACCCGTGTGCACACAGATCCCAGAAGGCAGCAGAGGAAGTTGGCCCGAGTTCTAAAGGTCCTGTTGGATATCTAAACGTGGCCAAGCTTCCTCTGCGTGCGTCCCGTTGACAGCAAGTTCAGAAACAGGAACGAGTCATCAACGGGACACGTTTCTGTGTGGGACAAAAGAAAGAGGCATGATTATTATGACACGGTATATGTCCCTTTTGTATTGCTAAGAGGGTGCGGAGGCTTTTACAGTGACAGCCATGAACCTGCTGAAAGCCTCCTGGCCCTCAGCAGCACATGTGACTGGTTCCATGATGACAAATGAAATATATATTATCTTATATTTTCTGGGGCTTGGAGTCAGGAGTAGGGCTGCAACTAATGATTTCTTTCCTTTTTGATTACTCTGTGGATTATTTCCTCAATATGATGACAAATGAGTCAATGAGTGTTCACCAAAGTTCAAATGTCCTGTTTTCTCCACTACTCAAAGTATTCAGATTACTGACAGAGAGGAGCAGAAAAGGTTCACATTGTTTTAACTTCTATTTTTGTAAAAGATGAATCATAATAGTTGGCGATTGATTTAAGTTGACAACTCATTTGAAATCATTTCAATTGAAGTGGCTTTGAACATTTAAGTTATAACAATAGGTTTTAACAACAAAAAGCATTAAGAAGACGATATCCAAGTGGCTATTTTTAATGTATTTTACACACTAATGACAGAAGTATACTGCATCATATTGGAGTAAAAGTACTTTCTGGTTAAGTCTCTGGTAGATTTAGAAGATCATCAAACAATTCAAAGTATTTGATTTACAATTCCATTATTCTGAGACCGGCCCTGGCCTTCTGTACAGGGGGAGGAACCACTGGGACTACTGGGGAACCATTGGGACTAGGGAACCACTGGGAATACTAGGGAACCATTGGGACTACTGGGGAACCATTGGGACTACTGGGGAACTATTGGGACTACTGGGGAACCACTGGGATTGTGAGCTGGGAGTAATATGCTGACTGGAGCAGAGAGCAGCACAGTGCTCAACAGGGGTTGAGGCCTTCAGGCCCACCTATCAGAAAGGTTTGTTATGATTTATTCCATAAGGGTAACATTTGGATTTGATAACATTGTGCTAAAATAAGGAGTAAATACGAAGCATATCTTCACTTGTGTTAATATAGTGAAATTATACTGATATCACACTTGGCACATGCTCCAACAAGGCAGTTAACTTCCTTGCGCTCTTCATATTCAGGCTTTTATTATTTAGGTTTTACTATTGGCTCTGACATTCCTAAAATAAGCCAAACCCCAGAAACACAGCAGAAACACATAATGGACATTTCTCAGAGGTCAATCTCGCAGGCATCGCACAAACTGTGCCAACAGACCGGGAAGTGGTCACTAGCAACTAGCAACGAGCAACTAGGGTGGAAACGCTTAGTCAGCGGAATAAACCCTCCTGCTGCTTCTCAATCAGGGGAAACCACCCCGCTCATTTGAATGTAACAGATGGGGATAAAAGAGCTGTGAAATAAATGGAACATTATGACATGAAGGTCCTTTAAATAAAATAAATAAATAGATAGAAACTCTCCATATATTGTTGGCCTCATATTTATGTTAAAATGTATATCCTAGTTTATTTTACATGGATTTAAATGGAATCCCATACATACAAAACATGTGATTGCAATCATATGCAGTTTTAATGCTTTTGGTCAATGACTTTTATCCAATTAATTAAATCTGAGAATAATTGTGTTGTAAGATCATTTTTTAGGATGACCAACATACAGCTCTCCTGAGGATCCACTGGAGCACAATGATGAAGTAGATTCATCACAACACAGTGTGGCTGGGACAAATTAACTGGAACATTTCAAGTCTCATATAGAACAGCAATTCATATATTTAATATTTAGGTCATTTTTATATATTTGTACTGAAGTATTTGATTACATCATATTGAATGGTGTTCCCATTATTTTGTCCACCACTGTACCAAACCATTTGTGAAACCTCTATATATTGTAGGAAAGGAAGTGGGACTCTACACTGTGTCTGAGACAATAAAATATCACGATCAAATCCATTCTATTAGAATCAGATTCTCTTCAGTAGAGTTCTGCCCATGCAAATCTAGATGAATGATTGCTATGGGAATTTTCAAAGCAATTCATAACTAGATAACATAATTTCTGAAGAAACGGGTGCTGAAAAGTTGAGGATATCGCAGACACATTTATATGTTTAGATCCCCCCGAAGTTTGAACAAAGTTTCTATGTTGAACAGTCCCAGGCAGTGCCACCAACTCGGCCCCATCCAGAGCCTCAGCCGCATTAACAGCCCTGACAGCTGGAGAGCTGCAGGAAGGGGAGGTTCCAGTCTGTGAAGGTGGCCCGAGGTACGTGGCCAGCATGAGGAAAAGACATTGTCTCATTGCTGGGCTGGAAATAGCCTGAGATGGGTTGGGGTGGTGGGATGGGTCTGCTTGGGAAGAGGGAAAAGGGATTGCTCCATCTTGTTAAATCACCGCCCTGACCTTTGCTCCCTCACTGTGGCCACTAAGGCTGATACTACTGCACATGGATACACACGACCAGCACTAATACATATGAACACATACATGGGGAGACGCTAAGAGACACACATATGATATATATCACTGACATCACTGTGGTAATAATAGAGATGACCCCTATCATCAGAAGGAGAAACAAAGAAAGAAGGGGAGCCTGAGCCCCATTCCCATGCCAAGGTTAGCTCTTTATTGCCGGCCTCTATTGTGCCCTTCTGATGACAATGACAATCAACTATAATGGAGTCTGACCGAGGAGCAGATTAAAAGTACAAATCACATTGTAAACGACTGAGTTGGGCTCCACTGTGTAACCTCCATCCAGGTCTGGAGGTTTCAGCCATGGGAGATGGATAACGAAAAGATCAAAAGAACTGTGTGTGTGTGTGTGTGTGTGTGGCAGATGTCTGGTTTCCATGATGCAATCGCTCATCCTCTTCTTGATGGACACACTGTAAGCATATCCCAGCTGTACCATTTCACCCTTCAGCCCTGGCACATGTTGTGGCTATTAAAAAAGTGCTGTGTGTGTGTCTGTGTGCGTGTGTCTACACTCTACACTACAGAAGAGAGGATATTAATCCAGGTGTGCTTGACTCTGAACCATCTTGTGTCCTCTCTGTTGTTCTCTCTCTCTCTCTAAATGTCACATCTGCTGATGAGTGTCACCTCACTGATCCATGAAGCTCACCAGACAGAGTACCGCCAGAGAAGGGGGGGTTATAAGTGACATGATGTTCTTGGACTGGAGTGTAATCTCGGCGTGCTTCCCCACTTCTCCCTTAGAGGCGGAGCGGAAGGTCATCCATCAAAGAGTCACATGTGAGTCAGGAATGTGAGCAGCGTGGGGGTCGGAATGGTGACCCCCAAAACACGGCGCCGAGATGCAGCGGGCCGAACAGATGACTCCGTATCGACCAACGCGGAGACGGGGGAGGTGGGGTACCAGACTGCTCGCCTCCTCCTCCTCCTCCTCTCAAACCGGAAGATGAGGAGGACTGACACATGAGCACGGCAGCTGGGTTAAGCCTCCTGAGAACTCCGGGCCGAGTGGGATGATTGGCTCCGGGTTGGACTCCACTCTCGCTGCGCAGAACACTCCACTTCGAGGCGACATCCGGTTGAGTGCCGGATGACACATGGCGTGGTGACACACTGATGCCTTCGCCTTCCTTTCCGTTTCACGCGGCACAATGACGGAGCATTTAAAGTTCAGACTGTCAGCTTTGATTCGAGGCTCGACTCAGATAGACCGGTTGTTCTAATTACTGCAGTGGTCCATGTGTGTGATATTAATATTTTGATCATTAAAGGAATTGAAAACACGAGAGACCTGTTTATTTTTTTAATTTAGATCTATAATCTAAAGAGCTCAAATAAACTGAATTCGTGATTAATTTGAGCTGTAAAAGTTACAGATAATCAATAAATCAATGTCATATATATGAAATACTCGTATATACATGCTGCAGCATGTATATAGGTCTGTAAATGTGTATATATACGAGTATATGTATACATGTGAAAAAAACAAAACAACGACGATGTCTGGAGCTCCTCATAATTATCCGATGTCCCTGTGAAAAAGCTCACAATTCACGTCATAATCTGTCATTTTACATCCAAGTGCAAAGAGCGTGGAGCGACAACGTTAATGTGCTGCTGCGCCACCGGAGCCTCATGCATATGCATGCGGCTCCATCCTACCCACAATGCCCCCCTGCAAGCCTCTCCCAACCTGACGGAGGTTTCTAAAACCCGCAGAACGCTTAACGCCGGTGACGGCGGAGCGACTTTGAAGGGACCCGTTCTTTCTGGAGGCCCCTTTGTGAGCAGGGAGCCAATCGCGCTTTACAAGATAACGCATCCCGCTAGCAGCCGGCTTAGACTGTGTACAAGCAGATACGGTTGCCAAGGAAACCCTCCTGGAGAACTAATGGGCTTTTTTTCTTCTTTTTTTGTAATACCAACCTTCTTGATCTGTGCAAACAATTAATACTTTACCCAGGCAGAAGGGAGGGAGCCGGGCGCATATCCAGGTGCTCATAGCACAGCACCACTCTCTCCCTTCAGCTCTGTGAACGAGGATGAGAGGTATGACAAATAAATGTCACAAACGGATATTGGCCTGGAAGACACTGAGGGATGATGCATGACTCATTGTGCATTAATTCAACGAGAGCAGCTTTTAGTCCATACATCTAATGCGCATGTGCAGCAGCAGCAGTACACATCACGAATGCCCTCTTAATGATTTTCAATGCACGGACGTAAAAGTGCCATTAAAGTCCCCCACCTCCATGTGTGGGGACGGCTACAGGTGTGTGGGTGTGTGTAGGGTTGTGCAGGAGTGTGTAGGACTAAGCAGGAGTGTGTAGGTGTGTGCAGAAGTGTGTAGGACTGTGCCGGTGTGTGTAGGACTGTACAGGTATCGGTACAGCCCAATGAACCCGGTGTGTATAGAAGAGGAACCCCTTTCTCACAGAGCTGCTGGCGAGCCATTAGAGTCCATGAGGGACTTCGCCGAGCCCACAGATCAGCGCTCCTATCTATTACTGACATCCATTACTGGCTGTCCACTTAGCACGGATACTAAATGCTTTAGTCTTTTTATTGACTACCTGTCAACAGGCTGCACACAGTGAAGCTATTGGCTAATAATCGATCCATCCACACGTCAGTAACCAGCATGTTAAGTGTATGAAGCGAGCGAGGAGTCGACAGTGGGCCGAATAGAAGAATGCAGCATGAGCGGTCCCCTCACACTCATCCAGGCATTTCTCTGCATTCAGCATCCATCATTTTGTACAACTTTGATTAGTGCTGGCTTGCATTGGAAGTAGTTACCCACCACATTACTACAGGGGGAAAATTGGCTGTAATTTAAAAAAATAAACAAGCTAGGCACAAATGGCTACGATGCTACGGGCATAGCAGTGCAGCAGGGGAATGGGTTCAACCAAATTGATAAATAAATAAAAAGAAGCTGCCTACAGCGCTGGTGGCTGAGCCAGGTCACAGACTATACTAAAGCTCAATGGTGAGCATTGGAGACGGCAGGCGGCGGCTGGGTCTGCCCGGTTTAATTGATTAACAGTCATTAAGTGGGGAGGAAGTCACCTCACCTGGCGGAAAGGGTGGAATTCACCGGCTGATTCAAATTGATTGGATTTAAAAAGCTGCAGGAAGCCGAGTCCCCCGGAAAGCACGCTCCACCGGAGAGGAGCGTCTTATCCACGCTCAAGCTACAAAGGCTCCTTCTGCTCCAGTAAACAAACAAACAAACAAACAAACAAACAAACGGGCTGGCTATGCAATTTGGATTTCATGGACTTTTATTATTCAAAAATACAGCACAAAAAAAAAATACACACAAAAGGAAAGAAAGAAAAAAATGGTTTTCACACAGTGTGCAAACCTCAAAAGGAGATCCTGATACAATATTAGTACGCTGACTTCAAAGCTACAGTTAATATTTGTTAGTAGTTCATGTTCTGAGCACATGGGGGGACAGACGGGGACCCGTCCCCCTGAGAGCTCTGTACAGTTTGTCAGCAGGTGAAAGTCCTACTAGAATTCTACAGGGGCCCATCCTGACAGCAAACGTCCTTCATGTACATATATATATATCTCTCTCACACACACACACACACACACACACACACACACACACACACACACACACACACACACACACACACACACACACACACACACACACACACACACACACACACACACACACACACACACACACACACACACACACACACACACACACACACACACACACACACACACACACACACACACACACACACACACACACACACACACACACACACACACACACACACACACACACACACACACACACACACACACACACACACACACACACACACACACACACACACACACACACACACACACACACACACACACACACACACACACACACACACACACACACACACACACACACACACACACACACACACACACACACACACACACACACACACACACACACACACACACACACACACACACACACACACACACACACACACACACACACACACACACACACACACACACACACACGTGTTTAAGAGGAACCGACAGATGTCATTTCTTTGTCTCAGCAGGTCTCACTTTCCTTGGTGTTAGAATATAGGTGCAACAACAAATCTACCAGGAAGTACAGAGCCCAAGATGTTCAACATCTGTCACCTCCCCTTAGATCCCAGAACCCACACAAAAAAGACTTGCAACGCGCACACGCACGCACGCACACGCACACACACAGCCAGGCGATTGCAATCACACACGGAAGCCTTCATACTGTACTACCTAGAGACCCTCTTCTGTTGTAGATATAGACTTGCCAAGCACAGCACGGCACACTTATACATACAAACATCTTCTTTATATCATTCAACTGTGTTGTGATTACATAGGGCTATTCGACAGGATATTTAGACACACAGCCAGAAACGGAAATTGTATCATTTTTTTCTTTAAAGCACATACATTTACTTTATCTTGAATAGAATAAAAAAAATTTAAAAACCATGACGTCATGTTTTGGAATACAAAATCAAAAGCTTTAAGACAGTGATAGAGGGTTCGTTAAGCTATGGGGTAATGTGTATGCGGTGCGGGAAGTCCTGGACTTGGAAGTGAGCGAGGCAACAGAAAGCCATCAGCAGGCCCACGTGTACCAATTATTATATGGTTGAGTGGCTGTGGGCGACGATGGCCATCCGGGATGATGCACATTGGTGTAGGTGCTACGACACAACTCAACTGGGGCGACAAGGCACAATAGAAGTTATTAGAATCCAGCTGTGAGGGCTTTGCAGAGGTGAACTGAGGGGAGGTGTGTAAGGCTGCAGTAGAGAGTAGAATAAGGCGTCGGAGCAAAAAGAAACCGTTTGCCCACTCCAAGTGTTCATACTGGGTTTTGTTGTTGTTGTTTTTCACAGACAAGATGAGATGTTGGGCTTCCAAACATTATTATTTGGGCTTGTTTTAAGAGCAGAATAACCCACAAACTGTAAGCACTGACCTGTGGCAACTCACTGACTGACTGGACATTTACGTTATCCAGCACTGAGGCTGCACAATGAGCTCCAACCGAATGGTTGGAAAGTGGAATCAGCGGCACCACTCATGTGTTCCCCTTTGTGGCCTTCATGTAGGTAGCTTCACATCCTTCATTTAAAAAGTACAATTAACGCCACAGAAGTCATGAAGGGAAGAAGAGAGAAGGTTAATCAAGATATTGGCTCCTTGTAATGCGACTGCAAATGAGGAGGATCACATATGCCGGACATCTGTGGGGGTGGGGGGGGGGGGGGGGGGGGGGGGGGGGGGAAATGAAGACCTGTGCTCTTGTCCTGCTAGTGTGTGTTGGGGAGGCCACAGGGGTTAGGGGCCTGTTGATCATCAAACAATCAAAGCAGATTGCTCAGTGAACCCAGCTGCTCCCCCCCCCCCCCTATATGCTACCTCCTCTAAAAAGGAGGAATAACAGTCTTTTTAAACTCTGTCAAGAGGCAATAATCCACCCAATCACAACATGTGGTGGCCTGAGCCTCCCCCTCCCCGCCAGCCAATCCTGTCCATTTCAGCCCCCCCCCCCAACAAACCCAGAATGGACAATTTAAACAGCAAACGGTTCAACAGAAAACCTGCTGACCTAAATAGATGATTTTTCAACTCAGTCGAAGGACTATTTTAAAAGAAATCTGCCAATGTCCTTCTAATAAGTCTGTTTTACAAGTTTTCCAAAAAGCCAGAAGATAAAAGTTTAAAAATAAATTCATGGAATTAAAAAATGTCAGAAATGAGCAGAGACTGGATTGCCTGACAGATGATCATATGTGGGCATTAAAAGATGAGAAATGAACTATACATTTTCCATACTCCCATTCACAAACATACACTTATATTCACATACACACATTCAGCTGCAGGTTTCTACAGACATGCATGCATACAGCTGTATAGCTGGCCACTTAGGGGCCTGGGTCTGTTTTGAACATACAATGTCTCTACAGCAAGGGCCAACTATATAAAAAAAAAAAACTAAAAACATGCATTCACTTATGTACAATACAATTTGTATATTGACCATTCTGCTTTATATCCACACCTATTAATGTTTCAGTGAGAAAGTCCAGGAAGTTAAATTCATAGATTTGATAAAAAGTTAATGTGCTCTGTAAATGATTCCAGTACAACTCAATTCTTCTCAGTACCGCAGCAGAACCAAGCCTTTATAAGAGGAGCATACTCCCATTTGTAAATAACGAGGAGCTAAAAGTCAGGCGAGTCAGTCTACCCAGCGCCGTCTTCATTGGCTTGTGTCCTACTCCCTCCCCTCCTCGAGAAGAGGACAGGCTAGACGATGGAGCCCTCCCTGTTCTGGGCAGGGATCATGACGGGGATGGCCCCCATGCGGCTGAGGTTGGGGCCGGGCATCCTGGCAGCACCGTTGGGTGGAGGCAGAGGGACGCGGCTCGGAGGCCTCTCAAAGTCCTCTGACGAGGGAATCTTGTCGTACTGGGGCTTCAGGGCGTATTCGTGCAGGTTGGAGGGCGACATGGAGCCCAGGGAGGAGCGCTGGCTGCCCACGGTGAAGCTGCGTGCCGTTGAGACGCGACTCTTCGGAGGAGGCACATCCTCTCTGAGAGGAAACAGACAGCAGCACATTTAGACAAAAACTTCCACACGCTTTATCCAAGTGTCGAGTCAAGAGATTTTGAAAATGGAACAGGATTATATTATCGAAGGTGCTATAAATCTGAATGAAGTTGGCTGACACACAGGTATCCAAAGTCTGGATCGTCTGGCACTTGCCGCCCACAGAGAGAAAAACAATGAATAGCCCACATAAGGAGTCCACATGAGTCATTTCAAGAGCGAAACATGACCCGACTCAATAAAGAGGGACAAATAATAGAGTTGGCCTGTTTGATTGGTTGGGGCAGTGTCTGCACTGCTCAGCCACACTGACTGTGTAATAGCCTGAAGAGATTGAGCTGAGCAACCAAGTACAGCTATGCCCTCTACTCCCTCTGCCACCACATTAACAACTAATAAGCAGCAATAATCCAGTTAAATGCTCAATCAAACGGAGCCCAAGGGGCTAGTGCTTGTTCAGGCTGCAGCTTGGTGCTGCGGTGTTCCAGCGAATGCGTGCGTGCATGCGTGCGTATATGAGACCGGACCAGCGGTCTAATCCTCTTTGTCCTACAGCGCGAGTGTCACATTGTGGTCTTGGACAGATTCAGTCCGCAGCAGAGTGATAGTAAGCCCAGGGGTTGTACAGAGCTCGTGGGCTGGGTGGGGAGGGTGGGGGCAGCCAGCAGCAGACATGACACAGGATGCACAGAGCAAACAAAGCTTTCAAACTGATTACCACAGCTGTTTATTTGAGGGGGGGTAAAAAAAAAAACGCTGATGGAGAAAAACATTTTCATGGTTGTTGGGACAGTTGAGTTGCTGTGTGTGTGTGTGTGTGTGTGTGTGTGTGTGTGTGTGTGTGTGTGTGTGTGTGTGTGTGTGTGTGAGAGAACCGAGTGCCATTGATGTTTTTAGTGAATGTACCTTATCTCGTTGCAGATTTCCTTCTCGTACTTCTTCCTGTGACGGGCGCGGCAACAGCAGAAGAGGATGAAGGCAATGATGAGGAGGATCAGGAGCACAGCAATTATGGCTCCTGCGATGATGCCTGCAGTGTTGGGGGCTGGACACAAGGAGAAAAGGAAGGTTTGGTAAATGTCATTTGGGAAGTAAATCCAACAAAGAACTCCACATATATGGCAGAATTATTTTCTAAGTGGCGCTTACCCCGGCAGAAAGTGATCATGACTCAATAAATTAGCGTCCGTTTTATAGCATTTAGCACCTTTTTTTTTATTGTGGAATTACCAATGTCACCCGAGAGATCCTCTTACCACTAAAACACTAGTTACACTTTAGAACCCATGCTCTTCCAGCACTCAGCTTTACTTATTTGTTTGTTTGTTTGACAGCGCTGTCACAGGGTAACTCGGCTTCGACTCCTCGAGAAGCCGACGCTGCCTGAATCCTGAACTCTTTTCCACGGCACACGTGAATCAAATGTATCCCGGCTCTCCCAATGCAATGTTCAGAAGGTCTTCTGAGAGACGAGTGGCAGTGTTCTAACGCGGTCCTCCTCTCAACGCTAAGTTTAGCTGTGATAAACCTCATTGCGTACTTGTTTGTGAGGAAATATTGAACACAACTGAGCTTCAGCTGTATGTGTGCTGGCAATGATGAATGTACCACCAGTACAGGAAGATTACAACAATCCCAGATGCACACATCTTGAACTTAGGAACATGTATCTAGCATCTAGCTAGTGATATGGCGTTATGAACGGCAAAGACGGTCGGTCTGACGAGTTAAAATGTATCTCATCTGATAATGCACAACAACTTTGTCATTAGCAAAAATGTAAACCATTTGATGGTTCCAGCCTCTTAAATATGACAATTTGCTGGTTTTACTTTTCTTTAAATGATACTAAATTGAATATCTTTAGGTTATGACTGTTGGTTGGAATTAATCGAGACATTAATACTTTGGTCCATAAGCAAATACCTGAAAACTAGTGATGCACTAGGGTGTAACGTCATCCGAATCTGCGTGCAGGCATAAATCATTCATACGCCACCCAGACTGATCCATTATTTTCTTTATAGACTCGCATGGACATTTAAGTTCATGGAGGTCATGCTGCCTTGTTACATTGTTTTCTTTCTAACGATTTACTTTAATGATTAGACTTCAGTGATGCTTTCAGTACCTGTAAACGTCTCCATGCACGCAGCTGAGTCACTGCATCAAATATCGTGGGACGTTTAAGAGGAACAACCAACTGTAGTTATAAACTTGACAGAGGAAACAACTCAACTTTAAACTCCTGAAATTAACACTAAAGCTACTCTGCTGTTCCATGGTAATAATTGCACACAGCGTCTCTCAGCTGTCTGCTGCGGAGCAGCTGTGGACAGCTTATTAATGATGATATAGTTCATACACCCGCAATGAATCAGAATTTTGAATGCCATAATGGATCTAAGTGCAAACCGTCAGTTTCCCCATCTGTCTCAGCTGCAGTTTGTGTTTTCATGTAGCAAAAACTAGCATGTTAAGCTAATATTTAACACTGTACACATTATACCCTCTAAAAGCATGCTCCTGTTTCAGACTGAGCATTTAGCCTTTAAGTGATGCTGTGATATGTACAACCTCACAGAGCAGCGAGCAGGATTTTAGGTCTGGTTCTCGATATTACCTCATGATACACATTTATTAATATGTATGTTTTGGTCACCTGAATACATAACCATAGTCTTACTGGAAGGATCAAATGCTAGGGGTGAGAATAAAGGCTTCCATATTATACTTGTATGAAGTACTGCAAACTGTACAAATACAAGATCCATTATCAGTGATTCAAGGTGAAGTTAGTTGGGCACTCACGAGGCGTCACGTTGAGATACAGTACACATTCCTCAGCGCCGACGCGGTTCCTGGCAGTGCAGCGGTAGTTGCCAGATGCGCTGGCAGATGCGTTCCTCACGTTAATGGTGCCTCCCACTGGATCTGTCGGGAGGGCAGAGAACACATCAATGAAGAGGTGACAGTGAAAAACAGCGTGTGGGACCTGAACACCGATTTCTATTTGTTTGGGAGTGTTTGTGAGAGAGTCCATTACCCATCACAGCAGAGCTGGGCAGCACCATGCCGTCGCTGGTCTTCTCCCAGCTGTATTGCAGGGGGTTGGTGCCCTCGTGAGATATGCACCTCAGCACAATGTCTTTGCCTTCCTGCATGGGGCCTTCGGCGTAGCACCTGGGCTTGGATGGCTTCACTGTGGAGAGAGAAGGAATGGAGAATGTTGGAGGGAGGTGAAAAGCAACAGACACAACCAGGTGGCCACCTGGCATTAGCTCAGAACAACACGGTCCCCCTGCCTGGCGCCTCCAACACTTTTATTCTTCAATATTTCATGTTGTGGGCAAGTTGTGTAGTCTGTGTATTGTGTCTTCCTAATGTTCATTTCCTCCCTTGCTCAAAGCAGCAGTCATCAGCGTAATGAGAGCAGTAATCAGAGTAATTGATACAGCTGCTGTCATTACAGGAGCTGTCACTCAGGATAACCACAAGCAAGACGGGAGTGCTTCAACACTGAACTGTTCAGTGTTGAAGGATGGAGGCCAAACTTTTTGCTTTTAAAGCCGACCATGTGCGATCACTCCTCGGTCAGTCAGAGCGCTGGCAGGAGATGAGAGGCGGGGATTCATAAACAAACAGAGCTTCAAATTAAAAGCAGACCCACTCCATCGAAACAGACAGCCGGGTGGGAGAGAGAGAAAAAAGAAACGTTTCTGAGGCCACAATCCAAGTCCGTGCTGTGTGTTCACCAACAGAAAGCAGACATCCTGGTGCAGTAATAATGCGTTCTGTAACAACAAAACCCTGGAGTGGGGCTTTCCAGATCTGAACCAGGTGTCAGGCAGGAGGGGGGAAGCTTAGCAGGCATAACCGTAAGGATTAACAGTAGACTGACAGTACCGAGCGCTCCTCCTAATCTAATAAACACACAGGGGGTCAGGATGGAGGGGGCTGGGGGAGAGCAAAAATTAAGCAAGCGATGATGGACAGATGGTGAAGTGATGGGCGCCCAGGCTGAGCAGCTCCTAACTCACCGGCCTACTCTTTGCTGCAGTTGTGTCGCACAGTGCACAGTAAATGTCAAGGAGCTGTGACATTTTTACGTCTTTTTCAACAAAACAAAAAAAAATAGGTGAAACTCGACGCATCCTGTAACACGCAGCTCCTCTTATAAGGGCCGCTGTCAGATGAGCAGATTTCTTTGTTTGAAAAATGGGGTCAAAGAGGAAGGTGACTGGAGGAGCGCAGAGCCGTACAGCTAACCTGGCTCTTGAAAACGAACAATGTGTTGGGATTTATGCGCTGCACAAGGCTGTCTTGTGGAAGAGATAAGCAGAATGGGATTGCTAGATGGTGCTTTTCGTCGCAGTCAGGAGGCGCCCAACTGCCAAGGAGTGACCGCTGATAGTTGAATGATGAAGTGACATATCAGCGGCTCGTGGACACTAAACCCTGGTTGCGATGAGGATCTCCTGGAACGTCAGGCAGGCAGAGCTAAAATGACTGGCTGTTGAGAGTAAAGGTGGGCTCTTGTCAGAAACAGCTGTGAGAGTTGCTGACATGCAGTGCTGGGCTACAGGTTGGTACTTCTCCTCCTGTTAACCTCAATGTCCTGGTGCAACCAGAGGACACAACAAGGGGATGCTACCCATGGCACAGTAGCTGGACACCATGCACACTGCAGGGGGCCGGCACGTGTGCATACCTGCGTATGTGACAAACCACGGCAAGCCCCGGTGTGTAAACTGAGGTACGCTCATGTTTGTGCACACATACGCAGGCCCGTCTCCCCTGTTCCCGGGACCGTCCACCTTGTGACAAGATCGACCTGAAGGTAAAATGCAGAGCAAGCAAGATGTCCTCCCCTCTCCTTGTCAATGTTTCCTTGCTAAGGACACCCCTGCC
Source organism: Cyclopterus lumpus (assembly GCF_009769545.1). Classification (NCBI taxonomy): domain Eukaryota; kingdom Metazoa; phylum Chordata; class Actinopteri; order Perciformes; family Cyclopteridae; genus Cyclopterus; species Cyclopterus lumpus. Next base: position 19,722,727 of record NC_046979.1, read on the forward strand.
CCTCGGGGTCAATAGCTAGCAGCTTGTCAGCTCCTGGAGCCTGGAGCTATCTCTCGCTCTCTCGTTCTCTTGTGCACGCTATAGCGAAAGACATCTGCATAACCATAATAATTTGTATTTTAGTTACTTTAGTTGATGCACTTATCCACAGCGGGATACGATGGACAAATTAAATGAGATCACATGATAACAATACAAGGACCACTAGAACTGACATTTTGACAGCAGATACGTCTCCTCTATCTATCTATCGTATCCATATAACTAGTATTTGCTTGTGCATTCAATTAGAAAAAATCTCTACATACAAGCTCAGCCTATGCTGTTAGTTTCTATTTTAGATGGTATCTTTGGATGAAACGATGGAACTTAAACAAAATATTACAATAAGCATGAGAAACGAGATCAGCAGGGTTGTTAACCTCCCTCACTGGTGAGGAATGTGGAAGCGTTGTAGGGAGGAAAAGCCGAAGCGCAAGCATGTGTGTGAATCTGCGATGACTTCAGCAGTGATTCATTATTCAAGCTGCTTCTGGTCAGATCAATTTTTATGTGAACCAGCCTCCCCAAGGGCTTTGTCAGTGGCTCTTGTGTCAGCTGTATTCACGGTTAATGGTCAGATTATTTGTGGCCATTCATCTTTTTTAACAGAGAGCTGCTTTGTGGCGCCACAATGCAACTACTGAGAAACCTGTTTGCACTGCGCCAACCGGCTCCACCAGAAAGACGTAAGCTCCTGGAAAGCACTTTAATGCATATGATACAGCAGCCCTTTTCTGATCTTCAAAACTGAGAAACTGTTCCGATAACAGCACAATGTGCGGCCTGTCCTACAACAGACCAGTGCGGCGCATTTGGTTTTTCCCGTATGCAAATGCCAGGCGGGTTTCAGGAGGCGACTCACATTCAACATCATTTAGTCAGTTGACCGACCAGCGAGGCCGCTCTGCGCGAGTGTGTGTGTGTGTGTGTCTATGCCTAGGGAGTGAATCATCTGACTTATACAACTCTGCTGTGTCACCCATCTCACCCTGTGCAACAAAAAGCCAGCTGAGTGCACATAGACCCTATTTCTGAGGTTCGTAGAGTTTTTCCTTTCTATTTTTTCTTTCAAAAGGCAGGCTTACATCGCACAGGCTGAAAACAATTTGTAATATTGCAGATTATTTGTTAACCTTTGACTGTAATATCTAGGATTGTTTTAAGGTTTAAAAATGAGTAATAGTGTAGTCATATTCATATATTGTTGTAGTTTTCACTATTACTATTTTAGGAATATCGCCAATATTGTGAAATATCTGCAAACATTCAATTCATCTAAGAAAAAGGAGCCTGCACTCTAATCATTTAACTAATCAAGGCTAAATACAAATATAGATCTAAATCATGACATGTAAAAATATCATTTGACATAATCACAGAGTGAATACAGAATTGCATCACAATGCTCTGCAGCCTCTAGGAAGGTCATGCACTCGATTTGAGAAGGGATTACATCAAAACAGCCAGGGAGGGCAAAGGCCATGTGATTTGTGTAGAGAGAAAGAATTTACCCTGTGAGGGAGAAAAAAGAAGAAGAAAAAAGCCTAACACCAGTGTTCAGTGGTTTGTTCCACTCACCCATGACGATCAGCAGCATCTTCCTGCTGCGGATACCGGGAGCCTTCTTCACTTTACACTGGTAAGTGCCCGAGTCCGTCGACTTAAGCCCCGTCAGGTTGATGGAGGCGTCGCCGTTCTTGGGGTCTGCAGAGTTGAAGTGGACTCGGCCCTTCATCGGTTCGTAGTAGTCCTCGTAGGACCTGTCGCCTGAGTACAGGATCACCTGGATTTGAGAGGGTTTGAGTTAAGAGCTTTACATAATGTGATCCACTGCTGTATCTGACTTATTGGTTTGCAAAAAAAAACATCCTCCTCGAAAAACAAATAAGGCAACAGCCTTGAAATGACAGTAGTGCGCTTTCTGAAAAAAAGATAAGGCTTTGCTCACTGAACCAACCAAAATGGAATGAGAGAAAGCACCCTCTCTTAACCCTGCGATGCCCTTCAGCCTGGCAGCCCTGTGCTGCTCTCCCTTTTCTGTGCTTAACAAGAATGAAGGTAGAACAAACAAAGCGACCACTGTGGAGTTAAATCAACACCTGCTGTGTCAACAAAGAACATTCATTTCTTGGAGACCTCCCCGAACCATAACCATTACCAGCCTTCCCCCTACCTTAACTCAAACCTTCATTCTACAACTAAGGATTTGAGTTATGGGGACATGCAATGTGACTCTGTAAATCAGTTGTAATATCACACACACACACACACACACACACACACACACACACACACACACACACACACACACACACACACACACACACACACACACACACACACACACACACACACACACACACACACACACACACACACACACACACACACACACACACACACACACACACACACACACACACACACACACACACACACACACACACACACACACACACACACACACACACACACACACACACACACACACACACACACACACACACACACACACACACACACACACACACACAGGAAATGCCTAGAAATAAAGGCCAGGTGGAGCCAACAAGTAACCTCATAGCTGGGGTGATGGAGGAGGGGAAAAACAATAACATACGGAAAAGAACAAGGAGGGGAAAAGAATAGCAAACAACGATGAAAAGAGTTCCCATTCTCTTTCATAGACAGTGGCATATTCTTGCACATTTCCATGGAGACAGTCATCAACAGGCTTTTCTGTGCCACGATCAACGCCCGGCATACGCACAGCAAATACCCCTGGGTAGAGAGGAATAGGAGGAGGAAAAGCTAAACATGGCAGGAGGAGAGGAAGAATAATTAACCCATCAGAGGAGGCAAATAACTTGCAAAGGAAGCACGAGAAGAGCAAAAACAAAAAGGTAAACAGAGTCAGGGCTGTTCTGGTGTGTCGCCATTTTCAAACTGGAAGACTCGTTTCTGGAGCTGCGAGGCCATGTTCATCTTGTTCATATTAGCCATGTAAACAGGTAATGTAGCTCAAATTCCACCTGGTTCTCAGGGGAGGGAAATCCATCCCTCTAACTCCACAGGGGATCAAAATATCAGTAATAACAGCATGAGACCACGAAGGAGAGGAAATTAAATTGCCCCGAGCTTAGACAGACAAAGACGCTCACTTGAGCTTCGACCGCTTCACGGGCACACAGATGGGAGGTGCTTACACACATGCACACCTCTTGCACAAACAAAACAAAACAAGAATCTGAACTACACAATAACCTTGAGAATCATGATTTAATGAAAAAAAAAAAATTCCATAGAGGAGCCTGGGGAAAATGAAAAGGGCAATGACTAGACAGGCGGGGGGCTGCAAAGGACAGAGCAGCACCACTGTCTGTGTGCCACGTTTCATAACAGGTGGGCTGTTGGCTGATACAGTCGCCACCTGGCCGGGTCACTCTCAGTGGACGGATCACGCTGCAGAGGTAACAGACCTCTATTGGCTGGGCTTCGTTTCATCAGACGCATGTAAAGATGAGGTCATCGTCATGTGACGCTGTTGCTCAGGCAGGGGAGGGAAAGAGGTGCAGAATCATTTGAGAGGCAAAGCAGGGAGCTGCGATACCCGTGTACTCTAAACAACCTGCTGAGCACAAAGTGCAGCACTGTGTCTATTGCGTTCCCACGGAGGCTTTTAACTTATAAGAGTCAGTGCTGCTTTCACAGGAGCGGGCGGCTCCTTGAAAAACTGCTTTTGCCAGGTCAAAGCAGAATCACCAACGGATTGAACGTCCTTCAACGTTGAGAAGGCAACTAAATGTGGCCATTGTCATTCACGGTCATCACTGCTGTACAAACACACAATACAATTTTGCACCAAACCGTGTCATGGCTTTGCGTCCAAATCCTCCGATACTTTGTCAACACGCACAAATTCCTGTCGCGATAAGTTCAGTAAACAAAAGGCTCTGCTGCAGAGCTGAAGGACAAAGGAGACAGGTTGTATGATCTGGGATAAAGCGCTGCAGCTCTCTTTGTTTTGTTTTCCTGAGTAGATTTCTTTTCCTATTCACACCAATGGGATTTGTTTTTTGTAATTGTTGTTTCTCGTTGTTCTCACAGTGGTGGCGAGCTCTCAGGGCACACCCTCCTTTCAGCTAACCTGTGGCCAGGCCATGAGAGCCAGAATGCTAATGACTGTTACCGTAGGCAGGCCTGGCATCTCTCATTCGAGCCCACCAAAGCAACGTGCGTTAGCTATGCCTCACCACCCGGACCCCTGATGATATGTGGGACATGTGAGATGAAGGGGGATGTCATTCCCCACCAGATACTGGCTTGAATAAAATACTTCTGATTGCGTCAACGAAAAAGACTCTGGACCACATGGTTCATAAATATCAATAAAGTGTGTTTACAGCGAGGGTTACTTGCACATTCAAGCCACACAACCTATCTCCCTGCTCGCAAAAAATGGGGACATCAAGTTCCCGGTTACATGACGCTGTGGACTGATCCTGTTGAATCGTTCTTCGAGTATGATCCGATAGTGGCTGTTCTTTTAAGAGGAGCCTGGATTTGCTGGTCTCGAGCCGTGTGACCAAAGGTTCACCATGGTCTCATCTGGGAGCCCGTGGCTATAAAGTTTAGCCGCCACTCTCATCTCCTTGTCTGATCTAGTAGCTTTGGTCCTCACAGATCGGCCTTAATCCTATTTAACACCGTCACAGCTATTAAAGCAGCCCCATGGAATTAATATGCCGCTAATTATAAAAGAGTTCCCCGCGAGCTTGACTTCTTATCGGTAAAAGGCTATACGGATGTGATCGTGCGTGTATATATATATATATATATATAGCAAGCAAAATCTGATAGGTCAGCGAGAACAAATGCGTTCAGAGAGCGATGTCCGACCCGTTTAAATTCCTACAAAAGGCTTTGGTAACATTAATGGGTGTACAGATGGACCTCAGCCAAATGGCACGTGATAAAGAAAATAAACAGTGCAACCAGATGCAATTCAGAAACAGTAGATATATATTTCTACAGCTGCGTTCAGACATGGAGAGGAAGAAGCCCAACTGGGGAACCACCCACACTGAATTCTGTGCAGAGACAATGAATAATAAGAACATTAACAATGTTTCATCATAACAACCACTGAGCATAACGACAGAATATTAAACTCCATCTCCCTCCTCCACTACTCCAGTTAATGATTCAGAGTACAAACAAAGTAGGTCAAAAACGAATGGAGGAGGATAATCGGTGTCTCCATAATGGCACAAGACTAGGAGCAGGAGAACAGAGGTCTACCTGGATGAGAGGCTTGGTTGGGTCAGTGGACAGAGAGGGCAGTGAGTGGATGACAGAAACCCAATGACGAGCTGGTGACCCATTTCTAACATTCAGGCCAAAAAAAGCCTAAATCCACAGGATACAGGGGAATAAAAAGAGAGTGGAGGAGCGGGATGAGAAGGCTTTGTGACAGGTGGGGGAGTAGAGAGCCACGGGAGAGGGTCACACCACTGAAACGCTCTGTAGCAAGAATCCGTGTCTATGGCTGTGAAAGCCCCGAGGGCATGTGGAGATGCTGTAGAGATGTGTAGTTCTCCCTTTCCATGGCCGAGGGCCATGCTGGAAAGGAAACAGAATAAAAAGGGCTCCCACTATGTGTCTGTGAGAAGACTGCATACGCACACAAAATGCTCAATAGAAGTACACGAGGCTCAAATTACATTTGCCTTGAGTACTGTCGCGCCTACGTTACACTGCAACACCTCGAGGAAGTACACGCAGAGCATGCCTCCTGCCAAACCACACAGACAGCACAACAGGCCAGTGCAACAACCACACACACTGCAAACAAATGAGGGACATGGATAGATAAAAGGATTTCTATTTTTGATGTATTGTTGAGGGGTGTGTAAAGAAGTTCTAAAGCTGCCATACAGAAGACACAGCAAAAGGCAAGAGCAGAGCTGGTCTTCTCTGAACATACAAATGACTGCCAACTGTACGGCCGTGTGACATCTTCAGGAGTAAAATTGCATTTCCAAGCGTTTGTGGGGAACATCTGCACGTACCACTTTGTCTTCCTTCTGGTTGTCGGAGGACAGCAAGCTCCATTCAATATCCAGCGGGCCAGAATCTTGGGGGGCCAGGCTGAACTGGCAGTCCAGCTTCACGCTCTGACCGCTGGCCTTCTCTATGGATGTCTGCACTGAGGATGTGATCTCTAGACCCGAGGCCAAACCTGGACACACACACACACACACACACACAAAGTTAATGCACTGCAATAATAATAAAAACATTGAATGAATAATAGAAACCCAGAAGCAACAAGAAAGGCCTACAATTGTTTATTAAGCACATTCATGTCGCATTTTTACCAGCTGTTTATAAATGTGTATATACTAGAAATATAATAATCAATTAACATGACATGAACCCAGATGAGTCGCAGTAAATGTCGTAACCAATTCCAAAGGTGTCATTTGTTTTTTTGCTAAACTCGACATCTGCCTGTTGTGAGATGAGCTAATGCACAACCGTAGCAGAGCGTCTCAGGTCTGTTGGTGCCGACTGAAACTCTTTTTAAAAGCATTAGGAACAGCATTCTGCAGCACAATCATTGTCAAGTGAGTAACATCTCCCAACATCCTGCAACGCGATATAAAACCTTTTATAACTGGCATCACTGCCTGCTGGGGAAGCTATTCAAGACTTTTGTACTTTTCATTTGAAACTAGCTTTTTGTAATACGTAATACCTCAGGACTTTGTGGGAACTGAAATCAGTGATTTTTAAGACTTTAACCGTGAATGCAGACAGAGGGGCTCATTGATTGTGAAGCTGAGAGCGTCGCTGAACAGGGCTTTAATAGGTTTAATAGATGGGGCATACTTCTAAGATTAGAACCAGCATCGGACCGTCGAGGTGACAATTTGAACAATATAAAAAACACCTAGACTCCGTGACATAATGATGCCCGCTAGAACTTTTCTTGAGAAGAAAAATTATGTACACAGGTAAATACCCCGACGTAAATGAACCATGCAAAACTTTGCCCTGAATGATCTCGATAAGCGCCGCTTTTCCAGCAACGTGATCTCGTTTCGGCAGCCATAACAGTTTGTCTGTCCTGAGAGGAAATGAGCGAATGCTCCGTCGACATGTTTCGCTGCAATGAGCTTCAGAAACGAGAGAAACCTGTGATGAGACTAGATCACAGCGAGCTTCAGGTTTTTATTTTGCGCCTGAATTAACTAATATTCATTTTTAACATTGTGCAAAATGAACACCATTTTGTACATTATTTTCTTCTTGTTTTTGGTTTGGTGATGGAAAATCCTGTCGCTTGTATGGAATTGAACCGAGTTGATGAAAATTGCTGAGAATGTTTCTAGTGACTTGCTTTTCAGAAACACTCAGCCAGCAGTTCAATGTTTTGATTCAGGCAATGTGTCACTCATAAAATAAATATGGCTACATCTCATCGGAGAAGTAACTCTTAGAACATGCATAATGTAAATCACGCAGTGAAAACAGACGGATAGATGAGAACACAGCTTAGCTGGAGGAAGGGTGATAATAATAATAATAAAATAAACTGTAGCCCATCAGCACAGCGGAGCAGACTCTTAAGCATTTATTCTTAGAACGAATAAACATAATTTCCTGGTGACATCAACTGGGTTAAGATTCTCCATTCAATAAGAGATTTAAGCCGCAGCACGGAACACAGTCCATAGAGAATGGAGTTGTCACATGCTGCCTCGACGCATTAAAATCCTTCTGACAGCCTGCCACCTTCCAGTAAGTGGGGGGAGAACAGCTTTATTTATTTATTTATTTATATATATATATATATATATATATATTTTTTTTTTTCTTCTTCTTTTTAAACACCACAATATGTTGCTGCTAAAAAAACGTGAGTGTAGAATATACTCATCACATCCCACAAATTACACAACACATGTGTAACTGAAATCTAATAATAATAATAAAGGAATTTCCCCTCCATAAATAAAAAAAAACATTTTCGCTAGCTACATCTGCATCAAATTTTGCAGCTTTTACTGCAACTGACAGATTGAGCTTACTGCGATAATTGGTGGAACAGGAGACAAACCTCACAACTGTACACACTTTGTTAGAATCTTTTCACTTCACAGAAAGGAAGAGAGTACCTTTGATTAAAAGGTTTCCGTAAAACGCGACAAAACATGAGTACATGCAGTGACAAAAACAACAACAACAACAGTGTGAGTCTTCCAACCTACTTGAGCACTCAATCTAATCTACAAATAGCATGAGAAAGTTCATTGAGTATGCAACTTAAATGATGAAAATTAAAGTATTCCTTTTGATTGTGAGACAAAGAGGATTTGGCCAGCTCATTATGTGAGGGACTTGGCCCCCGGAGGACGAGCGCGAGCTACAGGTGGAGGTCCCTGCCGCATCTCATGTCCATCCGCTCCGTTTCAGCCTCAAACATCACTTCCCCCTGGGCTGCGCGAAGACAACTGAATGGAAAACATACCAGAGGCTTTCACGCACATAAAAGAGTGACAATCTCAGTCACACCCACTATTGTTGAAGCTCACGGCCTGTGAGCACTTGATATGAATGCAAAGCACAAGCATAGTTTTATTCCCCATCCGTCGGCGCTGCAGCTGGTCGTTGCAGCCCACAGATTCTGACAGACGCCCTTGATGGGAGCGATCCATCGCCTTCAGCAGAAGCACGAAAAACAGGGAGTGATACGGAGAGGACTGAGATACGTGTCTATCACTGTCAAAACGGAGACGCGGCTTGGCATCTGACACAAAGCGGTGTCAATTCATCAAGCACTCGAAGGAGACGGGGCATTTTTCAAAAGTCGCTGAGAAAGGGGAGAAACTTGCATTCGGTGAAAAAAAGTATTCAGCTCAAAATGTTTATTAGGTGTGCCGGTTAAATCAATGGCGGACCGCTGAGGTCGAAGACAGCATTTGTTTAAATTACAGTTCAGCCGGAGGCCTCTTCTTCCTTTCAGCACCACACAAAAGGAAAAGAAATGTGCCATTTCAGGATATCATCCCTTCAACTGTTAAACAGATGTGTTGGCTTATAAACCTGCCCGTGTGGTGGCTCAGGTGACAGCAATGCCAAGGCAAAAAGAACATAAATACTATGAGTGTAATCTAAGCTTAATTCTACATTCAATCAACAGACAGGATCCCGTTTAATCCATCTACTGCGCACATAAAGTCTTGGGAGAGGAACTGTGCTAATTGCCAATGAGATAATTAGGTGAAAGCTGCAATTATAGTGTATGCAGAAAAACTGGTTCACGTTTGTTACTTCGAGACTAGATTACTGCAATTCCTTATCATCAGGCTGCTCTTTTATGAAGGTAGATATGCGTCTTTATTACGCAAACAAAAAAAGATGTTTTGAGAGCAAATTTCTCATTTGTAACTAAACTAATTCTTAGTTTTGCTTATGAAACCTTTTCTCATGGCCATTCGGTTTTCTGGTGCTTTCTAGTCAAATAATAATGACTATATACACAATTAACCCTGATTAACTGATAACTATATGGCAATTTAAGATGACGTAATGATGGTTAATAACTGGCTGTATAAACGTTCCTTCCTTCCTTAACTTCCCACAGTGGAACAACACAAATAACCCTGTAACCTGGGGGGAAAACAGCAGCTCACAGTGTTAATCAGTAACTATCAGCTATCAACACACTGTACACACTGTGTGTGAACTCTGGGGCACAAATGATCTTACTGAGCTCAAAGTCTCTGCCCCGGTGAGAGCGCGCTCCATATAATTACTGGCTTATATAGGGTGACCGTCAGTCCTTATTTAGAGTAATGGCACCAGAGCTAAAGTAAACTGGCCTTCTTCCTCCGAGCTGATATAAGAGAGACCATCATTACAGCCGAGGAAAACTATGACGAATGGACTGCTGGTAAAAGCAGTCACGCATTTACACCCCACACACACACACACACACACACACACACACACACACACACACACACACACCTTTCTTGAGCTGTGTCTACTACTGTAGTAAAAAATGTCCTACTGTGTGCGTGTGTGTCCACGTAGTGGGAGAGCCGAGCAGCAGGGGAGGGCACGCTGGCTAATTAAAAAGTCTGTCTTAATAACTATTCATCGCTGCCTGTGTCTCTGCCAGTGTCTCTTTCCCTCCAGTCTCCACCACAGTGTCTGACACAGCACATCCCATTGTGGTTACTGGGAGACCGGGAATGAAAAAGAGGAATTTAGGGTGTCAGCGGGCTCCACCCAATACCCACACTGCCATTCACCCACTCCACCCACCCCCCTGCCTGTCCATCCTCCTCTTCGACACACCCATGATTGTGGAGTGCCGGTCCCCTAGGTCTACAATTTTCTCCGGTCCTGCTGATTGTAAACCCCCACACCCCCTCCACCTTTGTCGGCATACAATGGGGAGTGAATCCCGTCTCCTGGCAACCAATCCCTCGGAGAAGGTTGCCGTGGCGCTTAAGAGACGACATGAGGGATAGGGAGGGAGGGAGGGCGTGAGCGAGCGAGAGAGAGAGAGAGGTTAAGTAGGTGGAAACACTAGGGAGTTATGAATAGCGACGTTAACGTTACTTCTCCGATAAAAAGCATTTGTGGAAGTAACAAAGCAACGTGAGCCGTCTTTATAAACATCCACATGGTTTCATGACAAAGCAACATTGTAAACACAGACATGGTTTCAGCTGAAATGTTGCTGATTGATTAATCAAACCGCATTTAAAAAACACTTGATGAGGGGAACAGCTTGTTTATCATTTTTCTACATCGGGAACTGAACAATACCTTTTAGGTTTTACTCTGATGAGTGGAAAGATTTAAAAAAGAGCATTGTGGAGACCTCACTTTGGGCTTTTGTCATTATCATCTACATTTTAACAACTAAATGAGGGTGACCTCGAACAGTCCACTATTCAATGATTCAATCTAAGGAGTTGATTCGTGACAGGAAAATGTGGCAATGAAACAAAAGGATCATTCATCGTTCATAAAACACAACATGGCTGTTTTCAAAACCAGATAATAAAAAAACACTTAGAATGGCTGTTTACGACTTGCGCCTCCATCTCTCTCTTCGACAGTCCCTTGGCTTCCCTGTCGTTTTTTTACTTTTCTTTTTTGGCGATACATAACGCTTAATGAGCAATACAGAATATAAAACGCATGATTCGTAATCAGTAGACTATAGACAAGACTTGAAAACACAACATAAACGTGCCATAGGTCTGTTTTGCGAGTGTGTGGTTTTTTTTTTTAAAGAATTGGGACCAACATGCATATAGTTGAACCATCAACTTGTCAATATCTCTGCAGTCAATGAGATGACACTAGGTTGACATTTCTGTGCTACAGTTTCTACACCGATACAATATATCTGCAATAAGATCATGTCTGCAAGGCCAATTCGTCGGTCTGCTATAGCTGTAGTCGGAGGCCGGGAAAGATTAGTTTCTCAGTGACGTGTACATGGATACCATTGAAGCAAGTGTGTTGTCTGAGGTCTTCTCTGCAGACACTGTGTTAAGTGTATAGCGCAGCTTCAGCAGACAGCACTAAACCCTGAAACCAGCAACAGTTTAACAAGCTAACCTCCGCTGACCCATGTGCTACCCAGCTGAAAGCCCCCACAGCCTTGGTAGCGGCCACAGAGGATCATACGCCTCTTTCTCCCCCCTCTGACCTTAAAGGGCAGCCTTGACAGTAAAGTCTGAAAAGCCAAGTCTTACTATGGGGAGATAAAGACAGTGGCTATTACAGGCTCACGGCACAACAACAGCAATGGGAAAAGGCTTGGCTAGGTAGAAGAGGTGACTGACATCATGCTGGGATTTACTTCGCTTACCTTCTTGAAGGTTTGCTTCATGCAGTTACACTTGTAGCCTCAGTGGCAGTGAAAGCATTGGTTTAGTGTTTCAGTCAAATAGCTACGAACAAAGAAATGCATGTGTGTGGCAGGTAGAGATGGATCTAAGAATTAAGATATGCAAGTCCTAATTTACATCTTTTTCTCATAAACAACCCTGCGAGGGGGAATATTTTCAGTTTAGTGCATCTTGGGAAAAAAACTACCCCCCACACACACACGCACACACACACTAAGCAATTTGAAAACAAAGTATTATTTCCGGTTGAAAAGAAAACGTCTTACACAAAAGAACAAACAAACAAAAAAGAGCTTGTGGCACATTATCTAGGATGGGCCGTGATGGTAGGATAAACATTAGTTATTCATTATAGTAAAATTGCAGCCCGGGATGGCTCTGGATTTCAGATGAAGCAAATTAAAAACAGCACCGGCGCTCTTCCCCATCATAAAACAGCCGAGCCAATCCCCTATGACCACGGCGAAGGACATCAATTATTTCAGGCACAGCAGAGGATAACTTCTTTCAACTTGGTTGTTGCCAAAAATGAAGAAGCTCCAAATGCTTGCCCCAGTGGCATTGCTGGAACTATTCAATTTGATGCAAGGTGGGTGCACTGGAGAGCAAGCCGGGCCGTGGTTTATTTAGTGTTTAGTGGCTCGGACTGTTGAACCATACCGATTGTGCTGTAATGCAGCCTGAAAGCTCCGCTTGCCACACAGAGCTGCCATCAATTCCCAGTGCAGATGACCTAAAGGCTGTTTTGACATAATTGAACATTAAATGACGAGAGGGGTGACGAATGACAGGCACTTTACTCGACCGCCTGAGCATTTGACAGCTTTCAGACGGGCCTCTGGGGTATGTGGTTAACACCACTGCTGTGAATCATCAGCAACCGACCATTAAAAAGGGGGCCATTTTTCTTAATCATAGTTTGTGTACATTCACATTAGCTTCCTAATCCCATCATCAGGTTTGTTAGGAAGGAAAGTAAGGCGGGAGCGAAGAAAGACAATTCACATGTTCCTTAATGGTCGCTTGATCAAAAAAGGCTGTCTTGATCACAGGGACTCAACTCGTGGCCCTTGGATTTGTGCTCATAATTTATAGAAAGCATTAGCATTTTACAAAGTGTAGGACAGTGCATTTAGGCAGAAGCTGCTCGTTTAACCTCTCTGCCACCGCAAACTGTTCTAAAGCTCGACACAAAACCACTATAAGCAGCCCGGGCCAACCACACGTCCCTTCCCCCATCCATGTGAGGGGAGGAGGGTTTATCTAAAGAACCCTGAAGAGTCAGATAAGACCCCCTAGTGTCTCCGAGACCTGTGGACACACACACAAACACACACACACACACCCTGTGTCTCTTAGGATTTGTTGAGGCCGAGGGACATTGTGAGATGGTGACAATACGGGGGGCTGGCTGGGCCATAAAGCCGATAGGCAAGACGCCAGTCCGAGGAGCAGCACACAGATAACCCTCTGATAATGCCCCCACAGGAAACAGCAAATGTGCGGCTATAGTCATGCAAGGAGGAAATTAAAAACAGAAAAGGAGGCAAAGGGACGTGAAGGTGCTGTTTATGAGGCGTTTCAGAGAAACAACGCTGTGCCTCATTTATAAAAAATACCTGTCTGCAGACGTAATTGTGACACAGTGGAGGTACAAGAACATGAAACAGCTGGATTGTTTTCTTCAGCGAGAGTTGCCAGAGGAGTAATTACTAAATCATGTTCGCCTCACTTTTGCAGGGGGGGGAAAAAGGAAAAAGGAAAAAAAAGAAAGAAATTCCTTGCGAGCAATTAGTGAACACGTGAAAGCGGTTTGCATGACTTGAGAATTGGTGCAAAACTGTCTCACAAAAAAACATGCACACGTGTCTCTGTTGCCATTTAATCCTAATTACAGGTTTTAAAACAGTCACCAGCCGGTGTTTGATGGAGAAAGCGTGTGCCAAAGCATTTGTTTGGCAGGTATTTGTTGGCTCACCCGAAACATTATCATCCCCGCTATATCTGCTATCAACATTGCATCCAAATATGCTCCACTGTTACACTTTAACATGCACTTGCTAGAATAAGCTGCTCGACACCAACGGATTAGAGACACACTGCAGTCACGTGTTGCTTAGGTGGCAAAATGCATTTCTGACCACTTACCAGGTGGTTTGGCAGTAGGGCTGCTCGATTAAAGCAAAAATCTTAAGATTTTTATTTCATCCAGTTATATCAGGATCACCCAATTATGCATGTTACTATCTGGAAAAAGACAGGATGTATGACATTATAATCGTGGAGTGACCTCCAGAAAGAGAGGTACAATACTATACTAACAACTTTCAAAAATATGTTTCCGATGCAACACAAAACAAATGAGGACTGGGGTAAGGCTGTTGAAAGCAATCCTGTTCATCACAGGCATGCGTTTGTGTTCCAAGCTTCCAGCAGTTTACAATGAATCGAGAAAAATGGAAGCCAAATGTTTCAGTGGGATGGCGTCCTGGGGCGGCTCGCTCCCTCTCTTTCTCCTCACTGAGGGGGAGGCAGCCATAACGCTGCCTATCCAACCCCCTCCACATCACCCCCCAAAACAAATAAAGTGTCTGATACAGACCAGGCCCCTGTCTGCGCCCCAGCCTTTGTCCGGGCCCCCGAGGCACAATGCCAACTGTGATCAGGAGGCAGCATCGCTGATCACACACAGAGACAAGCAGAGTGCAGCTACTCCATTCGGCCCGACGATGGACTCTTAAGAGTTACTCCAACTGTGGCATAGGACGTGTTGGAGAGTGGATACAGATGGAGAACACCAAACTCAGGTGCGCATTCGCAATGCAGAAGACAAGCAAAATGTCGGCGTATACAAAAGCAAAACAAAAGTTTCTCACGGCTGTGCTCAATTATGTGCGAGCGGTGAAAACACAAGAAGTCAGCTTAAAGCAACAGAGCGTGAATCTCGTACGAGAACATTCCCCCTTGAAACAATTGGCAAAATTGGGGATTAGCAGTTCTGTCTGGAGCTTCTACGAAGCCTGGTTTTCAATGTCATTAGTGAAAACTCAGAAGCTCCTCGGGAGGCGAAACTATTTCACATTTCTGGAATTTCTAGAGCACTTTCATGTGCTCGGTCTGAGGTGGGCTGGATGTTTCCCTGCCCCGTGTTTGCTGAAATAGAGGCTGTGAGAATGAGCAGGGAAAGTTTAATCTGAGCGATAAGAAACAACTTCCTCAGAGCATCTGAAACAAATCACTGACACTCAACACTCTGGCATGTTGGTTCAGTCAACTGAACTGACTTTTAACCATTTAAAAAGTCCTTAAGTGGTAAATCTAGTCCCATATACACCAAATGTACGTAAAGTAAACACCTATCGAGAGGTAAAGACTCTTATGGCTCACTGCCAAACCACTAAAAGGATTAAGGTGTGAGGCCAAACTGCTGACAGAGGCAAGAATTCAAAATACAAATGCCTCCCAATGAATTCCTGGGTTCCTCCCTTGTTCTGTTAGATATAGTGCAGCATATCTTTTTTTTTGTATGTATGACCACGATTTGAAATAACTAACGGATTCACCAAAAGTCAACCTTAGTTTGCTGGTTAAAAATGCTGCGAAGTGAGTCAGGTACCAGCTGGTTTTCTCATGTTTTGTTTAGGACGCAGAAGGCAAACTCCTGCAGAATTAAGATATCACCCTACCTATGAGAGATTTACACAGCAACCTATTTTTCATGCGGTGCCGAGGCATGTGTGGCTGTCAGCTAGATGGGAGGCAGGCAATGAGTCTGCCTTGCTCACGCCGTTTCCTCAAGGCTTTGGTCTAAAATTAGGTCTCCTGCCTAAAGGACATTGCAGGATGGTGGTCTTCTAGACATCGGTGGAAAAAAATACAGTCCTTTATGTGTGAACTGTTCTGTCGAAAGCACCAACACAGCCTATGTCAGTAAAAAGGTATCCGATTGCTGCTGAAAGCCCCAGGACAAAAAATGCTGTATTGACAGTACTTTGTAATAACTGCTAAAACGTCAATTCCTTTTCAAATGCATTTATAACATCCCTCCTCTCTAAACCCTCTCATCCTGTCCAAAGCACTCCCGTCCAGGCAGAATGAGGTCTTTGTGAAAGCGTAACAACACAGACAGTCACTTCCTGTCCTCTGCGTGGGGGAGACACGACGGCAGGACATCAAGATAAGGCTGCTGTTAGAAGATAACAAGATTTAGTTCCTTCTTTTCTTTCTCCTCTTTTTTCTTGCCATGCAGGCATTGAAACTGGCCCTGATGTTTCAAGGCTGGGGTCTCTTCTTCACTCAGAGGTTCTTGGAGGCAGGTGTAGTAAATGCACCTGAGTGTTGAGCCCTGTAGGAAGCTTCAGGCGACGACTGTCGGTTGTTGTTACAGCTTAACTGGGACTGCTGGGTTTATTCATGCCTCCAGCTCGCACTCGCAGCCTACACATGAGGGGAAAGCGCTCAAAACAGCCACTCTAGTCTGCCGTACCGCGGAAAAAATGACAAGATGCGATTGGGGAATGTTAAAAATAACTTGCTGCACTAGCTTAGCTTTCCTGCGGTAAAGAGGAAATCCTACGATTTCAGACCTGACATGGTGCAACAGCATTTATCCTCTATGTTTTTTAACGTGAGATGAGTCCAGAACGCAGGAGTTAACGCAGTAGGGCCGTAAAAGGACGCAGATCTCAGATGCAAAAAGGATTCAAGGTTCTAGGAGATTGTTGTTTTGACCCTGATAGTCCTCGTAGACTAATTAGATCCATCTCAACAGCCCAAGCATCTGTAAAAAAACAAACATTTAAAATAAACCATGAGAGCCGATCTCTGCAAACTGGACACAATCAACATTATACGTTAAGCCCACACTAAATTGGACTCCAGAGCATGAAATTGCTTCAAAATCGAAGGGCAGCTGCGCATATTTTGTAATAAACAGAATAAAACTGATGCTCGGGATGCAACGAGTAGCCCAACCACCCAAATTAAAAGCAACTGCACATACACCATTTTCCCTAATGTGTTACTAATGAGAACGGCAGCAAGAAACTCATTAAGATCCACCCTTTGTCCACAGGTTGCATTGCAATATTTTTAAGATGCTGAAATATTCTCTCACAATAAATGTAGTTAAATAAGAGCGCAATCAAGTCATTAAAGCTGTAATCTGGAGTATTTCAGTTCTGGTCAACTTGGTGACACCCATGGTTACCTTGGTAACAGCAACTGTGGTTTAATACTGCAGCTCTATTATGGTGTAAAGGAAGTAACGATAAGGCTGGTATCAATGAGAGCAAATGATGTTGCACTTAGCACCCTTAGAATCCCTCTCAATATGAATCCAGGGTAACAACAATGGCGGAACCTGCCATTAACAATAGAAACTACTATTTTGACCTTTTGAAGCCAGCTACTTATTTTCCATATCTTAACGTCTGGTTGCTGATGCCGGATATTAAAAAGTAAAAAAAGAAAAAAGGGGTTCACATAGACTACCATACATTTCTGTTGTTATGTGTTGTTGTTATGTATTGTTATATAACCTTATTTATTAAGAAGTTGAAACAAATCTCTTCACCCAACTATGTCGTATAGATATTATTGAATTTGGAACAACAATATTATGTCTGACAAATATGATGTAATAATAAACACAAATACCAACTAATTCTGACCAGTCATCATAACGACAATAACAGCTGATTCCAGAGCTGTGCTCAAATTAGTGCCACAACATAAATAGAGTTTTACGAGACGGCTGTAGAAGAAAGTCTCTCTATTTCTTGTAACGCAGTACATTGTATCATAACACTGGAGAGATACATGTTAAAATCAAGGCATAACGTGATCAAAAACAGCACATGTCAATCCATAAAATGCAACACAATACCCTACAGCACATGTAGGAATCCGGCCCGCCGCGTCATTGTATGTGGCCCACGACGGCTTGAAAGACATATGATCACCTTTTCTTTAAGAAATGTAAGGAAAGAAATCCTGTGCTTTTATTTTGAAGGTAATTTTTTCTGCAGGGGAGTGCAGTCTGTTCACTCTCCTTCATGCAGCGTTCACACCAAAAGAGAAGCGAACTCTCGCGTTGCTTGACTCGTGTGAGTTTACTCGCCGGAGAGGAGGCGTGGCTTATCGCCATGAAAACAGTTCATTAACGCCATCCCAGACCACATCTGTCAGACATGTTCTTATCAGCTCACAATTCTTTAGTTATGCCCTTTTCAACTGACAAAAAAGCTTTGAACAAAGTTAATGTAATAACGTGCGTTTAATCTTTGTTACAGTAATGTGGGTTATAATAAATATAATTAAATGGATTCATTTTATAATATTAGAGAAATTTGCTTGAGTGTATATATATATATTTTTGTTTTTGTTTTACATTTATATAAATGCATGTACAATATTATTACACTTGAATAAACAATAATCAAATGCAAAGACAGTTATTTAACAATATGCTCGGGAGTAGTTACAGTTACAACCGTCCCTGTGAGGGCAGCCATGATGCTGATGTGACCCACGGTGAAAATGAGTTTGACACCCCTGTTAGTTTTAAATGTTTGATGAAACATCCTGTACTGAGGGGGTTTTGCACACAAAAAAATACAATAAAATGAGACTTTGGGCGACTAGCTAGCCATACCGGTGGTATAAAACCACACTTCACCGATATGCGTGTCTCTGTGGTGACACAGCCGGTTGAAAACAGTCCACTGCAGCTCCAACTAAGCCCGCCCACTTTTAAGCGGTCCAATCGAACACAAGGCTTAGAATTTAAATCCCTCTTGTAACTGCACACAACTAAAATATTCTGTTTCACTGAGAAATGTGTCACAGAACAGAGGCTCCGACTTCATTGGGACTTCAAGTTCCTTAACATAGCTGCGTTCTATTCAAACAGTCCTCATTTTTTAGGACCAACAAGAACATCTCAGTTAAAACCGTTGCCGTCAGTGGAGACATCACATCAGTCACGGTCAACTATTCCACGAATAAATGGCTAAGAGGAGATACACCTGGTCTTTTTTCTTTTCTTTTTTTTTTTAAAAAGGCCCTTTCAAATAGCCTGACACCTTAAAAAGATTCCGCAAGGTTGTCTGGCTGTTGAGTGTTTAGTAGTTAAGTGCTTTTGCCTGAAACCTGCCGTACAAGCCAACTCCCTCATGGCTTTAATGACATCTAAAAAGGTCTGACCACTGAGTAGTCTGGACGGGCAGCCAAATACTGTTTATAGGGCATCCGGGATCAGGCTGATGAGTATATAATCTCAGGGAAAGTGACGGCAAAGGTGCGGCATAACGACGACCGCTCACCTTATGTGGCGGGGCTTGAAAAGGAAAATAAAAACGACCGATTCCCTGTTGAAAATAAAGTCCCGATAGAGAAACCACCGTCTTTGGGTTGGCAAAGACGACCTGACAGAGTGTGCTGTGGCGATGTTCAGGGGTTGTACTGACAGCAGTCCAAGACTTTTTCCGTTAGACACATCCCACAGTGTCTTACATGAATATATGTTCACTTAAATCCAGATCAAGGCTATCCAGCTAATTTCACACTTTTTTTCTTACAGCAGTGGGATTATCGGAGACTTTTCATGTCCAAACAAAATTCACATATATTTCTGACAAGGTCTTTTAAGCTCCTGGGATGTTACAGTGCTAACAAACACATTAGTGGCAGATTAATATGGTTGCAGGTATAGAGATAGTTGACCAAATGCCGGGTTACTCTGCAGGCAGTCAGAAACTTTTTTATAAATCCACAGGTCATTCATCTAGATGCTAAATCATCCCGTTACTCCCATCGAATAGATGTCCTGTCACAGAGGGAGTAATTGCAGAGCTGTTGTTTACCTAAGAGGGAATAGAGTTGGGTGCTGTGGGTGCCAGTGTGCCTGGAGATGGGGTGGGGGTTTATTCTACTCCTTCCAATTATCAGCCACTCAGAGAAAGACAGCCAGCCAGCCAGCCAGCCAGCCAGGCAGGCAGTCACGCAGCTCTGTGTGTGTCTATGAATTATACATAGCCTCCATAAAGACACTTAACAGCTGGTTCCCTTTGGAACTTACCAGCAACAACTGCAGCCTGGTTGGCCGTGTGCACCTGCTTATTAAAAACAGCACCACATGCGATTAGGGTTGTGCAGTAATGTGCGTTCTGACCATCCATAAAGCCAGCCAGTCACAGAGCTATTTTCAGTTCAATCTCATCTCTCTGGAGGGCGAGCGGGCCAGCTGCCGGTTTCCTAGCATGGCGGTGAGATGCACTACAGTAATTAAATGTCTGGTGTGGCTTGCTGACCTTGCTGTGGTTCAGGCACTGAGCCCGTTCTATACCCAACTGTGGGAGATGTCCCAGTCATCATACCTATAGATCAGGTGTTTCATGAATGTTAATATATGAAAGAGGAGGCCGCACACAGCCACTATTGTTTTGGGAAACCTGGTTGTCAAAAACGTATTAAGTAAATGAAAGTTAATCCAAATGTATCGATGTATTAATTGTTACAGCTCCAAGTCACCCCCCGAGATGTGTGGTGTACATTCTTCTATTGTTTCCTCCAAGGACCCCATTCCCTCGTGGGGAACGCTTTCATCTCATCTAATGCTCTCTTTCATGAAACCAAGTGTTTCCTTGCATTCTTATTTCCAAAGTGGATTAGTGACATTTTGCAAAAGAATGCTCCAGCTTGCCCGTACAGTGGCTTTACTTCCTTCACACCCTCCTACACCTTCAAACATCTCCACAGCATCTTGTGATATGCAGCCCTGAAATGGATTTCCGTCAGAGAAATGGCGAGGTTTCACTTGATCCCATGTAAAGAATGCACAGATGTTGCTACGGCTGTACAGCTGCGTTTGGGTTAATGTTAAAAACTACATGTAATATTTTACCTCCTTACAGATCCCAAATTCTAAAGGATTTGGATTGCGGTCTTTGGCTTCAGTTTAGCATCGGCTCCATTATGAGGATGCAAATGTTTTAAGAAATGGGATTTTCTGGGACTAATTCTGTGTCACTTTGTATCAATACTCCTTTAACGCTGCTAACGAGATTCAGCAGGAGTCGTAAAATTCCACTACACAGCCTCTTTAATACAGCCTAATTCTAAAATCTATAATACAAGCAATCATAGTCCTGTAAAATTGTTCAATGTAGGAATTTGTGTACGGCAACAGACCTTTTTCATAACAAATCCCTTATTTTCTATGGAAAGACGTTATTAGCATAACTATATAATTTGACATGATGATTAAACATCAGACTAAGACAGAAAAAGACTGATTTGAATATCAACACAACAGGGAGCAGAATCGAGTGGGACTTAGTCAAGAAAGTGGCTTCCTCCAGACAATTATTATTTGCCTTTTTCACCATACCCACAGTCGACAATGTGTAATGTTTTTCAATGAGATAGGTGCTAAAAATGGCTCCTTCAACAGCTGCTTCGCCCCCTCCTCCTCCTCCCAAAACACACCCCACCTTCTGCTTATGTCCCTTATTTTCAGAGCGATAATATTTTTCAGAGATTAGACACACAATTAACTCTAATGTTCTTAGCGGCAAGAAAGGGGGCTTACTGCTGTTGGACAAAATATAATCATCTTCCCACAACCCAGTTCTGTGTAAGACAATGCCCGGGCATTAGCTGATATTAGAGTGACATGCACAACACTCATCTCCAAATCCGACGCGTCCATTGGAAGTCAGAAGTGACAACAAAAGATTTGTCGTCAGAATAAATTATCAGGTCTGTTTGACACGATAGCGAGGTTTCATTTCCTCCTGTGTGGCCGACAGCTAAGACCAGTTTGTCAACATTGCCTAAAGGATAATCTAACAGGTTAAAGCGTGTGCAGAGTCGGGCTGACACCTACCTAGCAGGTAAACAGGAGCAGGACTACTACGCCACCAGCACCTGCAGATGCAGCACCCCGGGGAACTGCCTGCCTCCCCGTGTATCCTCACTCGGACAGGGCCGGATCAGAAGCCGCGAGGACATTACGCAAAAACCAACCAGAATGCATAGTCATAAGGCAAAGAACCAGGAGTAGAGTAATGCTTCGCAGATCTGGATATCGGCTGTGGAATGTTTTCTAATGCCATGCATCAGTGTAAATAAGAGATCCTCTCCATTTATTAAGAAGCATAAGAAATAGTGTGCCATGTCTACAATCTCGAATCCGAAAACACTTCCATGACTGAAGGAATGCCAAACATGCATCTTATCATAGTTCTAAGCCTCGTTGACAAAATAGCTAAGCAGAGCATTCACTTTTATTTTGAAGGTTGAATGAACTGCAGTGTAACTTCTTCTTCCAAATAATCAGACAGTATTTCAATCTCCCTCACTGCCTGGTGTGCAGCCTCTTCTCTTGGGTTTATCTGCAGAAAATTGAATTCTGGCAATGTTCAGTTGAGATACGAGGTACATGGAAAAACTCTTATTATCATCGCGGGGAACAGCTTATTTGTCACAGGGGCCATTATTCCTCATTAGGAGCAGAGGGCGTTGTGGGCACTGCAGAGCAGGGCATCAAGTAGCGACGTGATGGATGTGCTTTGGGCACTGCGTGACACAGCGATGATGACCGATGGACTCGAGTGGGAGGGGGGGGGGGGGGGGGGGGGGGGGGAGAGAAGAATCAGTACTGCCAGTGACCTTGTTTTAACCGATAGGTTACATGGATAGCAGAGGAAATGTCTCTCACTCAGCCCAAGATAGGTACTAAGAGAATTACAAATACATTTACTACTAAAGTGGGCTTCAAATGCCTAGACAGCCACTGCCGATTAATTAAGATAGTTGGTTGAGCGACGTCTGACCATTTAACGTTTCTGGCTACATTTTTTTACCCCGTGCGTTTATGTGACACAAGTCCTTCTCTCGTTTCTGCCATTTTAGACAATAAACAAACTGTCAAAACGTACACCGACCCTGTACCTTCTCTGTGGTTGACGATCTCTCTGGGACAGACTGGAAGCTACAGTGACTCACTACCGCTTCTCCAGGTAGAAGTGGTGTTAGAGGACAGGACAGGCCGGTGCTGGCTGGCTAGCATGCTCTCATTTCAATAGATATCACTGTAACACGAGATATAGTCTTTGACATGATGTTAGCTCATTATGTTAATGTTGTAAAATGCTGCCTCTTTCAAATTCAGTTATCAAAAGACAAATCTAAACTGCTTGTTTCATCTTCTCAAATGAGAGTATGTGCTGCTTTCAAATTATTGTAAATTGAGTACCTTTAAGTTTCAGTCAGTTGATCTGACCAATATTTCGAGGTCCGCTAGTCCAACAGACACGCTAAAGCACGACCTTCATGAACTGATCAGCCACTACTTGGTGTCCCTGAGGTGAAGCGTCTCCAGAGCTCTGTTTACTGGGAACTGTAGCACATTACTTGTCTCTGGTGACCCGAGTGTCGTCAGTAAGCCAATACCGTGGCCAGAGCGTTACAGAAGTTACAAGACATACAAACTAGAAATATCTGTCGATGTAACATTGACTTTCTGACCACGAGGTTCACGCATAATCTTGCCAAAACAGCTTCCCACAAGAATGCGCTGGCCGCAGCCCGAGAAGGCAGTTTTAGTCCCTACCTGTGAAAAAGGAATGAGCTCTGAATACAGAGTGGCTGCACAGCCATTAACAGAACTCAGACACTAGCACCACTATTAATCATTTTCACTCATGCTCTAGCTGGCAGCAATTTGTTCTTTCAGTAAACCAGATATGAAATGAAAGAATGTGGCGAGGTAAAGGCAGGATCAGCGTGTCACACTGCCGTATAGGTGAATAGGAGTTGGCACAGGGCTTGTGCAGCTCTGGCATGCTAAAATATTAATGTCCAGGGCTGTGAATATTTATGCTCCGCCGTCCCCGTCACCAGATTGTGGAGGACAAAGCAATGTCCCCAGAGTGTAATCGGATTCTACATGTTCATGCTTCGTTTTCCCAAGGACAGGGGGCTCCGGGTCAGAGAGGGCGGCTTTCTTGCCCGAAGGTGAAGCTGCGGCTGCAACACGTTTCAGCCGACAGGAGGTGAGCAGCGGCGTCGGACTGCTGGGTCATGACAAGACAATGTGACCTCAAATCATTAGTGTCTGCGTGGGGACAATGACAATTGTTCAGGCGCACATGCCTCCGCCCATCTTTCTGGTTGTAACTATTTCTTCATGAGCCCACGCACACACCACAAATGCAGCCGTGTTCAACGTTAGAGAACTGATGAACGAAAAGTCAAGTCTAAAAGGAAGGAGGTGCAACAGGTATGCTCACATCTCCAGTAAAAAAAAAAACACACACACACACACACACACAAAGAGGGGCTAATACATGCAGGCAAGGGGGAGGGTAGTTTTGATGAGCCACCGGAGTGCACACACATACACTCCCTGGATCTGCGTTTCTGTTTTTAAAAAGGTAACCAAGCAACCAGTTCCTGGCCAGGGCCTTTGTTAGTCGGCTTATCAGGTAACTGCGTTCTGCGCCTGCTCGCAGGTTCACTTGGTTTCTGTTTATCCTTGGTCAGTGGCTTCCCTCTTGACATGATAAGTCCTGCTGCACATAAGCAGGCGAAATTACGGTTCTGGTCTTGCGCAAGGACCGTCAACGAAGGGAAGAACTTTGGAAATATGTTGGAAATGCGGCAAGCAGAACTACTGTCATGTGCAAGGAGCAGTTGTTTTTCTTATCACATGATCTGATGTGATTGTTGGGAGTAGCAGCAAACAACACAGCAGGTGGTCTCTGATAACATTGTCATATGAAGAAAAAAAAATAATCACCCCCACAAAGAATAATAAAACGTGGACCCCATGAAAGAAGCATTTTCACAACTAAACTGTGTGCAAACATTTACAGAAAGTCTTCTCCTGCATCACTTTGTTTAGTAAACGTTACTTATAATGTGAAGGCTTAATGAACACAACTTCAAGGATCTCCCTTTTACAATTTCCTTTGTCAACATTGCCTAGTCCATGTGGTGCCTCGTGGACAAACACAGAGCAAGGACAGTGGAGCAGAAAGACCCTATTTGTTGTTTAGCTATTTAAGAGAGGTTAGCAATGTACTGTGTATTACGAAACCCAGGCTAAAAGAATGCTACAAGTCGAGCAGATATTGTTCTTGTCTGCTCAAGTGGAACAGTGCCCAAATGTCAGGCCATGATGCCATTAAGATGGTAATGAGCCAAACCAGTGTACAAAGCAATGTGAATCGTGAGACAAAAGAAGGCTAAACAACACACCACACACACACACAGACAATACACACTACACTAGACTGAATTCAACGCCCAGCTTTTACATGGAGAGATGTGCTGGATGATCCTAAACAAAGCATGGCTTCTCACTAATCAGCAGACTGGAATGCCATTGCTCTGACCCTGGCTCTCCATCAAAATTTAAAAAATGTTGTGAATAAGTGCAGTGGCACGCAGCTGATGGACCTCGCCACACTATCCTGTTAAAAGTTTCACGTAGTTGTTTGGAGTGGGAGGAGTGATCTGCCAGTTTCAGTGTAAATTCCAGGGGAAGCCACACCCATCATATTAAGTCATGCTACGTTTTAAAAAACCCTAGTGGTAAATTGATACTCGGATGCCCTCACGATGAATAACTGTAATTCGTAACTGTAGCAGCCGGGTGACACAATAACAGAGCAAATATAAATGTAAATAAATACCGGAATAGTTGACCTGACTTCCCCTTATCAACATTACAAATTCAGATCTCTCCAATGAAAAAGAAAACTAAATTAGTGGTACCCGAAAGAATATATCACATCCCTCTATAATAGGTTTCACAGGTATCGACCTGCCTGCAGTATTAACACACAACAAGAAACCACTTAGGTGAATTAGGAATGAATTCCCAACTATTGAGGGTCTTGCCATTGAAATGGTTTAAATAAGTAAATGACACGAACATCAATAAACAAAAGCTGTAAACATGTGGTTACGTTACATGCGATAGGCTGAGATAGCAGCACTGGTGGCAGATGGCGGACAAAAAGGCCGCACTTTGAAGTCCTGCAGCCACAGGTTTTTAAGAGCGGATCAAGCCATTGTGTGCACCCGCACACGATGAAACCAAAAGACGTCACAGGGAGCAAAGAGTTCCATAAAGAAGCACCCACCATTTATATGCTACAATACGCTGTATATTTAAATAACTACTCACGCAGTGTTACAAATAACCACGAGACAGCCGCATAGAATGGTTTAACTGGTTAAACAAATTTTAAATAATAAATGTTTAATTTGACTTTGATGGGGTTACCGAGATACCGTGTGTAACGCCATAAAATGCATTTTTTTTAAAACAGTTTGCCAACTTCTATTATCTGTTGACCTCAAGTCGATGTGACGTCAGTTAAAGTATTTAAATGTTTCATTTGTTTTAGCCGGTTCCGCCGCGCTAGCTGACTAAACTGACCTTGGGTCGGAGCTCCTCGGAGCCAGTCCCTGGAAGTGTGTTCAGATGTGGTCCGTTTAGCAGTTCAATGTTTAACCGGAGCAGCTCGAGGTAACGCAACCTAACATAAACGGACGCTTTCAGCATGTTCAACTTATCGAACCGGACAAGTTTCCGCGTGAACGCCAGCGGTTACCGGGAGTGTAACGCTACATGGCTGACGGGAGATTGTACTCGCTGTCGTTTTGGTGGAGAAAACCCCCCATTATAATCAAAGTAGCTCCACCGGCAGTTGGGTGTCATAAAACTTACCTGCGAAGAGGCTCAACAGTACACAGCAGAACCGGCCGAGCGAAAGCTCCATTCCTCTTCCAGCCATTACTCGACTTCTTCAGTGAAACTTGGTCGGAGAACTTGTGCTGAGTTCGAGAGAGAAAAAAAGCGGCAGCCCAGCTCGACCGAAGCATCCAAACTCCACTCCTCCTTCTCCTCGCCTCTCTGCAGGTGCACAGCGGAGCGAGCGCGCCGCAGGGTGTCACGTGACACACGGTCGTCCCAAACGAGATCCAGTGTTGCCCTCTGGCGGCAGGGACGAGGAGCTCTCCCCGTTGCTATGGACGAGGAGCTCTCCCCGTTGCTATGGACAGCACAGAGGCGCCCGTGTTTTCTCATTCAGGGGCCTGATGTGGGGCAGCCCTCAAAAGAGGTTTCTCAACCTCAAAAGTTACATTTCACAACAGTATTTCTAAGTGGTAATACTGAGATACTGAAGCTTCTGACCACGGCTTATTTTATGTTCTATTTCTAATAACATAATGCTAAATTACTGAGTCAAACTGTAAAATAGATTTTTAGATAGTTTTAAAACGTGTTTAATCCATTTATATTCCTATTTGTAATAATTTACATGCAAGTTCTTTTAATTGAATCCTTAGATTAGTTTTGGGGATCAATGACAAACCACTATGTCGAGCTACATGCCCAAAAATGTTGAACATTCATAACCCAGCTGTCACATTGTTCGGTGCTGCTTGTGGCAGATTGATGACATTTAAATTAATCCTGGTCAATGCTGTTACTAATCTCTTAACTCTAAAGGAACCCTCTCAGCCATAGTGGTGATGGGTCCAGAAACTAGCGCTCTGATATCAGAGTATTAAAGTGTGGTAATGAGTACATTTAAGGACTCGAGGTCACAGAAATACTCACTTAACCACTTACCCCTTGATATCTAACCACCACGATCATTTGGGGGTTTACGCAACAAGATCGCTGCCATCACACGGAGCAGATTTGAATGGAATGGAATGTGTGTTGCTCAAAGCGTTTTAAGATTATGTTGGAATACTGATTTGGGTGAACTGACCCTTTGAGCTTACCATTAACCACTAAATGTGATGGTAAGTGTCCTGCTGAGCAGAACAAATCATAACAACGCAATGTTCCCGGTTTGATTCCAGCCAGACCTTTGTTGCAAATTTCTCTCGGCTGGCAAATACTAAAAGACACTTTTACAATTTAACCACACCAAAATAATACACACGGCACCATGATGCTTGGAAATTGTGTTTAATAAAACTCCATAAATGTAACTATGCTAATGTAATACACTATGAATAAATAATATAATACAATATAATTAAATACAAGTGATTCATTTAAAGTATAACAAATGGTGTAAAGTGTCAAAAAAACGATTATTATGTAATCTATAAAAATTCATGGTTTAAAAAAAAAAAAAGAACATTGTTCAGTCATTTTAAAGTTGTCTTCAGCTTTATTGTCTAGTGTAAACATCGAGCACCACAGTTCCTATTTGTAACGCAGGGTCAGATTTTGGGAGGCCTGTCTCCAAACCCGGGAGCGACCCACTGACCGGGCCTGAAAGTGGCCTGGGTTCTGCCGTGAGGCATGAAGCAGTAGTGCGGCCGTGGAAGGATACCATATTCTGGTACCATCTTCTTAGGGTGCCAAGTAGGAGCAGTGGGATTCATCGCCTTAAAACAGGAAATAAATAAATAAAAGCCGTCATCCAACTGCTCAAAAATAATTTTATCTGAACACAATATTGCAACCAACTAGTTATTGTTGAGAAACTTTCCATCATTTTCCAGACTGGCGTGGTATATTTAGTTTTTTTTTAAATTCTAAAATGCATTATGGAGATACCTGGTAAGGACTGTGGCCGTTGTAGAGAGAGTGGGGGGGAATGTCTACGCTTTCCTCATCCGAGGAGGAACCCGAGTGGTAGTCAGACGTCACCCTCTCCAAAGCACTGGTCACCTTTGCAACATCTGTGTCCCCCTCATTACAAGAGAAGCTGGCAACTGAGAAGCTGGGATTGTGCTCTCCGTACCTGATTTGTAAAGGGAATAGAGGAAGGGAAAACACATCGGTAGTTATAATTCTTGAAAAGTTGGGTTGGGAGACAAAAATGTAAATGAGATGAAAGGATTTTATTTTATGCCACATATTATATGAGGCAATTATCCCAAGTCTCACCTGCAACTGACCTCCCCGGGGTCCACCCACAGCGCGAGTTCAAGGCACAGTTTCAGGTCATTGAACTGAACTCCGCTCTCTCGGCATGCCCGAAGGAGCTCTGGATCCTGCCTGTAGAGCCTGTTCATGCGGATGCATCTGCAGGGGACACAAAGCTGATTTCAGTATTTAGGGGGGAAAACAGCCCCAACACAGTCTATATGCATCAATGGGAAGGCATTCATAAAAGAAAGTTGTGAATAATGGTTAGCAGCACCTGTAAGCCTGTCCTTTGTTGGGATTTTCAGGGTACCAGTGCCCCTTGAACTTCTCCTGCAGTGCAACAGCCAGCCTCTCAACAAACAGATCGATCTTGTGCGACTCCAACTTCCCTCCCTTTTTCACAAGCCTCTTCAGGAAGTTCACCACAGCTGCAATTTCTCTCTTCATGGTTCACTACGTTCCTACAGCCTCTAAAAGAAAATCAACTTTGGTCAGCCGGGCAGCAGTAACCAAGTGACATTAAAAATTACAAGCCTTTCTATGGATGAGTGGAACACTACACAAATTGGAACATTTCCCTTCTCCCATTCTGGAATAACCTTCTTTGTCTGTCGATCTGCTGTTACAGACTTTTAACTTAATAAACTTAATGTGTCTGCTGCACTGAAGATGTGAGTCGTGGTTTGCCTATCCACTAATGTGACATCTAATCCATAACATTAAAAACATTTAGTCAAGTGTAGAAATAAATAACCAAAGATTATCTTGGTAACTATAAAGTGCCCATGCTGCTGTTTTGGAGATTATTTTTCTTTAAAATTACGAAGGGGTAACACAAAAACAACAACAACAACAACAACAAACTAAATGTCAAGGCTGAGTGTCTAGAAAAGTGTTATATAAATTCGAAGTATTATTATTATTATTTCGCTTTGTTTATGATCTGCTCCAGTTACCTCAGTTCACGTTAACGGCAGTTATGGACGCCCCAAAAAGACGGGATATGACGCACGAGTTCCGGTTATTCACGCGTCAACACGCTCCTTGACAGTGCTGAAGTCAGCGTGCTAGCTAGCCGGGCTAACGGCACGCGCATGGCGTTATCTAGCTAACGTTAGTCAAACCGCACCGACGTGCATTAAAACAGAGCTCATGGTGAATACAGAGAGAATTAAAAACAGGCACGAGGGCTAAGTTAGCATACAGCGTTACTTTAAGTACGAAAGTTCCAAACTGTCATAATCCTTTGTGAAAACTGGACTAAGTGACACTTGTTTGCATCTTGATTTTACCTTTTCGACAGCTCTCGTCCAGCTTATACAAAATGAATGGGAAAGGGGAGGTGGCCATCAGAAAAACTCTTGAGGCTCGGTGGTTAGCCCCGCCCCTTTCGATATAAATCCCGCCTCCCGATGATTGTCATTGGTTTTAAACAAACCAACATGGCGCATTTATTGGTCGAGCACATGTCCGTTATGGAGCGGATCAAACTCGTCACTGTTATGACTCACAGCGTCGGGCATGTGTTTTGGTTTGTTGCAATCCAATGGCAGCATGTCATTTTGTTTCATAAAACAAAATAAAAAGGAAATCCAAGAACAGGACAGAAGACATTCTACCCTAAAAGTAGTCACAATAATTAGTTTGTTAATATGATGTGTCTCACCCTGGGACAAGCTGGAGAAGACCGGCGTGGACCACCACCTCCCTGCATGGATCCTGGACGACCTCACCAACCGTCCACAGTACGTGCGGATGCGGGAGGATGAGTCAGTCAGACCTGGTGTCCTGTAGCACGGGGGCCCCACAAGAAACCCTTCTGGCTCCGTTCCTCTTCTCCATTTTCACCTCGGACTTCAAACACAACTCTGATAACTTCCAGCTCTGCAATGGTCGGCCTCATTTCCGCCGCCGATGACGACAGGGAACTAAACCAGGACAAGACACGACCTTACTGGAAACACTGCAAACTGGCATGGGATGTGCATGGCCCAGGAAGGGTGCTTAAAACCACCGTGACATGGTGAGGTGAGGGGCCTGCGCCAGTTCCCTCATCTCTAAGTCAATGTTCTTGGAGAGATGCCTGAAATAAGGGCTGTTCTTAAGACAAGCAACAGAGATGTTCCCATTTAGTTCAAAGACTTAAAATACATCAAAAGCGCTTCTTGGATACTTCGTCCGTGTTCACAGCAGTACTTCATTAACAAGGTTGGAATATAAATGAAAGGAAGTGAAACCAAGGGTGTGTCACTGATTCTAAAAACACCACGGTTGTCTTTTCCTAACTCCTCATGAATTCTCCTTCCCATCTTTCCTTGACCCTGTGACATTCTCCAACGAGGTCAAGGAAGAGTGTTTAGGAATAGGCGTTAGGAGGTACTTTTGACTATTCAACCGCAGCCATCGTCCCTGTGCTACTCCATACTCACAGTACACTTCTTTCCTCAGGTGGAAGACTCCTAAACTCATCCTCTGGACTCAATCATAAAAAAATCGTATACCTGTATCATAAAGCTCACTATAATAAGAACTTGGAGAACTTTAAATTGTTACGGTTACAGTATTGCATGCAATTTCCTCTGTTTTGATTGGCAGGATGTTGATATTAATGCTTCAGGCTATTTGATCCTTGAGAAGCTTAACCACACAGCACAGTGGGCACATTTCCCGGAAATTCCACTCATTACAATCACCAAGCCATTTAATAAACACCCTTTGTCCACACGGGGGCACCACACCTCCATTTACCACACATGCGCATGTCTTCAGGGGCCTTGCGTTGCCTGTTGACGTAAGCAAAGCGTCAGTTCGATACCATCACAATCAGAAACCGTTTGTATTGCCAAGGAATGATGGTGATTCGGTGTCAAGAGACAAAATAGGAAATAGAAGCATCTACAATAGAAAATGTGAACCATATATATATATATATATATATATAAGAAATGCATTAAAATGTATTGTGTGGAAGAGCTGCACATATGCAAAGAATATGTGCATGTGGGGAGGTACAGATGTGTCAATGTGCTGCTTCACTGTGCATAACGCCTACATTACAATGTAGTTTACAAAGCCCCCCCCCCCCCCCCCCAAAAAACGTGTTGATTCTTAGAAGCTGTTGCTATTTGCTTTTTGTTAAGATTCATTTTTGTAATTCATTTGTAGTACTGTGAATATCAATCACACCACATTTCTTATCCCAACAGAAGTGGCCACAATAAGTAAAAATTCAAGCGTGTCGCATTGTGTAGTAAAAATAGTTTTATTGAAATGTTTTACAAAAAATACAAACTGTCACTTAAGCACAAATCACACAGCATGTGTAAGGTCCACACACACACACACACACACACAATAAATAAAATGTTCAACGTTAGAGAACAGATGAAGAGTCAAGTCTAAAGGAAGGAGGTGCAGGTATGCGCACATCTCCAGTAAAAAGATAATGACACAACCGGATCCATCTTGAATGTTCTGCGGAGCAGAGGTATAGGCCCGGGCATGTCGTCGCAGTATACAAAAAGATCATGCATTCATAATCACAAGATTAAAACTCAAGAATGAATGAAGATTGAGTCTCACCTCAAGCACACTGAACACAGTTATACAAAGAAAAACAAGATACAACTTTAAACCCTGAAAAGGGGTTGAATACATTTAATCTCTTACAAAGAGACAAGTTATACGAACATCAATCTGAATACAACCTGGTCTTTCCCCAGCATATTACACCCTAGCGGCTCCGCTAACCGATATTCTTTTAGATATTTGCTATTTAATAAGGCTTCTGATTCATTCTTCTCTTCCTTGCATAGGGTTCCTGAATACTAGGTGAACCAAAGGGGCAAGCTTCAACCCAAGCGACTGTTAATGTTTTGTTCAAACACCAGGCACCTCCATGTGTTGCTGGGACATGGCCGCAGGAGAGAGGGCAACACAAGTCAACACTGCAGAGGAATCCAACTCATTGTAAAACACACAACACGTGGAGCACAAGAACAAATGCTTTCCCCATCAATGGTTCATTATTACACACGGTGAAGCCACATAAATTTAAAATCAGTTTGGTATTGCATCTTCCCCCGCCAGTGGAAGTCCTGTGGTGGCAATTCACATTTAAAATGGAATAAATACAGACTTTGGTTTGGCAGCTGGATTTATTTATCAATAACTAAACCATTCTTCTTCCGATAGCCCCCCATTCAGAGTGGAGCCATGCGATACCGCTCTGTGCTAAATATCAAGAAAATCTCACCAGCAATAATTAGTTTCTTTTAAAACCAAAAGGCTGAATTAAAAACTAAATACCTGTCACTTTACCAGTGTAACTTTCCAACCAGCTGTTACAAAGTCATATTTCATGAACACTCCCAAAATAGTCACAAAGGAAAACAAGAGAAAACCTGTGCGGCCAGTGTGGCCCCGTTGACTTCACATTTGGGATGGATGTTAGTTGCGGAGACGCTTGAGGGGACTTTTGGGTGTTGTCTTGCACTCGTTCCTTTCCCGGATTAGACTTAATCCCTTCTTCTGTATGTTAGAATGTATTTGACTGGTAAATCTGATCAGCAGTTTTCAAGAACTATCAAGTCCTGCTAGGGCAGTCTGAAGGCAACCTTTGTATTGCTAGTGTGCAGCAGCAAGAAAAAGGCTTGACATTAGAACAGTAGTCAAACACTCCTGGCAGAGTCTGCAGGTATGAATATGACGGGCAACGTTCAGCCAATCCGCATTGAGCGTTCTGCACCAAGCCATGTTATAAAAACAATACTGTAACTCATCACTTTCTAAAGAGAACCATCAGGTAACATATAAAAAGGAGTATTTGAATATCCGCATCCAAACAATGAAACACTGAAATGTTTGACAGCAAACTAAACCAAAGGAAATAAAACCAATCATTTTTGTAAAGTTCTGCAAATAAACTAGGTTTTTTTTTCCGGTCTGTATAAAGGTCCATTTTAAAAAGATGACCTTGCAGTGTAACGGGGCCAGGAAACCGCCGCTTCCTCGTTCCACCTGGTATTAACATGCATCCTGGCTACATGAGATGGGTTGAATTCAGGTCACATGCCAGACCAGGCCAATAATCCTTGCATCATCACTGCAACAGCGAGGGACGTGTCAACCCAGCCCTTATGCTGCTCTAAGGCAGGTCTGAAAACCCAACCTCCCCCTCCACCCTCGTAGAAGCCACTCAATGTACACAAAGGAGTCTTTGTTTTCCCTCCAGCTTGCTGCAGCCAGGACTTTGAAGTGTTTATTAGTTTCCTCCCAGCAGAGGAGACAGAAGCCTCACTCCAGAGGGCCGGTGCTGCTGCTGCTGGCCTTGACCCCGGCCCTGCTGATGTGCAGCCAAGGCAGCTTGGCGCAGTTCTTAAAGAGCTGCTCGATGGCGATGTGACGCACGTGTAGCTCGGACGCCAACGAGTCTTTTTCCTGCACGGCCACAGTCAGCTCCTCGAACACTTCTGAGAGAGAGAGAGAGGCTGAGTCAGTGGCTTCATTCACACACAAGATCAACTTATACATAGACAAACAAGTGAGATAAAGAAAATCAATAATACTGATTACTGAAGGGGCAAAGAGCAAAGACAACATGACAGAATATGCATCTGCTTACGATAAACACATAAAAACATAAGGACATCAGTGTTACTTCTTGTACCATGTAGATCATAAAAAGCATTGCTCCTAAATAATCAATGATCAATAACCTCCCCATCTGTTCTGTGTTCAGTCAAGATACATGTATGTGGATATGTGACTGGGCCAGACACCCACTAGACTTCACTTCACCAGAGGACATCTTATATTAGCTGCTCGTGTCATCTCCCTCTTCACACTGGCCTGAGAGACAGTCTGGCTCATTTCATCGCTCACAACAGAAGACTGAATATGAAAATATTTAATGAGAATTAATTAAAAACGAGTGTGCCAAACGACGCTCTATTACGACGTGATGTGTTGAGTAGAGAAGCCTTCTGTTCATATTAAACTCCCGCCTGTTGAAACACTTCTTTCTTTCTTCTTTTAAATCATACCGATTTTTCCTGAGGGCTCCAAGAGCTTTGAACTTCAGGTCCAAAGGATGTGCTCAGTCTGCTGATTTGCACAAGTTAACACAGAATGCCAGTAAAAACACAACAACAACACGTACTTTGAATCTGCATCAGTAGCTGGGTGTTCAGCTGATGGAGTTGGTCCACACTCATTTTAGTCACTAAAAGAAAAAAAACAGACCGTTTTGATGAGTGAGAGGAAACGCTTGAAGAGGAGCAGACACATTTATATTAGATTAGAAGTTGCTCAGTGATGAACTTCTTGTCATCCCTCGTTTTAAATGTCAAGATACAGAAATCTTTCTGAAACACACATGGGTTTATACATTGTCATATTCATGTAATGTGTTTATGTAACTCTGTAATGCTGTTCATTCTGTACACATGACATCTATTGCTTCTGTCCATCCGGGGAGAGGGATCCTCCTCTGTTGCTCTCCTGAAGGTTTCTTCCCTTTTTTCCCTGTCAAAGGTTATTTTTGGAGAGTTAACCTGATCTGATGTGAGGTCCTGGGACAGGGATGTCGTATGTGTACAGATTGTAAAGCCCTCTGAGGCAAATTTGTGATATTGGGCTATACAAAATAAACTGAATTGAATTGAATAGGCTAATTCTAATTAATTCATGCATCAGTGAGGTGAATGAGAGCCACATGCACATCTTTAAGAGGAGAGTTAATCATGCGCGTTGACAGAGATAACATTAAATGACACAAATTGATCTGGAAGAGAATAAATACTTGAAAGCAATAAAGAATGTTTCAGACCCATACTGCATAACATATGCCATTATTAGTTGTCTGTGACATAAATAATGACATTTTCCACCATAGGTTGGTGCGTAATGATTTACCAGAATGCATGAAGTGTTTGATTAGTTTCCTGTCCAATTGCAATATATTCAGATTAGAGTGCATCCACGATCTAATGTAGAGATGGACACAGAAATAAAACGCAAACCGTGTACCTGTGAAATGCCTGTCATCTTTCATTTTAAGGCACAGAATGTTAATAAGGGGCCTATAACTGTACGGGGCTCTGCAGTCATAAGCAGCTTTCGTAGTGACAAGACATGAGAAAGCCAAGGACATACTGTCTCGAGGTTTGAGGAGAATTAACCTTTTCTCTGGAGGGATCACTAGAGGAAGATGACGGACAGACCGAGTAGGAAAGTATTTTCTGTTCCTGCGTTACCGTTTTGTCTGCTGCCTTTGAACTAATAAGTGCTCAAAAAGAAATCCACGACTCAATTACACACTGATAAGAAAGTCAAGTGAAATATGTAACGTGCTCACGTTCATCCGTGCTGCTGCCCGGGTGTCTGTGCGGCGTTTGTCCTCCTCCCGACAATTGCTTCCGACTGCGAAGGCCGTTCCTGCCGTCACTGGACCAAACGTCGGATCGCGACTCCTGCAACAGTCCCAGCTCCTCCACCGTGCGGCACTCCAGCATCCCCATGGTGTAGTCCGGCAGCCCCGTGGCTTTACCCGCGTCCCAGCACGGCGTGTAACGGGGCACCTGGGCGTCCGACTGGGGCAGCAGCTTGCAGTCACTCTGCTGGCTGTAACAAAGGAGCTTGGCCCCTCGTCTGCTGGGGCCGTTGGAGGAGACAGAGTCTTTGTTCTGGGCATACTGGATGATGCGGTTCAGTTTCTGGCTGACGGCCAGCCTCATGCCCTCGTAGGCACTCCGGGAGACCTTGGAACGTGACAGCTTCTGGTTGGCGATGAGGTGGCATTTCTCGAAGCAGTCTCTGTGGCCGCGCAGGGACTTTGAGTGCAACAAGGTAGCAGAGGAAACACCTGCATTCACAAAGACATAAAGCAATGAGCCAATAGGAACAATGCATTTAAAAGGGCACAGCCACACACAGAAAACTGTCAAAGTTATGACTGCAACAATAGAGCGAACTCCAAAAAGCAGGGTTCCTAAACAATAAAAGAAAAAAGCATGTGAAATAGTTAACGGAAAATAAAGCAGTGACGTCAACAGGTAGAGAAATGCATGACTTGCCCAACAAATAAAAGTATAACAGCATAAAAGTGAGCTACAACTGGCAGATTGACCTGTTGCGATCTCTCTATGAAAGCTGCTTAATGTGCAGTGGATTAGCCAGCAGAGCGTTGAGATAGCAGGGATCATAGTCTGACCCAGACTCACTACAAACACATCAAGCATATTTGGAAGGGAGGAAGGTGTCCTTGCTTCGTGTGTCCGTCCACATGAAGCAAGGCTTTTCATTCAATCTGAATCTGCTTTTGTTGTACATTCGGTTGTCAGAATCGATATTCCAACAGCGGTGGTGTTTTAGCTTCAAGCTACTGTGTTAACTGGTGACTTTGAAGCCGTATGTGTCTGGTGTGCTCGGAGCAACTTAAGCAAATGGCTGGCGTAGATAAGGTCCACTTGTTTAGGTTGCATTTGTGATATTTGGTGGTTAATGCCCTTGCAGGGCTCGACAAGCTTCTGCATTTAACCGCACTTCCTTTGCCAAACTGCGTGGGCAGACGTCAAACTACATTCCTCGGAGGTACCTCTGAAAGGGGAAAGAAGTAATGCTTCCTGGATCCAGTCAAAACAGGTCACGCTGTAACGCTGTAACCACTTTAGCGCGCACAGAGGAAATTAGCCAGCAAGTGGACCAAAATTTAAATAAGCGCAGAGTAAAATGGGCCAGGGCTTGATAATCAAAGAGAAGCTGAGGGTGAAAGAGAACGAGAGTGAAAACTGCGTGCGTTCACAGGTGTTTGTGTGATGGCCTTCTTCTACAGCCAGCATTTCTCAGCAGACAGACGAAACACGCTGGAGGAGATTAGTCACCGTGTTCATATAGATTTAACCGCTCACTTGGCGAGGTTTTCCTCGCATGCGCTTTAGAGCAATGTGCACAGGAAACCACAGGACATTACTAACACTAGCATTAACTAACACTTCATGACCACAGTCAAATAGTCACACACAGGGCCCTAGTGTGGTCTGCAAGGCCCTGTGTAAAGGATGGAACACACACACACGGTTTTGGTTTCCTTTACACAGGGTTTTGACAGCCATATCCGATTGGGTTTGTGACTGACAACCTGTAAGCTGGCAGGTCCCACACAATATAGGAAATACTAAATTAGTTTCTTTGTTGCAGTCTTAGGAAATTAAACTTGTCTTTAGTATTTTTGGTAATAAAATGGGTCAGAACAGAATTGCAACTCCCAACCGTTTCTTAAGCGAACAGCAGTGGCTACAAGCAGAGCTTCCTACTAGCATCACTTTAGCAGCTGAAGTTGTGTGAAAACCTGGACTGAAGTGTTACTCTATTAAGTGTATTGTTGACAGAAAAATGCACCAATTTGTTATAAGGAAAAATGTCTTGTAATATCTCTGCCCCATTTTCTTTCCTAGCATGTCTTTTGAAAGCTTTCTGTACACCTGCAGGATCAAAACAAACAGTCCACACCTAATGGGGACCGTCCGCACATTTTATATGCCTCAGGACACAGGAAGGTTTGAGACCATTACGCAACTGTGAGCGCAGAGGTCTATTCTTAGCTTCTGCATAGCTGTGTTGTGACCCGAGTGCCTAGAAAGACAGACCTTTCCGATAGATTAGTCTTGTGAGGCAACAAACAGCATCAGGTATGAGAGTCTCCTGTGCGAGAATGCCACCGAATCTCCAGATGCTTTGCTAACAGCTGCGCGAGCATTCTGCCTATCAAACAGCCGTGGTATAATCCGATCAGTCGCAGTCTTTGGACTACAACAAAAACACACTGACTACCACTTCCCTAGCAGGGAAATCATTGGCCCACAACCAGGCCAGTGCACCACCAGCCAAAGACCTCACTGCAGCTAAGCAGCTTAGCACTACTGTCTTTCATGACACATGCACACGCACACGCACACGCACACGCACACTCTATTCACTGGAGGTGAATCAACATTGTTCGGCTGTGACAGTTAAGGACTACAACGCTGACGACCAATGGGCTTGTTTTTTCCTGCCCTCTTGTACGTCAACTAACAGAGACAAAGCACGGACATATGATTTGGTCTGATGTTAAATATAAACATCCGCTTTTGTTATTCACGTTTTTCAGTTGTTTCACAGAGCAAATGTAAATAAGACCACCACTAGAATCAGTTTAAAACAGAAATCGAGTGGTCCAGGTTATTTAAAGCAAGAAGTAATGATATGGAACTGAACAGAAGACAATGTTAACAAAAGCTTATAAAAAAAAAAATCAAAGATTTAACATCGATTGTCTTTTATTTATAAATTAGGTGATGGGTCATATTTAAAATAGGGCTGTCCTCGACAAAGACATTGTTGGTCAACAAACGCGCAATTTTGCAGTTTTGTCAATTTATCGATTAGTTGATTTAATCCACCGATCTGTTAAACTGAACTTCTCCACAAAGAATCACGCAGAAGCACCGCTGTACAGTAATATTATATATATATATATGATATTAATGTTGTGAACCCAAATACACGGGCGTTAAATGTGCCGACGTTTGTGGGATGTCCACAACAAGTATAAAGTGGAAATAGTTGTTATTTCTTCCATGGTGGATGGCAGAAATGATAACTGTTTCCACGGAGTAAAGCCACGCCCCTCTAAGGCGCGAATGAAGTTCATGTGATTGGTTGAAAATGAGGGCGACATCTGATTGGCTACAGATAGGTCTATGTTGAAAAAAACGCATTTGCGAATCCAGTCACGGCAGGGGAGTCTCATAAAACACACATACACATGTGGAGCAATCCACAAACAAATGCAGTGTGATCGACAAATAAATACATACAGATCCACAAACAAATAGAAGAATCCACATAAAAATGCAGAAATGTATTTGTGATTTTTCTTTTACATTGATATAAATGGTCATTTATTTATGTGTGCATTGGAATGTATTTGTATATCCTTCTGTGTGCATTTGTAAATCAAACATATTTGAGAATTGTTCTGTGCGCATTTGTGAATCTTTGCGTTTGCATTTGTGAGTCTCTCTGTGTGCATTTGCAATTATTGAGACTGATCTGACCCCATAAAAATGTGTGTCTGCCGATTAAATATGTCATATAAGCCAACATTTGTAGAAAAGGATATTCCCATGTTAACAAAAATGGA
Organism: Cyclopterus lumpus; assembly: GCF_009769545.1. NCBI lineage: Eukaryota > Metazoa > Chordata > Actinopteri > Perciformes > Cyclopteridae > Cyclopterus > Cyclopterus lumpus. The sequence continues at coordinate 19,762,817 of NC_046979.1, forward strand.
GAACAAAAATTAAGCACTATAAATTTGTATATTTGCATTGTATAGCGACATCTGATTGATCTACAAATCTGATTATAATAATTCAGGCTAATCCTGTCGTAACATAATTAATACTTCTAAATGGCAATCATATTTGATGATGCAAGTAAAACATCCCAGCCACTTCAGAACATCTGATGGGAACAAAAATCATTGAAACCGTGTTTCTATTCAGACAAAATTATGTTTTAGTGCTCTTAACCTTGAAAAAATAAAGTACATTCTGTACAGCACATTATGAACCTGTGCTGCAGGAAAGCCACACATACGCTACCTTCCAATGCTACGTGCCTGTGTTCAGTCAGCGAGAGATATTCCTTCCTGGGTAGAGAGAGGTAATCTATATATTTTCTATACATCTATATAAATCTTAAATCTGAGTTGTGAAGACATTGTTGTAAGCAAACACTGACAAGTTAGACAGATAGCAGACAATGCATGACACCTAGTATTAGAGTTTAAGGCTGTTAAACGTCCTTTATAGAGGTGGTTGCTCACATTGTTACCACATTCTGTAGTTTAGACTACACAAGTTAGTTTATAGACTCACAACCTGAGGACACGGACATATGCTTTGGTCTGATGTTAAATATAAACATCTGCTGTTGTTATTCGCAGTGTTCAGTTGTTAATAAAGTTGTAAATAAGACCGCTAGAATCAGATCAAATCAGAAATCGAGTAGTCCAGGTTATTTAAAGCAAGATCTTGAACTGAAGAGACGGCAATGTTAACCACAGCTTAAAAAAAGTCAAAGGTGTAACAGGGATTGTCTTTTACTTACACATTAAGTGATGGGTCACATTTAAAATAGGGCTGTCCTTGACAAAGACATTGTTGTTAGCAAACGCTCAATTTGACAGTTTTGTCAATTTATCGATTAGTTGATTTAATCCACCGATCTGTTAAACTGAACTTCTCCACAAAGACTCACACAGAAGCACCACTTTAGATATTGTGTTAACCAGAGATGTTAATACATTTCTGGGAAAGAGGTCATTCAGCATGAAAAAAGCCCATTATAAATACAACCATATACAGTAGCATTAAGTTAGAGTGCCATGTTCAGCATATCCATGGACCCCAACTGAGTTTAAACATGCAGCTACCACAGGCAGCAACATAATTACCTCTCTACACCCCAAGGTGAAGAGTTCATCCACAATGAATGAGCTGTTTAGAGGAGCTACAATTGCCCCTGTGGAGTGAGCAGCAACCAGAATCAGCACCGACTGCATCATTCCAGGCCCGCCCACACACACACACGCCCACACGCACACACACACACACACACACACACACACACACACACACACACACACACACACACACACACACACACACACACACACACACACACACACACACACACACACACACACACACACACACACACACACACACACACACACACACACACACACACACACACACACACACACACACACACACACACACACACACACACACACACACACACACACACACACACACACACACACACACACACACACACACACACACACACACACACACACACACACACACACACACACACACACACACACACGGAGTTTGCCATTTTTCCTCAATCCAAACACAGCTGGAAATCCCACTGCCAGGCCTCAGTGAAAACTCGGTTTGTATGATGTAAGCCGATGAAAGAATACATGTTCTGGGCTTTAGCTGGACCTGGCAGCTCAGCCGACATCTTGTCTGACCAGGAGCCAGAGAAGACCAAGAAGACTGTCAGAGAGGCTGGAGGGCTCAATGCATATTCACTAGTGTCGTTGGATCTCTCAGGTGAGTGCACAGCACAGCCTGTCACTTCCAATAAGGCCAGATCAAAAAAGCCTGCCTGGTTTGAATTAGACTGCAAATGAACAATCAAGGCCAAACAGTAAAGCCTGATGAATAGTTATCGATACCAAATTTGGCCATTTCGGAGGGTTTGAATACTGAAGAGATAAAGCAAAAAAAAAAAAACTGTGGCGACGTATATTTGGATTTGTTAACAGTGTTTCGACTGTAAAAAAAAAAAAAACATATTGCACAATCCCGGCTAATTTCAACACTATTACTACTACACAAATGACTTTAGCTTGTTAAAAGCAACATCCCTTGCACAGAAGAGCACCAACGACTGCAGACTGGTTGAACTGGCTCTCGGTGTGGCAACTAACTGCAGCAGCGCTCAGTGTTGATGCTCAAGGCTGTGTGGCCATGTGTACTACAGAGCTCAGGTGGTGCAGCGAGCAGAAACAAAAGAAAGGTCTGAAAGTAAGAAAAGCCCAGTTAGGCAGAGGTTGAGCAATACATAAATAGACACAATTTCTACTCTGTTTTTTGTTATAGAATCCACACACACACACACACACACACACACACACACACACACACACACCTCAGGACTACAACAAAGGTTGCAATAGCTGAACAATCAATCCTGCGTCAAACTGTGCTTGACGCTTTTTGTGTGTGTACAAACAGCCTTCACATTCTTCTGCACCTGGTGTGGGCTGAAGCCTTGCTGATAAACAATGCAAAAAATACTTCAGCATTAGTGGATCTGGTTTGTGTTCATGTGCAGTGCGGCCGGACTTCAACTGTGAATTCTGTGTGCGTCTGCAGCTGACGTTTGAAACAGACAAGTCTGAACGTCTCCATTTCATGCAAGCCTCCCAGCAGATCTCAGGGCGGCTGTGGGTGATAAGGAAAACTTAAGAGTAAGCAGCCAACTCACAATTGGCAAAGCTCTGCTGTGAAAAACATTGTTGCAGTGGCCAGTTGTTGGTGAGCATCTCAGCACCAGCAACAAGGTGTTCAAAATCATTTCTTTTTAAAGAACTATTGTAGACTTTAAAAGGGACGTTCCTCTGATTTCACCGCGAGTACTAGTCAGCCTATTTAAAATAGTGAGGGAGTAAAGTTTGTAAAAAATATTTAAATAAAAACCTGATTATTAAAAACAAGTTGTTTCTGCTAATGCTGCTCTGATTTTCACCCGTGTTCATCTGCATTTTGTGGGTCCCAGCCTTATGGAACGATATTAAATCACCATAGTGCCCTTTAATGTCACACATGAACATTCAGAATCGGTTTGATTTAATAAAACAACAACTCATAAAATATGCCGGGTGGGTGGGTTTTCCTTATAATGAAGAAAAACAAATACACCCGGATTGCTTCAAGAAATCCCATTCATGTTCCTTTGTTTCTCTTTACAAGCAACCTTACAACAGACCTGTAAGTATTTTCAGCAAGCCACAATTCTGGTCCTCTAGTCTGGAAGACATTGACTTTTGCACAAAATCAATGAGGAGTTGGGACATTGTAGATAGGTTGTTCTTAAAAAAATAAAAAGCAATCTTGCTTCTCTTCTACTAAAGATATAGCAAGATGGCAATGAATATTCAGCAGCAGTAATTCACCCTTGAGATAGCATGATATGGTTTAGAACAGAGAGGCACTGGGAGGGTGCGTTTATGTGCAAACAAGAGATGAAAAACATTCTCCCCCCTTCACATGTTTTCATACACTGTGTCTGCGTGTGAGCACTTTTGTTCTCTTCTTTCTCATTGAATGAAGGACGGCACATGAATGAGCACTGTGGCCATTAGGCCGACATGAGAAGGCGGCGGGTACACGGCTTGGCCTTAGTCTCCAATCAGCCGTGTCTAAAGTAGCCGCATGCAGTTTGGCAAGCTCCCCTCGCACAATAGAAACACTCGGCTGCATCAGGAACACATGCTCGTCTGCAAACCCCCCCAGAACCAATAGTTATCTACATAACAGCCACTTCACGACGCACACACGGGCCGCATCAGAACCTGTACCCCCAGAAGTCTTGTCCGGCACAACCAGCAGCACCCAGGGCGCCCCAGTTTTCTCAAAACAATGAAAAAGAGGAGACACACTTATGTAAATGCACCACCGGCTGACTTGTTCCCACCTGAACAGAGCATCCTGGCTAAAACATTAAATGGAACAAACAAAGATGCCCCAACTGAGCCAGACAAGCAACCCCTACCTTGTTGAATGTCAACAGATAAATAACCATCTTTGTTAAGCTCCTTTAAAAAGGCATTCAGTGACCCATACGTCCAGATAGGATGCCAGTGAGTATGAGTATATATATATATATATATATATATATATATATATATATATATTAAAAAAAAGGTCACCTGGAAAACAGCATTAAGTTTTCTAACATGCAACAGTATGCATATAATGCAGCTGCTATACAGGCAGAACAGATGAAAGTAAGTAGTACTACGTGCTACATATATTACACAAATAAATATTCTACTAAGGCAGTAGAACGTCTAATATTACTGCATGTTCTGTGCATGCCAGCAAACATAGGCTATGTCCTTCTACCATTCTTAGATAATAGTTCTGCTGAGTGAGGATTAATGAGCAACTTACTAACACAACTTAAGTTTAGTATTGTTCTAACAATGCTTGTATGAGGCTGTGAGTCTGAAAACTGAAGACTCTTTCACAGCCCACAAAGAGCAGAGCGATTAATCAACACCCCCACGCTCAGCTACCTTATTCTTGGCGACTATATGTCAGTGGTTAGCAGGTCCATCTTTCAATCAGAGGCCTGCCCTAGTCCATGTGTCCTTGAGCAAGACACTTAACCCTAGATTGTAAATCGCTTTGGATAAAACCGCCAGCAAAATCCAATGTAAAGTAATCCCACAACAGACGAGACCTATAAATCTTTTGTGCATATGCATTTCCTCTCGCTGTCAACAGAGTGATAAACCATTCCGGGAGCTCTTAGTCAGCTATATTGCATCGTTGTATAAGTCGTACACAATCATCAAACTGTGCACACATAAACATGCACGCACTGCTTGCAGAAAAGAGTCTTTGTGGACCTATGAGACGAGTGCCTAATGAGAGGCATAACTAATCCCTTCTGATTTGTCATTCTTCTTCAAATAGGCCACTCATTAATTAAGAGATGAAAAAACTTCAAACGAAAGCTCTTGAGTTTGAGTGGCACATCAAACGGGGGAATCACAGTGGTCTATTTTAGAGAGGGCTTTGGGCCTGCATGCCCATTACCCCGCACATACCTCATATGTTATTCCTGGGGAGGATAAAAGAAGCGTTTGTGGAGGATCAGCATACGACCCATCAACAAATCTGAACGGCTCTGTGGCTACATTACATCTTATATTCGCTGTGATAGGAAGAGAGATCAAAAAGAATCTGGATGTTTTCTGCAAAAGTGATTTGTTTGTGTGATCCAAACGCTCAAGACTCTTGGCAGCTGAGACCAGTGCTGATCTATCCACATAAGGCTGTTTATAAATGAATCCAGCCGGAGAAACTGGAAATGAAGATGAATATTAAAAGCTGAATCCCGTCAGACACACAGTGAGTGAGTGAGTGAGTAAGTGTGTGTGTGTGTGTATGTGTGTGTGTGAGAGAGAGGGCTTTTCAAGTAGTTGTGGAAGTCACCCTGTGGGAACAAAAAGTCCTTAAAGAACTACACTGCACACTCTAACCTACAGCTTGCATTGAAACATTAGCTCGCACAAATGTATTAGCTGTACGGTAGCTGTCTTACCTTCAATGCTGAGTTCAAAGCAGACGTGGCAGAAAGACATGGTCCCCGTCTCCGTCTCTATCTTGCAGACACTGCAGATATTGTCATCGTTCAGATCAATATTCACAAACTGCTCCTCTTCATCCATTTTGCTTCAGGGGGAAACGAAAGAGAGCACATGGCTAAATATCAGCAGCTAGCACAACCACCAAGCCATTTTTTGCTAATTAGGTCACATTTTCAAATAAACGTATTAAAAATGCATTTTCTGGGAGTGTCTATGGGGTAATATCTTTTGGATGGCACACTATTTTTGGTACGAAACACAGTAAAGTGGCAGTGTCCTTTAAAATAAAATATTTTAGTGATAAATTACCACACATAATGGATCCCATGGTGTTAAACATAATTGGATGTCATCCCCATACAAAACAACAACAACAATCAAAACACAGGCATAAAATAACAGTTATCTCTTTAGGGAAAGAGTGTACACTTCAAGACTGGACTCACATTTACAATGGGAAAGTATGAAGGAAAGAGAAAGAGAAAACAAAACTGACATTCATTAACAAATCCCCAGTGGGAAACCCCCACAAGCTGTCAAAGAGCCTCAACTGTCAAAAAGCAGTAGGAAACTAAATATTAGATTAAAGATAAACATATGCTCCGGTGTAGCTTTCCCCACAAAACATTTACCAATATTAGTGTCAGTGTTGCACTATCAGATAGCTAGAGACTGGAGTGGTATCTGTAGCATTGATTTGTGCAACCAACAACCAGAAGATGTACCGCTGCAGTTTATTGCATCTAGCATGCTTTTAATTGCATTGGAGAAGCTAGTTACTCCAGTTAGCCTGATGTTTCTCTTAACAATTCAACTCGTCCTACTTTTCCAACCACATGTTTAAAAAAAAAAGGGTATTCAAGGTTTGGGGAAATGAATTTCACCCTGACAGTGATGAGGAAAAAAGCTTTGCAACAAAATGAAAAGAGAAAAAGAAAAAACACATGACATGTTGATTTGAACAAACACATTTGAATGTGCAACTAGGTTTGAAAAACAAAACCCCATGTCTGTGACAAGCCGCACATAATACACGTTACGGGTGCTGCAGATGATGAGCGCGGTGTTGTCTCCGTTCTGAGTCATTGTGAGAGCCATAACGAGGACAATGAGACCGGCACTACAGCCACACGACGTTTGGCAGAGTTATTGAACACTTCTGGGGGTTATGGATACATGTCTACGTACTTCCAGTGCAACACATTAAAGAAATGCAAGTAAAGGAACCGTGAAAATTGACATATTAAACTCTAGTTAAATTGGAGGACACTCGGCGTAGTTTTCAGTAGGTTAGCCGGTGATGGTAATACCGAAGGGGGGCTCGGGTTTCATCTGAACTTTTCACTCCGTTGGTTTAACGTTAACATACAACGTTTACCTTCGCCGTTACGCATTTGTTTCCCTCCTCGACAGCAGTTTAAAAACCTCAATGTCTGCGGAATGACAGCTCGTCTCGAGGCAGCTGGAAGTTACTAAAGTATTCACGTTAAACAAATATAGGCTAACGAGAAGTTAAGCTAGCAGCACACGGGCATCCTCCGAGTAGCGTTCCTCCGGTCTGGCTGCTTCGTGACCGTTATTTAACGTTGTTCAACAGCGCGGGAGCCGACGAAATGAGGGTGCCGCCGGTATTTCGGAACACCACTTTTGTGAAAGTCACCTGTATCTTGAAGAGTGTGTGTCGGCCGGCTGTCCTCTGTGTGTGCGGACCCCTCGGTTCTCGTTCGCCGCGGTGAGCACACAAACATCCAGCGCGTCACGGCAAATCCAGAGGATACACAGGAACCTCGCTCCCCTCTCAACGGAATGACCCACTGGTCTATGTGGGGGAGGGAGTCAGTCGTCATTAGTTTAATTATCGACGGCTCTGGCCCTAGTGAAACGGGAACAATGTGTACTCATTTTTCCTATAATTAACACGTATAAGTGTGTCATGGAATGCATTCGTTTTAATACACAAGCCGACTCTGGAAGCTGGACCCGTGAATACACCCCTACGGTCGAATCGAGGTACATCTCCCCGGCGTCATCAAAACATTTCCCTATAAACGAATAATTCGGGGTTTACGGCATAACTATGAAACGTCGCCTAATAAATACAACATAGCGCTCGTAAAGCCCGTTGTTGAATACATGATATGAGGCAGCAGGCCTGTGTTTCCGCCTTCTCTTCCCTCGTCATGATATTCTGTTTTTATTCTCCTTCACTTGAGGTCACACGTGGGAAATTCCCGCGAAAGACCGATAGCAATAACCGTTAATGGCTTTAGGGGCAATTGTGCCATTGTTATTTCCGAATAACTGACTTAGTAGACATGTTCTTTAAAGTGGTTTGCCCAAGTATTTTCAACTTACTTTTTAATAATGGTGGAGTGGTATTTATAGAGTCACCTGTCCTGCTCACACCTCCCCCAATGACTTCAAAGTCAATTCATAGAACACATTTTACAAGACGTTTACTAACATTTACAAATACAGTAGCACTAGCTCTGACTGTGAAGGCCTCGACTTGCTGGGCCTTTCTATGCTGTTACCTTTTGTCACAGCTGGACTTTGTGACTACACTTTTCTGTCCAATACAGCAACAGCTAGAACTGGAACGACAATCACTGGAAGTTACTTTGTCAAATACTGGTCCTCAAAAGTCTAATGTCATTCTAAAATGACTATGATAGGTTTTCATAGATCCACTGACAATTTATTCTGAATGAAAACAATCTGATTTTGGACTTTTATTTTCGAAATGATATTTTAAATTGTTTGTTATTTTGTTGTTGTTGTATCACTAAATGAGTAGTCCAATTAGGCCATGACTAAAATAAAAAATGCCTCTGCATAATCATGGATTATGCTGATATCTCACATACTGCATTCAGTTTATCAGTCAGTAGTTTACTGAATGGCTGCATGGCCCCGGGGAACTGACATTAAAACTGTACAGCCATGCATCTGCAATGGCGGGCCATTGTAGTCTAAAGCATGATGCACGTGTCATGGTATGTCTGTTCAGTGTATCCTGCATGTGTCATGAGCTGCTTTATGTATTCCAGGATGATCCAAAGAATGCCACTCTGCATCTTAATGTATGCTAGACTGCCAGCATTATGCAATTCCCACACCACACCTCTCCTGTTGCATGCGTGAACAGCTGTGGCTCCTCTGAAAGGATTTACCTCAATCAATAATCAGTGAAAGCGCGCATGATAAACTGATGTCGTTGAAAAGAAAAAAAAAATTGAAGGCGGTTAAGTGCTGGAATGTGACTCAGGGGTGATGCTATAATAGGCTCACAAACATAGAGCTTACAGAGAGTTTGTGCCACCTGCTGGCCAAAGTGCAGCAGTACAACTACAACCAAAAGACGCATGAAAGTATTGACCCAATACAATGATCTCAGACATATAATAAACCTGGTTATTATTATTTTTTAAAGCCCACCAAAAAGTTTATGGAATATCTCTCTCGCTCTGCACTGTCCCAAGCTCGCCGTGATCCCAAAAAAGTGCTATCTACCTTGAAGATAAATAGTTGCGCAATACAGCTATATTCCACAGGTTACACACTTTACATGTTGCACATCACTACATGTCCTGGACCAGAAGGCCGAAACGCAGCCACCAGCGGGATACAGGCTCACATTGTACTGTACGCTGTGTGTTTATCTGGCAGCCGGGGCACGGTCAGCTGTGCAGCCGCCTTTATTGTTTATCTCGATCACACAGTCACACAGAGGCCTCCTTTTGACTAGCAGGCTGCCAACATTCAACTATTCTCAAACCCTAGTAAAGTTCATGCCAATACATGGTTTATATGCCCAACTACCATCTAAATAAGCAGACACCATCATATGATGTCATGCTGCCTCCACAGATCAGACCACATTTGCATTTATGAACACATCATATTATGGCAAAGCTGGAATCAAAGGGTGCCAAGACCGATGTCATCTGGAAACCGATTGAGACACGTCCCAGAGGAACAGGTGTTGACACAGTAGCAACACACTGGTTACTGTGTGGCGATATTTCAGCTTCACAGATGCCCCCCCCCCCTTTAACCTCACCACACACAGAGATTATGTTCTCAGACTTCACCTTCAGGAGTCTGTTTTTCTCTCCTAATGTGACCATGATGAGACAAAACATTTTTAGTCATTGTTAAAGAAAATGTTACAATGTAATAATTGGCCATGCGTGGTTATTTCTCCGTCAAATCATTTTCCTAATCTAAGTAATGAACTGGGGAAATGTTCATGGTGACATATAATTAGTTAAAATGTTGACCTATTAACCTGTAAGGACCCTATCTTCCTCTCTCATGCTTATCATTGAATTACTTTCCGACATATCAATGCTGCATTCACCCTTTGCTTATTAACCATAAGTCTTATAGTTGAGTGCGGCCACATCCATCTTTACACGCTGACGCTGCATCCACATGTTGCAGCTTGCCTCAGATCTTGCTCAGCGAGTTCTGTGAGGTTAAAATAAGGGGAGAGGAAGAAAAAAAAAAGAAAAAGGAGTGGGGAGGAAAAACAGCCCAAAGCAGCGTGTCGGAGCTCTTTTCTCTCAGCAACCAGTCACAGAGTGGAGAACAGATGTTGTTCCCATTGGCTGCTGCTTCGGTTTCCAGGTCATCTGAAATCAAAAGAAAGCAGTGTGTGTGTGTGTGTGTGTGTGTGTGTGTGTGTGGTGGAAACGAAAGGCTAAATTAAAGTGGTTATTTCTGAAAGATATACTTTGATTTGTGTTCCCTTTATAGAGATTACAGCCCCTGACCCGCCTTTTCAGTGCGGAGGGCCTCATGAGGGCTTTGCTGTTGGTCCATCAGAGATCATAATCAAACAAAGGAGCGACGAGACGCCTCTTGTGAAAGAGAAGGAAGTCTTGCAATCTTGGAGACACTCTCAGCAGTCCAGACGACTGGGCCACGCGACAATTATTTAGAAACTGTGAATTATAGCTGCAATATGGTACATTATTGCATCTTTTGATGAAGCATCTAATGATGTGTGTAGATAGAGGTAGCATTTTAAATACCACTCTAAAGGTCATTTAGTTCATTACATTGCCACTGCTGAAGTCATTTTGATTAATCAGACTTATTCATCTCATTACTGCTCAGTCCTTCTACGATTGTGAGGACAGTGATGGAAGAAGTATTGCAATCCTGAAGAACCTTTAATTTAACCCACTTTACTTTAATAAGGACAGTTTTAATAAACAATTTATTACAGGTATTTTACACTGATAATGTGTTTGTCTTAAAAGTAACCGTAACTATCAAAATAAATGTTGAATGAATTGTTGTTGGTTTGCGACAACAAACTTAAAGAGACAGGCGCTAAAATGGAGTGTTTCAGACAGAAGATAAATACAGGAATATTCAGACATACAGTAGGAGAAAAATAATATGTTTTTTGAACATTAAAGTATATAAACATCGTATTTTAGAATACCAAAGTACATGTATGAACCATGAAAATTAGCATGACTCTCCTTAGCATAATGGAGACCGAACAGACCGGTTTCCTTCCCCCTGGCCCTGTGACTAATGTGAAGGTAGGGGGACGGACCTCATCCATCATTCATCAACGTGTGATGAGCAGATTGAACTCTGAACTGACCGTAACAACAAAGAAATGACTAATGTATGGAGACAGTTAAACCCTGAAGATATATATTCGGCAAACAAATTGTGTTAAAATATCTAATGGTAATAACTGTAGCCCCGCCTTCAACGTGTTGGTCATTAGAAATGATCTTCCTGCTAAATTGCATTACTGTATATTCTTGTTGGGAGTTGTTATTTTTATCTCAAATTATTTGACTCCGAGGCCAAAATAGATTTAGATGTTTTAAATCTATAAATTATGGAATACACATTTCATGTTTGTACAGTCATTACATTTAAAAAAAAATTAAATTAAAGTAAACAATAATCTATCAGAAAATAAATGCCCATTTGTATGGTGTTTTAAATGACATTGTCCCTGGTTAGTTGTCAATAGAAGAGAGAACTGTAAAATGAAAAAGATAACATCTACTGTAAGTTACTGTATGACACAAACCCACCAGTCTATTAAACGTGACAGCAGGCTTGACAGGCAATAGGAGCTGAGATTAGGCAACAGCAGAACTATTGTCCTCCCCATAGCTGGAGCTGAGACAGATCACCAGGCAACCGGCAGGATAGACTGCTGTGTACACACAACGGGGGCCTCAGGTTACACACACTTCACCAGTTATCTTCCAGGCTCTCCGGCGAACACCGGCTATAAAAATGGGACAATTGAGAGCGAACGCTCCGTTTCTCAGATTACGAAAAGCCGAGCCCTTAAGGGATGGCATGTTGGTTTTACAGAGTGATGAAAAGGACAAGTGGTCTAAGGAATTAGCCAACAGGCTGGAGTTCCAGGTTGAACATCAGCACCCCTCTTCACTCATCCATCATCTCACAGCCTGTGATCCCCCTCGGGGGCAGTTCCCATGGTCTGTGCCAACCTGAGCGTGCTCTGTGGGGTCTGGAGCAGAGGCATTAAAATAATAATACTACAGGTAGGGCTGCAGATGCAGACATGCCAACCCTGCCTTACACACACATGCAGGTGGAGCGGTGGCGAGACTGACTGACTCCGAAACAAGACGCGTTCTCTGACAAGCCTGCAGAGACATGAAGAGTTGGAAGTTTTCAAGAAAATGAAAACAAAATGTGGAGGACCAAGATTTTTTCATTCTCAGCCTTTTAAAGTGCTTTGCGTCTATCAACAGGTCCGTGCTCGTTCGTTTTCAAAGACCAATTTGGATTGAATTAAAACCAAAATCCATGTGTTTGTTTTGACACAATGTACATTGGCTTCAACAAAACAAAGTCCTAATAGTGCGTGAATAAGCTTTTGCCCATGTTTCTGCATCTTTAATACAGAATTCATCTTTAATACAGGATTCATCCAGTAAAATTCAACCACTTTTCAGTCACTTTCAAGGTGCCTAAACCAGACATTTCCAGACTCTTCCAGAATCACATCTATATTGTTACTATCAATGCAACTACGAGAAATAAAGTTCACAGAATTTCTTTACACCCAAAACAATATTGACACTTTGTGTATTTTACCAGCTGTTCATATTATTACTTTGATTACATGTTTTTCAATGTGATTATGTAATGATTGCTAATCTCCAGAGTACGCGATCAACAGAATGAAGAGTGAACACAAGAAAATAACCTTCATTCTTTTGCATGGTTATAATGTTATGAAACTGACAGCATAATGTATGTCTTGAAAACAGAACGCGTGTGTGCAGAAACAGAATGTGCGGGACAATTTTTCAGGTTATTAAATGTGAAAGAAAGCGACGAGGTCAAACAAAATAAAAGGTTTTAAATGTTTTAATGGATGATGCAGCACTGATATGTAACAGGTTCAGAACACTGAACTTCAACATTGTTTTTTCTTTTTGTTAAATCAATGGCTCTGATGATCTACAGCATTCCTCTAAGTCTGTGCTCTCTTAAATATGACTGACAGGCATACCAGCTGCAGTGCGCTACAGTGAAACGTCCCCATTAGGCCACAGGTTACCTGATCATAATTATGATGCTGCTGCTTGTTAAGTAAAAAAAGAAAAAGAAAATTGTGCTTGTTAAGTAAAAAAGTAAAAATTTGAACACAACAGAGTATTTATACTTTCTATTCACAGTGTACATATATACATTAAAGCTTTTTTGACCGTTATGAAATACCTACAGTGCTGAAAGAGCATTTAAGTCCAAAGAAACTCTCTTAAGTTTGATACGACCCCTCGAGCCCAACACTGAGGCACCAGCGGGGTATAAAAGAAAGACAGGGAGGGTCGTTCTATACAGCCTGGGCAGTGTCTTTGCTCTCGTTAGCAGGGTGCTGAGGCGCATTGTGAGCTGGTGGATTGTGGGCAGTCTTTGTGCTCCGTCAGTTTGAGAATGACCACTTTCCTCTGGAGCGGCTGAGCCTCCGGCGGCGCAGACCGTTCGGCCGCCGGCTGCACCGAGCCCTCGGTGACTAAGTCCCGGCACTCCTGCGGCAGCAGCATCGTGACGATGTTTGAGTATCCGCCTCGCAGTGCCAGGTGGAGTGGGCTGAGTCCCTGCTCGTCCAACAGAGCGCCGCCACCTGGACAGTGAAGGAGCAGCTCTCTCAGGACTTCACAGTGACCGTTCTCCGCTGCCAGGTGGCAGGGGGTGCGCAGGGCCTGGTCGGACCTGTAGGGGTCCGCACCTTCTTCTATCAACATCTTGACAGTGGCCAGGTGGCCTCGCTGGGAGGCCAGGTGCAGAGGGGTGAGTCCGTTGGCATTCTGGCCGTGAATATCCGCTTGGTGTTTGATCAAGAGGCGAGAGGTGCTGGTGTGGCCCGTCTCTGCCGCCACGTGCAGGGGTGCGCTTAGACCAGCAGACGTCATGTGAACATCCGCCCCGAGTTCGATGAGGATACGCGCCACTCGGTACTGCCCCCTCTGGGAAGCCAGATGCAGCGGCGCACGGCCGTCTGTCGTCTGCCCGTCGACGTCGCAGCCGGCCTGCTTCACCAGCAGCTTGACGATGCCCAGGTGCCCTTGCCAGGCGGCCAAGTGGAGCGCCGTCCATTCGTCCTTCCCCTTGACGTGAACATCAGCACCGCGGCTCAGCAGCACCCGGATTACGTTCTCCTGGCCGTGCTGGCACGCGACGTGAGCAGGTGTGCGTCCCTGGCCATCGGTCTCGTTGATGGCCGCCCCCCGGTCCAGCAGCAGGCGCGTGATGGCCTCGTCCCCGTTCTGGGCCGCCCAGTGCAAAGCCGTGTACTGGTCCTCGTCCTTGGCATTGACGTTGGTGCAGCGTCGCCCAAGCAGAAGCTCTGCCAGGGGCTTAAGGTGCCTCTCTGTGGCCAGGTGCAAGGGGGTGGAGCCACGGGCGTTTGCTAGGTTGGGGTTGGCATTGTTCAGGAGGAGGAACTTGACAGCCTCCTCATTGGCCAAGGCGACGGCGTGGTGGAGGAGACTGCCTCCCCCGTCGAGGAGAAGATCGACATCCTGAGGCTGGAGGATCTTCATCAGTTTGGCCGTGTCTTTGGTCCTGATGGCCTCGCACAGCTTCCGCCTCTGGACCTCGGCAGAATCTGGATGTGTTCGAGGCAAAAAAAGTCATGATCGTATACTGTTGTTAGGTTTACATGAATAATAGTTCCTCTTGTAGGTCTTTAATCGGCTCTTACCACATGTGTTTTCTTTCTCAAAAGACAGCGTGATAGAGTCTTGGGAGGAGAAGGCGGAATCAGCAGAGGAGATGCCGGACAGCCTCTTGCAAGTGTTCTCCTTGCTGTGGCAACTATCCTCCTTCACGCGATCAAAGCTCCTCGAGATCCCAGAATCCACCTGGTTCAACAGCTCCGACAGGCTGTAGTCTTTTTCCGGCAACATGGCTGACTGTGGACGCACCAGCTTGTTCTCTTTAACCTGCAGAGCAAAAAGCCAGATCAGCACATTTGGTCAAGCCGGTGTTTTGACACGGCAGCGTTACATCTACACTCAGGTATGTGGCGGCGGCTCTTTTAAGACTACTATCGAATGTTGGCCGTGTGATTATTTCCATCCACTTGAACAGGAAGTTCAAAACAGCTCATCTTGTGTCCCATCAGACAATAACAACTGTCGTCTGTCAACAATCAGGAACGCCACGGAAATGACCGAGCGCCGTTCACGCCAAACAATCCCATCAGTCAACATTCCTCGCTTGTGATGCAACTTTTGTTCCGGCTCAAACATTTGCACAACAGATGACTGGAAGAATCATAATCATGTCATAATCATGTCTAGAGCAACTTAGCGATAAGCCTCCCGATGTCTGGGTGTGTAGTTACACATTAACGGAAAATGTCAAGCAAAGCAACGAAGCATTTGACAAAGATTTGACAAAAAAGCACAGACTAGGTCCTCCAGAGAAGACCACATCGTTGGGAGCCGTTCCCTTGGGGCCGTGGTGTCGTACCTGGTCACTAGTCAGAGCGTTAGGCGACCTGGGCTCCGACTCCGACGTCGACGTAGATAAGGTCGTCTTGGGCTCCTCTTGAGGTTTAGAGCAGAGCTCCTCGGCTTCAGATGTGATTTCTGCAAGGACAAGAGCTCTAGGTCACGTTTGAGTACAAGCAGGGAGGTAGCACCAAAACAGGAAAAGCAGGAGGCTTTTTAGGAGGTTTAACAGTGTTTAATTAAAGGGTCAGCATGACTTGGGTTTCATAGTGGCTTGTTTGTATGATCGAAGAAAATTTACCTTGGAAGCTGGGTCTGGCATCGGGGTTTGTGGTCCAGCAGCGCTGCATGAGGCTCAGGAACCCTGTACAGGCTGAGGGCCGACAGCGGGACACAGCAGCCAGGTCGGGACGCACCCCCTTCACCACCCTCACCATGATCTGAAGGATATTATTCTCACCTAGGGGAAAAAAAACAATCAGACACCTCAGTTTCATCCCTAATACACTTAGACTAAAACCTACATCAATAAAACACAATATGTAGAGGCTTTGTATATTGTCTGATGAGGACATACGGTTTGAAGACTAACACAATATAATATGACTCGTTAATCTTAAGTGCTGGTGGGAGCCAGTGCCTGTATAGATATGCACAGCGTTCCCATGTTCTCAGATAAGAGTGTGTGTGTGTGTGTGTGTGTGTGCGTGCTGTTGTCTCCCATGGGAGCAAAAGGGAAAAGCTCTCAAGAGTTCCCAGTCATGGCCTCCTTCTTTCTCACTGTGGGATTAGCCAAGTCAGTGGTTCAGAACAAACAGGTAGAGGCCTTAATCACAGGTGCTTCGCCTCCTATTGTGGCCATAATACCAGTCGCAGGTGGAGGAGGAAGAAGGGAAGGGACGGTAACCAGGCCATTTCTCACGTTTTAATTAGTCTAGGCAAACATAGGTGGTGCCAGTGCCAACTTGGAAACCCTCATTCGAACACTGCTCTTATAAAAGCAGCCAAATTCCTTGGAATGAACTGCTACCTGATACGCCTGGGAGAAAATACACTCTACTTGCTAGCCAAGCACCTCCTGCCTGCACTGGAATGCACTGAGTAAACACATACAGTACAGCACCTGTACACACAAACACACACACACACACACACACACACACACACACACACACACACACACACACACACACACACACACACACACACACACACACACACACACACACACACACACACACACACACACACACACACACACACACACACACACACACACACACAAAGTAGAAAGTATAAGACACCATATCATAACTCTGACTTGAGTGAGATAAGGGTTATGGTTGAGAATATTTGTTTTCACAAGATTATTTACATAATGATGGAGCAAATGTAGAATACATCAGCTACTAAGTAAAATAAATGAGTCAGAAAGATTAATCTACTGTTTTGAGTAAAATATCTACACCTGCATCATCCTCACTTGTAAGCTTTGCGCTAATTAGCGAATGTTAGCATGCTAACACACTAAACCTCCATGGTGACCATGGTAAATATGATACCTGCTAAGTATGACCACGTTAGCATTCTCATTGTGAGCATGTTTAGCTTACATAGGACATACCATGAAAAGGGGCTTAAAGAGACAAACCCGCGAGTGAATACAGTTATAGTCAGACAGACAGTATGAGAAAAAATATGTATTTCTGAACATTAGAGCATCTAAATGTGTTTGAGTAGAAAGTGGGTGTGATATGTCCCCTTTAAAGCACCCCTGTGCCCCAGTTCAACTCCATAGCAGCTGTATAGTAGTCTAGAATAGAAGTCTCACCTTGGTAGGGTTTCTTCTGAGTGAGAATCCCCCAAATGACAATGGAGAAACTGGAAAGGAAATTGAGTGATGTCAGTACACATAAAGAAATCAAACATATTGCTGCAGAGAAATTGGCAGGTTTTCTATGTCAAGCTGAGCTTGTTGTTGAAATCGTCCCCCACAAAAACCAGCGCTGTCAGATTTTTAAAATAATTAAATCGTAATGTGATGATAAATGTTTATCTCCTTTCATGGAAACGTTGTTAACTTTTTTTAAAGAAATCAATCTTTAAAATAGTAAACATCGTTTGGCTACCAAATAAATCTCCCACGAAAAAAAACACATTCACAAAAAAAAGGTGGCATGCAAAGAGCTGACAAAACCAACCTGTATACGTCATGCTTGGTGTCCGACACTCTGTCCTTCTCAATGATGCTCTCGGGAGGCAGGTAGGCAATGGTGCCGCAGAAGCCGTCTCTGCTGATGTCATCAGCCCGTGACAGGCCGTTCCACCGGGCAAGGCCAAAATCAGATATCTGAGATAGGGCGAGATCAGATAAGACCCTCAAACAGAGCTTTTTCTCATGGAGCACCGTGGCATTGATGACTAACTTCGCCCTCTGAGTGTGACAGGATGCTAAGCTCCCATTATGTGCACTCAGTGGCATGATGAGGGCAACACAGCCGTGTCTCAGCCTGCCAGAGAGGAGAGGCCCTTGACATTTGTGCGGAGGAGCGCACGCCCACGCACGTTCATGCACGTTCATGCACACTAACATTCACAGGGAGGGGGGGTTAATAGGAGCGGAGTTAATCCTGTCGGGACAGGCTCGGATGAGGTGTTTACATCCACGTATAAAACTCCAGAAGCGCTGGTTCCCACCCATCACTCACAGCACACAGGGCTGATTAGAGGTTGGACAGAAGGCTGAGGGAGACACCTGTCTGCCCAAAGCGTGTGGCGAGCCGTCATTCAAAAGAGGATGAAAAGGAATAGCAAACCACCTCGAGGCTGAAATTCCCTCAATAACCCCATGACTCTTACTTTCAACCAGCTTTGAAAAAAAATCATTACACTTCATAGGACCCTGTTATAAATATATATATATATATATATATATATATATATATATATATATATATATATATATATGATATTAATGAGATGGTTGAGGACAATCTCTCACAATCATTAATTATTTTACATATTGCAGATGTTCTGATGTGGTGTTTTCTTTTAGGACATTTAAAAAATAAATAGACACGTGCACAGTTGTTGTTTCCACTCATTACAGGCTGACAGAAAACGCCACTAATGACTAATGACGCCACTTTGGAACAAACTCCCTACCTTGACGTGATAGTGAGCGTCCAGCAGGATGTTGGCCGGCTTCAGGTCCAGGTGGAGCAGCGGCGGGCTCATGCAGTGCAGGAAGTTCATTCCCACCGCGGTCTCGTGGATGATGCGGAAGCGCAGCTCCCAGGGCAGCGGCTCGGTGGCCAGCAGGGTCTCCAGGGAGCCGGTCTCCATGTACTCCATGACGAGGCCCTGGGGGTCGTCGCAGATCCCGTACACAGGCAGGATGTATCGGAACTTTGCGGCCTCCATCTTCTTGGCTTCTTCCAGCAGCTCCAAGCGTTCCCTGTGATTTAGAAGATAATGCAAATGAATGCTACAATTAATTGTGTCTACTCTGTGAGTCAGGCTCTTGTGCCGGTAACTACGCAATTTCCAGCTGAAATTAGATGAAACATTGTCTTTTAATCTGGTTTGGAACCAAACCTTCCACACCCATTGGCCTCACAGGTATTCATCAAATCTACCTTAACATTAACCTAATGATTCTGAGGTCATGCTTTGCTCATTGAGCAGGAACCATTTTTCATAACTGTACCCAAATTCGAGCACGTTAGGTGGAACCATTACCGAGTTCCCAGCGATGTAAAATGTCCACCAGCGTTTACCTCAGCGGTGACCTCTGCAGACGTCTAGAACTCACCACAGGTCAGATCAGAGTATGTGGATTGAGCTCCTGACTGTCTGGAGGCCATTACCAGCCTGGAATGCACCAGGAGGCTTAAACAGAGCTCTTGTTCTCTGTTGCACAACCTTTGCACAGCTCTCTCTTTATCAGTCCAGCGGCCCTTGCTGACATGCCTCAAACACAACGTGTGCAGGTCATCCATGACCTCAGCGCACATTTCTCCCTTTCCCCTTGAAAATGCAAACACTTAATGAGGACAGATGAGAAGGATAAATCACTAACGGCTGCATTGGTATGTGCTTCACAGGCAGAATTAGCTGGGAGCCGGTCTGGGGTATTCTGTTGTTGTTCTGCCATTCATGAAATGAAATTAGAAGGACAGAAGAGTCTATTATGTGCAAAGTGTATCAGCTTACTAATAGAGTCATGTTCTATTAGAACGGAGCCTGGCTATAAAATTGTCCTTCTGCACAAATGAAGGAGGCCCACGCCTCCAAAATCTGCCAGGCAGAAATAATCAAACAAAACACGGGAGGATGGGCAAGCACTTGTTTGCTAAATCCGTCATCTAATCCCAAGTGCTCCTTGAGCAGCTCCTCGAAAACCAAACAATGTCCCCGCTTTAACCGAGAGGCCCGGTAAGACCGGTTCCTCAGCTTTTTTTATTGTCTGTGCCACACAGCGACTGCCAACAGGCAGACAAAGGTGGCTTTGAGTCCCTGTTGCAGGATGCTGTTTGCGGGGCAATGGAGGCTGCAGTCAAATGGCTTTGTTTATGCACTTTGCAGATGATAGAGATGATAACATCTTGGTTCGGGATCAGCGGACGCTTTAAGTGGCACTACAGGTTCTGAGGGGACTGGAGCACGGAGAGTTATTGTGAGGGGGCATCTATCTGAAGAACACAGGTAAACCCAGCATGTCTACTCACAGCCCAGAATAATTCATTTCCATATTATATACACATATATATACACACATCATACATACATGTATGCATGCATGCATGTATGTATGTATGTATGTATGTATGTATGTATACACACACACATATACATATATATATATATATATATATATATATATCTATGTGTGTATGTGTGTGTGTGTATGTATATATATATATATATATATATATATATATATATATATATATATATATACACACACACACACACACATATGTATGTATGTATATATATATTTATGTGTGTGTATATGTATATCTATATCTATATATATATATATATATATATATATATATATATATATATATTTATGTGTGTGTGTGTGTGTGTATGTATATATATATACATACACACACACACACACACATCCATATACATATGGAGGTCTTTTTGAGGCCTCCACGCAGAGCGGAAATACAATAGTTATGCTAAATGTTAAAGAATTCCAGATGCCATCTCGAGCTGAGCCTGAGGGGAATAAAGACCACTTTGCTTCTCTTAATGAAATGCACATATGTTTAATACGCCACTCCCTGGGGCCCTTAGATAAACCCGTCGCTGTTGATTGGGGAAATCGACGGTGAACCTTTCATGTCGGGTATGGTTTGGATAAAGTAAACAGCTGAGGCTCTCAATGGGGGTGAATCAACATGTCAGTGGTCCCTGCAACACAACTTAACATTGCCTAGATATAAAAAAGCACTGCCTTCGGTTTGCTGCTGTGGCCCCTTTAATAGCTGCACTGTGTGCCCAGACTAGCAGGAGGTGAGTCACACATCGCCTGGTGTTCACCTCTCAAGAATGAATGACTTTTCACCAACAGAGTTGAAATGTAAGCTTCCGTCTGTCTGCTTTTTGGTCACAAACTGGTCCTCCAGAGACAAACTAACAGGTAGGAGCTGGGTAAAGACTCTCATCTGGTACTCGGAAGGACCAGAGAAGGAGTACACAAAAAAATGAAAGAAATAACTTATGTTATCCTACTTCATATCATTTTACATGAACATAAATGCATTGTTTTACAGGTAATCCATGTGAGTCAACAGCTGGGACTTACTTGTCACCCATATGAAGGCAGGGAGGGCACTTGATAGCCAGCCATGTTTTCCACTGTACGTGCCGGACTTTGTATACTTGTCCAAATCCACCTGAGCCTATTTTCTCCCAGCTGCCAAATTCAGGGGAGTGAAAGGTCCTCAACAGCCCCATATTCCCATGGGGAGAATCCGGTACGTCCATATCCACGTTGAGAAACCCACCAGCTGGATAAACTCCTCTTTTATATCCGTCTCCAAGGCACAACCTGGGCTTGTGAACAGACACACTGAACTGCCTGCTTGTGAGCTCTTCCTTGTTTTTCCCCTTGTCAAGCTCAGTGAGGCCCCTCCCCCTGTTCAGGTGAAGAGAGGGGCCGGGCCTGGTGCTGTGACACCACTTCCTGGTTTTGAAACACAGTGGAAGAGATGGAAAGCTTTCAGAAACAAGACAAGCAACAAGACCGCACGCTGCCACAGTGTCCTGAGACAGACAGTTCTCCAGATGCCCCGCAGCGCTCTCATGTGTCTGCCATGAAAGGGGGAATATAATCTTCACACAATGAACCAAGGAATGTGTCATTTCATAGAACACACCTTTGTCCCACTGGAGACCATTATCCAACTCAAAGACCCCAGGGGTAAGAGGTGGGTTATGTGATATTGAGCAGATGGTTTGCAAAATGTGTGGACTCATCTTCTCACGTTCTTTTTACCAGCCGGGTGTTGTTATGACATGAAGTTCAATGCAATTTTAGCTCAGGGTCAGAAAGAGGAGAGCAGCAGAGCTGCTGCGTCCTCTGGTGGGAGGTTGTAAATGATTTATTTGTTGACTGGCTTAAACCAGTCTTATCTCAGGCTGCGCTGCTTTATAAGCTGACATAAATGTGATAAAGGTCATAGAAGACATCAAACACGCAATTCATAGAGCCATCACAAGTCAAATTTAGGCCCTAAAACAGAAACTGTAACTCATACCTTATAGCACTCTTAAAAAACAAGCTATTCTGTGTTGTGGTTGGCTTTTCTAATGACCAGCAACTGAAAAACCCCACCTCTCTATTTACCTCCGCTCCAGCAGAATAACACATGAGCTCATCATGCCAGCCGGCTCCCCAGGTTTGAAGCAGGAAACTGGACGGACGGGGCGTGCGGGATGATTGTATATATGTCACCAGCAAGGCTGTTGACCCAATAAGCAGACCTCATTGGTCCGTGAGGAACCAGTGTATATTTTCAGGCTGACCCCCCCCCCCTCCCCCTCCCCTCCGAGGCTGCTGCATTAACATGAACAGCAGTTAAAAGGCTGAAGTTGTTTAGAGGGCGTGAACAGAGGGCCCACCCCCCATGTAAGGTGCTCTCTTGGGCGGCCTCACACCTCTTGATTAGCATGAGAGAGCAGCTTTGATCATTGTGATAATTAAATCACATCTTTTTTTCTCTCCATCTGCTCTGATGGAAAACAAGAGAATAAATCAGGAGCAAGTCTGACAGCACCAGTGAGCCCAAGGAATCATAAAGCCCTCACAAACTAACAGGTGGATCCGTCACCAGATGTACAAAACCACAGCCAGTCTCTCGTGTTTGTAGAATGCCACACAGTAAATCTCAGCATGTGGCAGCTCAGACGTGTGCTGGCATATTGTTTATAGTCCATGCTACTTTCCGCTGGCCTTCCTTCAGTTGGTTCCCTCGGGGCTCATTCATATAGAGAGGGGCTTATTAATTTGAAGCACGAGTGTGGACACACACACACGTGCTGGTTGTTCATTTAGCGTACGTCTGATTCCAGATGAATCGGTCTCCTACATCTTGCTAATCCTATTTTGAAAAAGTATTTTTCTCCTCCCCTTTTAGAGTATTTGCTGGTCTTGGTCATTTCACTGATTATGAATATTTAAAACATTACATTTCCGCCTGTGTGCAGGATGTTGCCTGACTACCGCCACCTAGCGGAGGGTTCACAGAACAGCATTTGGCTCTGTGATAAGACATATCTATTTATGAAAACATATGCATAAAGATAAAGCTAATTTTACATTCTTCAACTGTGGAGGTCAGTGCTGGGTGACATCTCAATATATGGAGAGTATGAAGGCCACAGCACAAGGTTTATGATGGGAAATATGCCGTCCAAGATTATACATCCAATTGCTACTGGTGCTTTTTTTATAAAATACCAAAATGTTTCAACGGCTTTGTACTTATATAAAATATTATCACGGAGTCTAATTCTCTCTTTGTCTTACTGCCACACCATCACTTCATTCCTAATGCTTTATCTTGTGTCCGGTATTTAATCTCACAATGATACTGTAACAAATAAAAAAATCATATTTGTTCCTCCACACCTTTATGTGGTCTCGGTGCTGTTCACAGAAGCGAAGTGAAGGTGGAGAGAAGAATGCCGTCTCCATCCAGTACAAAAGCTTTTGTCATTATTTGGCTCTCAATTTAGAATTAGGAAAAAAAGGGCATTTTTTAGAAAA
The DNA here is from genome assembly GCF_009769545.1 of Cyclopterus lumpus. Classification (NCBI taxonomy): domain Eukaryota; kingdom Metazoa; phylum Chordata; class Actinopteri; order Perciformes; family Cyclopteridae; genus Cyclopterus; species Cyclopterus lumpus. Next base: position 19,786,766 of record NC_046979.1, read on the forward strand.
CTAAAACATGTTTTATATGTATTCATACATTTGAGTTGCTACAGTAAAGACACAAGATCTTTAAAGAGAATTACCGTTTGGCCTCAGATCGAGAAGAAAGAAAGAACTTTAGTCCGGGGAAAAGCTATTCATGTTTTAACAAAAAAATCTTTTTTATTTTGCAAATGAATGCTATTTGTTATCTTGGAAGGAAAACACATAAATATGGCAATATTTACTAATTTTCTTTCATATTTAGGAGACGAGATGCCGATGTTATCCTTTTTAAGGGTTACTTTTTTCTTCTTTCCAGATTGTTGCTAATTATTATACTTTGTAAAAAATAACTAATTATTGGTGAACTTATGGATTTGAATGGAAGTTGTGATTCATCTCTGGAAGATATGCATATCTTTCATAATTCCACACCTGGCACAGGGAAAGAAAACCTTTGCGATTCAACTGATTGTTTCATTCTTTTTTTTTTTTTTAACAAACTCTCTGCAGAGAACACACACACACGCACATGCACACGCACACGGGCTCCATCGCCTTGCCGCTGATATTCCTCACTGTTGACTAACTCAATTCATATGCAGACAAATTAAAAAAACAGCTTCAAAGAGGTATTTTGTTTGAAAATAACAGTACAAAAACTCTTCCAGTACTTCCAGCTCACCAGTAAATACAGTTTACAGCATTCAAAAATAACATTTCAACTGTGACGCACCACCTGCACGGTCCACTGCACCAAAGGTGTCTTTCAGGTTGGTACTTTTTCATACTTCAGCAGATTTATCTTAAAAACATGCACGCTTTTAAAAGGCTGGTAAGGCATTTGAATATTTCACATGCTGCTTTGGGTCATTGATTTAGGCTAGATGTACCATTTCTCTCTTCTTCTTTTTAATATTATGTTAGTTATTTACAGATGTGACTGTTTTGTCAGTATAAAAAAAATATTATAATTGTCATTCACGTCCATGGGGCTGGAGAGGCATCAGGGTGACGTTGATAAAATCTATTCTACTATATTACAATATCTGTGAGTGTGAGGTGACCAGCACCTCCAGTCTCTGCCCTAGTAGCCGAACATCTGCTGCGTGGAGCCGCCCTGCTGCTGCGGTGTAGGCGGCTGGCTCTGGATGGGCCTGCCTGGCTCCGGGCCCTGGTTCTGGTTCTGGACCTCCTGACCGCCCCCATGTGCTCCCTCCACCGCGCGGGAGACCTGGCCGCCTTCGGCCGGCGGTACGGGCCTCCAGGCCAGAGTCTGGGCCTCCAACTGGTGGCCCATGGGGTTGACCAGAGTTGTGACGTTGATGAAGTGGGCGACCGACTGGGAAGACGCACCCCCGCCGGGGCCCACCGTCTCTGGGATGAGTTCGGCCGGCCGGTTGTGGAGCATGGCGGAGCCGCTGACGGTGTCGAAGGTGACGGTGAGTATGGAGTTGTCCAGGGTGAGGGGTCGGTCGCTGGCCGTCAGGTGGCCCACGGCTACGGGCTGCAGGCTGGTGAACTGGGCCGGGGCGTGGCTGGTGATGGGCGTCACGGTGATGTTGGTCAGACCCACCGAGCTGTTGGGGTCTGATGGAACGCTGGGGTCGGCCAGGACCACCACCTGAAACAGCAGCGGGGAAGAAATACATTTATACTTCAAGGTTATGTTTGTTTTATTTAAGAAGGGGCAACACACATAAAGCCACTAATTGAATTAAATAAACTGAATAAACACAAATGTGCCAGATTTAGCCATCAAGGCTAGTTTATATATATATATATACACATACATACATACATATTTATTTTAAGCAGCTGCAAAGGTGCTACATAATGTTAATATACTCGTATGTATATTCAAATTATATACATACATTTACATATATGTACTTATCCATATTCATGTTATATGTAAAACTACACATAATTACTGGTTAATGTGATGTTATGACATTGTCTGTCAATTTGCCAGTTTTAGTAAACCCACTCAGGTTGTATTTCATTATTACCCTTTCAGAGGGTCATGCTATTCCACTTTAATAACGGCTGATATTGTAATATATATCATCAGTGCTTCTGGGCATTTGGAACTTTAGCAAAAAAAAACAGCTTTGAAAGAAATATAAAAATAAAGAAGCGATTGGACAATTTATTCTGAGAATAAAACAAGAACTGTTGTGAAGATCATCATGTCTACCTGTTGGATGCTCTGCACGGCAGAGCTAGTCTCGGTCTCGTCGCCGACAATGACGGCTCTGAACTCCGCCATGGCCTCGTGCCTCGCCTCGGTGAAATCAACGTATTCGTCGGACTCGGAGAGCTCCGGCTCAGCCGGAACTCGCTGCTTCTTCTTGTGGTGTCGGGACGGGCGGCCGAGCCTCTCCTGGGGCATGCCGTCTTTTTCCAGCATCAGAGTGGGCTGTGGAGGGAGGGGAAACATTTCAGTCAGCAGGATGCACGGCACACCAGTACGTTTGTGCCATAGCTCAAAATGTGAAGGAACAGGAAGTCTTTACATGATATAGTTCTACATTTAGCGTCCAATCAAAAAAGCTGATGCGCGGACGAGAGGATAAGGAACATGATGCAGTCTGCCAGATGTCGGCATCATTTTAGCATCCGATTCATGGATATGAAATGGGAATCATGTGTGAAAGACCTGTAATCCAACCTGCTCAATGCTGATGGACGACTCGTTGATTGTCGATGCTTCCTGAAGATCATCAAACTCATCCATTCTCACAGACACCACCTGGAGGCGCAAAAAGGACAACAATGACACAAAGCACCAGTGGGACGCCAATAACACGGGGACCCGTTTCCCAACGGGGACTCACCTCCGGGTGCTTGCGCCGCAGGTGGCGGTTCATGGAGGCGCGGGTGGACACCTTGGTCCCACAGAGGTGACACGACTGGGCCTCCACCTTCTCATGGGTGAGGTGGACGTGCTTCTGCAGCATGTACTCGGTCAGGTACTTCTTGTCGCACGTGGCACACGTCCAGGTCTTACCCACTGCAGAGAGAAAAGTGTTTTGATCAAAACTAGTCAGAAATATTAGCCTAGCCTAAGTTTACAAAAAGAAAGGTTTCTGCACATAACTGTAACTTTTAGTGTCCTTTCATCTTTTTTAAATTCTTATTCTGGCTGCATAACAATCAGGCTGCAGAATCGGCTCTCTTCTTTTCAATGTTAAACTACTTGTAGCGGTCAGTGTAGGAGCCTGGGAAGTGTGCATCAGTCTGTTTAACTCATCATGGTCTGGCAGAGACACTCGCCTGTGTGGATGAGCTTGTGCGTCTCGAGAGTCGTCCTCTCGCTGAAGGTCTTTCCACACAGCTCGCACATGAAGTCCTTGATACCTGCAAGCGGAGAGTCACAGACAAACAGTCACAGCGAGCTCTCTTCTGGGAGGTTTTCACCGTCACATCACACGAGCGATCACATGCTACGCCCGTGTCAGGTTTGGTGGTCTGAAACACTTGGTCTCACCCGTGTGTCTCTTGTAGTGTTTCAGCATGTTGACCTTCTGGGCGAACTTGCGGTTGCACTCTTTACATTCGTACTCCTTGATGCCCTTGTGGAGCTTCATGTGGTGCCTCAGCGCGTGTTTGGTCTTCATGCCTGCACAGGAAAAGATCTGCTCGATATCGCGATGATCCAAACGTCAGCCTATTTAAATGATCTGCAGCGCACACGTCACACAACCTGGACGCAAAGTCCGCCGCAAGGGGCACAAGTCTGGTAATTAATCATAGCGTTGTGTTGGGCGTAACATGAATAAAACCAACATCAGTGTAATCTCCCATTCCTTTTGCATTCCTTCCAGATGCAGCTGGCTCATCGCTATTTAAATGGCAGATTTGAGCGTTTTTTTTTTCCTGCAGCAAATTCTGTTTTTAAATTGATCAAAGCAGAATTTTAAGATAAAAACATGTTGTGAATTTTGGAAAGGATTACGTACATTTCTTCCAATTCAGGTTGACTAAGAATTTACAACACTCTGGAGTTATGAATACTATAATATAGTGTAGCCTTAACTTACCTGCAAATGTGAAGAAGTACCAGGTTTAAATGAAGGAAAATGCAAAAAAAGAAGAAGCTGCACAGCATTCAAATGTTGATTTCTAATTTGAATGTCAGTGTTATGAGCGATGCTTCCAATTAATCGGTACGGCCCAATAATTGACTTATTGTGAGCTTTATGCTGTGTACTTGTTATGGGGGGGGGGGGGGGGGGGGGGGGGGGGGGGGGCACTTTACCATGTGTTGCTGTCCATTGACCAACTGAGGCGGAGAGCTGCTGTATGTGTAATAAGCAGTGGAGGCATAGCTTACTAACTGAACAATGTGCTCTTTAAATAGCAGGAAAATACTGCACCATTGACTTCAGAGCAGGCTTTTGTTGGCCAACGGTGCAATCGCTTTCTGGTTGCCTCAAGACGGCAACGCCAGCTGACCGCACCTTATTGTTAATTAAGACCAACATGGCCGCCGGAGCACAGATCCCTCCGAGCTGACGGTGCCCTTTACACAGTGAGAAACAAGTGTGTTGCATCAGCGAGGGCCTGACCTTTCCCGCACTCCGCACACAGGAAGTCCCGGATGTCGTCGTGAACCCTCAGGTGCTCCTTCAGCATGTCCTTCCTTGCGAATGATTTGTCACACTTGTCACAGCCGTGGCTCTTCACCCCTGGGCGACCAAACACGTGTTAGCAAGCACGTGCAATACAAAATAAATAAATGCTTTTCTGTCTCATCACGTGTGTCTGTGACTAACTTATGTTTTCATTTCATGTTATTATGCCAAAACAGCTCAACTTTTTCATTCCTGTATCTAATGTTTCTCTCCAGTATCTCTCCCCTGTAATGCATGTATACATCATCTTGAGACCCAATAATAAAGTTTTTTAAAGTGCACTTTAGAACTTCAGATCTTCATAATCCCATTTAGGAGGTGCAAGTAATGTGAACAGAATATAGTCGAGGTGGAGCTCCCAGCTGACTCATAACCCCATGGCAACGTTGCACTTCCTGCTTACATTCCAATCCCCAGAGCATTATGGGAAGTGAAACATATTTATCACAATTGGAAGACTAACGTGCAAATACGAGTCGTTTGCACCATCAATGCATTCTTTTGACAATACTCAGGCTCATAATGTACTTATGTCCTTTGTCTCGAACCATCTCCCTCAGGAGGAAACCTCCATTGGCGAATGGTTTCGAGATCACACTCACGATGAGACAAACATGTATGAAGCGAATCTCGGGCCGCCGCCGCTCACCAGTGTGGATGATCTTGTGCCTTTCCAGGTTCCCAATGCTATTGAAGATCCGGCCGCAAATTTCACACGGGTGGATGTACCTTCAGGGACACATCAGCAGAATGTTAAATGACTACAATTACTTTGCATCTCACGGTCATTTATTTGATGTTTACGATGTCACTTTGAAATGGCCTTTGGAGTGCCAACGATGAGCGGTGCCTACTTCTGCACCGCGGGGTCAGGCAGCTGCTCCCTATGGATGACCAGGTGAGCGTTGTACGTGGCCTTCAGGGCGAAGCGCCGGTTGCAGATCCCGCAGCCGTAGCCTCTCTCCTTGTGCTGCTCCAGGATGTGCCTCAGGTACTCTTTGCCCTTCGCAAACGACAGCTGGGGGAGGGAGGTTCGTGGATTTGTGTGAAGGGGAATAACCAGGGTACACACAGTGAGTTTGTGTCACTCCATCTGCCCGTAGCTTCGTGCAATAGGACAAAGCTTACCTGGCATTTCTTGCAGTTGTACTTGTGGTGCTCAGGATCGTCTTCCTCATCCTCCTCCTCCTCCTCATCGTCGTCATCCGTCTCGTCACTGTCGCCTGCTGAAATGCCGATCTTCTTGATGAAGCACTCTCTCTCCTCCTCGTCCATTAAGGCTATATCCTGGAGCAAACACAGCAATCATTCAGCTCAGTGACAGCTAGGACCCAGAGGGGCAGTCAAAACATCATTTAATCCAGCATTTAGTTCTATCCGAGGAATACGTCGCTACTCTTCCTCCAGAGCCTCCGTATGTCCATCTGTTACATTGCACGAGTGTCATGGGAGTTGAAGTGAGCTGAAACTCAGCGGAGCGCCTAATTCAGGCTCGTCACATGGCTGTGCATACGAGGATGTTGCAGAGGCACAACAAAAGATTATTGGTTTGCAACTTTAATGATGAATGTATGATACCCTGCGCACATAAGTTTGTTATAATAGACTGTTTCTTAACCAGTTAAGAGTTTACTTTAAGTAGCAATACCAAATGGTAAAAATGCTCATCAAAATATACTTTAAAGTACAAAAAGTAAAAGTACTCATTATGCATTAGGCCCGTTTGAGAATCCTATATAATATATTACTGGCTTGATAGATGTGCTCATCACTTTATTGTAGTAGCTGGTCATGGTTACATTACTTGTCACTCTGTCAGGTACCTTGGGTCAAGTTTGTCTTAATCTGTAATAATTCACCGTTGTGATGTATTTCTTATTATATTTTGTATTATTTACCTGAATATGCAACATTGATCGAACTACCGGTATTTAATAAACCCAATAAGTAAATAAAAAGCTAAATATTTCGCTCTGAATTAAAGTGGAGTAGAAGTAGAAAAACTTAAATTAAAGTACCTCTAAATAGTACTCAAGTACAGTACTTGAGTAAATGTACTTAGTTACTCTGCACCACTGTAAATATGCATCACGATCCGACATCATGCCACTGATCTACTTTGTCTGCACAAATACACACACACACACACACACTGTAGGCTACTCATGCTCCATTTTAGGATATTAATTGGAGAAACAAATATAAGCTGTTTTTCTTGAGATCCCCACGCATGTGCCTTGTCACTCGCTGACGGAGAAAAGAAAAAGATGCCGCCGCTCGGGGCCCCGTCTCACCTTGAAGTGAACGTGGATGTGATCTCGAAGGACGTCCACGCGGAAGAACTTGCGAGCGCAGATCTCACAGGTGTACTTCTTATCACCGTGAGTCAACAGGTGCTTGTTCATGTTGCTCCTGCAGGAGAACACCTGAGCACACAAACACCCTCGTCACAGAAGGAAGTACTAGCTGGACACCCACGATGCATTTCCCCCCCCCCGTCCTGCTCGTTTGCAGCTCTTTGACCTGCTGCCATGACTCATAGCTGCCGGGCGGAGCGCTCACCTTGCCACAGATGGGACAGGGTGACGGCTCCTTCCTGTATCTGGTCCCTTCTTCTCCGTTGGCCTCCAGCTCCTCTCGCTTCATGTGCTTTGGTCCTGTCAAGACACATGCGTTTGTTTTTGATCCAGTCCCATGTTTCTTAAACCATTTCCCCCCAGATTGTTAAACATGAACACAAAGCACATTTTCCACACAGAGAGACGAAGACAAAATGAAGCCGAAGCTCTCCCCCTCGTAAAGCTCACCCACGCCGTGCCTCCTGTGGTGCTCCTGCATCACGTCTTTGCGGTAGAACATCTTGTTGCAGATTTCGCAGGAGTAGAGCTTCTCGCCGTGCTTCTTCTTGTGCTTGGAGAGGTTACTGTTGGTGGAGAAGAAGCGCGAGCAGATGTCGCACTGGAACGTCTTGTCGTCTGGGGAGGGAGAGAGAAAGAGAGAGAGAGAGAGAGAGAGAGAGAGGATGATTACATCTGATGGAGGGCACCCTGGCGGTAATGTGAAACATCTTTCAAAGGAAGAAAAGCGAGGAGATGATAAGTTCCTGAAAGACTAACCTACCTGTCCGACAGTTGTGGAACTTTAAGGCATTTTCCAGGCGAAAGGATTTCTCGCACGTGTTGCATTTATATCTGTAGTCCTGGTCGGGCTGTTGGGAGCACATGAAAAGACGACTCATTGACGAGCAGGGTAACCAAACGCTGCTGAGCCAGCTGCTCTGGAGACTAACTCACCAGATTCTTGCTGTGCTTGTAAGAGATGTGCTGCTTCAGACTCTCCTTGCGGCTGAACAACTTGTCGCATTCATCGCATTTGAACAGCTTATCACCTGCGGACGATGCACAAAAAGGGAAGGCTTAATGCTCCGCCTCCACTCGTTAGAAATACTAAGTGGAGTCGAAGTATGCGATGAATTCTCTGCGTACCGTGAGACCGGATGTGCCGGTTGAGGTTGCTACTGTTCTGGAAGACCTTGTTGCAGAGGGAGCAGCGGTACACCCTCTTGTGCTCTCTGGCTTTGTGTCTCTTCGGGGCGGCCCCGCCCTCCGGAGAGCCCCGCAGGCTGCTGCTCTCTGCTGCTGACTCTGAGCTCGCCAACGAGGGCTTCACATCTGCACACATCAGGAACCCAATGTCAAGGGAGGAAATACAGTAAAAACACATGTTGGAGGAAATTCGCTTATTTGCTTGTAAATTAAACACTTTTGTCCAGGACTTTGAATGTGGCCTTTCACTAATATTACATTAAATAACCAAGAGGCATAGAAAGGTTATGTGAGCTGTAACAGGACAGCAGTGCTTTGAGCTGAATGCTAACTATGTAAAAAGGTATGATGCACAGCCAGTGGGTCATTATTGTAATGCACTAACTCTGCTTCCTCCCCGGAGTCTTTGTGCCTCCACGTCTCGTAGGGTCCATTGGACCTGTGTCTGATGCCTCCTGCGTTGGCCCTGCTGATGCACCCCGCCCCCCTCCTCTCTACCTCCTTCTGTTTCATGGATTGTGGAGGTCCATTCATACATTGTCATATTCATGTAATGTGTTTATGTAACTCTGTTCATTCTGTACACATGACATCTATTGCATCTGTCCATCCGGGGAGAGGGATCCTCCTCTGTTGCTCTCCTGAAGGTTTCTTCCCTTTTTTCCCTGTGAAAGGTTATTTTTGGAGAGTTTATCCTGATCGATGTGAGGTCCTGGGACAGGGATGTCGTATGTGTACAGATTGTAAATTTGTAATTTGTGATATTGGGCTATACAAAATAAACTGAATTGAACATCTAGTAACTGGACAGATTTTAATCTGGACCAAAGCAGTGCACCGACACATTCGTCCCCAGGGCAATCACAGACCGCCTCAGTTAGATTTATGGAACATTTTCCCAGAATGCCATCCGACAACCTCTGAAGGGATCAAGTGGCAACAGGTTCAGGCACATTGTGCAGAGTTGTGTGTGTTAAACATGTAGGAACAAGGGAGGTGGAGTGACAGCAATGTGCTCCATCAACAAGGCCAGGACCCTCCCATTGACACCACATATTGCATATTCTTTAATACTTCGTACCGTGAACCATGGGACAATTTGTGCACAAAGCTTCCATTTAAAAATGCAGATATATTGTACATATCTTTATTGTATTTTCACATTTGTATAGTATTTTTCTTTTATTCTATATTTATGTTTCTTGTACACATATTTATAGTACTTTCATAGTATTTTTTCTCTATTCTATATTTGCTTTTTAGGATTCTTGCAACACTTACTATGCTAATGTTTAGCACCAGTACACCGAAGAAAATGCTGTGCTTGTGAAAGCATTAATTGATTCTAAATCTAATAGCAAGTGGAGAAAAGAAAAGTAGTGAGAGCTGTATTGCAATGTGAAATATAGTATCAGAGATGAATTACTAATTATAGGTCATTGAACACCAGCACCAGTGATTCTCAAAGAAGCGTTTTGCTCCTTCATGAACAAAAATTATGATGATTTTAGAGGACGTTCTAGACCCTTAACAGCTGCCCATCTCAACATATCCAGCGAGTTCTCTCTTAAACTCTGGTGGGTTTCACGCTCAGGGTCATGTCCTCTCTCACCTTTGCTTTTGCTTGCCGTGGCTCCGGGCCTGCGTCCCTTAGCTCTCCTCCCTCGGCCCTGCCCTCTCTTGCGGACCGGTTGAGCTGCGGGGGGGTCGAACATCTTCTCCTCATCGGGGTCAACCAGGCTTTCCTCCTCCTCCTCCTCCTGGGGCAGCGCTGCTGTCGCTGTCTCATCCAGGTGACTCAGCATGTCGCCTGCGATCCACAGAGGGAAGTAGGGGAATCAGAGTGTGTAACCATGACGTGGCGTTTCCCTCAGCTTAGAGAAGCTTTGGACAGACTTCCATCCCCGGTGAGTCCCCGTCAATGACAGCTGACCCCGAAATGACCCCGGACGCAGCTTCCCTCTCAATGTAACAGACGCACTAACTGGAGGTGATGGATGGTTTTGAACGATCTTACCTGCATTGTTTTCTTCAGCCACCAGGGGCATGTGTGCTCCAGTTGTCTCTGAGGTCTCCACCAAATCTGAGCAAATAAGAGAGACGAGCTATAAGACACAACTCACGCTGTTGCCACGTTACAACAGCATCCGGGCCGCAGTGTCATCTACCTGGGAGAGGTGCTGGTAGATGTGGAGGCCTAAGCATGGGCTTCTCCATCTTCTTGGCGTAGAAAGCCCCGTACCAGACCCTCAGCTCCGTTCCAGGGAACACGTCCTGGGAAACAAAACGTTAGAAGATGCCAATATCCCGTTAGAGATGAATGACTAAAATCTTAAGATCAACAGAAGCTCAGGTCCGGGGTGGACGCACGCACCTGGGAGGTGTTGAAGTACACGTCATCGTCCTGCTGGTAAGCCGTCAGATTCTGGTGCGTGTGGTCGTCGGCGGGCCGCACCAGCATCATCCAGTTGCAGTCCTCTTCACTGCTGGAGTCGAAACACACCACCACAGCGTTGTTCTGGAAGATCTGCCCATCGGAGGATGGAGGATGTAACAAGAGAGGAAGCGTAAATGACCATATCATGCAGTTATGATAGAGCAGAGCATCAAGCGTGTGTGTCTGTGTGCTCTATGCGTAAACTCAGATTCATCACACTGCACCTTAAGAGGGAATGCTCCTTCCTTCTCCAGGTAGGGGACCCTCTTGGCCTCAAAGGGCCCGAAGCGGGTCCTCTTGACCAACCGGCGCATCACAAACACCCCCTCCTGCCCATCGGCCACCTGTCTGATCTCCAGGCTGTTTGGCAAAGACGACCTAGAACAAGGACAAGAGCAGCTTGGTATGATTGTTACGAACTTGCACAAAAAATAAAAATGTGAAATGTTCTTTATATTATTTCCTTCATAATTCACAGAGTGTTGTGTGATTACAGGAACTGATTTGTAGTTTCATAGGCTTTTTAAAATAAAATGTGGATTTTCCTGAAGAATTTAGCCCATGTGGGATGTAACTTCAAGTACCATAAAATCTCTCTTCAATGTCTGAAATATGAATAACATGTCACTTGGACAGGCTTTGCATTATCATGCTCCTCTCCAGGAAGGACAGGTCAGTTTACTCTCTCACTCTACTCTCTGAAAATGGACTGAAGTTAAATAGAAGGAATCCCTTGTTTGATTGCAGTCAGTGAGGTTCAGACTCACCGGGCCCGGCTGAGGACGAAGGAGTCCTGGACAGTGACCAGCGGGCCCAGCTCGGGGCACTCGGAGTCATGGTACTGGCCACAGTCCTCACACCCTGCAAACGCACACCACACCTGTCACCGCAGCCCACAGTCACACGGTGTCAACAGGACAGCTGAGAGCTGGATTCATACTCACAGATGAACTCATCTGGCTCCTGGTCAGCCATTATGCCAACCTACAAGTAGGAGAAAAGCTCATCAGACCATCATCATGCCACGAGAGACAACAAGTGGCCCACAGGACGCCTTCAAATGCACATGTACAGGAGGGAAGTAGTTTCAAGCGCGTGGAACTTCCCAGCCTGCACATTTAACCTGGGACACTTGAATGCATCACACGTCTCCCCGCTACACAGCAGCGTATTATGACAACATTAGCGGGGGTTTCGGTGGAAGGGGGACAGTCGGCGCGTGCATTTTAATGTGTGCAGTCCGGGCAGGAGACGAGATCCAGGATTTGAGTCGCTCCCAAACGCTAGCCGGGTTTTAACTCCGATCTGAGCCGCTGGTCGTCGGTAAAATGTAACAAAGAACAGTCGGCATGGCGGATGGACCGGAGACGCGAACCGCCAAACCGGAGTCGATGCGCTTCAACGCCGTGCAGTCGGCGGTGGAGGCGGCGCACGGAAGCGCGAGGCGAACCGGACACACCGGCTGCAGCTTCACGACAGAACTGCGTCGCCATTTTGCGGGAACTCGGTGTACATTTAGAGGGAAACACGTTACCTTTTCTGCAAAATACCCTTCATTTAGCGAATCCTGACTCCGGGTTCCAATCCGCTCCAGAAACGGCGCAGGACCGGAAATGAGCCGCGCCGAGTGCATTGTGGGGAGTGTAGTCTCGTCCGAATCGATACCAACCGACTCCATCAGGCGTTAATTACAAGTATTGGAGGTTGTGGTGTAATTAAGTGAACAAATAAAGATATGTAAATTAACTTTAATGTCTAAACTTTGTCATAATGACTACACAGTCGTATAGAATCATCAAAGTATTATCAGTCCAATGTAATTTAAGTAAGAAGTAGTCATTATGCCGTAGTCCCCTTTATGGTTATAGAAGTATTACCACTGAGCATGCTTGTTGTAGCTGGAGCCTTGAACTACTTTATTAAGTGTTTTGCATAACAAAATTACCAAATGATGTCTGTATCATGAAATAAGAGGATAAATAAGAATAAAATTAGATTCACACTATACTCGTGAAAATATACAGATGAGAAGTCATTCCAGACTAAAATGACTTGATAAGAGGGAGATTTGTTTTCCCTGAAACAAGCTTCATGTGTTGGGAACAGACTACGAAACAATACCGTTCCGCTGTAAAGAGAAGTGGAACAGCACGTCAACGTGGAGTCACGGGAGCACCGGGGAGAATCCGCTGCAGCCTGGACATTCAGAGTGGCACCACATACTCGGTTATTCAATCAATATTTATTGCTGAAAATAAAATAACTCGACAGGTATATTAGTTACAATCCCTGCAGGGGAAATGACTGACGTCCTGCCAGTCAGTTCCTGTGCACAGAGCAGGTGCCGATAAAAAAAAAAAAAACCCCATCATGAAGTTATTAATCACATGCAGCCCTTCTGCTTATGACCGTGGCCGGCTGCTAGAAGTTCTGAAGCTGAGCATGATTAAAACACCCCCCCTCTCCTTCCTCAGAGCTTAAATGTGATTCTGTCTGAAAGATCTTTTCAGCATAAATCTGGGATTTCATATGTTTGAGAACATACTGCAGCCCATGATTGTGAGGAGAGAGGGCTCCCAGTTGTGGCATGTACTTCAAATACCAAGACACTTGTTGACAACTGTTGTTTTTTAATTCTCAGATAGTCTAATAATGCAAACGCTGAGTTAACATGTTATGTGCATAGGCTTCTAGATGATCGACAATGCCGATGGTTCAGGAACGTGACGGTAACCTCATCCCCCCCTCAAACAGTCCTTCAGCCCTCTGGTGTGACGGCGGGACGCGGCCTCAGGAACCAAAAGTACAAGTCCACTCCCCTCTGACTAAATGTAAGGCAATCTGTTAGTCTGCCGCATCCCTTCTCTGAGCAGATTATTGAAGAGACAGTATACTGTACAGAAAATGTCTTCAACAAGCTGCTCGCCCAAAAAAAAAAAAAAAAAATACAATCATTAGCTGGATGAAAAAAAAAAGAAAAAAAAAGAGGTCCCAAAAGGTGTTCGTTCACATGTTCATGTGTTCAAAGCTACATCTTTTAAAAACAACAACAAATCCGATAAAAGAATGGAGGACTTCATTTCGGATGGATTTTCCTTAGTACGTTGTGGCTGTAACGTCACAGTCCCTGGATTAAAGGTTCTTCCGGGTTCCCTTTACACACATTAACAACCCTGCTGAGGACAGTAGTGTACAGGTGGACTCTTTTAGGAAGACAAAGAAGAAAGTTGCATATCATTTGAAAACGCTCTCATGGAGCTAAAGTTCCATGTAAACCACAGTTTCACTGCTTCTTTTCTCCCTGAAGCCGGTATTCCAATCCCACACGGATGCTTCCGATGTCTTTGTTAGACACAAGGCTGACTTTAGTTTTTTTGCGAATCGCTTTGTTTTTTCCAGCATGTAATGTGCACATTACATCTGGCTGTTCACATGGAATTCAAATTACATTTATTTTAATTTTTTTAATTAACAGATATAAATACCACATTTGATAGTATTAGTGTTAAAAAGTAGTCGCGTTACCATCTCGCTTTGTGAATGTGATACAAGGGCAGCTCTCGTCATTGCACTTTAAATAAAGATACTCTAATTGTGCAAATCATACAAACGCTGCTCATCTTTGGTGCTGTTGGTCCACCGTAGGAAGCGCACGGATTACAGCAGGGAGAGTTAACCTTCGCCCTCATTGTCAGTGAGGTAAGGAGTCTGCCGGTAAAAAAAGGCCACAAAAGCGCTTCAAAGATTTCAAAAATGTTGCATACAATTTGAATGAAAGAAACATGCGAAACAATATCCTCTGAAATGCCGTTAAAGCAAGACAGGAGACCTTCATTCTCACATGCACACGCTTGCTTTCGGTGGAATATCTGTCTCTGGAACAGGAAGCAGGAAACAGCAGTTTAAAAGAGGATATTCCCCCCCCACGCCCCTCCATCTGCACAGCTTTCCCCATTCACAATGCAGGACTGGGCGTTAGGAGGAGTAGCTCGGCCAGGAAGTACGCCGGTGCAAGATTGAGGTGGAGGCGGTGATGGTAGTAGTTGTTCGGAGGAGGGCCTGAAGGGGTCACGCACGTGGCTCCCCCGTGGAGGTAGCGCCGTTGGCTTTGCCCTTGTTCTTACTCCTGCGGCTGAGCATGCGGCTGAGCGTGGCCGTTCGGCTGGCCTGCTCCCCCGCGCCCGGAGACTCCAGGTAGACCAGGTCATTGTGCGACTGGCTCATCCCCGGCTCCTTGCGCTGGTGACGCCGCCGGAAGAAGAGCTTGGCGCTCTTCTGAAGGAAGCTGCCTGGAGCGGGGGAGGGCAGAGGACAGGGAATATGAATGGCGATGCCTCGGGACGACGAGTAAGAAAAATAATCAAACTTTGGGCACGGACAACATTCAAGTGGCAGCGATTTGAAGACAGCTGAAGCAGCGGCAGCACGGAATTAGTGTTAGATGGGAATTGTGGATTATTGATGGTGATCAAATCTGGTGTGGATGGGACAGGTTGGAGTTTAGTACTCCTTCTACAACTAGTTCCTCCTCTGGAGAAGAGCAGCCAACACACACTTCTTGCCCACAGTGTAACAAATGAGGGTGGGAAAAGAAATGGACTCATGTAAGAATCCAGATTTCTGAATCAATTCACAACTTCACAAAAAGTGGTAATTTGTGCATGTTAGCATGACTGAATGTTACCTTTTGTTTTAGGGTTGCCTTTGTGCGTTTACATTATTGCAATCAGTTGATTGAGTCCAGTTGTTTTCAAATACTCCGTGATATACACACACGCTACTCTGCTTCCATTGGCCGCCCTGTTTAGCGCACAGCACACTGGAGTCGATCCTGAAGTTGGGAATCAATTTTGAATCGAGAGTCGTGAGATAACATAAGACTCACAACCCTGGTACCAAAGGTCCTCATATGTAATACGTCATATTGCAAGTATATGTTCAGCCACAACACTTATTCTAAATCTCTAAAAGCAACTATACGATCTGCTTTCATCGAGTTGATTCTTCATGAACTGAAAATGAATTTGACATTGCAGAAAAACTACGTTATGTATCTACTGCAGCAGGTACACACACTAGAGCACCATGGGTACTACAAGTAGCTCATGAAGTAACTTACTCATCCGGACACAACGTGTGCTTAGCACTGCCTTCCTCTAAGACAGCAGTGACGATAGTAAACAAAACAATTAAACAAATTTAAAAAAACAGAAGGTAAAAGTTGAAACGTTCGGGAGGAAAGAGAGAAAGGGACAAAAAAAAAGAAAAACAGACTTGATCAGAAAGGAGCAACCAAAATAAACCACATGGACATGTATTAAGTTGTGCCTTTAGGGTGATATCTTTTATGGAACGATATGACTAGGAGGACCAGCTGTGCCACCATGTCCGCGGTTACTCGTGGCTTCAGGTAGTCCCGCTGTGACTCACCTCTTCTCTTCTTGCAGCTGGCCTCGGACACGCACATGGATAGCGAGCTGTTGTCCAGCCCCTCTCCGGTCTGGCTCTCCCAGTCCTCTGGGGGCCGGCCGATTCCACTGGGGCCCTCATTGGGCTCGGATGAGTCTGGAGGGCTACTGGGCCCGGTTGCGATCGCCGTGGTCACATCCTGAGTGGAGCTGCCCTCTGACATGGAGGCGTCCATCGCCGCGGCGTAGCCCGCCATCAGAGCGAGCTCGTCGTCCTGAGACAAGGGCGTCTGGGAAAATTGTGTGCATTGAAACTTTTACAAATCAGACTTCCTTTGGTTTTCACATTTGCATGTGATCATACAAATCCTTCCTCTGGCATCATGCGTGACCAACTATTTGCATTAGCAGCTCTGAGGACCAGAGTTCACTTGTCTCTCCTGCATTTATTACAATTCTAGTCAGCAGCAAGTGCCACGCCTCAATGGATTCAGGATATTTGGACTAAGAACTACATGGGGTTCCCTGACCAATCAATGCTGCAGAACATGATGGTGTAACCACGTCCCCTACGGAGCCTCTGAACTCTGCTTTACTCACTGTTTTAAAGCATATGGATAGGATTATGCTCCTAGCTCTTTAAGGTTGGATTCTTTCCTGTCAGGATCCACTGATTGGAAACACAACAGCTAGAAAGTGTTGCTGGGAACTGTTTTTTGATTTATTTCCCCTTTATTCAATAAGTGAAACAGTAATAATGCACCAGTGGAGAGCTCCTCTGGTGCTGAGAACATATCCTTACTTTGGCGATGCCAGAGATGATGATTGTACTCTTCTTCACCGGGGACTTGAGCTTCTGCTTAGCGGACTGGTGGAGTTGTCTGATGGCGGCCTCGGCCACCGGGTCGGTGCCGTTGAGCATCAGCAGCTCGGTGTCCGAGGACGACAAGGCCTTGCTGACTGTGGCCCCCATCATGGAGGCCTGCTCCGACACGCGGCGCTCCGACAGTTTAGACTTGGTGGCCACCGCTTTCTGGGCAGGATCTGAGGTGGCACAAAGTTGTTTTCATGGACTGCTTCATGGGTACAATATACATCGCTATGTTAAAGTTACATTCTGTATTTGAGCTGTAAACATAATCATGTTTTAGATTTGTCATACAGAAAACCTTGTGGCAGGTTCTTTCAGAGGTTATATGCGTTTATTGCAGACTATAAAATAGTTTTTTGGGGGAAAAGGATTCAACAGAAGCTCTAAAAACATTCTTGTGATCTAAATTGTCTTTCATACCAGGAGAAAAAAGGGGCACTTTAGCCTCTTGTGGCTGAAATGAGTATTACAAAAACAAACACTTAAAAAAGTTAGCTTTCCATCTGGCAAAACCTTTTTCCCCCTAGAAAGATCAGGGCAAAAATCCTTTTTTTTTCTAAAGTAATAAACACAGGAGAGAAAAACTATTTTAGTCAGACTTAGAAGATCGATCACAAGAAGAAGGAAACATGTCACTTTCCTCTGAAGGCTTCCTTAGGATTTGCATCTAAATAATACTATGGATTAGATCGATATGAAGACAATTATCACAGCATTATCTCAGCATCAACATGTATACCTCAACGAGCCTTCCTGTACGGTACATGTATAACATCTGTGTCAGTGCTTCTTAGTTTGTGATGCTTGTACCTAAGTTGAGTCCAAGAGGGGAGGGTCGGCCCGGCTTGCTCTTCACCGCGGTGATGGTGGTGACCACCGTGCCACAGGGCATGACTGTACGGTCCATCTCCACCCTCTTATTGGAGGCTGGGGTGGGAGAGTGCCAGGACCTCACCTCACTGGGCTCCAGATAGGTAAACTGAAGGATTCAATCACCCCCCCACCACAGTTAAGACCTCAGATAGTTTAAAAGAGCTCATGTGCATCTGTTGATATTAAACATGTGTCATTATATCCCAATGTTAGCTTGGATGTGATCTTACATCAGTAGTTAGTGATCCAGTCACTACGTCTTTAGTCATGAGTGAAAATGTTTGCTGTCCTTTGGGCTGCTTCTTGACCAGATCAAAAGGCACCGACACCTGGCCGAGCAATGAGTCTGAAAAAGGGAAACGCGCCAACTTTAGTCTGGCAACATGTGAACATGTGAGCTAAAGAACTCTTAGCTACGATGAATGAAACACAAAAGGCCACAAGTGGTATTTTCCCTTACTCTCTTGAGGTTGTCCATCATTCGTTAACTGAATATTGAGCGCTTTTGATCGTCCGTTCAATTCACTGGCGAGATAGCAAAAATAAAAGAAGAATCAGGGAAAGACAAAGAATGCATTACAGATGTTGGTGGAATACAGAGAAGAAGAAAAACACAAATATTTTTTAAAAAGATGATCTTACAAGATAAAGGGCTGGTCCCAGGCAGGATTGGTTGTGTTCTTCAAAACGGAGGTGTTAAGCCTCTGTGGAGGATCGTCTAGCTGCATTACACACAGAGGATTCGTACTGCCTACAAACACAGCAGAAAACAGTCAACGTCACAACAAACAACACTCTGTGGGATCCAAGATCACTTTAATGGACTAATGGGAGGTCGGCGCACATTGTATATATATTTATGATGACTTATGCATAGTTTAGAGGAGACTCAAAGTGCTTCCTCAGCACAAACTATGGAGCACTTATAAACAGAACTCTATTAGCCACAAGTCGGGTTCCAACACCGTGAGAGCGCTGCGTCTTGACGAATAGAACATCTTCAAGACAAGAGCATCCGCTCTGGATCGGCCTTCTGGGGCAACTCTGCAGGAAGTCTCACAAGTGAGGCTAAGTATAACTGCTCTTCCCTCAACAGATAATGAGGCATTGAACGCTGCGTCACGTCCCTGCTGTGCATCATCAAGAGTTGGGGCAGAATACTTAAGAGGATGACTGGAGTCCCGCTGGAAAACCGCTGACTCACAATTAGAGAGTGACAGGACAAAAATGGACAATCATTTGAACAGCCGCTTCGTGACTAAGGACATCTTGCCCTCTGTTGTCATGGCTGACGACACCTTGTTTTCACCCCAATCATAATTGTTGTGCAGATCCGTGCCAACACACAGTGTGTAGTGATAATAGTGTGAGTGCATTATTATTATCATTAAACTGCCAACATTGTTTATCTTTAAGAAGCAGATTACCACCTTTGACAGCCAACTGGCAGACCAGTCTTTGCCTCATTATCCTCTGTGCCACAAAAGCAAGGTAGAAACAGTCCTTTAAATATGATAAACTCCATATATATGATTAGCTTTCACAGAATGCATGTTACTCCCAGATGTTTTAAAAGAGTTCAATCAAGACCTAAAATACAATTACTGAACGAATTAGAAACAGGACTAAACCCGAACCGACCTATTTTTTTAAAGGAACATTATCCCCCCGAACTGATCAAATAAGTGAAGCTGGGAAATTTCCGCCCAGCACAACAGTTACATGGAACACACAAACAGAACCAGCAGGGTATTAAAGAGACGGTTCAATCTGGAGTGTTTTGGTGCGAGTTGCGGAGAATTGGAGACGTCTGCATGCATCTCTCTCTCTCTCTCTCTACTCCATACTGCTAGGTGAGCTAGCAGTATAGAGGAGAGAGAGAGAGTATTAGCTCACCTAAGGTTAACCGGTAATGTTTACAACCCGCTTTGTCACGAGTGTAAACGGATTAAACCAGCAACATCACGGTGATGCTGGTTTATGAGCTCAAGACAGAATAAGGACACTAGCGGTTTCATTTCTAAGAACAAGAGCGTCCAACCTGCAGCACCCTCCTCCTGGTTCAGTGTCACGCGGATGTTCTTCACCAGCAGCTTCCAGTCGTGGGCGCGGGGGGGTTTCGGGGGTGAAAGCATGTTGTTGCACGCTTCCTATTGGGAGAAACCACAGTCGGGGGGAATAACTTAACAACGTTGATGTACTGGCCGTTATGTTAACAGCAACCATGGAAGCAAGATAGCCCTTTCCCAGCTTGTTTAAATAGAAGCGGCACAATGCCATAAATGAGTCAAATTGTATCATTAACCTCAGCGGCTATCTACAGTACGCTTATCGTAAATGTGTGAGGATTAAAGCATCCCAGGCATGTTAATGCGCAGTGTATTTATAATATTCTGTGCACAAGAAGAAAACAACCGAGCATTACGACCATGGAGAATTTGCTTTAGAAGTCATTGTTTTAACCCAGAAAGAACAAACAATCATACTGTATACATGTTTTTAACCAAAAGGGGTATGGGTGGAGGACAGGGTATCTTTAGGGGGAGATAGCAGGCCAGCAGCTCCCTTTGTCACCATGTGTGACACTTAATGTATGACACGTGATCATATCAGGAACATGTGACATGACATCATGTGACTGCTGGGCAAAGAGCACATTGGTAAAAACCTTTGCGTAAATGCGTGTCAGCATAATAAACTCATTTTACTAAGTTTGTGCAAGCGTTAATTATTCATGCACCGACCACGATCACATGCTCCAATTGTGAATCTTTGACATTTTTGTGGAGACACAGTGGCTTAGTAGGTTTAACATGAATGCAATAACCCTCAAAAAACATGTGTTGCTTCAAAATTAATCTGATCGGTTGCCTTGCGTGACCTCGATATAAAACTATAGATTTAACCTGCAATAACTTGTTGTTTTTTTGACACTTGTGTTCTGACGCTCTCTTAAAAAAAAAAAGGCAGAGAGCTGTGGATTCACTAAGAGCAACCCCTTTCACATTATCTTCACGTTGTCATTGTACACATTGTTGTAAAAATATTGTCTATTGTTTCTTTCAAGTCTGTTTCCAGTATGGCAATCCATAACCTGATATGATAAACGAGCAGCCACTTGTCTGCTCAACGTGTCAGCAGTGGGACTCCACGCTCACCTTGACCTCTGAGGCCTGAGCGGGCCTGCAGCTCAGCAACACAGAGGGACGCGTCGCACACAACAGCTGCTTCAACTGCTCCTTCACGGCTGCCACACTGGAGGTGTTGGAGTTGTTCTGACAGAGAGAGAGATGATGAGGATGATGATGATATCAGACATGAAACGCATATCGACGGTATTAAACTAAAAACATAACCTCCTTTGTAGCGATAACAAAATAAAAAACAATATCGACTTGTGACATTACATATCTTGTTCATTATTTTTAAAAACTCCCTACAATGTAAAATATAGTCAAATAAATATCCCTTGCCAGTTGACACTTTCAACAGTCAATTTATGTTTGTGTTGGTACAGGGAAACATCTCTCCCTATGTTGGTGTGCTGGCCTTTATTGTGGCAGCACTGACGCAGACGACAGGCACATCTCACTGTCAAATTACCTGGGGGAAAGTAGGCTTCACTTGCAGCTCTCCTGTCTCCAAGCGAGACACTCCCCAGGTCACCTTGACCACATCCGCAGCTTCTTGCATCTGCAGGTCAAGCTGAGGGACACAGATGAGAGAACAAAGCGATGCCACGGGGATCAGAGGTCACACAGTGTAGTATCTGTAGTAAGATTTGAATTTAAATAAGATAAAACTGCCATTTGCAATATCAATTGGGATTTTTGGGATATCATGACACATTTAGAACACATGAGTTTCAGGATGCGGTTTAAAGTGGCAAAGAAAGGTTTTTGCTTTAACCTCGTTATAAATGGAACAGCTGTTTGCTTAATGTAATGGCTGCAGAATGATGACACCATCAGCATCTAGATTGGTTCCCAATAGCCTCACTTTTACTTGGCAATTCTGTCTAGCAACGGGTGCATTCTCCTGGGAAAAGGAAGGAAGTGCATCAACCATTGCACAACCAAACAGGAAGAAGATAGCGCTTCTGTTTTCCCAACTAGCTTTCGGTAGCTACCCCCAGTCACTAAAGAGCATCAGTGGAAGTTCTTTGTAGTTACTATCCCCAGTAGCGGATGGTGGAACAACCAAAGTAACTGTGGAGACACGATGCAGTGTGTCCTGTGCAGTGTTGACAATTATTTTCCAAAGAAAGCAGCTTGCAATAACTCAAAAAGTCGTAAAAAAGCTTAGGAAAACCAAAAAGCATTTATCTTTGCGAGAGCAACAACAATACCACTTGTTAACGCTGTTCTGTAACTCCACCGGCTATAAAAAGGATGCTCTGTGGCTATGTTGCTCATTCAAACTGAAGACACGTTATCATATGTGGAGTAAATTATTCTGTAAATCTATTTGACAGCTACCATCTCCAGGTGGGATTCATTGGTTGGTATTGATACCATTAAATACATAAGCATTTGGTTAATTTTCTTTGTTTTATAAATCTTGAATTCTTTCTCTTATAATCACATCCTATTCTCAATCAGATATAATAATATAAACGCTTATTTTTCTAATTTCAAAAGCAACGCTGATGCCGTGGCCAACCCCGTGCTCTCTACAGCAGACAATAAGCAACGCCTCTGTAGCCCGACAAACAGGAAACGGTTAAGACAGGGAGGTCAGCAGGGTGCACATCAACACTTTGCTCACGTGGGAGACAAAATGAAAGAAGAAGAAGAAGAAGAGGGTAAAAGAGAGAGAAAAAGACAGAAAACAGACTGGCCATCCTGTCCCGGCATGCCTGGATTCCAGTGGAAGACTGAACAACCGCCTCTGTGGTGCCGAACAAAGGCCTCATCACATAACAATGAGAATGCTTTGATGGATCCAGCAGAATCATATCACAGGCTGCATTGATAAGACCCGGATCAGTTCATGCAAACAGCTTTGTGTGGAAGGCTACGTTGGCATAACAATAAAAACTCAAAACCACATGAGCTGAAGAACGCAAATAGTTGGCAGAGAAGCTGCTTATTAAAAAGATAAAATATAACCATTAAAATGATTTCATATCTCCTCGAGGGAGAAGTGCCTGTTGTGAAGTCATACAACAGATATGTAAATGTGGCGGTGCCGCATTGGGGCGGCACATGTCAAATGTGTCACCCCTCATCACACGCGACAGGCCATGTTGGTCAGTAGTGTGCTCAAAGACTCCGCAGCACTCCACAGTGCACTGGGGGGGGGGTTATTGTGTCCATGTACAGCAAATGCCCCGGGGCTTCTGGTCCACACACCCCGGCACTCATAACAGGACGAGCCAGGACCGTTCTAGCATGGGACCCTGGGCCAAAAGCTAACAAACTGTTCCAGTGGATGGATGGAGACATTTGAAAAGGGCTTTCCGACTATTCCAGACTAAGCTGAAACAATTAGAGTGAAAGGGAGAAAAGAGGCTTCCTATATGTTCCTGCCACAACAACTGATCCGCAACCAAAACAAAACTGCCGGCCTCTAATCCCGACGTCGGCTTTCGAGGCACTCGCTTGCTCAGGTTGTATTTATGGCACAAAGAGTTCAGCTGGGGAGACAAGCACCTTATTGGTTTAAAAATAGCCTTAATACAATTGGGTTAGCTTGCATAGTCGCTTGCATCCATAGATTCCATAGTGAAGATTTAACACTGAAACTAAGAACAGGATGAAAGCTCGCCACGGCTTAATGTACACGAGCCGCTAAACATCAACTGTGAGTCGCTTCATTTTAGTACTGTAATATTTTACGGAGACAATGAGTCCAGTCAGGTTTGAGCTTGATAAATAAAGAAATAAAAGAAGAAAAAAAATAGCTGCAATCTCCAGGAAAGAACATGGCAGTAATTTGTGTCATACCTTCATCAATCCTGTACAAATATGACAAATATGAATGCTGACAAAGTGGGCCAGCCGCACTGGAAACAGGGCCCGACAGTGATTTTAATGAGGTCCTCGGGTCATTTGCCAAGCACAGAAAGATATCCCAACCATTTCATCTCAGACTCCTGTCAGCAGTGAGCCAGTGCTGGGCGACACATCGCGTTCAATAAAATCTCCCATTAATCTAAAACCCAGTGACTTCCAAAGGATGCAACTCTGTGTTCAGACAGTGTTAAAGGATGTGCACATATAAAACAATAATTTAAACAATATGAGTATTGCTTACTTTGGCGATACTCGCGGCGTTAATAGATGCCTTGGGACAGGCTAAAGAGCATTTACCTGCAGCTCCAGCGGAGATATGCAGACGGTGTATTTACAAGGGTCCGCTGTAGCCGTGGCTGCACCAAGAGAGAACTGAAGCCTTTCCCCGACCACACTGCAGCGGGCGGCCTGTTGGGAGGACAAATTGAGGCGTTAACGCTATGTAAATATCCTGAGACCGGCAGAGCTGTGACTGTATATGCATGTGACTCACATGTAGTTATACCATGAAAAGCAACTTAAACAGGGAGGGACACAAGAATGTGTACTAAACTGAGGTGCTGAATGTCTGTCTTAGACTTTAGCTTAAACTGATCCAGAGGCAGAACATCTGCCTTGGATGGAGTTCATGGCGAATTGTAAAAAAGGGAAGAACATCTGTACATGCTTTCAAAGACATTATCAGCAGATTCAATCAAACATTTTCACTGCAAGGGAATGCATCTGGAACGGAGCAAATTACCACAGAATCACAAGTGTCCTCTGACTTAAAACAATGAGTAGATATTCATTGCATTCATTCTGATTTCAGGAATAGAGGATGGGCGTGTTTGTGTCCTGTTGGGTATTAGATCACCGTGAGGGGAAACCCAAGCACAGTGCATTCCTGTGTGCCTGCTCCTCCTCGCTGCTGAGCTTGACAGCCATGTAAGCTTCTTAGAGCTCTAGCACACTCACATACACAGCGTGTGGGCAGAAAAGCCTCTGCCCATTAAACTCGCCGCATTCAACAACAGAGCACCTGGTATTTTGCTCCACATCGTGATCGTCACAAAGAAAAGTGCTGAGTTTGCATCGGGGGTCGTGCAAAGCCGAGCGGGCCAGCAACACAGCGGGCAATTTGTCCCCATTTGACCTCTCTCAAAAAAATAAAAGCTGTCCGGTGGCAGTTTGTTTGACACACACACGTTCTGCTGTACACACATCTGTCTAACTGATAATAAAAAAAGTTTACATCATACCAGCCTCTTTTAAGCAAGAAGTGCTCGTTCAAAGAGGCTTGTGATTTCTGTAATATGCATGTGGACACGAGAATAATTATGGAGCAGATTCATTTGCCAAATCCGGGACAGGTCTGTACAAAAGTGATGATGTCTCAGTGCTTGTCCACTGCAGGCTGAAACAAAGTGCAGCTCCCTTTCCACTGAATAAGAGAATGGCAGAGTCCTTTAGAGGACATATTTTATCAATAAAGTACATAAAGAAGTAATTAGACATCTGTATGTGTCTGCTGCTGCTGCTATAACCCAAATGAATGCTGAAGCTGCCATGAAGAAAGACATATATTATCTTGCCAGTGGTTGGGAGGAGGAAGAAGACAATGCATCTGCACCAAACGTAGGATATATTGATCCAGAAAAAAAAAAGCCACTGTCGGTATTACTAAAAGATTTTATGAACAGTGTACCTTGTTTCTGCCCGACTTCTGAAAGCTGGACACTTCGCTGACCATGAGCTCTGATGCCTCCATATCATCATCCTCCTCAAATGTCAACAGAACCAGACTCTGATTTAGGGGGAGAGAGAGAGAGAGAGAGAGAGAGAGAGAGAGAGGATGGAAACATTAAATCAACAGCAAACCTCTAGTACGCAACTCACAGGATGGAAATGAATCTGTTGCCAATACATGACGATCTTGGCTGGAATGCATCACATTTCCATTGCATGTGTTCTGACTTGATAACACCTTGTAATAGAAAGACAACTCTAATGGATCAGGGGTGGTGCATTATAGCAATTTACACTGCTCAGTGTGCATAAAAAAAAAGGAGTGGAGTCACAGTGCTTGTGTCTAATGTCAAAAGGATGGGGTGAGACACGATGCAAGTGAGCCTAAATGAGATGGACTTTCTGCAGGTCATTTCTATGACCCTTTTCTTCGAGTCCCCTGCCGGCTGCCACCGAGCAGAGGGGTCGTGGCTCGGCGGTCATGACCTTACCCCGCTCCTCCTCGACCGCTCATTCAAAGCCCTGCACCAGGCTCCTCTCCACTGGCTCTTCCAGCTCTTCAGTGACAGCGCCCATCCCAGCAGAGCCGCGGCTTCCTCCTGCGCCGCATTGTCCTGGGCTGCTGTCCGCTCACGTCCCCCGCCCCGTTGCTGGAAATACTGGACGAAGTACAGGAGCAGGGTGACCAGCGACGCGAAGAAAAGCGTGACCATGCAAAGCCACTGCGGATCCTCCAAACCCGAATATGAACCGGAACTTTCAAAGTCGGACATTCTTTGCAGATGAGAAAGATGATCAGAGCTTAACACGCCTGCTCCGAGGAATATCCTGGCAACCTCATAGTCCGTATTTGATCAAGGATAGGCGGAATCAATGAAAGCGATCGCCCACAGCTGATAACAGCACAGATCTTAAGCCCCAAAACAAATTATGCTTATTGTGATCCATGTTGCAGTACTCTATAGTAGCTTTAACAAGCGATATAGTTAGATGTCACACACTACGCGAGCTGGTCATAGAGACCGAGAGCGTCGTTACAATAGCTAAAGGTGTCCGGCTTCAGATGAAGTGCAGGAACGCGCACTCTCCTCGTCTCTCACTGAAAACCGTCGTTAGCTTAGTTGGCTAATCTTCGCCACGGTTCGCTTAACTTGCTCTTCTTCATTAGCTGCGGAGCCGCCAAAGTTTCCCAAATATGAATTATTTCCGAAGTCTGCGGTTTAGTTCCACCGAGCGCCGACCAGACGTTGAACCGGGTCCCGGGGAAACATCCTGGAAGCGAAGGGTGCATTTGTCGGCGCCGGGACTCGCTTCGCGGCTCAAGCTGACTGTACAAAGTTGCCGTTTCTGAAACGGATATGTGGCACAAACTGTAAGTCCCAGGATGCACCGCGACAGTTTGCGATAGTTTGTTGTTGTGTGGTGGTGTCGCGAACTTGAAAATATGACCCAAATTAGGACAAGTATTCGTATCTAGAAACTATGTTGTGTGATTTTGTAAGTACATTTAAATTAGAACCATTACAAAAACGCAGTTGAGGTCAAACACGATCAAATTTCAAAAACTCCGAAAGCAGTCTGCTGAACCTCGCGACTTGCCGTAGATTGCCCTGCTGTCATCACCTCATCTTCCTGTCCGGTTTGTGGAGAAACACTTGCGCTAGCTGGCTTTCGTTTCGATGTTCACGTGCTCGGTTCGCGCACTTTACATTTGGAAGTACGTTAGCCTTTCGGGAAAGTACAGTTGTTGTTTTGTAATACACAGTAATAGGATGTGTGGGATAGGCCCCGCCCATCCGTAGAGGTAAACAAAGTACAGCTTCGTCACCTAACGTGATCAAGCTGTTACACAGCAGCCATCGCCACCCAACTCAAGTTGTCGCCCGTAAATGGAAACAACAATCATTTCGCTATGAATTGCCGCTCCGAGGTTCTCGAAGTAACGGTGGAGGCGAGGCAGGTGGAAGAAGCGATGCTGGCTTTGCTGCACACCATTTTACTGCATCGCAGCTCCGGGAAATTTCACTACAAAAAGGAGGGCACCTACTCCATCGGCACCGTGGGCACACTTGACATTGACTGCGACTTCATCGATTTCACGTTCGTCAGGGTGTCCTCGGAGGAGCTGGACAGAGTGATCAGGAAAGCTGTGTCTGAATTCAAGGTAATTGGTGGGTTTCGAACGTGTGACTGTCTGTAATACCGTTGCAGGCCTATAATCTGACGAGTTTATTACACGCTTTGGTTACAGGATGCGCTGAGCAGCGATGGCATGGGCCAAATCTCCTTGGAGTTTTACCAGAAGAAGAAGTCTCGCTGGCCCTTCTCCGACGAGTGCATTCCCTGGGAGGTGTGGAGCATCAAGGTCAACGTGGTCAACCTGGCCAACGAGCAGGAGAGGCAGATCTGCAGGGAGAAAGTGGGCGAGAAGCTGGGCGAGAAGGTGATCAACGTGGTGGAGGTCATAAACCGCCACGAGTACCTGCCGAAGATGCCCACCCAGTCTGACGTGGACAACGTTTTTGACACCAGCCTCAAGGATGTCCAGCCCTACCTTTACAAAATCACCTACCAGATCACAGACTCTCTGGGCACCTCTGTGAGCACGACAATGAGAAGGCTGATCAAAGACACCCTGGCACTGTGAGGATTCGCTCCAAGACGGAGAGCAGAAAGATCTGGACGATTTGATCCATAACTGTATTTTTCTTCTTCTTTTTTAAGTTCAGAAACGCAATTCGACAGCTGTACTGCTGCTACAACAAAGGAGTGTTTGTGTACGCGCCTACTCAGTAACTTAGTTTGACGTCTCTGCTGTGGTTTCAGTATTGCTTTTAAGTATCTTCTATTATGTCATGTTGATTTAAAAGACATTTTGTTTTCAAGCTTTCTCCAATTATCTTCAATTTTCACCGTCTAGGAATGTAACTTAAACACAGTAGCAAATAACATTATATATCAGTTAAATTCTTTCAGATATTGTGTTGCAGATATTATCAAGTCTGTAAATGATTGTTAATCTTTCAAAATAAATGTTTGATGTAACTGGTGGTCAACAATCACGGCTCTTTCAAACTAACCATCAATTCTGTAACCCTATCGAGATGATATAACTGCTGGCAAAGATCTTTAAAAAAAAAAAATTTATGAAAAAGATAAGGCTGAGTCTGCGAGCAGATTTCCTCATCTATGTGAACACTTCCTCTCTGCACACAGTTTCATGGAGAGTGTGACCTTACACATGGGTAGGACAGGATTTCCACTTGGCCATTTTTCCAAGTTAAAGCAAACACCTCCTTAGTTCACTCCCGAGTTTTCCAGCCAGAAATTGTCACCGCGGCCCCCAGCTTGAAAAACATCCCCCTTGCTCCGGGTTGTCTGCCAACTGGATAGCGCGTGTGTCCGTTTTCACATACTTAGTTACAGAGGTGGACACGCTGTATTTTTCTTCAACAGCAATCACATTGATGGGTTGGGTAAGGGAATACATGGCAAAAATAGGGTATTCAGAGCGCCAAGGTGTGCATTTCAAATAAGACACAGTTAAAGGACATGACATTCTCAGTTCCAGGTTCATATCTGGATTTTGGGTTTCTCCTAGTACATGTTTACGTGCTTTAATGTACCTCCCCCCCACACACACACACAAAAACGTTTTCTCATTCTGTCTGATAATAGCTGTTTTAGCGCCTGTCCCTTTAAGCCCGTCCCCTCAAAAAAGGCCTAATCTGTTATGATTGGCTTGCGAATAAATATATAGTGCAATACAAAGCACCTTTGCAATGGTAGTCCGCCCACAAAAAAAGGACTGGCTTGTCTTATTCCCCAGTATGTGGGAGTAATGGGCCCTCCAGATATCCACAAGTAGTGAACAAGTGAGTTTTAATGATAGCGGCAGCAAACAAGCTTACTCTGGGTTTCAAGGAAAGTCCTGCAAATGTAGTTAAATGTTTTTTGATTAAGCTTTAGATGAGCTGAGGGGAACGGTTACCGAAACATTTGAATACCACAAAAGATTGTATATATACTCCATTGTTACTCTTTATTACAGAATTGAAGCACAAAAACTGTAGAAAAACCTAAACACAAAAACAGCTGCAAGTTTCCAAAAGCAACAATAATGCAACCAATGCTGATACAAATATTCATTATTGCAGTGAGAGCACAGGAATACTAAAAAGATAAAACCTTTGTTTACTAACAAAATTGGTACAAAATCGAGTATACAAACACTTCCATGTACACGATTTCTAATCATTTCTGTGAAGCTTTCAGGAAGTCTTTCATCACGAGAAATTAAGAGCACTATTATCAATACAGATGTTCTCCAAAGAATTTAACAATACAATGCAGCTCGCGTTTCAGAGGAAAACAAATTCCCATAGTTTGGAGCACTCTTTGAATGCAACATCTCCCAAATTGTAGCAACCGTAATAATTTATGACGACGGTCTAATCCATCAAGCAAAAGCATAACTATATACTTGTACAAGAATACAATTGTGAAACAACTGGAATACAATCAACACAACCTTTAATAATAAATCGTTAGGGAGCAGGAACACTTTCTCACCATTCATAGAATAAAAGATCTGCGTCCTCATGCTTCCCTCTTCTTGAAAAGCCTGAGTCATAAATCATCTGAAACTGTTGTGCTTTTGTGTAAAATAATAGACAAAATATTTTTCAAAATTGCATAAGGCCATTTAAGCACTGTAAAGCTTGGTTAATTGCCACACTGGCATTGCACTGGGGCGGTGGACTTTAGTGATTGAGGAATTGTGACAATGTTTAATATATAACAAATTATATAATTGATTTCATTTCTATTATTTGAGTATAACCATAAACTGCATTACCATCCTGCAGTGTGCTTTTTCAAACATTCTTCTTAGAGTTTGAATGATGTCATCTAGTATTTAGGATACTGTCAAATACTCCCCCCCCCCCCCCCCTCCCTCCCTCCCTCCCTCCCTCCCTCTTTTTTGTTCCATTACTAAGTTGGTCTGAGCACCTTTTACAAATGAGCCTTTTAGCAATAAGTTAGAATGATTCATAGACATTAACGTGGTGAAGAAAACAACTCTCTCAAATATTATGATTGCACTTATCTCATTCATCTGTATACATAAAAATATATATATATATATATATATATATATATATTCCTCAAGGCGAGCAGTAAGGAATCAAAAGGTAAAGAACTGCATGAGACTGTACACGACTAATCAAGGCTGCATCCGTAAATGCTAGGCCTAAAACAACAACAGGTGTCTGAGGTGGGTTTCATGTGCAGGTTGTGACTTTTTATTATATTGATTATTCAATCGGCCCCATTACACGAAATGACGCAAATGCAATAAGAAACTCAAATGTAAGAGAACCAATGCAGATGAATGCTAAGTATGTAGAAACAAAACTACTTGGCCTATTTATCATGTATACTAAGGCAGCCTAAAAAACCTCAGTCAGTGAAAGTACCCAAGTGACCATTTGGGACAATGCCCCCCTCTAACAGAATCAAACTGTTAAACAAAGTGCATATTGGAAGTCATTGTTGAGGCCACCAATATCATAAGAAGGGCTGTCGCTCACTGAGAGAGCTAGATCCGGTAGAAGGGTCATTCATATTTGAAGCACTTTTTCCACACTGAGAAAACAACGTACATGGTTGCCACTGTAAAAGTGTCCCTTGCTTTCTCAAAAACACCAAGATAGGTAAATACAAGTAAACAACTAAACAAGGTTTAAAATTGATAAATGCTTATAGCTCATTTTGAAGGGGGAAAAAAACGAAACAGTTATCATCATCATCTCATCTCACAGAGAATTCTAGCACTTGATTGCACATTCACGTTTACACCTCTAATGAACATGGCCACTTCAATATATATATCTATATATGACATTGGAGGCAAGCAAACAAGCTATACATTCAGAGTCTTCCTTTTGTAGGCTGAGGTGTGTTCATTCTAAGATGAAGTATTGTCTCAAGTGCACCACCACAACTGGTCTGGTGCTTACGCGTTGCTGTGACTCTGCTCGTGGCTCCAGAGACTAAAGGCCGTCTTGAAGGTCCTGTGACAGAGTTTACACATGTACTGCCTCTTGAACGTCAGGGCCGAGAGAGACGGCGCGTGGTAAAAGAGGGTGTCTGATTCCTGAGGGCCGCCTGCGTTCTCCATGCTGTTGGACCTCGACAGAGGGCTGCCGGCTTGCCGCTCTAGCTCGGGCCTCTTCGCCGACGAGCCACAGGGCTCCGGGCTGCTGGACTCCTCGGCCATCACTGCAGCCACTGGCAGCGGCGCCTGGGCGGACTTGAACACGGCCTCGGGGGAGGGCCGATCGGCGCTTTGAGGGGTCGCGGGCGGGGAGGGCGACAGAGACGATGGGTCCCTGTCGATCTCTTTGGCTCCAGACTCGTTAGCAGTCGACATGTGGGACTGGAAGTGGCTCCAAAGGCGGAAGTTGGTCCTGAAGGCTTTGTTGCAGATGTGACAGATGAACGGTTTGATGTGGCATAGCAGTTCCTGGTGTCGCTCCAGGTCTTTGCGAGAGCTGAAGAGGTTTCCGCATTTCTCGCACGGCCACACACCTGGTTCCTCAGGCCCCCCTTTGGCTGACTCTGAGTTCTCCATTTCACTCACAGCCTCCTCAAACGGCTCTTCTTTCACTACCAGCTTGCCATGGTGGGCCATGCTCAGGTCCTCAGGCACATAGGACGAGGAGTCTTCAGAATCGTACATGGGCGGACCCGAGGAGTCGCTGTAAGCGACGACCTCCCTTGAGCTCCTGGGTGCCAGAGGCTCGTCGGCGTAATGCTCCTCGACGAGCATTTCGGATGCCTCTTCGCTGTCCGCGTGCTGCCTCAGATGAATCTGGTCTTTAGCGGTCATCATGTTGTGGTTGTGGACCTCCACCTGGTGGCGCCATATGCTGAAGGAGGACTTAAAGGTCCGCATGCACTCCAGGCACGTCAGTTTCTTGTACTTACAATGAGCCTCGTGGTCCGTCTTGACCGTTGGATTCGAGAAGCGGAGGCCGCAGTAGGGGCACACCGTTGCGTGTCGACAGCCCCTCTCGTGGTCGCCCTGCTCGAAGAGCGACGACAGCTTCATATTACAGAGTCGACAGGAGTAAACGCCAGCGTCTGTGTCCTGCTCCTGAATGTTCTCATCCTGCTCCTGGTAGAGGATGCTCTCGCTCTCCATGTCCTCGTCAGGTTTTTCAGCCGGGTGCGTTCTTAAATGCTGTCTGTACTGAGACTGGAACACAAATACTTTCCCACAGTAAGGACATATGAAGCTGGGCCTTGATCTTTTCTTGGCGAGTGCAGAAGATTGCAGACCCTGCTTGTTCCTCTTCAACTTCCAAAGCAGGGCCTTCTTGATTTCCCGCTCTCGCACAATATCTATCAGCTTCTTCTGAAATTTCTCATCCAGCACCGAGGAGCTGGAGGACGACGCTGGGTTTTGTAATACACCATGTTGAGTTTGGCAGTGAGTCCACACTTTGAAGTTGGTATGGAAGCGCTTATGGCAGATGTCGCAAGCATACGGCTTTTCGGGGTTGTGATACATGTTTACATGGCGGTGTAGTCCGGCGCTGGACCTGAAAACCTTCAAACAGTTCCAGCATTTGAAAATCTTGTTCTGGGTCTCCCCGCTGTTTTCATTGGCGTCGCTGCCGGCGCTCTGAGGTACTGTGTCTGACACAGTCTCATCGAGTGAGAGGGTATGTTCCTTAAATATGTTGTTCTTCTTGAACGGGTACCTTCGGTTTTCCGGCCGATCCTTCCTTTTCCCAAAGGGATTGAAGTCTGACCTGGAATCTTGCTCGCAATCCGTTTGCAAGTCTCTGAGATTGACTGGCAAGGCATCTCCAACTGTGATTTGAATAATGTCCATGGGATCAGCGAGTGGACTGCTGGGCTCATCTTTTACACTGTACTCTCTTTTTACCTGAGTATTTTCATCATACCTGCTGGGGTACTTTGACCTGAGAACCAGGGGAGATGTTCTATTTGAATTGCCATTGTGGGCAGATGTTTCTGGCTCAGATGTTTTTGATGCCATTTTGACGACCGACTGTTCGCGGTTTTGCAGCCCCTTGAGCTCCAGCGTGGGCGAGAAGACCGGAATGGGGCTGTCCATGGACAACGATCTTCGGAGGAGGCTTTTTATGAGTGGCCCGCTCCTGTCAATGGTCTGGCTTGGCTCACTGGCTTGACCCCGGAAGGGCACTTTGGTGTGATAGTGAGCCTGCAGCTCTTCATCCTCCTCTTTAGTGTCCTGCTCAGTGCCAGACTGCAGCCTGGTGGACTGCACTTCCGCATCACAGAAAGACACAGATGATGTCAGCTGGGGCCGAACGGATGTGACGTGCGACGAGTTCCCTTTTAATATGGAGGTGTACGGATAGGTGGACTTCCTCTCAGCAGCTTTACTCTGCTCAGATGACTTCCTGCTGATGGCTTCAGAGTTTCTGAGAGATTCATACGAGTTGTATTCCGATGGAGACAGAGCAGACTCTTTAGCCGAGAGGGGGGAAGACGATCTCTCTGATGCTTTCCTCTCATAATTCGAGAGAGAGGGATGGGTTGTGTCGTTCCGGACCCGACGCACAATGACACTCCTTGTCTGGACGTCGATCTCATCGCCCTCTGAGAACGAAAGCCTTTTTCTGGACACACAGTAGGACGCATGGGGTCTTGTTGACACTATGTTGGTGAGGAAAGGGATTCCAAGGCTGTATCCCAGCTCTTGAATGGCTGCCAGGCTGCCTTTGTCCACAAATAGTGAGGAGGAGTAAATGTAATTCAGAACTATCTCGAAGGCGTCGGGCTCACAGAAGTCCAAGTTCACAACTTTCAGAGACTCTGCGTCCATCCGTGTGAACAGGATCTGGAAATACTCACTGGTGGTGGCCAGAACACTTTTATGGGCCTGGTACCTCTGGTCCGCCACGACCAGGACTACGTCACACATCTGGCCCCGCAAGCGCTGCTCATTCAGAACCCCCAACACTGACAGGGCATGGGAGGGGTTGCTGTAATGCACTAGGCTCTCCATGGCTGAAAGACAAGATGAGAGGATTGCATTTTAACGCTGGCATGTAAACACAAAGGGAATGTAAACACAAAGGGAGATCATTAAGTGGAGAGAGTGTGTGCGTCTACTGGTCTTTCTCTACGGGGTTACAACACCGTCAGTGTCAGAGATACGAACTCTGTGAATTTCCATTATATTATTCCAGTATATGATGGAGCCTTTTATCATAGTTAATCCAGCCCAACATGCGCCAATTATGTTCACATGTAATGTAGCCTTGAGGTAACAATTAGTTAAGTCATTTCAAACAGTGTCTAAAACAAAATCAACATGCATTTGAACAGAATTGAAAAATTAACCAGTGTTTAAATGCTTTTTATTCCAAACAGCATTATTCTATTGCAGATTGACAATTTACGAGAGTTCTTGTATCAAATTAAAAGACTGATTCTCAACACTGTCACTTTATTACAGAATTCTTGAACAATATATATTATTTTAATGCTAGATTTATTAGGGCAATTTTTGTTTGTCCACATTCAAGAACTCATTTTACTATAAACTATAAATTGAATTTATAATATATCAGCTGCCAGCTGATGGTAAATAGAGGCAACAGAAAGCCTTGAAATTAATTTAACAAATTAAATAAATAAATGATAAAGAAATGTATTTGGATATGATCTTACCTCAGTTAAGACATTACTGAGCAGTATTATCTAAGCATCTTGTATGATACATGTATGGCCTATGTGTAAACAAATAACAGTTGTTGGCATAGAAATGACACTTGATGATTTACAGTGATTTTTTTTATCACTCAGTTGTGCGATAGAATAATAGGTAGATCAATTGATAATGAAAAGAGTTGTAGGCCTACTGTCAACAAATACTGACTTTTGTTAACCCTATTTCTCTTCATGTTTTTTGTTTATGGTGACTAGAGTTATACAGAAGGAAATGCAGAGCTAATGTATGTGCATTACATCATGTTGGGAGTCAGACGTATGGACATGCAGCTCTGTCAAGTCATTCTCAGTGACACAGCCAAATGCAGGAAGTTGAACAAGTTGGCCTTTAAAATAAAAGGCTCCACTTACAGCATGAACATGTTTAACATGCTTTTATGAAATAAAACGTTAACTTTCAAAGAAAAAAGCAGAAATAGCATGTTATGCAGCAAACGGCCTACACTTCACAAGTGTGACTATTGTTTTGGTCGTCATCTACTAACTAAGTTGATTGTGAGACAAGTTGCACCAGGATCAGGCTGGTTTATGACCAGTTACGACGTTTATTAAAACATGTCTCCCTCATGTGCTTGAGTAGACATTGAGAATGTTTCTGTTACACTGCTATTTGCAATACATTGCTAGTTTATGGAGGTACACAAGAGTGTAAGTTTAGTTTCAAAAGTATGTCTGTGTGAGACCTGTAATTTTAAAAAAGGTACAGGTACAATTAAAGCAATCATTTTTATATAAAACAATAGAAATTGTATGTTAACCTCTGCTGTATTGTTAAGGCAATAACTCAAAATCATGTTTAGTTTCCCTACCAGAATACATAATGTTGTAATGGCATCTTCACAACAAGGAACCCTTTACTGTCCTTATTTTTTATTTGAATGAGAATAGCAACTGTAAAAAACAAAATATAGTTTACATTAAAAAAAAGTTACCTAAAAAAACATGCCTGCAGTTATTCCCATGTCAACCTCCACCAACGAATGAGGGCTACCTGTAAGTAATGAGACGCAAAACAAATATGCACTGAGGTGATTTTTTTTAGTAATAAAATCAACCTGACATAAGAAAGCAAGGGGGGGGGGGGGGGTAAAAGAAATGTGAGGGGTCATGGCCCCTGCAGAAAGTACCCCCTTGGAAGTATGCTAAAATACGAGAACAATTGCATCTTCATCTGCATAAAAATGATTTTTTCATATTTGTTTCTAATTCCTTCGGGCTTTTATTTTGAAAATGGTGACTGGAAAACGTCCCACTTATGTTGACGCTTTCTAAAAATAGGCTCATGGGCACTGGGCAAAAGCTTCATTCATTCATAAAAAACTCGCAACCGCTCGGTTGCCTCTCCGTCCAAACTTGTAGTCCGCGTTGAGAGAGCAAAAGCGAATGTTCGCTCGTGTCAGTTTTCCGCGAGGAAGTTCGCGTGAATGCTTTCGGCGTTCGATCGCAACGTGAGACGTGGCTCAAATTGTCATGACACGTAACTTCTCCAGCCGAGACGCCACTTTCAGTTCAGATAAAGCGGTCACGAGTTGCTCGTTTGGTGCGGACAGAGGGCGTAAGAACCGAGGCTACGACTGCTCGGCTTTAACGGTTCTAACGGAGGAGGCGGGGGGAGGAAGTTGAACGCGTTTCAATGGACTCCACCGCGGCAAATCCCGGAATGAAAACACAGTCGGTGCGGGCAGAGAAGCTGTTAGTGAGCGGAGGAGGGGAGGGGAGGGGAGGGGAGGGGAGGGGGGCGTTATGTGCCCGCTAACTTACCCTACCGCCGGTTCAGTTTTTTTTGTTTTGTTTTTTTTAACGGTTCAACGCGGCCTGACACGGCGTCGCGTTGGACCGTTTGTTGAAATGCGTTGTAGCTGGTGAGGTTTTACAGCAGCACAAGCCCCCTTTCGAGTTACGTCAGGGAGGAAAAAGAAAAAACGCTTCTCCTTCACAGCGCTCTCCTAACTCCGTTTCTCCCTCCGTGCTCATTCAGCCTCCCGTGGAGTTTCGTAATCTGGCCACACTTACCCTGCCCGTCGTCAATACGCTCTCTGCTCCACACAGCTGCGACTTTATTCAGTGCTGTGTAGATTTCTGCGCGCTGGTCGTGATTCCATCCATCTTGAATTTGACGTCATCCCACACCAGGGATGAGGTCATCGCAAAGACCGCTCGTCACGTGCACTGCGCTCCGATAGGCCGGAAAGAGGATCCAGAGGCGGGGCCAACGGAAGACGTGACACTGAAGCTAATTTAAAGGGATAGGTCATATTTTTCGTTTCAGTTTCTTGCCCTGTTTTTCTTTTTGCCAAAGCTTGATCACTGTAGTTAGACTCCTTGTTGCCATTGACAGTTTACGAGAGCACTGCTCTGTAATTATTTTTAAGTATGGTTTAAATTAGGTTTAGTAAGTTCTCTATTTAGCTTGATGTTAAATCACAGTACTGTCCAAGGGTGGAGACTGGTGGTTGTTTATTATTTTTAACTTAGTGTTTGACACATGAGTGTATACATTTCAAATAACATACATTGTCATATTCATGTAATGTGTTTATGTAACTTTGTAATGCTGTTCATTCTGTACACATGACATCTATTGCTTCTGTCCATCCGGGGAGAGGGATCCTCCTCTGTTGCTCTCCTGAAGGTTTCTTCCCTTTTTTGTGATATTGGGCTATACAAAATAAACTGAATTGAATTGAATTGAAAATAACCAGACCCCACCTTTTGAGATTTTAGCAATAAAAATGAATACATATATACACACGTATATATGTATCCAACAACATAGAAAGCTGTCTTTGGTAGGTTTAAACTGTGAGAAGGTAGATATAATCCCCCCCCCCCCTAACCCCAATGAAACCAATTAGGTCTTTGATTGAATGGAAGTCACTACAGAACAGCAGTGAGTTGGTGTCATTACTGGCATCCAGTGGGGACTTGTCGCTATGTTTATTTGGCCTACAGGCCGGTTCCCAGGAAGCTACAGTGGCATGACCCAATCAGGTGCAGCACTGGTGGTGAAACACATGCAATACGGCCTCAAACCATGTTATATTGAGCTGATGATTTTCATTTTGTGGTGATTGTGTGAGGTGACCTCAGTTGACTCAGCCTGTAGCCCTGCACCTGCCTGCATCCACATGCTCCTCTGCATCAGCATGTAGCATTATCACTTAATGACTGACGGACGTTTAATCAAGTACAGTTCCACAGCTCATTACTTAAGAAGGAGCGCTGACATAAATCCCCACATTTAGTAAAAATAATTGGGAAAATATGCATGAAAAGATTTAAAGGAAAACAGATGATCTGTATTCATCAAACGTGGAATGTATATTCACATTCATAAAGTCAAAGTGACAGAATGTCTCTTTGACAGCCAGGAGCATCCCGCTGCTCCTTCATATAACGAGAAAGAAGACATGAGCGAACATGGCATGGAAGTTCTCACTCCTTCATACTTGGCACAGGCTGTTAGTTCCAGCAGCATATGAAGCACTGCCATGGTTACCTGTGTGGAAACCAAGTCATGAGGGACTCCTCCCATCCCACGTCTCTTACCCCGGCATCATAAACATGTTTACTGACACCACCAAAGAACCAGCAAATTGACAACTTATGTATTCTACAAAGATACCTGAGCTCCCCTTGTGAAAACCATGTGACCCAAAGCTTCTTGTTCTTGCCTCACTAGCTTGTCATGCTGCCATACGGCACGGCAATGCAAGGTAACAAATTGTCTGAATATTTGAATATTCTTGCAAAAACTGATATCATTTTATCACACTGACAAATATGACTTCAAATGTTTTCATAAATGTGATACCTACCTGCTGACTGTGGTGATTTTGTGTTGCATCAGGGACTGATGATGGGGGTGGTGGGGGGAGGGAGGAGAAAGACAGCCACAGAGGATTTAGTCTTTGAGTACGCCCTGAACAGTGAGTTAGCATCATCTCAAAGAGAAGCATGCACGCACAATGTGGTCGTTAGATGTATGGTTGGGATTTTGATCTGTGGAAAATGAGTTGGATGCTCTCCGTCTGGGTGGCGACGGCCCTGCTGGCTCTCTCTCGGGGACAAAACACTGTGAACAAAGGTAGGCCTCCACATACAATTAACATGAAACTCAATATGTACGGATTAGTTGTGAGGATGCTTCGCCTGCTTTCATTTGCTTTGTTTTTCATCGTCATAGAGTAAGTCCAAATCAAGCAGCTTCGTATGAGACCAACTCAAAATGTCATTATGCTACCATGGAAACCAACAGTTGAATTGACAAGATACATTTTGTTCTAGGGAATAGCCTGTCTGCGTCAGGCTACCATCTATGTGTTCACAATGAGACAAGGAATGTGAGTTTCCTGGTGATGCACGCTGTCCCCTACACCGTGATGAAGCCTTGCGGCGGCTGGCTCCACTGGAAGACGTGTACGGTCACACTTTACAGGATGACCCATCAGACTGAGCGGAAGACGGTGATGGAGCAGGTGATCGGATGCTGCAGTGGCTATGAACAAGTCGGCCGTTACTGCGCCCGGCGTGAGTGCACATCACATCACATATACCCATCAAAGTAGAGCACAGATTGCTCCTCGTCTTCGTGCGAGTGTTAAATGAAAATGTGTTGGCGTTGCAAAGCGCGGGAGACAGACAAGTGATTGACGTGACCTTTCAGTGTGCGGCGCTGTGTGCAAGACACCAGATGGGAGCACAGAAAAAAAATCTTGCAGCTAATATATGGCCTGTAACGTGTTATTTCCTTTTGAATTAAGCTGTAAACAGGAGTGATGAGCTCACTGCCAAGCCAGGATCCTGTTCAACTGCAGATGGACTGTGTCCCAGATCTGAGGACTGCGAATGGGACATGGACTGCCCGGGCTGGCAAAAATGCTGCCGCTTTCTCTGCACTGATCCTACAAGTTAGTTGAGCGTATTGCTTTTTTAAAAATGGTATTTTAATAATTTGTTGTTAAAAGTAAGTTAATTTGTTCTTAAAAGTAAGTTTGAATTATGCTCTATTGACGGGTCATTTTACCAAACCTTGAAAAAGTCACTGCCCTGCAGATAGTTTCATGTTGTTAGAGATGGTGAAGGCGCTGCAACATTGGTTGTGCAACTGTGGCCACAAGTTGCAATTACAGGATAACTCCCCCAAACAATTGTAATACAACATTAATACCTGTTGAGATGAAGGTCTGTGGTTGATCAACTGGAAGGTATATCCACTGTTGCTTTTATCTTTAAAACCAAGGCAAATACATCCAAATGTTCCTGTATTCAGAGACTGTAGAACAATGACTAGCGTAATATAGGGGGCAAACATGTTTTAGTTTGAGTATTTTCTCTTTGCCGAAGAGAGGGAAGTTTGACATTACTGGAAGAGCAAGGTATGGTCATTTTAAATGTTATCATTCTACATTTTACATTTTATTTCAGCCTTACCTGCAGAGATCGGTTTGTTTAGTCGTTCCAAGTCCAGGGGAGGGTCCATTGGATTCATTTAAAAAAGCTGAGGAACGCCTTGCTTTAAAAAAAGAAAAGTCCCCACCCCAATCCTTTTCACACGGCCCCTATTGTGATGTGTTAAAATACAAATTGGGTGGACTAATGCTTTTAACTTAATTTTTTAGGCTCTGCAAATTATTCTGAGACTGGAGGAAACCAATTTAATGCAACAGTGACAGTGAAGACAGATTACCTGCAACTGATGTCCAGCGAAAGAGGACTTCTGAACCACACGCGATTGCTACAAGCAATGGTAATAAAACTGCTCATACTAATACTGCAGCTATTATACTTCTGCTGCTTATATGATGTATGGCCATACTGCCAAGACCAATACATGCTCTCTGTTTATTAAAACATAGAACATATACCAAGACATCCACTTGTCTGTTTCTGATTTTATTTTTAAATGTTCACACAGATTGTTGCGTGTGTGTGTTTGTGTCTCCAGGTGACTGGAGCTCTGCAGTCTGATGTTTCCGTTTATTACCTCAGCTCACAGCCCGTGCATCCCTACAGAAGCGCCACCTCGCTGCTGATTGGCTGCAACTTTGCTCTTTCGCTTCACAATGTCACGTCAAAGCTGCACCATCTCCTCAAACACATACAGGAGGTGACATCTGTAACCGTGGAAGGTGAGCAGACACGCTTGGTCTGCGCAGCAGCAGCAGTCCCATCTCCCTGAAGCTGGGGTTCTCTTTGTTTTCTCTTTATTTTCTTCCTTCAGAGAAACGACATTCTTGTACAGTTTTGAGAATGATTCATGTTGCAGAGAACACGGTGTTCAGGAAAGAATGACTCAGTCGCACCACAGTTTCCTTCTCCTACCACTTCGGTTTGAGTGACAGTCATCTGTGGGATGTTTCCTGCTGTAGCGGAAAATAACACCAGAGCGAGCGCAGACACACATACACACACACACACACACACACACACACACACATACACAGAGAGATATTAATCATGAATCAGTCATAGTTTCACATTTGCACAAGACACAGTAACAAGCGTGCCATACAATCAAACACACACCAAGTCGCCATCCAAATGTTTTTTTAAATAAATTTCCTTCTCCACACTGTAAACACAAATTTAATTAATCACTTCATGCCAGTGTGAAAATGTACTTTTATTATTTCAAAGGCACCTCAAATTACAAGAATACAAGGGAATCAAGTCCAACTTGTATTTCACATTCCATCTTGTGATTCAACAGCATAAACATGTCCTCGTAACCTGCTCATATGTCTGTATTTCTTGTTGCAGATGTAGATGAGTGTGCTCAGTCTGCTCTCCGTCAGTGCTCCCTTCATGCAGACTGTAACAACACAGTGGGCTCCTACCGTTGTGCATGCAACCAGGGATTTATTGATGTTGACCCCAGGAACCCTGGAGCCCATTGCACAGGTTAGACTGTGTGTGTGTGTGTGTGTGATTCATAAAACCAACCAAAGCATTTACTTGCGTGTTTTTTTAACTCGTAAATCTACAATAGCTTTGTTGCACCTACAGAGCACAAACACATATTATAAAATGCAAATAGATGTATGATACATTATTATCGTTTTTATTATCATTTCTTTCAAGATAGAGAATGAAAGAGTGAGCTGGAATGATACACGCTTCTTTGTGGGTAACTTACTTAGACGTGGGTCTTCGCTTCATGTTCTTTTCAGGGTGACATCATAGGGAAATGCCCTCAGATTCTCACCATCTAGCTAAAAGGTGAAAGTCAGGAAACAAAGCTAAAAACACAGTGGAGGCAAATTCATCGCCCACACTGACTGCTGTGGAACAAAAAGAGCAAAGAAACACAAGACATGGTTCATCAAACTCAAACATATGATTATATTGGTAGGGTACAATGATAAGTGATGCAAGTCTTGTCTTAGGGAACAAACCAAGACCTTGAAATGAAGTGCAGGCCTCAACACGAGCCAAAGTAGTTTTTCAACGCTGCTGGAACCAGGAAGTTGAGGTCAGACTTAATGTGACGACATTTTGTCAACACCACAAACCTCACCAGGAGGCTGGGTTCTTTGCAGGGTCTGAAAAGTGCCTTAAACCTGCATTCTCTCTACTGGCCAGCAGGGGGCGACTCATCTGGTTGCAAAATATGTCATATTGTATAGAAGTCTATGAGAAAATGACTCTACTTCTCTTTTGATTTATTCCCTCAGTAAACATTGTGAACATGAGTTTATGGTCTCAATCTCTAGTTTCAAGTCTTCTTCAATACAGCATGATGTTCATTTAGTAAATGATGGTCCATTTATAGTCAAACAGACCATAAAGAGTATGCTTTAGGGCGGGGCTACAAGGTGATTGAGAGGTCGCTATTTTGTTTTCGTCTTGTAGCTTTTACCCTTTCACAGTGTGTTTTTACTTCATGAAAATTAATTGTAGGCATTTTTGTTCCCACCATCTGGTGTCGCCAAATTACCGAACTCGAGGCTTCAAAACCGTAGTCCACAAACAAATGGCCGACTAAATAAGTACATTCTTATGTGGTATTTAGAGAGATGGTAACACTTCCCTCCGTTTACAGCACTGTA
This sequence comes from Cyclopterus lumpus, assembly GCF_009769545.1. Lineage (NCBI taxonomy): Eukaryota > Metazoa > Chordata > Actinopteri > Perciformes > Cyclopteridae > Cyclopterus > Cyclopterus lumpus. The sequence goes on from NC_046979.1 coordinate 19,830,107, forward strand.
ATGTTAGCCATGCTAAACACACTGTGCTGAGTTGCTCATCAACATTCCTCTGTGACACATTCATATTTTGCATCAGAAGCTTTGATTTCAACACCAACAACTCGTGTTCTTTCTTCCCAGCTGACGTCGGGGCGACAACCACCACAGAGCCCCTGCTTACCTCCCTTACACCCACAAAAACAGACCCTCTGAGCATGAACTCAACCGTAGAGCCACCTCTGCAGACAACAGAATGTTGTAAGAAACATTTAAATTTTTTTCGTGAGGCTAAAGTAGCATCTGTTGTGTCGCTTTTTGAGAGTAAATATTACATTTGGTCTATAGACATTTAGGTAAATAAGTTGTATATCCTCACTTCACATCTCTTGATCCAATTAATTCTCTAGTTGATGTAAAAAAATGTAGAGGACTCACTTTTTGGAGAATATTTGCTTGCGAGGAAATTAGCATAATTCCACAATAAATGAATGATAACCCCTCTTTCACCGCCTCTCAGCGCCTCCCCGCATCACCAACGCGTGGTCAGCTAACGTTACTGCAACCTCCTTCCGCGTCTACTGGTCGAGCCGATGTCAGACGGTCCAGACATACCAGGTTGTTTTGAGAAGAAGGTCAGAGGTTGTTCAGTCTTGGATGACCAACCAGACCTTGGTGGAGATGAAGGACCTGCAGCCAGGGGCGCTCTACAACGTTAGCATCACGCCGTGTTCCTGCAGAAGCCAAGGAGTCGCCCTTGGTATATCGATCAAGACTGGTAAGACCTTGCAGCTTAGATGCAACCACTGATTACTCTCCCAGGCTAATAAAGTAAGCAAAGTGATAACATTGCCCTTGATGACTAATATGTGATGAAGATAGGAGAAGATATTTTTAATCATTGGGCCCAGGGCTGTTAAGAGGGCTGACATTTAATTGTAGAAAATGTGCCTACCAAGTACATTTTTCCTTTGTAGATGCTCGGACTCTCGATGCCACAGCGCGACTCACCAACATCCGGTTCACTGATGATCTACTCAACACCAGCAGCCAGGCCTACGAAAACCTCACTGAGAGCATCATGGCGGAGGTAGGGGTGTCCTTTCACCCACTGATTGTATAGTGGCTGAATGTAATCTTTGTTTGTATTAATTTATCCACCTATCATTATTCTGCCTGTCGCCAACAGATCTACCAGACTCTGTCTCCAGAGATGAAGGCCATGGTGGATTCCGGCCAGGTCAGAATCGACATCAGAAGCTTTTCCCCGGGAAGTGTGGTGGTCAACTTCACCATTGTCTTCGCCCCCAGTCAAAGCCAAGACATCGATAATATGTCCACAGCTCTGCTGCACTCCCTGATGAACAGCACCAAATACACAGTGGATAAAAACAAGACAGGAACGAATGGTATGTCTCTTCATATTCTCATTTGGAACAATGTTTCATGAAGTATAAAAATAGGAAGTATTCTTCAGCACACATTTTGTTTTATTTATTAGTTACTTAAGGTTAGTACCACTACCGTTTTATAATATTTTCTGTGGCTCTGATAGGAGTTTACCAAAGTCTGGTAAAAGAAAACTGATGATGTCATTGTGGTCAACAAGTGTCAGACAAACTAAAATACATTGTCTAGTCTATCAAGTAGGTTACATCTGTAAGCCAGGAACCTTCAGTACAATACAACAAGATAAAACTTGACTTACTGTGCCCAATATTTTTGCTTTGTGCAGATTTTAATGAATGTGCTTCAGGGGAAAATGACTGTTCTCACTGGGCTACATGTACAAACGCCTGGGCCTCCTACACATGTTCTTGCCGGCATGGATTTATTGACAATAACCCAGAAAGGCCTGGGCGAGCCTGTCAAGGTACGGTCTCACAATGTGGTCATGAGAAAGACTTGTTTTACTCAGATTACATTAAATAACCAGAGTGTTTTGTCTTGTGCAGAAATTGCCACTGCCCCACCAACCAACATTACTGACCCTACAGCCAACATTACTGACCCAACAGCCAACATTACTGACACAACAACCAACAATACTGACACAACAACCAACATAACTGACCCAACAACCAACATTACTGACCCAACAACCAACATTACTGCACCACCAACCAACATTACTGCCCCACCAACCAACATTACTGACCCAACAACCAACATTACTGCACCAACAACCAACATTACTGACCCAACAACCAACATTACTGACCCAACAACCAACAATACTGCCCCACCAACCAACATTACTGACCCAACAACCAACATTACTGACCCAACAACCAACATTACTGACCCAACAACCAACATTACTGACCCACCAACCAACATTACTGACCCAACAACCAACATTACTGAACCAACAACCAACATTACTGCACCAACAACCAACATTACTGACCCAACAACCAACATTACTGCACCAACAACCAACATTACTGCACCAACAACCAACATTACTGACCCAACAACCAACATTACTGACCCAACAACCAACATTACTGCCCCACCAACCAACATTGCTGCCCCACCAACCAACATTACTGACCCAACAACCAACATTACTGCACAAACAACCAACATTACTGACCCAACAACCAACATTACTGACCCAATAACCAACATTACTGCACCAACAACCAACATTACTGCCCCACCAACCAACATTACTGACCCAACAACCAACATTACTGCACCAACAACCAACATTACTGCACCAACAACCAACATTACTGACCCAACAACCAACATTACTGACCCAACAACCAACATTACTGCACCAACAACCAACATTACTGACCCAACAACCAACATTACTGACCCAACAACCAACATTACTGCCCCACCAACCAACATTACTGACCCAACAACCAACATTACTGCACCAACAACCAACATTACTGCCCCACCAACCAACATTACTGACCCAACAACCAACATTACTGCACCAACAACCAACATTACTGCACCAACAACCAACATTACTGCCCCACCAACCAACATTACTGACCCAACAACCAACATTACTGACCCAATAACCAACATTACTGCACCAACAACCAACATTACTGCCCCACCAACCAACATTACTGCCCCACCAACCAACATTACTGCCCCACCAACCAACATTACTGCACCACCAACCAACATTACTGCCCCACCAACCAACATTACTGACCCAACAACCAACATTACTGACCCAATAACCAACATTACTGCACCAACAACCAACATTACTGCACAAACAACCAACATTACTGACCCAACAACCAACATTACTGCCCCACCAATCACCACTACTACTCCTATAACATCTACTGCCGTAACAACCACCACTACAACCACAGCTACTGCAATGATATCCAAAACGTCTACCTCTACAATCACCGTTGCCAGCCCCACTACCACCATTTCAGCTCCTGTGACCCCCGCTACTTTCATTAGAGCTGCCAAGAATATCTTGATGATGGGGGCCATCTCAGTCCAGTGCAGGGTTGCTGCCATCACTGTGACAGTTGCCAAAGACTTTCTGGTGAGCAACAAGATCAGGGAGCAAACTCTGTACTTGGGCTTGCGGGATTGTACCGTCAATGGAGGCAACACCAGCCATGCCCAGCTGACTGTGGCCTGGAATGAGTGTAATACCAGTCTAGTGCATGTGAGTTTTGTAAAAGTGATATGTTTGGTAAAACTTTTGCATTTTCCTACACTCTCACATGATGCACCATGCTTGCCAGTATTTGGTCTGTAAAGCTGAAATGCGTTAACACACTGCTTCCTCCATCTGGCATTTTAGAATGAAACCTACTACACGACATCTGTAACCCTTTTCAACATCATGGACATGTACACGTCAGACAGCGGAGAAGTGGAGGTACCCAGAATACGGTTGGAGGCTCCCATCATATGTACCTACACGAAGAGCATGCTCATCTCTACTGACTTTGGCTCCATGGGGTACCAACATGCTGTCTTTATTACTTAGCATTCTTAATGCATTTTTCTAAACCGCCTCAGAGCATCTGAAAACAGTTTTTATCTGCTCTCTTACCAAGAGTTAGATGACCTTAGCGTAATTAAAGACTGGGAACAAGGGGAAACAGTGAGCCTGGCTTACTAAGTAACCAGTAGCTCACCAGTGACATCCTCAACTCCCGTTAAACAACTTTTTATTTTTATACTTGGGGTTTTGCTGAGATTGTTTAGTGCGCTTTGGAGGTGCTGGTAGGCTTTTAAAAAAAAGTGTTTTGTTCTGTGTTTGTTGTATTTATGGCTCTATTTTTCTTTTCTCACCCATCTCCAGGTATGACATAATCAACGATTTCATCACCGGCTCGGGGTTGTTCCAGGTGACAGTGCAGCTGACGAACGGTATAATGCTTCTACCCAAAAACCACAGCTTGTCATCTGACGAGACTGTGGTGGTGGAGGTCAGCCTCAACACCTCTTCAGAGCAGATGAAAGTAGTCATCAACAAATGCTGGGCCACTCCCACTCCCACCCCCACCCAAAACCCCAAAGACACCTTCCTGGAGAACAGGTCTGGTTCCACCTAAACTACCACTATTTCTATTTCTATTAGTCTTTGAGCCCACCAATTTGTGTACTTTTTCCCTCACTTAAATTACAGCTATTACTTATCATTTCACTATTACTATTACTGCAACCATTACATCAGAGTGTCTCAACCCTTAGACATTTAGGCCTATATATTGAGGTTTGTAAAAAAACGCAGAATGTTCAAGCCAAGAACGACCTTTCTAGCAAAGATTTTTGTTCTATGATGTTATCATGAGAAACAACTCTGTCATCCTGAGATAATGATTGAATAAACCTGCAATCTCCATAGATAAAGGGGAATTATTGCTACCGATTTTTATTGCTTCTCTCGCGGAGATTTTTGGTACGGATTAAACAAACGAGATACAAGATATTCCTTAGCGAGATTTAGAAGTGCTCTGAGCCCGATACTGTCACAAAGCTAAGCTAACTTTTCCTGGCTGTAGCTTTATCTTCGACTAACATACATGAGTGGCATCGACCTTCTCATCAAACTGATGGCAAGAAAGCAAATTAGTGTATTTCCCAAAATGTTGAACTGTTAACATGAATGTATATCTTCCTTATACACTAGTATAGCAAAGTGTTTCATTGGAACCTGAAACGGATAATTGGCCATCGCTTTCGGACAGTCCTTTCACTGTGTAATCAGACATACTGCATATCTTCAACATAATACATTGGTGTGTCCTCCACAGCTGCTCCCTGAACCCATACACCAACGTGTTGATGAACGGCAACTCCAGCACATCTCGTGTGTCCGTGCAGATCTTCTCCATCGTCAACCTGGATGTGATCTATCTGCACTGCCTGGTCCACATCTGTGTGGAGACTGGATCAGATACCTGTGTGCCTGTGAGTGCAACCTATTAGACTAAATGTAATTCACCCATCTCGGTCAGTGGTTAGCACGTCCGTCTTTCAATCAGGGGATTGGCGGTTCAATCCCCGCCCTAGTCGATATCTCCTTGAGCAGGACACTTAACCCTGACTTGTTCCCTGCAGTGTATGAATGTAACATGATTGTAAGTCGCTTTGGATAAAAGTGTCAGCTAAATGACATGTAATGTAATTCCCAGACAACCTTGCAGCTTCTTCAGCACATAACTAATCCCCCACTCTGACGGAAGCATTTTTTTTATTGTCATAATGTTGAACAATGTTCTCCTTTCTCCTTTCTTCATGCTTTCTCGCAGGACTGTCAAACAATGCAAAGAACAGCTCGGTCTTCAAAAACCATTGGAACAGCTGTCGGTTCTTCTGGGGCTCTGCTGAAGTTAAATGACGGTGAGTTCTTTTTCACAGAACAATCTATCTCTTTGGGTTTTTAAAGTGTTTTTAAATGGGATTCAAAACATGGGATTTAACTGCAGCTGAAGTAACCATGACACTTCACTGACCCGCTTTAAAAGCAGAGCAGCTATCCATTATAAACTTGAGTGTCTCTTCATTTTGAAATTGGAATGGGCCGATCTATCTGTTGTATTATGTCATCGGTGTGGTGGAGAGGCCAGTTTAAGTGGCCGTGCTGGAAAACACACATTTCAAGAGCCCTGAAGTTGATAACGTATCTTAATTTGGACTCATGAATTGATTTGAACATTTCATCTTTTTGAAAGTGTGTTGGTTATAAGAACCAGTATTTAAAATCTCTTTCTTTTGTATTGTTGATAAAGTGGGCCACCCCCCTTTGACTGTACGTTTACTGATTACTAATTCCTCGACACATATTCTTGCAGAGTCCTTGGAGCAGGGAATTGGCACTCTCTATGTAGCCGGCCTCTCCTGTCTCGGAATCGGCCTGACGCTCTTCGTCATCATCGGTTTCGTCTGCATTTTCTACTTCCACAGGAACCGCATTGGACACTACAACTTCAGCGTGAAACCCAAGCAGGAGACCTTCACCTACATTGTCTTTAACACCTGAAGGTGCAGCGGCACCCTCAACCAAAGTCACTGAATTAGAAAAGAGAAGCTATCTTGCAGCAGACCAATTTGGTCGGCCATTACAAGTACAGCTGCCACTGGGGGGCGCTGTTGCACCATTCACATATTAGCTGTAATGAAACATATTAAACAAAGAATGGAATGCAGATTTATATTTATATTGCATGTCCCCATAACATATATTTAACTTAATTAAATGATAAAGTAGTTACATACTGGAATGAAAGAATACACATTTCTACACATTTTAAAAGGTAAACGTTTCGGTTTTGAACGTTCACAGAAGCAAGAGATATGATGGTACTTGATAGAAAATATGAATTCAGAATATTTCACTACATGCTTCACATCAAAAACTGTAATGTAATGAGTGCACTAAACTAGATTGTGTCGTATATCTTTTGTCTAAATAATCCTTTTCATGTTTAATACTACTCAAGCACAGTCATCACTTTATTGTCTTTTAGCTGCTATTTTTCTTCACTTACACATATTGTATTTGTACTGTTTCTTACACAGCTGAAATATTAATTGTGCTGTAAGCGGTGGAACAATAAATACGAGTCCTGTATGAATGCACTTGGGGGTGCTGCTGTCAGTTCTTCGGCTCTGTAAAAACAAGGCAAGATGCATGTAGTAACATGTATACACTATTACAGATAATATAAGAAAACCGTCACATCCAACAGTCTGCATTCATTTGTAATCAGATCATCAAGGCCTGAGAAAATGATCTAGAGTAAGCCTTTCTGAGCCGAACAGAGTTGAAGAGGTGACCCTTCTCCCCCCACACCATAATCCCACGTTGTTGACTACAGGGTCATAAATGCACCTCCCGGTTCGAGGGACTGAATACTAAACTTTCTCTTTGAGAGGAGGTCCCTGGAGACCTGCGGTGAAGGGGGGCCTACACTACCATCTGGGGGGCTGCAAACACCCCACCTCCTCATTAACCCATTCACCGTCACTATGGCAACAGCCCAGTGCAGGGATGGATGGAGGGAGGGAGGGAGGGAGGGAGTGAGGGAGTGAGGGAGTGAGGGAGGGAGGGAGAGCAACTGCGATCAAAGGGGACAAAAAAATGTCCGTTTAAAAGCATGAAATGTGCCTTTATTCTTGATTTGAAGCAACGACAGGATTCAGATGTTGAGATGCATCTTTCTGGGCTTCAACTTCGAATTCCTGCCGCATAGTGTTTGAGTGTTTTTGCAGTTCATCTCCTGTGGATGGCCTTGTTCCCACTGGCTTGTAAAAACAGCAATGTGTAGGAGTTAAATCATTTATAAGTGGCCCCAGCATCAATCCAACCTTGTTTAATACACAAAAGGAGTGTATGGGGAGTAATATTCCCAAATACGCGAATGAGGCCTTGGGGATTGGGAGGGTGCTTTGGAGAAGAAAAGAGTTGTTTTATTTCCCACTCTGTACGTCTATAATCCGGAAAGCAGCCTTGTAATGGCCCTGCAACATGATCCGTGTCTCCACAGTCCTCCCTCTTTAACTCACATCCGTCTCTCTCGGCTCGGAGTCATTCACCGGGCTTCACGCCCCGCTTCCTGTCACACAGGTCCTTTCTAATTAAACGTCCTTATTGTGGCTTTGCAGAGGGCCCTGGGCCCTGTAGTGGAATCTCACAGTGTGGCTGTCTGGAGACTCATGAGAGCTCAGTCACCTGCTACATGACTTGGAATGGAACTGAATACATTTGACACTTGCACTTTACTGTTGTGTTTCCCTTTCATGCCAATTCATATTTCTACTTCTACTTTTCACCTCCTCTTGATTTATTTGACAGCTGTTAGTGTACCAAGACTTTTTCATGCAAAATATATAATGAGAATATCTTTATTGACAAAGTAGTTCAAGTGAACACTTTCTTTTACAGGTCCTGTTATTTTCTATGATAATACATTAGGGCCTTCGTGGAAATATCTATGTATCTACTACAAATGATAGATAAAGCGTAGACAGTAATTTGTGTTTATTAAGTTATGTTGGGCAGATTCATTTCCATGAAGGTACAACCACAAATGTGTGACTATGAGACTTACAGCAGCAGGTCATTGGAACCGGCTATAATAATGTTGTTTTGTCCATTTCTCCTGTAATTGGTACCACATGTGTTCCTTTTTTCCAGGAAGTTATGGGATCTATAAATAAAGTGTTACTAAAATGTCTACGCTTCCATCTACAAAAGTGAAACGCTACTTATACATGAATGTATTCAGCAGTTTTTTTCACAGTGTGGTATTGCTTGTTTTACTTAAAGTCAAGTATATGAATACTCCCTCCTCCAGGTAAGTACTGTATGTGAGCATCGCTTTCTCGTTGAATCTGAAATCCCATTAATAGTGACATGAATGCTATTGTAGAGTTGTAATGGTTTGTTATATATACATGTACATGTAAATAGGAAAGTCCATGTTTTAAATGAATACATAAGAAAGATATGATAATCAATAAGGGATATTATGAAGAATATTATGAAGAATGTGTTGGGGAAACATGGGAGAAAAATCACTGTCACTGTATAAGTATGTTACTGTATAAGTATAATCACTGAATAAGTATTATTGTAACTGTATGCTGATTGTTTTATGTTTTATGGTTATCATAACTATAAAGATGACTCAGATATATATCCTGTAATTTCCCCACTGAGGGACTAATAAAGGATTATCTTATCTCTTATCTTATCTTATATGAATGGAATGTATTGATCCAAGGAGGCGTGGTCAAAGTAGTGGTCTCCCTAAGTGACCGGAAGATAGGCATTTATTTTGAAGGAGCCCATCTTACTGTTTAGGGCCGAAAGGGAAGAGATAAGGGAAGTAGCATTGTGTTTTATTGCTTAGAGAAGTCTGCCTCTTTGTACTGAAAGGCAAATAGCATGCTGTGTAGTTGAGGTATATGCATGCATACCTGATACTAACCAATGGAGAAGCTTTATGCTCAGTGTATGGATTGTACTTAACCTTTCGGAACTCTGTAAGGCGTTGCATTTGTCCTCTCACGTGAAGGCGGTAGACAGTTAACTATTTTAACAGATTTTTATTCATATAAATCCTTATTATAGACTGTGGACCCAATGACACATGAGCGCGCCCGGCTGGGACAGAAATATATGCTTATGATCCTTATTCTTTTATTAAATACTTTATATTATAAATTACTGGTCTCAGGACATCTTTCAAAGCGCGGGAAGCTCAGAATTTCGGTTGAACTTAACAATATATAGAGCTTTTGGAACAGACCTTTCCCCGGTCTTCCTCTCACTAACAACAAGTATAAAACAACAGAAACAGAAGATGGTCCTCTCTCTTTGAGGAGGACATCAAGATGGCTGACTTGCTGATTGGCGCTGACAGATTGAGAGTGACTTCCCCCTCCTCCCAGTGCTTGTTGTAAACAACGCTCTCTCCGATCACAATTACACAAATATCCCGAAAGCTTCAGCACCGATGCGAGCTGTGCCCGTCCCAGGCTCAGCTACGCTGCATGTGACCTTTGTGTTTGCTGTGTGTCTCTGTGAGGGCATGTGAGCATCATCAGATAAACTGTCATTTACAGTTTGCCATGAAGCTCACAGCAGTAATGAGGCACAGCCAGTCTAATGAGGAGCAACATGAGCTGTGACAAGGGAACAGCTTCTCTGCACCAAGAGCTCCAACTAGCTGCTCGGGCTGGTTTCCTAATCTCGCTTCGCCCCGCTGGACAGGAGGTCATAAATGAAATATGAGTATCTGCATTATTGAGGCACCAAAGATGCAGCTTGTGATTTTTAGGTAGAGGTAATTCATCAATCTGTGCCTCTTTGTGGTTGTCTTGGCAGCAGCTTCTGTCCAGCAGGGAATCATATGGTTGAACCAGCTGAGTTCAGCTCCGGGCTCGTTGCAGTGTTGTTTAAACTTGAGGGGGTTGGGTGTCTCAATAGGTTGTTATGCATCCAAAGCACAGTATCAGAACTGAGCGCGTCTGGTTGGAATCATCATGTCGTTTGCATATTCATTGAACAGATACTTCCCGATTTAAATCAAAAGTATTGAGAGCTTAAGAGGTGATGCAATTTCTTCATTAAAAAAAGAGCAAAGAGCGACACTGAGTTTCCAATGTCGGCTTCTCACAAGGTTCTCTGTAACAAACTGTCTGGAGGGTCAGGATAGTGATTTTGAAGCAATTCATCCGTCCACAAAAGGCTTTAGACAACTTTTTTTCTCAAATGCCTCAGTCCTCTTCAACACCTGCAGAAGACTTTAATGTAAAATAGGTTGAGTTCCCCTTTAAGTCACATAAGAATACGCTCAAAGTAATAATTCACGGTTTTCCCATTTTCACTGTATGTGCATTGCATTGTTCCACATCACACTTATGGAGGTTGCACACTGGGTCCTGAGTGGCTTCCAAACTGGCTGTGATGCCACATTATGTTACATGCAGATTTAATATGAGCTCAGAGACACTTTACCCCCTTCAGCAAATTAATGTAAAATAAACTGTGCACATAATTCTGCACATTAAAGCTTAAATATTCAAGTGGAGGAACAGTAAGCTAAACACATTTCAGAGTTGTGGGGGACTTTAAAAAATGTTGTTTCTTTTGTTAAGATACCAAAAAGATACAAAAAACTGACATTAGTATTAGATTTATTTTCAAACGCAAAACCCTCAGTTCATCATCATTCAACTATCAATGTTTAATGTTTCCATCCCACAGTCGTTGTTGAGCTTATGAGCAGCCCTCTGCTACATGCTGAACACCTACACACCATCCAGACACCCTCTTTGTGAATTACTGACCGTACAACAAAAACTACAATACAGTGTTGTAATGTGCAAGTTATGATTATTTATTTACACTAAAGCCGATCGATGTACAGAACAGTTTGTGTTGTAATTGTTGTAGAAGCACTTTATGGTGTTGTATTTCTAATGACGTTGACATTATTCCTTCAAAATAAATTGCATGAAACCAGAAAATGATATAGCACCTTTGGAATAATGCCGTGGGTCAAACAGCTGTGACCATAAGCTGTCTCAAACATGCATGTTTCAAATCTGCCGCTAAGATAGCTGAACGTTTTATTTCACCTCTTGTCTTAATCCAACTCAGTTGCAAATCCTAAATATTTACAGTACAGAGCATCAGTCTGTAGGTGTATCTGCCTTCGTCCTCACGGGCAGAGCTACTCCGTCTGGTTGCCATCTAGGGAAAAGCGTACGACTCCGCTGCTCTTCCGAGGCTCGGCTCTCTCCAGCAGTGGTGCTGGTGGTTCTCCTCCAGCAGCACCCTGGGTATGATGATGACCGGGTCGGAGAACCTCGTCCTTAGCGTCTCTAGGAGGCAGCACATGGTTAAGACAGCAGAGAAGAAGGAGACAGAAAGAGACACACGATGAGGCATTTGTCCCGGGCGAGCAACAACAAGCCATTGGGCGGAGCACCTGGTGACCGCTCATTTCAGAGGAGAATACCAGGCTTCTGTTTTAGTGCCCAGAGCTTAACACGAGACGAAGAGACGACATCGCTACGGGGGCCTGTTTGCTTATCACTAATATTACATACAAACTCCTATACACGCCATTGTGTTTCGAGAATACACATGTGAATCAAAGCTTCTTCTTCCTAACGAAGCATTGGACAGCTTTGCATTGAGATCAATACGGTTTAAATCTATACTTCGACCCATCCAGTAAGTCACTGTGACATTATGAACTCCAGGATGCCAATAGTGCAATGAGGGTCTCGGGGTGTACTGTGACAAGAATATCTACAAGATGCAATACACATTTGAATAAAGATAAATGATCAGCACAGGTCAGAGTGAAGATCATTAACATGCACTTACATAATGTCCGTTTGCACTGTGTGCTGCCAAAGCTTCCCTCATTCCACTCATACTCACCGCTCGTCTTTATATCCAAGCCAACACTCAAAGTCTAGACCAGATTCTTTTGAACGCAACGTCGGATTGCAGGTCCAACAGAAAACAGTGGCAGCATGCTTTAGAGACGACACAGTATGAAGCGTCCACCCGGGGATGGCAAGCTAAGATGCAAACGTGTGAGTGATCCGGCTCATAAATGAAGAAAATAGTGGTCTCCACCAATAATTATCAGTAGTTCAACGGTCATGCAGTTTGTTTTTAAAGGGCCAGTGTGTAGGATGTGGTGGCATCGAGCGGGGAGGTTGCTGGCACTTCCTCCGGGTGCCAGTCTCTAGGAACATGGCGGAGAAAAAGACCCGCGGATAGTTCCAAGCTAACAAAAACACATTTCAGGTGATTATACACTAAAAATATAGTTAATAATACAGTGATCATCACACATTTTGGTCCAGAATCATTCCTATAAAAATGCTGTTTCAATTCATCATTTGTCTTACATAACAAAATACAGGAACACAGTTTTAAACCACGGTGTGCTCCTGCTAATTCAAGTTTACTTTATTACTTTCCTCCCAGTGATACTTTGCCTCGCTGTAACCCGTCTGCTTTCTGAAGCTGGTGCTGCGTGCGCGTTGAAATCATAACGGGGGGGGAAAAGAAAGTCCTTATCGCTCAATGAAAATAAAGGACTGCTGACAGGGAAAGCATCCGTGGTTAAAACCACGCCCCTTGTCTAGTGGATTAATAATGCCCGGTCATCCTCAGTCAGTTTGACCGTGACAGACTTAATCACTATATACAGTATATTCCATCTCTGCCAATGGAACGCCCTAAATGCTAAACACTGGCCCTTTAAGAGTGGGTGTATCACAGCAGCTAACAGAGGTCCAAGGATGGCTGATGTCTGGACTAAATCTGGGGCCTCCTTACATGTAAGGTTCTTACATGTAGGATGACAGCAGCTAGTCAGACACTCTAGTGTCCATATGGAAGAGAAATATCCAGAAGGGCTGTGACCGGAGGAGTGGACCGGAGGTGATGCGGTGAAACAAACAAAATAATGTGCGACTGTAATAGAAAACAAAAGCAAATCACAACTCCATGAGTATGAATGGGAATGAGTGGCATTTGCGGCTCACGGTCGACTTTCCTTTGGTTGCTCTCGCGATTGATTACCTTGGATTGGGTAGCGCACAGCCCCACAGGTGTTGCTTTAGAGTCTGCACCCAGCCAATATCTCGGATTGGCTGGCAGAGCTGTATGTAGTGGTACTGTTTTAGCACAACCCTTCAAATGAATCAGAATGTCACTCATTAGCACACGACAAATTGGACACAGTATGAAGAAAGAACAATATGATCTCAGCAAGTGTAATATCACACATTTGTGGGTGTTTTTTTTTCCTTTTAGTTTTTGCATAAAAGAGTATAATTTGTACATTAACTAGGAGCCTAAGAAGCACATGACATCTTATTCTGGAATGAGGTTCTGGACGTCCTTTGACGCGCATGTTGCTTTACAAGTCGGGTGAGTTGTTGGAATATATTAGAGACACGATGCAAAAAATAATATATTCTTCAGTTCTCACACGAGGGCAACATGCGGGGCCTCGGAGAGGACGTCAGAGCTCATGCCAGAATGGGGCGCAGTTTTGGATAAGCATAGAAAGAAGTTGTGAGAGCAAGAAATTCTCTTCCATGTGGATGCATTCAATGTCGTCCGTCTCACAAAGACCAAGACAGGGACAGGAAAAACGCAGACAGATACCTGCAACCGCTCATCTTTCTTTTCTTTTCTTTTTAAGAAATAAAAGAAGAAGACACTGCTTTTTTTTGCATTTATTTGTAATGTTTCATTAAATATGAGCAAGCAGATAGAAACACAAGCACGTCACAGTCATTTGTAATCTTTTTTTTTGGCCCAATACATAACTTTCTTCATAACCATACTTTCTATCCTTATTTGCCTAATAGTCACAAAGATATAGCACAGGGTGTGTGGTGTGCTAACAGCTGTTTACATTGACCGCCTCTACAAGCCCCTCCCCCTCCCTTGTGTTACATGACAATGCCCCGCCCCCAACCAACCAAAGGCTGCAAAATGCTAACGAGTCGTCCATGATGGGGCACCTTAGGATGTAGAGATGGTGCAGTCATTCCACTCACAATGGAGAGAAGGATGCTGAGAAGCAGAGCTAATGAGAGCAGTGAGGTGTGTGTGTGTGTGTGTGTGTGTGTGTGTGTGTATGTGTGTATGGTTCTAATCCAAAAACAAGGAAAACAGTGATGTCTCTCTCTATGTGTGCTCAGTGAAATCACTCACATATTGACTCGCTATAATATACTTATATTTACACAAGAGAGGTTATAATTAGTCTTACGATACAACCTTTCCCCTTTTCTTCAACACATCTCCCTGAGGAGATTCAGATTCAACCAGAATTTAGGATTTGGTTGTTGGTATGTTTTGCAAGAAATACGACTCCACCGCGCTGAACTCGCCAGAGTTTAAATAAATATCCCAAACCTCACCAAACCTCACCAAACAACAGGGATAAAACAGCAAGTGATGAACATTGGAGTCACAAAACAGAAGCAGTCACACTTACCATCACATCATTGTGCCCTAATTGGGGCTGAATTTAAATAAAAGATGGTGTTTGTAACAGATACAGCTTATTACGTAGACATAAAAAAGGATAACACTTATTATCCTCGTGAACAAGTGGCAGTGAATGTATTAGGAACGTGGATCTGTGCTTCATCCATACGGCTCCCTCTTTAAAGGTTATGTGAAAAGCGCTATTAAGCAGCAATATGAGCTGTCTGCTATCGTCCCTTGGCAGGCTAATGATATTGGTTACGGTCACCCTCGGCAGAGCGCAGTTACAAAAATAAAAAAGGCCAAAAGGAAGTGTGCGTTTGTTTGCACGCTACTGCAGTTGCGTAACAGCGGTGAAGCCTTGCAGAGGGATCAGTCTTAGTTAATAAAGAGCCCACGAGAGGCGATTACACTGAGTTATGGCTATTGAGATCGACAGCGCTGCACGCTTGTGGGCTCGGCAGGACACTCACCCCTCTCTGTTCCTCAGAAACGATGTTCCTCTTCCGTTCAATGTCGTCATGTCTGCACGAAACGACTGCGGGGGAAACTGCCATTCAAATGGCTGGTGTTGGATTCATAATAAATGAAAATAAAATGCCGCTGTATGAATGGGCTTCGCATGAAGCAAACGCTGAATGGGATGAACACACAGAGCTCAGTTCACACATACTTTGAGCCCTGTGAGCCGTGAACAGAGAAGGTAGCAGGTACCGAACAAGCCGGGGATCAGACACTCATGACTAACCAAGCGGGACGTTTATCAAAGGTTTTCAGAGTTGTTGTTAATTTAGCAGGCGCAGAAATCATATCCAACGTGCCAATTTGATTATCTTTTCCTACAACAAACCCAAAAACTAGGAGGGGGAAAAAAGAAATCCATGATAAACTCAACAAAGCAATCTGCTCAGCTGATCAAAGCCAAGCCTTCAGAGTTGCTTGTCGGTGGACCCATGCAACGAGAGCCATCCATTGCATAGCCAGGCAGCCTGTAGCCATGACAACCTGGAGATGGAGGCGAGGAGAGTGGGGGCAGGGGGGGCATCAAATGGCGGAGGAAGAGGATGCTCCCGCCCACTCGTTACTATAGCGATCTAATATAGCATGAGGTGGGAGGAGCGATGACATGTCATGCCTAAAACCCCGACATCTTGTTATTATTGTACACACGTAGCCAGGAGGTAGTGAGAGAGGACAGAGAAGAAGGAGAGGATACGGAACAGAGGAGAGGAGAAGAAAGAGACCAGATGGGGAGAGATGAGGAGAACCTTAATTCATTTTGCAGCCTCTGTGTTTGCCGTCCCCCCCACCCCCAAAAAGAAAGGAATGAAAGGAGAAGTAGTGCTAAATGATTTTTACTCTTTTGCCTCAGCCAGTTTGTTGTTCATCTCTTTACTTTTCTCCTTGTCCCCCACCGCTGGCCGGTTCTCGAGCTGGTTCTCAGAGGCCGTCTTCTTGGAGCCCCTCAGCGCGGCGCTCTGCTTATCTTTGGCTTTCTTCGCTGGCTTGGTCGCCGCTGCGGCTCCGGGCCTTTTGGGCTTAGTGCGAAGGGCACTGTACCTGTCAACCTAAGGATGTCAGATAGTGGAAATGAGACTCCTGAGCTGGAACGCTCCATTCTGAAAACTAAAACTGTGCTGTGCAATGAGATGAGCATGTCAGGAATTTCACATTGCCCCTCCCTTTGATTTCAAACGATACGTCATAGTCAGAAAGGCGTGTTCTTACCTGTTTGATGGGGTCTATGTAAGGCTCGCTGTACAAACTGCGTATCCTCCTCCTCTCCAGGGCCTTGTTGTCCGCAGACTTCAGTGGGGCTTGGCCCTTGTATGTGGCACTGTAGCTGGTCTCTAGGCTGGTCTTCTCATCCGGTGGCAGGTACTGGGACCTGGCCCGGATCATCTTTGCCGGCTTCACATCTTTATAAGCCTTGTACTCAGTTCTGTGTGGACAGAAGGAAGTTAGGGTATCATAAGTAAGTGGACTGGGTCGTAGAGCTCAAAGACCCATCAATAACGAGTATCAATAAAGAGTCTTGACAGTAAGAGTGACAAGTTAACATTTTGTATTTATGTTAATGCTCATAAAAGACTAAATGTTTAGGACATATAGCTAGACAACGCTCTCATATTTGTAGGATAAACTTGAAGCTACAGCCAGGAGATAGTTAGCTTAGCATAAAGAGCTGGAAACAGGGGAAACGGCTAGCCAAAGAAACTCCAGTAGAGTCTCCGCTGGATGCTTTTAATGAAACATCGCAAATGCTGTTCCATTATACATTACATACTTCATTTTTTGTTTGTTTTGTCGCAGATAACTGTGGTATAATTATTTCCATGCCAATCAGTGATTATTTTGGGTCTTTGGTGTGTATATATACTGCTTTATTTTGTCTGGCACCGTCTACTGAAAAATGTCTTTATTTGCGCATCATCAAAGAGAATCTCTATTAAAAATAGATATCGCATTCATTGCAGACAGTGTGTGCATGTTGTAATCCGCATCCTGGAATAGAGGTGTGAAGAAGTGGCTCATTACGACTGTAGAGCGACGTATGTCAGAGGTACGGCGGGTGGGAGGAGGTCTGCACTGCGTGTGATTTTCTGTAGTCCTCAGACAGCAGTTCTGAAGAAGGTCAGCAGCATGGCAGGCTCACAGAGCCCTCTATCAGCGACTCTGCCCACATTATACACCTATGGGTGGGTGTACCACAGAGGACAAACAAATGATTCACAATAGAAAAACAATGGAACGATGGATCAGTTAGTTATCGGAGTGGATGAGGATTGTTTTTCTGTCTGTCAATCGATGTTGTATTGTTGTAAAAGAAGAAAACTACTGTAATTCACCTTACAGAAGAATCTGGACAGCTTTTCATAACAAACATTAGTTATTGTTGTGGAAAACAGATGGAGCTGAAGCATGCCTTTGGCTTCATAAGTTACTGCTTGGAAGGGTACTTAATCTTCACAAAAGGTCATCAGGTGACGCTTTAGAAAACATAAATCTGCCAAACCTAATATCAGAAGAAGAAGCTTTTAGTCTATCTGTCTATCTGGTAATGACTGAAGGCAACATTTATTTCTTTTAACTGATGTTTTTTTCAACAGCCATAAACAAAAGCAAATACATTTTCTCTTATGATAGAGCTGTATTTGCACCAATGTGGGCTAGCTCTATGGCAAATGCAACAATGGAATATGTCAGCCTGTAACAGCATACCATATTAATATAAAACTGTTAAAATTCCTACGAATGTTTCAAGAAAAAGGTGGCCCAAAAAAGGTGTTCCCTCTTTAATAAAAATTGTAATATGCAATATTACCGTGATGCTGCGGCTAATTACAAAGGAAAACAGAAAACAGCTCTGTGTTTCAGGTTAGTCAGATGACACCTATCGGGTCTCCCCTGTGCAGTCACAAACACGTACATTCCCCTCACGCAGCACAATTCACCGCAAGCGCTGAGAACCACGCAGTTGTCGCCAAGGTTCAGTGAAAGGTCTCCGTTCCCTGTGGCAACATCGGCAGGGCAGACAAGGCCAGGCTGCTGCACGACTGCCTCATTAGAAGGAAATGTAAGCCCAAGTCATCTGGAAAGACATCGCATATCAATAACTACGGAAATCCGCCTCAGAGACTGTGTGTTCCTGTTTAACGCAATTACATTTCAGGGACAGTTGTATTGATGTCTTGAACGTATTACCATGAGAAGGGGGTAATGAGAGAGCAGCTGAGTTGTCTGATTTAGCATCACAGGGTGAAAGCTGGGCTCCGACCTCAGATGTTCTTGAGGTGGGTTGTCATGGGTTAGCACGTGGGCGTGAAACGATAAACCACACTGAAAATGAGAGCGCCATTGTTCGAAGAAACAGAGCGCTCCATTTCGACGTGAACTATCGGACGGGAAAATGAAATGGTTATAATAAAAACTTCACATCGATTCGCAGAATTCTAAATAGCGCCTGTGGTGACAAAGATTACAATGAGACATGACACCTGTAACAATAAGCCGATGAAATACAAAATGTAGGCTAGCTAATGTGGCAGCGGGGTGTGGTTAGGCTCGGCTGCAGAGTGGGTGGAGCGGGGGGGGGGGGGGGGGGGGGGGGGGTTCAGGGAATAGTGCCGTGATGTGTAATCCGCCTCAGCTGGGGTCAATTAAACGTTTGTCTCTTCAGTATAAGAGTAGGTAGTGGCTGGAGAACGGGAGAGAGAGCGGGGAGCAGACGCTGACGTTCGGAATGCAGGACGGAACCGGAAGCGTGAAATAATAAAACCAGTTACTTGTGAAATACCGTGTGTTGCCCTCTTTTATCCGTTGCCGGAACTCACACTTGTTACAGCTAACATTAGGAGTTAGTAAGCAGCTAGCGTATAAACATGTTGTTAAATAAAGTGGCACACAAGCAGCTTTCACACAGCGCTTGGCGCTCTGCTGCTCCGTCTCGACGCAGTGAAAAGCCGCTGTGGAACCGCGTGTGCCTTTGGAAGTGTGCTTTGAGGTAGATCCTAAAGATAACATGCTAAACATGCTCACAATGACAATGCTAATATGTTGATGGTAACCAGGTATAATGTTTACCATGTTCACCATCTTAGTTTAGCGTGCTAGCTGATAACATGTCGCTAGTTAGCACTAAACACGAATTGCAACGTTATTACAGAACCGACAGAACGTCCCTATAAAACGGAATTTCCTTATAGTAGTTACTCCAAGTATATCATTTGACCAGCAATAAAGACAGCTGACATTTAAAAAAAAAAAAGCCTAAACTCTAGCCATCTCATCTTCCTAACTATATAATGTGTTCCCTTTAATCTAAAGCTAAATCAGCTAACATTTAGGCTGGGTTTTAAAACGAAACTGAGGCGTAAAGAGTCGTTTTAGGGTAAGCAAACTATTTATGACACAAAGGCTGGGGACAGTGACATGGCTGCTTTACACCGAGGAGAGGAGGAAGTCACACAGAGAGCTGTTACATAACCGGACTGAAGTCCATTTTCAATGCTCGGCTGGGCCAAGAAGCCACAAAGACAGGTTATGCAAACAATGTCCAGGCCAAGGGTCTAAAGCACTCACTATGTGACATCACAGGGTGTGTGTGTGTGTGTGTGAGAGAGAACGACAGAGAAAGAGGCAGATTGTGTGTGCAGACAGGTTCCACAGTGTGAAACACCGGTCAGTACTGTAACATTGCTCCTATTCATGGACGTATGACAATAAAGTCTGTGTCTCTGAGGTCAGTGTGTACTTGGTACTTATTTAACGAGCTTGGTTCAACCGGCATCATGTCACAGCTACTGTTACATACTGTACGTAACGGGCAGATTACTGCGCAACGTCCGCAAAACCAGCAGTTCAATGAGACGCAGAGGTACGAAGCTCACCGTTTCGGTTGAGTGTCGGGAAGGAGAAAACTAATTGGTTTAATGTCATAGAAGGTGATAGACCAAGTGCCTGTCATGAAAAAGATACACCTTACACCTCACACTACTCTTGTCTATTCCACCCAGCTTTATAGGTCTTGTCTTTGGGATCCTTCAGAATGTCAGAGTCGAAAGGTCACTGCCGCTATCAGAGCCATATCTGGCTTCCCTACGTCACTTTCCGGCATTCCAAAAATGGTAACTTACGTTCATCGGCTTTGAAAACAACAACATGCCGACAGCCATATTCCAACTGAATATGCTATCATACTGCCTATAATATTTATCCTTGCATTTGTGACTAAAGCCGCTTTGGATGGCTGACCCTGCTGACCCACCGCGGCGGAAGGGTTGCGCAGAGAAAGGCCTCGTCGCTGCAACCCAACCCTGCCGTGTGACAGGGGTGGAACCACGCCAGGGTACAGCACTGATGAGCTCCATGCAGCCCTACTATAACACGGCACAATCTGGAGGGGTTATGGGTGAAAAAGGATCAAAACGGATGCCTGCGAATTAAAACTGTCGGGCTGCACGAGCTGACCTTGACACATAAAAAGTATGATGACACGTTACTAGCAGGCCACGGAAAACCAGCCAGGAGAACATTTTACTCCAGGAAATAATCCTTTTTTGAGCTGATGCTATTGCAAATTATCACCAACCACAAAGTACAGTTGAGAATGTCCTTAACTCTTCAGGTGTTTTGTCACCAAAGTTGTTACAAATCTGTCCCTGTCCCATGTATAAGTTATGTGTTCGTATTTTCTTTTTCGGCACTTCCTGCCCTTCATGTGTTTCAGCCAGGGGATCGCAATGTCAGTAGGGTTCCTCCCCTTGGATCCACGAATGTCTGCACAAAGTGTCCGGGCAATCCATGCAGTAGTTGTTGAGATATTATACTCTGGACGGTGGATATACTGCACATGGTAAATGGTAAAATACATCTGCACAACTTCTGTACAGTTAAGACTGACGGTAACCACAGTGACTGGCTCTAATCCTACACCAGAGCTGGCTTCACATAAAGGGGCTGGAGTGCTTCTTTCCCAGTATTCCAGAGAATCAATCTGACCATAAGGGAACTGCAGCTTCCCTTCCGACCAGTGTTGTCTTGGTGTGTCAGCGGGTGAGGTCCTGGCTTCTGGTCAATACTCCCTGCGGGACCAGTTGGCCTTGTCTCTAACTCACGGCCTCTCTGAAGCTTCTCAGGCATCAGCTCGATGGAAACTATACTGTATTATACGCTGAGAGCTGGAACAGTGCATTCACAGTATGACAGGGGCTTGTGATAGGGTCACAAAAGAGGGCTCCCAAGTACATTTTTGTATTGCTAATTTGCTAATTTTGTATTGCTAATTTCCATTTGAAAACAACAACAAAAGTGTTGACTTGAGCATTTTTGTTGCACACTTTGTAATAAAGAAGTACAGAAAGGCAGGCTCTCAGTTTTTACCTATGGTGAGTTTAGTCAGAACTGCAGGTTTAACTGGGTTATCTTATGTAATCCATTTATAACCAGAATCAGCTCTGAAGACATTTCCCTGTAAATGGACTGTAATCACATGTGATAAATCAGATTAATTGGTTACATATGACAGTGAGCTTTAGCTGGTGGAGCTCTGCATTGATCAACACACGAAAACTGGATATCAGCAGACATTATAGTATTACATTTAGACAAGAATAGCTCCCACGCAACTACCCTGCCCTGTTTTTATTTTCAGGGAGCAGAAATGCAAATGAGTTACATACATTTTTTTTTTTCAGAATTGAATTTCTGCATTCACTCCTTGTCAGTAGGAACATGAGGCTTGGCTGACTCTAAGAGGATCCATGTACATTCCATAAACGTAACATTCAGACAAACTCCTTTTTAGTTGATGGGGCGTCCTTGTCTTGGGGAGGGACGAGTTCACGTCCGAGAAACTAAAAGAAGAATCTCCTGAGACCGTGCTGCTGTGAAAATGTTGAGCTGCAATACATGACGCAAATTAAAACCAAGTCATGCTCTCTCTCTCTCTCTCTCTCTCTCTCTGTCTGTCTCTCTCCCTCTCTCTCACTCTCTCTCCCTTGCTGTACTCACTGAACCTGCATTACCTGCCTCACTGTCGACAATGAAAATTCAAGTCATAATCCTTTATCCAATCGCCTCTTTGTATTAGTCTTTTATTTGACGCATCGCATAATTGAACAAATAATGCTGACAAGATGAAGAATGGCCTTTGTCTTTTACAGCAGCGCTGGTTGTTAAAAAAGAAGACACCAACAAAGACTCCAGCAGCTGCTGTCTGAGGCTCATTGACTTTTTTTTTATGCAAAAGAAAAAGAAGACATTTGAAACATAATGCAGCGAGTTGGTGGCGAGATGAAGGCTGGACGGGTTATGTGAGGGGGGATGTTGGTGGAAAATGCTGCACCAATTCAGGCAAAAAAAACACAGTGGTTGATAGTATCCTTTAGCATTTCCTGGGTGCACTGCAGAAAAAAAGCCATTGGGCTCTCTGCAGAAAAATACAAGTCTTTTCTTTTTTTTTAAACGGCAGAAAATAGAGCTGAGAGGAACAGGACTTCATGTGCAAATGAGCACAAAGAAATGGGGGGAAGGCTTTGAATAGACTGCGAATGTGGTTCCCTACTGAAAGTCCTGTTCCAGTCTATATATGCGCTGGCTAAATAGAGCTACTGTGCACATTAGTGCAACCATATCCCAACTGAGACAGGATGTTGGAGGCCAACAACGATATCTAAGTTGAAGAAATGGTGAGTTTTCTCACAGTCCAAAGGCAATCCATACTGATGGTCTCAAAACAACCTCCCTTGGGATAAATATGGGGTACCACAAGGGTCTGTGCTGGGTCCCTTTACTATTTACATTCCACATAAACAATAGTGTCATTCCAACACAGACTTGCAATAGCCATTTTTATGATGAGCCTTTTCTACAACTGTCTCAGGATTACAAAGAAATGTATTTTATTCTCAAGAACCCATAATTCCAGTTTGCATCTCTCTATAACTAACATCCGTTCACGTAATACTGCTAAAACTGAAATGGTTTAGTCTCATAAATATCTCTGAATTATGGCTTACTTTTAATATTGTGTGGAGCAATTTACACAGGAACTGTGAACAATATGATGCAGTCTGCTGGAGCACAATGCCAGATTAGCTGTGGATAACACAGAGGTGCACACTCACTCACAAGGCCAAATTGCCTCCCAAGTTATCATAAGGCCAGTTGCTGACGAGGATATAGCACTTTAGTTCTCAGTCCACATAAAACTAAATTATGCCTCCATCACCACTGAAATATTTAAACTGAATGTTCTCACAAAAACACAGAATCCATCTGCACGCCAGCGCGTCGTTCAAACCCGAGCCCGCTTGCAACCGGTGGGCCACCGGCAACGTTATCGACACTTCACTTGTTGAACTGACTTTGGCAGTTTAGATAACAGACACTCAAGTGTGCTGCTGTGGTTGCAGACATGAAAACTAACCACAGACGCTCGCCTCGTTCATGGACTCACAGATGGCTTCGGGCCCTCAGTTCGATTATTAATTTTAGATGACATTGTTTCTGTTTGTCATAGCCCTGGGATGTGATTCAACATTATCATGTGTCTTTATAGTGTCTGACATTTAGATATTATTGTGATGATATGATTGTACTGCGTTACTAAATTGTGTTAAATAATTCCAAGCAAATTGTAGTAAAGAAAACAAAACGTTTTTGTTAGATGTGAACAGTTAACTTTATAAATCAATATCGTGAATCAATTCATTTCAACAAAGTCGCCCAGCCCTAATTGAAGAATGTTTTGGGTTTTTAATTGCAGTTCTGTGTATTATAACTCTATAACAAAAAAGTGAGAAGAATGTGAAATACTTAAACACATGTTTTTTTGTGTGCATATCTTACATGTTATTGTGTGTGTGTGTGTGTGCAGTTTCCACACTGTAGGCACACTATCCATGATATTAACCCACAGTTGACCTGCTTCAAGTCTCCGCTGGCGGAGTAAGACAGAGAGCTGACTGGGCTTCTGCTCGTCACGGTGCAGTCATTCAATAACATGTGTGGGGGGAGGTTGTGTGGGGTGGGGGGAGAGCACCCTAGGCTGCACCCTAGGCTGCACCCTCGCTGACTGCTCAACAACAAAGGCACAGCAGCAATAGGCACCAAACAGCTGTAAGACTCGCTCACTTATCTCGCCCGGCCTCATCTTCACTGACTCAACATATCATTGGGCATCTTTTGTTGACAACGCTGTGAATCCGGTGATAATGTTTTACAGATCAGACTGTGCAATATAAAGGCCGAGATACGACTCTGCTGAAAGTGAGTCAAAGAATGAGATGCTGAATGCTTTGAAAATCCCCAAAACCCACAGATTACTGCAGCAGCGACAACAAAAACAGAACAAAAAATCCCCACAATATCTTACACTCGCACAACCAGCAGCCTTCCCATGAACATAAATGCAACCGATAACATCAAGGCACAGCTTTAAGAGGCGATGCATATGATGGGGACGTGCGTGACTTGATGCTCATCCATCCACCAGTCCCCATCATCTTCTGGAACATTGCATAATAGACAGAGATTACCCACATGGACCGAAACATCAACAGTCAATAATAAATCTTTAATTATTTATTGTTTTTAATGTTTACTCCCAGACAGGTCCCCCCACTTATTGAATGGTTATCCTCAAATTAATTAGGGGCCTTGTGAAAATTATTTGGGACAAATGGGATTCAGCAATGGGGAGGATTCGGCATTTAAAAAGAAAAAATGTTAAAGTGTGTCCAATAAAGTGCCAGTGATGGCTTTTAGTTCAAAAGTAAATAGCTGGAGTATTGGGTGTACAGGATCAACGTCTCATGCAACGTTTCGTTTTTTTGTTTTTTTTATGTGCCGACATGAGCAAAAAGTGCGCAACAAAAAACCCTTGGTTATTTTTAGAAAAAGATTGTGGTTTGGTTTAAATTAAGTATGTTTGTTATAACAAAATCAAGTTAAAATAAGTCAACGGTGACTTTTAGTTTCACACAGAATACACACAGCGGTCTCCTGAGTGAAAGTGCTGTGTTTGTCAAACCCACCTGTCCACCCCAATCACATTGACCTTGTCCCTCTTAACACCACGTCAGCTGACTTTCTGACAGGCGGCCCTGCACATCCTGGCTCACCATCCCAGGATGCATTTGTTTAGGTTTGCCATAACTTTGACAATGCAAACTCCATGTTTATTGTGCAATCCGCTGGCTGTGTAAAAACGCATTATTCTACTAACAAAGCAAGGTTTGAATTTAAGTAAACACACCTCAAAATTCTTTATTATGGCGATTGCATTTTTGTAGTGTTATTTCACTTTGTGTATTGTGGTAAATGGAAAATATTAATAATGATTATGAATAATGAATTGCTGTGTTTTTAAAATGCAACAACCTCTGATATTTCTGATAGTCAAGTGAATGAATGGTTAACACAGTATAATACTAATGTTGACCCCTATGACCCTTGGCCGCCTGAGGCCTCTGGACTCCAGTTTGGAAGACACCACATATAGGGCAATGTATGAACTCACTTGTACGAGCTGTCGGCTGTGATCTCCTGTTTGATCTGCCTGTTCACAGCATCCGCCGCCGCCCTCCCTTTGCCCTCTCCTTCCACCTTCAGGACAACTTTCTTCTGCCCCTCCTGCTTAATGGACTTGGTTTTCTTTTCCTGCCCCTGCGGGAGGTCTTTCTCCTGCACCTGGTCGGCGATAGCGCTCTTCTCCACGCCGCTGTCCGCTTCCGCCGGCTGCTTCGCGTGCCTGGACCGGTCCGGAGGCCGGTCGTCGGAGGGAAGCTGTTTGGGTATCCAGGGATGGTCGTACCTTTTCGGGATGGGCCAGGGTTTGAAGTCCTTCTGGTACTGGGTCTCGCTGTTGAACGGCGTTTCCGGTTCGTGGTACTCGTTCTTGGGTTTACAGCTCGGCTCCGGTCGAACTTTCCAGTGCTTAAAGTCCTCGCGCGACACCGAGCTGCACACGCGCTCCTCGGAGACGCACCTGCGCGGCGGCCGTGTTGTGGCGCGTGTCTCCGCGCGAGACGGCTGCGTTTCTATGGTGACCCGGCCCTGGGGAGGGCGGAGCGGCGGCTGCAGCTGGATGTGCTGCATCTCCGAGACATCCGTGTACTTGGTGAAGACCAAAGGCACCGCAATGTCAGCCTTGTCCAGCTGGTTCCATAAGCGGGCCATGCAGCACGCCCTGCTGATACAGGGCCACGCCATGGTGGGCCGGAGAGAGCTCCACTACAATACAATCTGCAAAATGAAGTCAAGATATGTCTCTGCACTCCTGGTATCCTGTCAGAAACAAGATGTCCGTGTGTCAGGTAGCACGGAAAGGATCAGAAGGCCGTTGACGTTAGATGGTATTCAGTAAATCCATTTTGCTTCTAAAATAGACAGAATTGAAGGATTTGTATATTAACAAAAACAACCTTGCTAACGTTTGCTGTGTGCCCGCTACGTCTTGCTACATCACTCCGCGGCATGGCACTGCAACGAAAAACAGCCCCGCCCGCCTGCTCAGCATCCCGGAGACACAGAGGGGGGTGGGAGTCAAGTCAGGGAGAATAAAGAAGAACTTCCGGCTTAGACTGCAGTCTAAAAGCTTTAATGGCGGTCTTTTGAAATTGTGTAATTTAAAAAGAAGTCCAAACAGCATAATAACTAGATGTAGCACATTGACTAATATATACTAAAGTATCTTCCCGTTGCATATCTGTAGCCATATACACCGAGGTCTGCTTTTATTTTGTAATGAGAATAGTCATTTCCGATGCAAAGCAGATTAACACAATGAGCTTGATGTGAACGGTGTGTTTTGTTACTGCGTGATGGTACAGGAGGAGCGACGTTCAGGTCCAGCTATCACTTTCCTTCGGTTTCCGTGTCAACGTTTGGTCATGAGAAAATAAGTAAATAAAAGATATATATTTTAGGAATAAACATAAAATAGTAGGATAACATTGCCAATCCCTATTGGACTTAATATAATTAATCATGAATAGAAAGGGATGGAAATTATGAAGTATAGTAGTAATCTTATTTGATTCAAAATAAATAAAATATAGCTTGCCAAAGCCATAAAAAAGGTCTGCATTGTTAAGTAAGCCACTGATTCATGCAAAAAAAAGCCTACTGGCAGACTGTGCCATCACATAGTAGAACACATGAATAATGCCAACTCATTACAAACCCCGGAGGCCCGTTTGGACTACGATTTCTAAGACATCTGACAAGCACATGATCTGAGCCGACGATTTTATAATGAAGGATGACAGCTAATGTTCAGAAGCAATCGCTCTTGCAAGCTTTACAGTGGGATGTTTTCTTTTGTGTAAAGGTCCGGTGTCTAGGATTTGGTGGCATCTAGCGGTAGGGTTGCAGCCGAATTAGACCCCCCGCCCCCAGTACCCAAACCCTCCCTCTCTGAGCATGTCAGAGAACCTGGGGGCATTCAGGCACATTTACACTGCAGTCAAGCCCCCAAATACAAGCTGCCACTATTTTTAGTTCACCAGATAATATCCATTGAGATTCAATCTTTTTTTTTGTGATGGTGATCTGGCTAAGCAGGCAGCAAAGTTAAACCTTGGGTCCAACGTCAATTTCATTACTACAATAATAATAATAAAAACAACAACAATACATGACAGAGTGAAAACTAAAGTCCACTCATCAACAGAAGACGTTAAAGAGAAAGAAAAAAAACCCAAAACAATTCTAAGTTCCAGGTGATTTTACACTGTAGGAAACATTGTTTTGACAATTTGATTCCATTTCTGCCGATAGCTCTCCCAAAATGCCACACACACGGTCCTTTAACTGCATTTACTTTAGTCGTGCATTGGTAAAATATTAACTGACTGGCTGATTATGTATTGAACGTTACAAGGTTTGTTCGTTCACATTCTGCAACACAGGGTTGCACAACTAAATGTGAATTGTGGTGCCTTTAGGCCTCGCAGGAAAAAACTAAAGACTTTTTGTATATATACGGAGCACGGAGGATGAGTTGAGGAGGCTCACTGAGGGAAGAATCTCTGTAGGCAGTGGAAAACCTCTGTATCGCGTGCAAGGTGGCAGCACGGGGTGAACAGGCTCTCGCTGGGGTGGGTTTTGTCTTTTTAATAGATCCTCCGGGTTCTACCTCACCTCACCGATATCACTGATGCTCTGTTGATGATGCTCTGGGTGGTTTTAATGACATGCTAAAGAGATCAAATGTTAATGAGGTAATAAAAGAAGACAGTCCCTGAATACATCATCAATTCCAAGGGCAACACTAAATGGAGTGGCAGTCAAACATATTGGCCCAGGCAAATGTCAATCTGACGGAAGCTAACGAGGGGAACCGATTGGAAGATGAACAGAAAGCGCTGTCTCCGTGTGTGCTGACTGGTGATGAGAGGCATGGGTGGCTCCCTCCACTATCGCCTGTCACCTTGTTTCCCCCCTTCTTCAACACCTTGGATAACCTTTTAACTGGTGTGTTATGCACAAACCTGATGGGCCTGCTTGACAAACCTATGCCTTTATCACTATCTGCACACTGAAGTGCAGTTACATGATTGCTCAAGCAGATGGGGCTGCCTTTACAGCCATACATTGAGCAATATATCACACAGTTATGCTAACCACCGACTGACTGAACAAATGAGCAAGAGCAACATAACATGGCCCTTTCCCTCTTCCACTGAGTTATTGCTTGCGGTTCATGTTGCAATGCCGTCCTGTGTGTGAGCACTCGCATTCCTTACGCGGCCAAAAGTCAGATAGCGATTGACAAATCAAATCCCATTTAGGGTTTCTGAGATAAGGCTGTAAATAGGAGGTGGTGGTGGAGAGGCGAGAAGGAAGAACTTTGGACCCGCTTTATCCTTCTTCTTCTCCAGCCACCGGCTGCAGCGCCTCGGTTTGCCTCTCTTCTTCTCGTGGAAGACATGAAGATTGCTTTCGCCCCCATGGAGGTGCCCCTGCACCGGAGACTGCAGACAGCCGCGGTGCTGCAGTGGGTCTACTCCTTCCTCGGCCTGGGTGAGTGTGCATGTTTGCATGAGCGTCCGCTGGAAACATCTGGAAGCCGACGGGGCGGTGCTGTTCATGGAGTGCACATCAATGCAGTTAGTCTTTGTGTCCTTATGGCCGCTGTTGGAACATGTCGGCCCGGCCACTCGTGGGTAAAATGTAAGTGAATGTGAGAGATAGAGGACTGCTCTAAACAGTGACATAGCTGGAAGCAGGCCATGACCTGAGCCTGCACACTAAAGAGTGCCCTGTCAACTGACCTCAGGTCACATTGTGTGTTATTCAGAACACTTACTATTTCACATGTTATACACATGAATGTGTCCACCTAGTGTATTTGTTTAGCTCTGAAAGACCAGGTGTTGTATATCTACAATGTTTGGCTGACATCCCTCCACAGTCCTGTCACATTCCAAAATGGACGTTATTTCTTCTCAAACAACACAAAGTGATCCAGCACGAGGCGTTCAGGTGACTCCTGTGTGTCCTGTGTAGTCAGCGTGTTGATAAATCAATATACTTAAGATCAAATCTCACACCATATCGTTTTCTTTTACTGTTATTTAACCGGAATCATCATCATCATCATCATCATCTTCGCTTTAGGCAGCAATGATAATGACTTGCAAGCAACATAAACAGATAACTAACTATGCCACACAAGATGAAACGTTATAACATGACAACAGGATAACATTTCTAATACAACCATGTCAAAAATGTCATCTTAAAAACAACTCCTTAAACAAGCCAAGAGCTGCCCAAGAAATAACAAAGACCATTCCAAAACTTGAAATGTACAAATCAAGATGTTCGATCTAATTGCACATCGGCAGAGAGGGGACTCACACCCCTTTTGTTCCACTAAAACAAAACAAATTGTACTTTTTCACCACACATCCTTGCAGATAGTCTGACCAGACCATCACCTGATGCGAGTGATCATTTAAAGGAATGGACGTGGTGTTGTTGGATGACTGAGAATGGATGAAAAGCGCAACAACCCTGTTAAATAAAAGATAACATTGTACTGACATCACACCATCAGCACGGCCCTGCTCGCAGTAACCACCGAACCCACTCGTGACGTCATCCTGTGACAGCAGACCCGAATGCTGCTGATGCAGAGCGGACGTCAGCTCAACACATGATCTAGTAACACTCCGTACAGTGTGTTTTTGCATTCGGCGTGCCGGATCAGGGTGCACATGTAATCCACTTGTTAACGTGTGTGTTCAGTGCTGCTGCTCATGACCCTGCTGTCCTCTCTCCTCAGCACCCACCTGCATCCTCCTGTTCCTGTACCTGCTGTTCACCCGCTTCTGGCTGGTCAGCGTGCTGTACGCCGTCTGGTGGTTCTTCGACTACGACACCCCTGCACGTGGAGGCCGCAGGGTGTCCATGGTGTGCGAGCTCAAAATGTGGAAATACATGCGGGATTACTTCCCCATCAAGGTGAGAGTCTGACGCTGCATCGCCGTCAGAGAACAAAGCTGTGCATAAACATTAGTGTCAGAGAACAGGACATCAGGACATCTGCTCTGACAGTTCAGTTGATCTTATCTCTGATCTTCATGCCAGCAGCAGCTCTTATCTCTGTCTCCGTAAGCAAATAAACGGATGCCTGACCACTGTGTTCCCTACAGTCATGTACTGTCAATACTGTGTACAAACACCCTCCTTAAATCCTCAAGAGCAGACCTTTATTGTTGTCTTTATGTATTTGACTTACCTTACATTTTCTCTGTCAATACTAGACTCAGTTTTGAGTACTAAAATACTTCCGCAAAATTACATTCTCAAACAATTAAACTGCAGTCTCAATAGCTTTTCGAGGGCAACGTATTTTCTCCCGGATTGTGAAACAAAAACACGACACAATTACTCAGAAAGGTTCTGGCAACAAAACTATTTGGTTAGGTGGAGTCACCTTTTGATTTTCTATGTTATTTAAGCTACGGATGTAAATTTAATCACGGTAACGTTGACTTTTGGTTTCACGTGTGACACACAGTGTGCGGTGGCCTCCTGGGGGAAAGTCCTGTGTTTGTTTGATCCAACCATCCACCACAACCTCCTCACGACACTGACTTCTGCGGACTGCGATTATTTGTGATACCAAAAACAAATGTTATCCCAGAGTAAATAAATTTGAAGTAATTGAGTTGTATGGGGATGTAATTTGATCATGCCACAGGCTGGTGACACATTTTTAGGAGCTTCATATTTAGCAGACAGATATGAGAGGGTTAAATCGATTAATCTTGCTCTAAAAATTGGCAAGTGTATATTTTCCAAAACAGACTTTTAATCTTGAAGTAGATCAATTTTCTTTGAGTGATTTTGCACAGACGCTGCAGCAAACCAGAAGTAATCCAGAGGCTGATAGTTCAGCTTCACAGGTACCTGGAGAACCTTCTTGGTTTGTAGGGTTGGTGTTGCAGTCTGTTGTGTCCCTCTTGTGGTCAAACACCTGTAGTGCATATGATCTGAAGTACATCCCATGACCAGCTTTTGGATCTTAAAAAGCCCAGCACTTTAAATCAGAGCGAATGGTAGCGCGTGACGTTGGGGTTTTCAAAGAAAGAAAAAATAATGCAGAGCATGTGGTTGACAACATCCTCTTCATCCCATGGGTTTACATCCTGCCCCCAGGCACCTCTGATACTTTGGACTGTGCCGATAAGACAAGCGCAACAACAACGGCTCCACTAGCGACCTCTTTGTTTGGAAAAGACGAAGTCAAGAAAAGATCAAGAAAACGAGATCCGATTGGTCAAAGCAACCTGCCACGTGAGATAGTCAGACTTATTTGTGTCTCTGAAGTGGGTTATGTCCCTGCGTGCACACAAGTTATCCTTTGCAGCCATAAAAGATAACGCAGTGATCCGTATCAGCCTGTTTAGCTGAACTATCTGAACTAATCAGATTCTGTATCTGTGTGAGCAGAGAACACGATTCAGTAGACTCGATGAGACGACACACCTTTAACATCTGGATGATGCAGAAATGTAATCTATTTTAAATATGGAAATGCCACTACTGCTCCTATCATCACAGTAGTACTTTATTTATATACAGTACTTTTATAGACATAGATCTTCATCTGGAAAAACGAGGACAATAGGAGCAGTAACACCTACAAACAATAATAATAATAACAATAATATTATTATTATTAATAATAAAAATAACAGAGGTTCGTTTAATAAGGGACTTACAGCAGTGAGCACCATAGATCACAGCACCATATAATAATAAAAGTCAGGAGAAGACTGGCACAGAGGTGATAATATACTAATACATTGAGTAAAATGTATCATAATAATACTGTCTTTTAGTATTTAAAAGTTGATATTCGGATATATGGAAGACAAATAGTAGGGACAGCTGACAAAATAATGCAACACTGCAAACTGCAAGAGTTTGACACCTTTCTGACACAATCTCAATTACAACACAAAATAATACGCTTTGTTGTTGTTGTTGTTGTTGATGATGATGCTGTTGTTGTTTTGAACTCCTTCTTGATATTCTGTCCACCCCTGAACCTGCATGTCGCAGTCAAATTGGTCGACAGAATACATGTTGAGCAGAGACAGTGAGGGAAGACATGCAAATTGAATAGTCCCTGTTTACATGCTTTATAGCCCCGTAAACAAAGTTTTTGACAAGCCAGATTAGTTATTGGATTATTGCATCAGTCTCTCGTCAGAGAGCGCGCGCGTGTCCGCATACATCAGACAAAGAATATTGTGTCTAACTTTCTGTTTTTTTTGTAAATCTATTTTAAATTCTCTCAAGGTAAAGATAACGGTAATTTCCAACAACCGAGGCCTCGGGAACGTCTCACATCCAGTTGAAAGTGAATCATCATCTGACTGTATGCCTCGTTAGGGCCGACACAAGGACTCAATGTGCGCCTGAAAAGAACCAGTGTCCTCCATGCGGCCCAATGCGCTGTTATGGGTGCGTCTCTGCCCACCGTTTCTAAAGACACCGTCACCAGCTGATGTGTGATCCACCAGAATGACGCAACACACATTTAGACAGGACCAACTCCGAGCCCGGGGGGCGGGGTCTGTGATTGGTCACAGAGCACAGTCCTTGTGTTTGTAAACAGCCGGTCCTCCTCATTAAAGGGCCAATGATTGACTCTGGGAAAGAAAACAATCTAAAAGTTCAAAATGGATGAACACTTTCTATTCTAAAATATATTTATGATGCGTTATCATCAACGGCATCATTTCATTATAAACTAGTGGTAAATATTCATAATGTTTTATAACAATATACACATTTTATATTGACTTATAAGTGTCAAGTGTATCATAATACTTAATAATCCATATAGCGCTTTTTAAGGAACTCAAAGACACTTTACATTTATACACCGTAGACATAGCTAAGGGGAGCAATGCAATCGTCTTGCTCAAGGACACATCGACTAGGGCGGAGATTGAACCTCCAACCCCCTGATTGATAGATGGACCTGCTAACCACTGAACCAGTCGCCCCACTTCATAACCCATATTTTTATTATATAATCTTATTTTGTAATGCATCATAGTGGGATTAGAACGTGGTTAGGGTGGATCATTTAATAAGTTATTGTTTAACCGTTTTGTGTACATTTTCTTTCTTTACTTTAAGCAAACAATGAATGACTTGTAATAATATCATAATGCATTACAAACAGATTATACTCTATTTCAAGTATGGGAAAGTGTCTGCCAGCAATTATGAATTATTATATTTGACCTTCAGTGAACATAACACGCTTTAATATGGGTACTAATCGTTGTTGTAAAGCATTATGCATACTTGTGAATGCTCCTGACTATAAAAATACGATGCAATAAGCAGATTGTAACACATTATGAGTATAATTTCAGTAGATTATAGACATTAGGGAAGGTGTTGCCTCCCTGTCCCCGAGGAGAGAGAGTGGCTCCCTGATAAGGGCTGTGCATGTGGCCATAAGAACAGCGGGGCCTTGAAATATTAATCTCACAAAAAGAGATGCAAACAGTGAGGGGAGCAGATTTGTTGTTCACACAAGTCAGCACAACACGGGCTGCAAAAAAACAAACGGCAGCACACAACAAGCGACTTTTGAGTCTTGGCAGTGACCTTTGGTGCCTCTCACTATCTTCTAGTTCGGGACCGGTGGAGACACGCACACAGCGCTCCGTGGCGTATCTTATCTATACTCCTTTAGAGCTGATTATCAATAAACCATCATTTCTGACTCTACATATTATTAAATTTCTCCACATATTACTACATTTCCAAGGATTGACTGCACCCCCGACGGCTTGTCCACCACTACAATGGCCTTACCTGCTAAACATACAAAATCCTCTGTGTTAAGTGTACACTCTTTGGAGTTCCTGCCCAGGGACAAACAAATAGTGTTTGGTACTGTTCCAGGGTCAACACCTGCACATCACTTTTTATTTTTAAATACATTAGAAGAGCTCGCTCAGATTTATAGAGGGATCTAATATAATAATATGAATAAGTATGTTCTCTTTTGTCTAGAATCAGAAGTTGTATAAAGCCTTTTGCATTTCCTGAGGGAACTGTGTGAAATCTGATGCATGTCCTCAAGTGATGTCACTTGAGTCAGCGTCGGTGGAGTCGACAGACTACAAGTTTGATAATGGAGTTAGACCAGACCTCTGTAGCTCTGTGTAGTGTCAAGTGTGTCTTACAGTATTCTGGTTCTGAATATTCTTCATAAAGCAGGAGGGATGCGAGTGGATTCAGAAGACTGTCAACCCTGTCCGCTCTTTTAGGATGAAGCAGATG
This sequence comes from Cyclopterus lumpus, assembly GCF_009769545.1. Lineage (NCBI taxonomy): Eukaryota > Metazoa > Chordata > Actinopteri > Perciformes > Cyclopteridae > Cyclopterus > Cyclopterus lumpus. The sequence goes on from NC_046979.1 coordinate 19,865,418, forward strand.
ATCACAACTTATTCAAAACCGGTTATGATCGATATTCAGACACATGGTTTTCTTTTCAATTCCCAGTTGGTGAAGACGGCTGACCTGGATCCCAGGCACAACTACATCCTGGGCTTCCATCCTCATGGCGTGCTGGTGGCAGGAGCCTTTACCAACTTCTGCACCTACACCACAGGCTTCAGGCAGCTGTTTCCCGGCCTCACCAGCTACTTGCTCATGCTGCCCCTTTGGTTCAGAGCCCCGTTCTTCAGAGACTACATCATGTGTGCAGGTGCGGCCCTTTCAATCATACTCGATCCGATTGACCATACGTCTACCTCCTACATTCAACTCAGTCTATGGCTAGATAGTGAAGATGTTATCCTCAATTCTGCGAGAAAAAAATGTACTCTATTTTATAGGATACAAGGTATTATTTGATTCATCTTGACTTCTTATTTTCTGTTATAACACTGCAGGTCTGATTCCCTCGGACAAAAAGAGCGCCAGCTATCCACTCAGCAAAAAAAGGGGCGGTAACGCTGTGGTGATAGCAGTGGGTGGGGCCCCGGAGGCCCTGGATGCCCACCCTGGGACCTACACTCTACTATTGGCTAAAAAGAAAGGCTTCATCAAAATGGCGATGGAGCACGGGTGAGAGCAGAGAGCCCTTGGGGGAATGAGGCAGGTTTTCTGCTCAATACAGTTAATTCTCCAAGGTCTTATCGCTTGTGATAAAAGGATCGCGTCCATTCATTTTATGTGACTTGCAGCTTGAGCGTGGCATCTTGAAACAGAGGCTTAGTCAAGCAAATTGTGTGGAATTTCCTGGTAAAGCACGCAGTCCATTATGAGTTTAGAATAAGGAACATCAGTGAAACATTTAAAACACGGGACAATGTTAGTTAATCAATAAAACAACCTTTTCATTCAAATTGGTTTTCTTTTCTTTTTGCAGTGCTCATCTGGTGCCAGTCTTCTCCTTTGGAGAAAACGAATTGTTTGATCAAGTGGGAAACCAAAAGGGGACCTGGCTTCGATGGTTACAGGAGCGGCTGCAAAGAATCATGGGTATCTCCCTGCCTCTCTTCCACGCACGTGGCATTTTCCAGTACTCCTTTGGTCTCTTGCCCTACAGAAAACCCATCAGTACAGTAGGTGAGTGTATCAATCAGGCACCTGCAGTATATCAAGTAAAAGATGCATAAGACTTTGTCTGGCAGGGGACAACCTCAGCTATATTCATATACGCTTGTGTATTTCACAAGCTACAGTTGATTTTGGCAAAAGCATGTAATGTCACCAAGTTGGCTAAGAGTGATACCAGTCTGATCGAACTCAGGTTTTTAGATAAAAGGCATCCAACAATATTACAAACTTTAAAGTTCACTGACTGTGTGTGTGTGTGTGTATGTATGTGTGTGTGTGTGTGTGTGTTTTATTTCACCTTGCAGTCGGGCGGCCAATTAGGGTGGAAAGGAATGAGAAACCATCGGCTGAGGAACTTGATGCCCTCCACCAGCTGTACATGGACGAGCTCAGCAATCTGTTTGAGGAGCACAAAGGCAACTACGGAGTGGATAAGGACACACAACTGAGTTTTGTCTAAACTGGACCGATGACGAAGTGGATTCGAATGCATATTTATTTGTGAAGCTCTGGTGCTGCAGGCTCGGAGAATTGATTAGCTCTCCAACTGGCCTGTTAATTAATGTGAAATAAACTGTTGATACGATGCTGTATCAGTTAAGGGAGCATCCAACGACCATATGAGAGAAAAGCAACCACAATCCACATGCTTATGTATCCATAACTGAGACCTTGCTGTTCATTCAGACTGCTGTCGGTGGCCAGGGCAGACGTTTTCATCACCATCTCCCAGTGGTGGCAACAGTCTGGGGTTTGGGCCTTTGTGCAAGACCTGAAACTCTCTCAGAGTCAGAGGTTGTATTTGGGTTGCAACATCATATGGGAGACACTGTCAATGATTTCAGGGTTTGGTCTCTGCTACAAACAGGGAAAATTTAAATATTTTATACAGTACTCAAATGAATGGTTTCTCTTTTGTTTCTACAATATGGCCTTGAAAGATTGAAGGAATAATTCCACATTTCAGTGTTGGGAAGTATGTAACTACATTTACTCAGTTCCTGTGCTTAAGTACAATTTGACTTTGTTGAACTTTACTTGAGTATTTCCATCTTCTGCTGTAGTTTATAGTTTCAGGTTGTGATTCCTTAACATAAAAGCAGTTCCTTGTCACATTTCTCATGATCATGAGTTGTTAGCAGTTCCATTAAACACAACTTTCCCCTCTCAACGTCTCTCCTGGTTTTATTTCCATAACAGTTTGAGTTTGATTAGTCCAACAATGAATACAAATGTATGGTAAGGAACTTTTTTTTTTTCTTAGTTCCTCTCCCATTAGTCATCTCACCCATTTATCATGTGACTTTGAGGGGGCGTGACCCCTAGGTTTGGAACCAACAAACTAGTTAAAACTAGTTGCTGGAGTAAAATGCTGCTTGATAAAGTTGCTCAATCATATCTTTAGTTGACACATGAACCTAGCAGCAGAAGGCTGTTAGCATAGCTTTGTGAACTTTAGAGCTACTGGTAAGCAGATTAATGTTTGGACAGAACCAGGCTAGCTATTTCCCAGTTTTTAAGGTATGCTAAGCTAACCATCTTCTGTTAGCCTCTGGCTACAGATAAGTCCGTTGAGCAGCCGGTTAGCTTAGCACAAAGACTGTAGACTTAAAGGGGGAACAGCTCGCCCCTGTTCAAACATAACAAAATCTGCCTACCAGCACCTCTGAAGCTATACTCTTCACAGTCTTTGTGCTAAGCTAAGCTAACTGGATTTCTGCTTGGCATGAAATAAAGTAGGGTCATGAAACCTGCTCAATGACACCATTACGTGTCTCATTTATTGTTTATAAGCTCTAAATTCCACATTGAAAGTTGAGTGCCTGCTTTTGGATCATGTTTCCAAATGATAAGATCGTCTGTGAACTTTGGCACAAACCTTTTATATGAGATGGCAGCGTTCTGATATTTCCAAATGAAATGACCTTTCAACACAAAGTCTGGACGAGGTGTGTGTGTGTGTGTGTGTGTGTGTGTGTGTGTGTGTGTGTGTGTGTGTGTGTGTGTGAGTGTGTGTGTGTGTGTGTGTGTTGGGCTGATTAAAATGCTGACTAAAAAAAAAGCCTAGCGGCAGTACTGTGATGCACAGAGAGAACAAATTGGGCAATTAAGAAAGAAAAAAAGCAGTCACTAGTGACGTCTGTGTGGTGTGTCAGAACTGGAATAGAATGGCTAACCTGTAAGTCATATCTTAATGTCTCACATCCCACAAAGCTGCAATCTTAACATTTATATTTCTCAATGAACCAGGGTTTTGCGTTTTAGAGACATTGGTCATTATATTAATGTTGGCAGCGCCATTGGGATTTGTGGCCATTGGGATTTGTGGGGAGGTCATCTGTCACATTGGGTCTGCTGTTTGGACAAAAGTGCTCCTCAGTCAATAATTGTCTTGTCTCAGATTCCTCTCGGATTGAGTGTGACTGGTTTGTCGGGGGAACAACAACATTGACTTATTTTTCAAGACAGTGGTCAAGGTACAAAAGAATCAAGGCACTGTGTTCACAGAGTCCTTTGGGCTCATATCTTATCTTGGCTTTTTCTGAAAGAAAAAACAAAACATATATGGAGTTCTGCTACCGCTAAGTCATTATAACATATATATATATATAAACTGTATATACAGCAGTGGCTTGATATTATTTACTTTTGTATGAAAGGTTAAACAAATTATAAATTATACGCGGACAAACAAAAAGACAGCTTATTGAGTTCTTAAATAAAACAACAACAACAGGAAACAAGCTATCATGGCAATAAAAATCATATCTATAGATGATTTGGTATCTTCAGATACAGTATGCTTCACACATATGGAACACTACAACAACAACTGCAAACAGGTTGGATTAATTGGGGTGTTGCACTAAACTTAAACTAGACTTGAACTCATCGCAACAAAATGGGACTTTGCCAAAATAACCGTTTGAACCCGAGATAACAGGAAAAAAGCAAAAAGGGATATCAGCGGTGGATTGCTGAGACTGTGATGTAAATGTGCATGATTTTATGGACGATGGCCTAAAATGGTTAGACTGATATTTCCCAACAGCAGCCCAGTCGGTTTCAAGGACTGTGTGGCCGATTTCAGCAAAAAGCAGTTAAGATTCTTGAACCCGGTGCCACCAGATCTGTGCTATCAGTTCAACCTTTTTGGGATGAACTTCATTCGATACAAAGTGCAAAGACAAATTAGATTTTCCAGTAGAGTATTGAATTTGATAAAGTCATAGGGGTGAGGACATGGAATGGGGAATGAGCTGGGAAATGACTAAGACTTGAGGCAAATTGGTTCTGATGGTGAGGATCATAACCAGTGGAAGAAAGTGACTAACTTTAAGTTCTCCAGTTTGAAGGTACTTGTACTTTCTTTTTCATATTCTACTTCACTACATTTCAGAGAGAAATGGTACAATTTTTACTCCGCTATATATTTATTTGCCAGATATAGTTGGGTACTTTTTAGATGAATCGTTTTAAAGGTTTACCTTTTTGGCTTGTGGCCTTGTGCTAAAAATGCCAATCTAGTTAGGGTCCTTTGTCACATTTAACGAGTTGTTTTACCAAAAGAGAACTTCCATCCATCCATTTTCAATACCGCTTATCCTCATTAGGGTCGCGGGGGCGCTGGAGCCTATCCCAGCTGACATAGGGCGAAGGCACCAAAAGAGAACTTCTCAGATGATTTTCTTTAAATAATGATCCAATATTACACAACCCTTTTTGATCCTTAAAGTATATTTTGCTGATAATACTTCTGTACTTTAGGATTTTAAATGCAGGAATTTACACTTAGAGACTTCTCGAGCCAGCGGTCGTACAGGTCTCTTGGAGATATCTCCTGCTAGCGGCCGTACATGTCTCTTTGTCTCTTGGAAACATCTCCAGCCAGCGGCCGTACAGGTCTCTTTGTCTCTTGGAGACATCTCCAGCTAGCGGACGTACAGGTCTCTTTGTCTTTTGGAGACATCTCCAGCTAGCGGACGTACAGGTCTCTTTGTCTCTTGGAGACATCTCCAGCTAGCGGACATACAGGTCTCTTTGTCTTTTGGAGACATCTCCAGCTAGCAGACGTACAGGTCTCTTTGTCTCTTGGAGACATCTCCAGCCAGTGGCCGTACATGTCTCTTTGTCTCTTGGAAACATCTCCAGCCAGCTGCCGTACAGGTCTCTTTGTCTCTTGGAGACATCTCCAGCTAGCAGACGTACAGGTCTCTTTGTCTTTTGGAGACATCTCCAGCTAGCGGCCGTACAGGTTTCTCTGTCTCTTGGAGACATCTCCGGGTAGCGAACGTACCTGTCTCTTGGAGACATCTCCAGCTAGTGGCGGTACAGGTCTTTGTCTCTTGGAGACATCTCAAGCTAGCGGACGTACAGGTCTCTTTGTCTTTTGGAGACATCTCCAGCTAGCGGACATATAGGTCTCTTTTTCTTTTGGAGACATCTCCAGCTAGCGGTCGTACAGGTCTCTTGGAGACATCTCCAGCTAGCGGCCGTAATTGTCTCTTGGAGACATCTCCAGAGACATGTACAGGTCAATGTCTCTTGGAGACATCTCCAGCTAGCGGCCATACAGGTCTCTGTCTCTTGGAGACATCTCCAGCTAGCGGCCGTACAGGTCTCTTGGAGACATCTCCAGCCAGCGGCCATACATGTCTCTTTGTCTCTTGGAGACATCTCCAGCTAGCGGCCGTACAGGTCTCTGTCTCTTGGAGACATCTCCAGCTAGCGGCCGTACAGGTCTCTTGGAGACATCTCCAGCCAGCGGCCATACATGTCTCTTTGTCTCTTGGAAACATCTCCAGCTAGCGGCTGTACTTGTCTCTTGGAGACATCTCCAGCTAGCGGCCATACAGGTCTCTATCTCTTGGGACATATCCAGCTAGCGGCCGTACAGGTCTCTGTCTCTTGGAGACATCTCCAGCTAGCGGCCGTACAAGTCTCTGTCTCTTGGAGACATCTCCAGCTAGCGGCCGTAGAGGTCTCTTGGAGATATCTCCAGCCAGCGGCCGTACAGGTCTCTTTGTCTCTTGGAGACATCTCCAGCTAGCGGCCGTACAGGTCTCTTTGTCTCTTGGAGACATCTCCAGCCAGTGGCCATACATGTCTCTTTGTCTCTTGGAGACATCTCCAGCTAGCTGCCGTACAGGTCTCTTGGAGACATCTCCAGCCAGTGGCCGTACAGGTCTCTGTCTCTTGGAGACATCTCCAGCTAGCGGCCGTACAGGTCTCTGTCTCTTGGAGACATCTCCAGCTAGTGGCCGTACAGGTCTCTTGGAGACATCTCCAGCTAGCAGCTGTACTTGTCTCTTGGAGACATCTCCAGCTAGCGGCCGTACAGGTCTCTATCTCTTGGAGACATCTCCAGCTAGCTGCCGTACAGGTCTCTTGGAGACATCTCCAGCCAGTGGCCGTACAGGTCTCTGTCTCTTGGAGACATCTCCAGCTAGTGGCCGTACAGGTCTCCGTCTCTTGGAGACATCTCCAGCTAGTGGCCGTACAGGTCTCTTGGAGACATCTCCAGCGAGCGGCCGTACATGTCTCTTTGTCTCTTGGAGACATCTCCAGCTAGCGGCCGTAGAGGTCTCTTGGAGATATCTCCAGCCAGCGGCCGTACATGTCTCTTTGTCTCTTGGAGACATCTCCAGCTAGCGGCCGTAGAGGTCTCTTGGAGATATCTCCAGCCAGCGGCCGTACATGTCTCTTTGTCTCTTGGAGACGTCTCCAGCCAGCGGCCGTACATGTCTCTTTGTCTCTTGGAGACATCTTCAGCTAGCGACCGGCCGCTGGCTGGCCGTCTTGGAGAAGGCCAGCCAGCGGCCGTACATCAGTTCTCTGTCCACCTTGGCGTTTTGGTGAGTTTCTGTGTGGTGCCAGCTGGTATAGACTCAGTCCCTGTCAGAAGCAGGACCTGGAGGCTTGCACAGGGGGCAGCCTCTTTGCACTTTCACAATGCAGACCTCTGAACTCACACTCTGGTCGACCGATGCGTTCGGTGCCACTGTGACGAATGCAACACCTCCCCAATGTGATATCAGGGCAATGCAAATAGATTTTGTAAGAGATCCTTTCTTTTTTGGCCACATGCACCGTTTGACAGCTTGTGTTATCCAGGCTTCAAACACTGCCATCTTCTCAGAGTTCAGATATCAAAAGATATCATAAGTTGAACTGTAAATAACTGATTACAATTCGAAAAATGTATAGGAAAGCTCTCACAGTGTGACACGAGAAAAGTGTCCATCCAAACAACTATGTCCCCACGGGTAGATAATGACATGGCTTTCTCACAGCAGAGTGGGACACACAAAGTCCCAGCTAGCGGCCGTACTTGTCTCTTGGAGACATCTCCAGCCAGCGGACGTACATGTCTCTTTGTCTCTTGGAGACATCTCCAGCTAGCGGCCGTAGAGGTCTCTTGGGGATATCTCCAGCCAGCGGCCGTACAAGTGTCTTTGTCTCTTGGAGACATCTCCAGCTAGATGTAGACAAAGAGACATGTACGGCCGTACATGTCTCTTTGTCTCTTGGAGACATCTCCAGCTAGCGGCCGTACAGGTCTCTTGGAGACATCTCCAGCCAGCGGCCGTACATGTCTCTTTGTCTCTTGGAGACATCTCCAGCTAGCGGCCGTACATGTCTCTTTGTCTCTTGGAGACATCTCCAGCTAGCGGCCGTACATGTCTCTTTGTCTCTTGGAGACATCTTCAGCTAGCGACCGTACAGGTCTCTTGGAGACATCTCCAGCTAGCTGCCGTACAGGTCTCTGTCTCTTGGAGACATTTCCAGCTAGTGTCTCTTTGTCTCTTGGAGACATCTCCAGCTAGCGGCCAGACATGTCTCTTTGTCCCTTGGAGACATCTCCAGCTAGCGACCGTACAGGTCTCTTGGAGACATCTCCAGCCAGCGGCCGTACATGTCTCTTTGTCTCTTGGAGACATCTTCAGCTAGCGACCGGCCGCTGGCTGGCCGTCTTGGAGAAGGCCAGCCAGCGGCCGTACATCAGTTCTCTGTCCACCTTGGCGTTTTGGTGAGTTTCTGTGTGGTGCCAGCTGGTATAGACTCAGTCCCTGTCAGAAGCAGGACCTGGAGGCTTGCACAGGGGGCGGCCTCTTTGCACTTTCACAATGCAGACCTCTGAACTCACACTCTGGTCGACCGATGCGTTCGGTGCCACTGTGACGAATGCAACACCTCCCCAATGTGATATCAGGGCAATGCAAATAGATTTTGTAAGAGATCCTTTCTTTTTTGGCCACATGCACCGTTTGACAGCTTGTGTTATCCAGGCTTCAAACACTGCCATCTTCTCAGAGTTCAGACATCAAAAGATATCATAAGTTGAACTGTAAATAACTGATTACCTTTCGAAAAATGTATAGGAAAGCTCTCACGAGAAAAATGTCCATCCAAACAACTGTGTCCCCACGGGTAGATAATGACATGGCTTTCTCACAGCAGAGTGGGACACACAAAGTATTATTATTGTTAAACACATCAAATCAGGAAAAGAAAAGAAAGCGGATTAGCCAGAGCACGTTCAGAGGAATATATCATACTGTAACATTGACATCTATCTGGCTCATCCAACCCACAACATATCCAGGCTTGAGACACCTATGGGAGGCAGGATCAATGGTCAATACATGCTGGGTGTTTTTCACAGTTGACCCACGTCACTGCCCCCATAAATACAGAGAGACAGAGAGAGAGACACACACACACAGAGAGAGATGATAGATTGAGAGTGTTTGTGTGTGTGTGTGTGTGTGTGTGTGAGAGAGAGAGAGAGAGAGAGAGAGAGAGAGAGAGAGAGAGAGAGAGAGAGAGAGAGAGAGAGAGAGAGAGAGAGAGAGAGAGCGAGAGAGAGAGACGCAGCAGCACTACTAGTTCCCACCTGTAGGCCTTACAAGTTGCTGTCCAGGGGTCTGGAAGGGGGGGAGACTCCTCACGTCCATACTCCCCTCCAGCATTATCGATACTCTCCCCTCTCTCGTGCGTGTCCGCTTGCTCCTCCCTGCGCTGATTAAATGCCGGCTCGGCGCGTCTGCCTGTCGCAGTTGGAGGCAGCCGTGTCAGAGGAGCCGTAGGGTCGGACTTGTACCTTCCTGACAGCGAGCAAACATCTAGAGTTTTTTATTGTTGCCTCTCTCTCCATCCAAGAAGGCTCAGCCATGAAGACCATTCTTGCTGCATACTCTGGCGTCCTCAAAGGTAAGCCGAGTTTCTGGCTTCCAGCGGCGCAACAAGGTGGACTCCGGCGAGAAAAGCACAAAACTCATAGGAAAGAGTCAGAGCGACATGATTACATTACATGTCATGTCATTTTTTACATTTTTTTTTTTTAAACACACACGCACACACACACACACACACACACGCACACAAACTAAACTATTATTTTAAAATACCTTTATTATTGGTATTGACTGCAGAAATTAAATATATTATTTGTAACTTAAAAAAAACGTTTCAAAAGTATGATGCATAAAGGACACCACGTGTACCAGGTGATACTATGGCGACTATGGGTCAGTGCTTAGCATGTCCGTCTTTCAATCAGGGGGTTGGTGGTTCAAACCCCACCATAGTCGACGTGTCCTTGAGCAATGAATTGTTCAATGTAGCTGTTCTACAGTGTATGAATTTGATTGTAGGTCGCTTTTGATAAAAGCAACATGTAATGTAATGTAATGTAATACTAAATGAGATTTAAAAAAGGTGCAGATGAACAGAATTCCATCATCTCAGTGTTTGTCTGGGGCTTCTGTGTCTCTCAACTGCTTCCTATCAAACAACCATATTTAGGTGCAAAACATTTTTCTGCAGTTTAGAATTTATTTGGAATTTTAGGCTGAATGACGTTATTTATGCCGGAAAAATGTCTGGGGTTTTAATTGGGAAGGCGGTTCTGCTAAAGCGACACAAAGTCTAAAGGATTCTGTTGCTTATAGGTTTAATTGAAAGGGCTTTAGGAATGGATTTATACATGGCCTGTATGGGAAGGTTGACACAATTACAGCGACTGAAAGCTCTGTCGGGATTGAAAGAATGTGAACTCATCCTTTAAGTCGACTCAGCAGCTGGAAATTAGTCTTATATCTTATATTACAAGTGCAGTTACAGAATCACCAAGGCAGATCTGTTGAGCTGAACATTTAAAGAAACAGGGTGTTTTTTTGTCCAACAATCACATGCATGAGCTGATTATGAGACTAAGGGCCCCACGGCACGGATAGGGGCCCCACCGCCACCACATGCAGACTGTCAAGTTGTTAAGCCTCTTTTTGTGGTTGTTTTGTGTCTCTTTGTAGTGGTTTTGCCCTTTTTTGTATTTATTTTGTGTGTCTTTGCAGTTGTTTGTGTCTTCGTGGTCATGTTGTGTCTTTCCTTTGGTTGTTTGCTATCTCTTTGCAGTTTGCAGTTGTTTTTGTCTCTTTGTGGTCAATTTGAGTCTCTTTCTGGTTGGTATGTGTCTCTTTGAGTGACATTTTCTAAGCGAAGGGTGGCCCCCCCCCTAACACCTTGGCCCCCCTGGACCCGTTTAGTATCTAGGAGCACATGGTCCAACTTGCTTCATCTGATACTGTTTGTGTACCCCTCTGCATGCTGACCAGTTTGATCCGGCTCCCAGCCGGATTCAAAGAACACATACTGTAAGTGGGCACATTCAGCCATGCACCGGTCACCGGCTGCATCCCGACCAAGTGTCCGTCCCGCTTCCTGGCTCTGATTCAAGAAGCGACAGTCTTTAAGCCGCCATAGCATCATAGTTAAAGACATTACCAGAGGCAGCAGCCGGGTGTTGGGTTATTTTCAGTGTGCACAGATTGGATTAGAGTAGATGGTCGTGTTGTCCTGTAGGGATCTAATTGGCTCTCAGCGGTTCGAGCTTGACTTGCTCCGGAGGCTCTGAATGTGTCGGTTGCTTCATGCTCGCGGTCTCGCTTCACACGTAGCTACACGGCCTCGCCTTCATGGGCTGGTGACTGAAAAGAGCTGGTGAGTAGTTGAGGCTGAAAAGTTGTTTTGTTTGACGTCCACCGTATGGGTTTTGTTAAGCTCAAACCAGGAGTATAAAAGTGATACAGCATCTTGTCAACGCTTCTCTTCCTCATCTATTTAAGCCTCCGTACCCGTGCCTTCAATAATCCACAATCATGGACATTTGACAGTTTTGATAAAATTCTCCTTTTTCATCATTTGTCATCTTTTGCCTCCAGGCACCGGCTGCAGCATCCTCTCTGCGCTGCAGGACCTGTCGGTGGCTTTTTGGCCCTGCAGATCCAAGATGGAAAAACATCTGCAGGTCATCTCGGTGCTGCAGTGGGTCATCAGCTTCATGGCCATGGGTAAGTGAGTGTGTGCCTTTTCAGCTTAAGCCGCAAGAAAAGCAAAGAAAGCTGGACGATTTAGCTTGTAGTTTTATTAGTCTGAGCTGCAGCGTACACTGCTCTCTCCTCCTTAAGCAGAATATTTTAGCCTTTCATTTAGCCCACGATTTAATTTCATCCCTGGTCATGTGCCGTCTCTCCTCTCTCCCTCCAGGTGCTGCCTGCACTGTGCTACTGATCTACATGTTCTGCACTGACTGCTGGCTTATTTCTGCCATTTACACCGCCTGGCTCATCGTTGACTGGAACACCCCGAAACAAGGCGAGACATTAAAAGCTGTCAATCAAAAACATCGCTGTTGCATAATGGTCCAATGTTAAACTCCATGTGGATGCACCGATATATTATAGCTTGACCGGATATCGCCGATAATGGGGTCAATCTATTCAATCGATGTCTATGTTTATATACTATATACAACACATACTGGAATTTTAATTCTTGTTTAAGTTGACCAAATTGTTGTCGCATTAAAAGATGTACATTTGTAATTTCTGTAAATCTTTAAGGTTTTTTACCAACTTTCTGTAGTACAATATATATTTTTAAATTCTGTAAATGTATATATATATGTATTTGTTTGTTACACACACATAGGAAGGACAAAAACAAGTCAAGCCTGATGTTGCCTTACTCATATAGAATAATCCCGGACCCTTCCCCACAGCTTGAATATATTAAGCTTAATCAAACACTGGTTTTGGACCGGTGCTTGGTATCTGAACTGAAGTGGGCTGAACAATGTACTGGATGAGGCATTTTAAGGAAAGATAAAGGTTTCAAGAAAAATACCACTACAGCACATGACTGAACTGTACTTTATGATTTGTTGCTAATTAGCGAACTAAGACAATGTACATGGTAAACATATGCCTGTCAAACATTATGATGTTGGCATGCGGACGTTAGAATTTAGCTCAAAGCACAGCTTCACAGTGCCACGAGCATGGCCGCACACACATGGCGCATTTCATTGGTTCCAATTACTCATAGCGAGGATCAGCGTTTCGATGCTAGTAAATGGAAACAATCTTCGTAGCCCGATAAAACGGGGCAATCTGGAGAGGTTACCTTGGCCTCTACTCTCTTTCTGACATCTTGGAGACTAAATGGTTCATTAATTAAAACTGGGGTTGGTAATTGTTGAGAAACAAGTATGCAAGCTTTTATAAATGATCCCACTTAAAAACCCAGCCCAGTGTTTCTTTTCCAGTGAAAGTCGCTAAATCTAGCGAGAAAGTCTGCAAAATCTTTTAGGAACATTACCTACCCTACCTTTTAATGGAATAGTCCAAGTATTAACGGCTGAATTGCTCATGAAAATAATTGTTGCATGCGGCTGTATATTTGATGTCATGAAGTGAGTTCTAATCTGCAATGTCCTCCTCAGGTGGCCGGAGGTCCTCTTGGGTGAGGAACTGGACAGTGTGGACATATTTCCGAGACTACTTCCCAATCAGGGTGGGTAAATGTGGCAGATTATTTGTGTGCAGACGCTAAATTCATCCAACCACAACCTTGAAAACTCAAGGGGACAGTCGAGCAATGGAGACATCAGGATTGATACGACCAGTAGGGAGATAAACCACGAAAGCGCTTCGTGCCATCACACAAAAGGTTCTCAAGACTCGCCGCTTCAGTCTTGTAAGATTTAGCCAGTTCATCGATCTCCAGTCATGCACAGGTTCGACAATGTAGATAAGCTTATCAGGGCTGGATGGGGTATCAGCTGTCGGCTCCATGCTGTTCCTGGTCCCGCCGTGATTGTGGCGAGGACTTGGCGTCTCTTGGGAGTTTTAGACTTTGTCCTACCTGATAGGCCAAGGAGCTTGTTTGGCCTTCAGGTACTCCCCGCAGCATCTTTTAGGACAACGCTGATTATTAAGCTTATAGCAAACACACTGTACCGTAACTGGGCCAGACTAAACTGTCACCCAAATAGTCATGGCTGGAGTGTGTACTGCATGAGCGCTGCAACAGTTAGAGGATTTATTGATTAGTGGGCTTCCAAGAAACATATTTGTATTATCTTTCTTAAACCTATGATCTACTTCTTCGCTGTTTCGTATCATTGTAAACTCTGTGTTTGAATTTGATGATGTCTCCTCGGACATGGGGATAATGGGACGGATGGATTTTTAATTATTTTGTTGGATTTTATAGACAACACGATTGAAACGAAAAAACTAAGTTTATCAATGTAAAAAAAGCTCCACGATTGAGTAAAAAAAAAAGATTTTTCACACCGCTTGTTTGATTCCAACCTTTCCTTAATTGTTACTTGTGATCTAAGGAAATTTGAAGTCCCACTCTTTGCTCATTTCATTGATCTGTACAGTGTGTTACATGTAGCCATTTGTCTCAGTGGCTAGATAAAATCATCCTCTTGTCACCCATCACCCCTGATGTCAGCTGAGTCTTCACACGGCTCTCGTCTTAATCCCAATAAGACATAAATTGGGCAATATTTTTTTGTTTTTGCTTTTTGTTAAATGTTGAAATATCGCTGACATGAGCTGAGAGTGTGGTTGAACGTTTATTTCTTGGAGTTGAAAAGGTCGGTTACATACTGTCTCGTAGCTCAAAATAAGAAGAATATATCTGACGGGGCATCAATTGATTGGAGGTCAAGGGTTCTCTATCGCTCATGAGCGTATAACTATTATTTATATGAGTTGGAAGCCAACTGGTCAAGGTCCAAACCAGCCTTAACATCAAAGTGAGCACTGTAAGAAGGTTTGAGTGTTACATCAATGTCTGCCTCAGCACTGCAAACAAAAACTCTTCTGTGATACTCGTGCCTCTATGCAGTAACCAGAGAATCTGTAGCCTCCATCTCTTTACCGACTTCTCTCTTTATATAAGGTGTTGGTCATTTTAATATAAAACCTTTTTTTCATATTTGCTGGATATTTGTGGACTGTCATCGACATGGCAGCCGGGTTGAGTTCACAAGCTTTGCGAGCAGAGATTGGGAGCTGCGCTAGAGACTTCTCGGCTCTGATTGGTTGGTTTTCTTTGAGGAGGATTTATTTTTGTTTATCTCATGTACTTTTATATCTCTATCGATATAGAGACTGAGCTTTTGCTTGAGTTTGAGCAAATATGACAATAAGTTATTTTCGCAAAATTGACCATTTGCATTTAAATGCTGGTCACATCTCTCTTTGTCCTCCTGTAATCCTTCTACATCTGCCATGCCAACCAGGTGGAGTCCTGCGGTACTATGGAGATCTTGAATGTGATCTCCTTTGCTAATGTGGTTATGCAACGGTTGTGTACAAAGGGAGCGTTGTGTACACACCGTGATGGAATCAAGTCTACAGTGCAGATCAGAGCACAGTTAGAGTTTCCTTCGAGATTACTCAATTGTTCAGGTTCAATATCAAACCAAGAGTTTAAAAATATTATTGCGTTCAAAGTGTGCTGCTGTCAATATGATGTACGTCAACAACATGTGAAGTAGGCCATCATTTTATAGGAAGGTCATGAGGGGTTCGAGCTGATAAGGATGTCCTCGTTGTACTAAAAACACGAGCTGGATCCCAAATGTATGTTCTAAGCTGGCCTTCAGTGTGTAGCTCGTTCACAATGGGAAAGTCTGGTAGTTATACTCTTCATACTCAAAATACTTAGCCACATCCAATGCGTCTTTTCTTGCATGTATGGATTGAGGATTTCATAAAGAAAGTGTCCCGTGTTTGATACGGAACACAGTGCTCATCCTGTAGACGTTGACGATAAAGTTTATGTCTATTGTTTTAGTTTGAGTTCTTTTATTCTTGTTTTAAGGGTATGCACACAGGTGTAGATGCAAGCTCAGAAAACAGAAGAAAAAAACTTTTCATTTCTGGAAATCATTTTCGTTTCTTTTCCACTGTCACTGCGGATTGATCAATCAGAAAGATCGGCAAGATTGATTGGCAACTGTGTCGATAATCTATTCATCGTTAATGTAATTTTTCAATAACAAATAAATGAATCTCTGGTTATAGCTTTAGATATGACAGTTCAACACATTGTAAAATGATGTATTCTCGATCCCTTAAGCCATACTGGTCACTAAAATGACATTTTTCCAATCAGATGTTTGCAGTCTAGGAGTGTGGAAATCAGCCTCACACTGGTCCTCTTTGTGCTATTGTCCTGCAGCTCATTAAAACCCACAACCTGCTGCCCAGCCGGAACTACATCTTCGGCTACCACCCGCATGGCATCTTCTGTTTCGGTGCTTTCTGCAACTTCGGTACCGAGGCTACGGGCTTCACCAAGAAATTCCCGGGCATCAAGCCCTCCCTGGCAACCCTGGCGGGAAACTTCCGCCTGCCCGTCCTTCGAGACTACCTGATGTCTGGAGGTGAGGCGATGAGGAGCAATGGAGGCTTGTCTGAATCCTTGAAAAATAGCTGTATCTGTAAGAGAGCAGACCTTTGTCCTGTTGCCCCGCTGAAATCGCTTCTGTTTGCCTGGATCTGCTTATTCCACTGATTGATAAAGCGTTAACTGTTCTGTTCTGAAGCATCTTTACCCACAGATACTGTACATACTCCCTTAGGGTACGATAGGTCATTGTACATGTTGTTTCAGAAGGCTTCATCGGTAAATGGCTCCCATCAAACACTCTTTGTGACTTTTTTTACAATGAAGCAGAGTCTAAAAATAGTTATATTTACAATATTTGCAGCCAGTATTTGACCAGATCTAATTGGATTAAGAAGATGTTAACAGACTTAATATGTCAGTGTGTTTCCTGTTGTGCACTGCTTCTTTAATGCAGTTTTAATCATCTTTCCCCGTTTTTTTGTTCCTCAGGTATCTGTCCTGTGAACAAGAACTCCATCGACTACCTGCTGTCACGCAACGGGACGGGAAATGCTGTGGTCATCGTTGTCGGAGGAGCGTCGGAGTCTCTGCAGTGCGCCCCGGGCATGAACATCGTCACCCTGAAGAACCGTAAAGGCTTTGTGAGGCTGGCCCTGCAGAAGGGGTGAGCTGGCTGCACAACACCCCGCAGACAAGGACATGTGCGCTCACCGCGACTTAACACAGCCTCGACCAAAGCTGATTTGAACAGGAAAAGATGTTCTTCTCAGGGCTGCGGTGACTCATTGGAATGAATAACCAATAGATTATTACTCGCAAGAAGGTCAACATGACCTCACAGAGAGCATCACCAAATCTTCTATGAATGTGCAGTGTTGTCCTCCATGAAGCTTGGAGCTGCTTATGGCATACGGTGCCCTTTAGGAAGGGGTCAGCCATGCATTAACCACTATAACAAACTGAACCAAAAAGGAAAGTGGGTCCGGTTTGTTTCTCCTTAACCCAAACAAGCCTGATTATATTGCTGTGGCTTATCACAGGGTACACTGAGTCAAAAGGAGCTCAAAGCTTGCTAAAAGAGACATTCAGTTATGCAGAATGTCATTCATAACTGAAAATAAGCCTGGGCTGTGAACTAAGGTCACTTTGGGTTCATTTTCTGGAGCTTTTACGGTTTGGTTTTGATGCTTATAAGATGGAGCTGATGTTAATTCCAGTGGAATAACAACACTCAAGTTTATTTCTGCAGAAAAAGTGCAATTAGAAGGTTTTCAATCACAAATTCATTAAAAGAAATACCTTGTCCAAAGAAGGATACATAATATTCTGGTTTCTATGAATCAATTTCCTGCCCACAAAAATTATGTTTCTTTTTTGGGACATTTTCTTTCTAGGCTAGTTATTCATTAGTGAGAAGATAAACATCACAGCTCACAGAAGTCTGTAACCATGTGACGAAGGTGTCATGAGAGGACTTTCTATTCTTTTATAGGGTGCCAAACCAAAGAGGCTGAGACAGTTTCGCCATGCAATGATTGATTAATGAAAACGCTTGAAAACATCCACAAATGTTGTGAACAATTAAGAGTTCCAAAACTTGTCGAGGTCCAAACGCTAGAAATTACAGCAGTCGGCCTATCACGACCTGATTAACTGATTGATAAGCATTATCACATTGCTGTTTGGATATTTTTGTTCTCGTCTGTCAACTGAAGTAAACAGTCTGTGACGAAGAGACACGCATATAAAACAGTCATTCAGTTATATATGATGGCTATTACAGATAAAGTGAGTCTTTAGTGTTTTCAAATCCATTGGATTAAGAGATATGACTGTAATATAATAATACAACAATTGGTGCATATAATTTCGGTATACAGTTATTCAAACAAGTTTGCAACATTTATGTTTTAGCCCAGGGAACGTTTTTTCTGTGAGTTTTTTTCCTGAGAAACTTTTTTTTTGTTTCACATTAGTTAGGTCTCCACCCATCAAAAATAAAATAGGAGTAGAATGGCCATTTCCTTTCAAATCAATGGAGCAGGATGGTCAGAGCGGCGGATGGTTTTATGTGAACTTTTACCGAGCTAACATCCATATAAACTAAACTGACTTTCGGAAACACAGAAGTTATTAACTTGACACACAGGAAAGCCCATTGCTATCGCTGGATGAGTGACAACTTTGTACGGCTCCTTTTCTGTAACCAGTGTAGCGTTAAAACATGGCTAGGTAGCTAGCTAGGTAGCTAGCTACTTCCGTTCCTCTCCTTTTCTATTTCTTCTTCTTTCATGTCTCCATCACTATGCACTTGTTGTATGTATGTGACTTGTTTCCTTTTATATTGTTGCTTGTTTAATGTTTAAAATCTAGAAGCATCCTGCTTTTGTCAGTGGACATTTCGGGGACAGTTTGTTGAGTTACTTCTATTTCTCCTCAGGTCTGACCTGGTTCCAGTATATTCCTTTGGAGAGAATGATGCCTACAAGCAGGTGATCTTCGAGGAGGGGACCTACTGGCGCTCCTTTCAAAGGAGGCTACAGAAGATCTTAGGCTTTGCCCCGTGCCTCTTCCATGGATGTGGCCTATTCTTCGGCAACTCCTGGGGAATTGTACCTTATGGCAATCCCATCACCACCATAGGCAAGTTTAGAGGCTAATGTTTGGTTAGAACGATTGACGTAGATACAGATTAGGGTTATCAGTAAAAACGTCAACAATAGTTTGCTTTTTTAGTACAGCTAACCGTATTTGTTTCGTCCAACTAGCACGCTGTATTAATGGTTAAACTTCAAAACAAAGTAGTTTTTTATCAGCTCTTTGTTTTAACCCTCTCTCCTGTTCTTATTATAGTTGGAGAGCCAATCACAGTGCCAAAGATTGAGGATCCAAGTGATGAGATGGTGGACCTGTACCACGCAATGTACATCAAGTCCCTGCAGTGCCTTTTTGACAAGTACAAGACCCGCTCCGGCCTGAAGGAGAGCGACGTCCTCTACATCCAGTGAAAGGACCAGGGGGGCCCTGTTGAAGCTCTGAACTTTTGACAGCATCTTCAGACCCCTCCGCCCCCTTCCCCACCCCGGCCCGCGTCCTATCTTGATGCCCGATTTTGGATTATCTCGGGACTGCAAACCGTGCACATGAGCACGTTTGCTAAAGAAACCTTTGCTCTCTGCATCGTTACACACAAACACACATATTGGCATAGTTCCTTCTCAGGAAACAGCAGGTTTGAAAAACAGTCACCTCTCCCTGCTGCTGCAATCCCAAATCAATAATTGTGCCATGTGGTTTCCATGTCTCATTGAAGGCATTTGGTTCGGGCTGTGTTTATCTGTGCAGAGGGGGGAAGGTTCCACTACGTGGAGCTGAAAAGTAACATGCAAAACTTAAGAGAAGTGCCAACGCTTTTGTCTTTCACTCATGCAGCCATGTAATTCTCCTCAAGCTCTTTGAATCCAATTATATGCGTAATGCACAAACAATGCAAATAGAAGATACCACTTAAAAACCAAAGTTCAATTGAGCCAAAGACCTAGGTTATCCCCACACAGGTGTGTATTTCTACTGTATAAAAGCCAAAAGTGAAGGAATTCTACAGGAGACATATATATATATATATATATATATATATATATATATATACATACATACATATGTATATACATATATATATGTGTGTATATATATATGTATATACATATGTATGTATATATATATATATGTGTATATATATATATATATGTATATACATATGTATGTATATATATATATATATATATATATGTATATACATATGTATGTGTATATATATATGAATGCATACGCATGTACATGTGTGCCTGTGATTGTTTAACGCCATAAAGTATTAATTGTATTCTGTAGAGAAGAACAAGCCTATTTTAGTGCCCTCCCTGAGTGGATATTTCTGATGCACTTTTCGTATTGCTGATTACCGTCTGAGGTTTTTGTGCCTTTTTGATATGAGAAATGTTCCAAGACGGTCCTAGTGCTGCTTGGCTTGATTTCCCTTCCTGGTCCTACTGGTGTTCAAGTCTGGATGGGTGTGTTTTGTTTATGCAACAAAAAAAATACACAGATGTATTGTAACTTTTGTAAAATTAAGGTATTAAGCTGCAGTTGAAGAAGATCATGTGTTGTGGGTGAAAATCCGGAATGTTTGAGGATTACAGTGGCTGTGTTTGTAACTGTGCCATGGTTGATAATTTAAAAAGGAAGGGATTATACCGGTTGTATTACTGGTGCTATGTTATATTTTGAGAGTGCCACCACTTTTATGAAATAAGAGTATGTATGGAACACATCCCGGGGATTATCGGAGTAAGTAAACGTGTGTGATGATGACGGGCATGAAGATGGGGCAGTTAATTATCAGATTGTCATTTGAAGAGCCATTTCTTCTGGTTTCACCATGGTGCCTTCTTAAAGACAGCAGTGTAATCCTTGTGCAATAAATAAAGGGCGAGAGAGATTTATCAATATAATGAATGCCATTGTCCGTCTGCCAATATTTAAATTAAACTTTTGTATGTTTTCAGAAGTAGATGTGTGTTTTTGTGTCTTGTTTTTTGAAACATTCTCCTCAATACTATGTATGTCTGTCTGTGTGTGTGTGTGTGTGTGTGTGTGTGTGTCTGCGCACGTGTGTGTCTATGTCTTTATATTCATTTATAGTGGTGCCTCATTTTCTCCAATTTAACCCAAGCGCCGTCCATCATCATGTTTGAGCACATTCGACATTGCATACAAGCCCTGAACATAGTTTAGTTTCTAGAATATTCGTTTTTCTTACTGCATTGTAAAATGGCCATGATATCATTTTGGAAATAAATACAGACACAATTGCAACAAGCCATAAAGTTGCACAATTCCATTTTAGATTATATTTTAGTGACATATTCACATTATGCTCACATCAAGTCACATATGCACATATCCATCCATCCATTTTCAATACCGCTTATCCTCATTAGGGTCGCGGGGGCGCTGGAGCCTATCCCAGCTGACATAGGGCGAAGGCAGGGGACACCCTGGACAGGCCGCCAGTCCATCGAGGGCACATGTAGGGACATACAACCATTCACTCTCACATTCACACCTATGGGACATTTAGAGATCAATTAACCTGCAGCATGTCTTTGGACTGTGGGAGGAAGCCGGAGAGTCCGGAGAGAACCCACGCTGCCACGGGGAGAACATGCAAACTCCACACAGAAGGACCGCTCCGACCGGGAATTGAACCCGCGGCCCTCTTGCTGTGAGGCGACAGTGCTAGCCACTACACCACCGTGCAGCCCAACATATATAAATATAGTATATTTATATATGTGTATATAAATGTATATATGTATGTATGCATGTGTGTATTTATGTATATATTTAACATTATTTGCACTGGTTGGCTCCTGACAGCTACAGGCACATGCTCATAGGATTTTGCCACATATATATATATATATATCATTTACAGTGTATTAATTTATTTAAAAAGTACATTATTCCACTCAATCCTATTTCTTAAGTCGCCATAAGGCTGTTTTTACACACACTATCTGACAGAGTCATATATATATATTTGTACACCAACAAGTAATGTTCCGAACCATGCAAGTTCTGTTTAAAATACACAATACAGAGAATTCCTATAAGCAGAAAGCTATCAGTATTGTATTGTGAAGTCCAATGACCCAGAGGAAATAGAACTCTGTGTCTGATGCTGCCCCCCGATGGGTGCTTAATATACTGCAGTCAGGATGGTCAAAGCGTCCACAAATCCTTCATACAGTACAGTAATAGGCGTTGGGGATCAGTCAGTGGTGGAAAGAACTGTACATATTTTCACACTATACTATTCAATACTTGTAATTGCATTGCAGGGTCATATTTTACATATTTGACATATAATCAGTTTATAAATATGATACATTGTTACATATTTCACAGTAAAAATCCAATAATATCTTAAAGCCTAACATATATGTATACAACTATGAAAGTTGTAATTTTTTTGTTTCATTAAGTACTTTTATGTACTTTTTGATACTTTTAAGTATCAATTTAAATGCAGGACTTTTACACTGGTACTTTTACCCCAGATCCAGTACTTCCTCTATCTTCCTCTAATGACTACTTTTCATAGTAGCCTAAAGTGGATCAGAGCCCCTTGGATGGCCAGTACAATATATATTTTCATAGTTTTCGTCACTTTTTGAACCAGCTCTAATGAAGATTAGAGGTGAGAAATTGTCTGGGTGCCACCTTTTAACTGTCACCTGCAGGTCACGCTGTTCTGTGCAATTTCCTTACATTGTGCAGCTTTGACAGATTTCAACGGAAACCCGCCCCATCCTGGCCGATAAACAGACAATACAACCAATGGTAACATGAGTTTTCAGTGGAAGGCGCCGCCTTGATGTGACGGACGTCACTTTGAGCCAATCAGAAGCCTTGATGTCGCGCCTCTAAACCAGAGACGGATTTCTGAACCAAGTGTAGCAAAATTGCCTGTACTTTGTTTACGTCCAGTTGGTTAGCTGACAGCTGGTGTAACGCTTTACCAACGCACACAGCCGCGTCTGCGTGTCTCCGCGGGTTGCCTGGAGCTTCGCAAACTTTACACCGAGTGCTCTGGATGTCGTGGACGGGTTGTTTTGTTGAATGAGGGGGACCCGCTAGATGCCGACAGGAGGATGAACTCCATCACCGGTCGGGTTCTCGCCATCCCCGCCGCCTCTGTCACCAATTCTGGAGCTTCATCCTCTCGAGCCTTACACGTAGAGCTCACGTCCCAGCAGGTAAACGCAAAGCCCCCGAGCCCCCCGCTGCTTTGAAATGACACGGGGAGACTTTGACTGGGCCGCCTCAGCGTGTTGTGTGCTAGTTTAACGCCAGTTACAACCGCTACCTGGAGGAACACGGCGGGCCTGTCAGGCTAGCTAGCGAGCTAGCAGCTGCTAGCTTGCCGTTAGCTAGCTTACTGTACAAGAATAACTGGACTGACACTCGAGTCGCACTGACCGCCTGCTGGGCTCGTGTTAGGCGTTTCTCACCCCGGCTCTTTTTGAGCGCGTTACCCAATGTCGAGAATCTTATCTTTCTACACGCTTAATTATCTACGAAGCTAGTGCAATTCTGCTAATGGCAACTTAACTTGGCGTCGTGTCAGCACGCAGGTGACAGCTCCCCTGGAGGGGAAGTGTCTGTCATAACTGATGTTGTATTGTCTGTATTGTTGCATTTTAGTGATGCATGGGAAATAGCAATGCCTTGAACTAACTTCATGTGTGCTTTCTGGGGAAGCGACATGTATCTTTCACTCGTTCATTCATTCATTTGGAAACGACATGCAAAAAGTTGTCAGTTGACAGCTCATTCATGAGGGCCTCCGACCTCAGACTGTAAACTCAGCCCCTCGGAGACGCGGAATCCAAGCACGTCACTGTCATTTTCAGCAGAAGTTGGATATTGGTTGTAGTGAGAAACATGCATTGTTGGAAGTATTTTCGGCTTAGAAACATGAATATTGTGCAGCTTAAAGTTCCAAAACCTGATCGGCACTCAACATCCCGTGAGTGAAGCATCTAACTTTGCAGCAGTGGACTTGTTGCAGCTAAAAGCCTACATCAAACCACTTTAGTCCACATCAATAATCCTAGTATGTACAGTAAGGAAGCCCCTGCATTAAGTTGCTCCACAGTCACTGCAAAGATGTGGTTAGATTAGCAGTGTACATATTGATCGGGAATACAAGACATTGTATATTGCGCACGTTTGAATATCTGACGTGCTGTATTTAGCATGGTGACATACTTGTGGCAACAACTGAGTATGAAAATATTGCAACATTCTTTTGTTAATGTTCGTTCTATCTCCACTTGCTTGAAAGGATCCGTTTACCCAAATTACAAAACAAACACACATGTGTTTTTTCTTGTCATGTGGTATCTGGCCCCATAAGTGAGTTGAATTTTATGTGTCGAGCTTTGAAAATGTGTGCCTTTCTCCAGCCACCCTTATACAATAGTGGGATTTGGGCTCCTCAAAGCTTACATTTGAAATATTTATCTGCACTGAAATTCCATTTATGTATATCAATCTCAAAGACCGAGATCGTAAAACATCAAAAAAAAATCTTCAAAAAAACGTTGTCCCCTTTTTTTGTATTTAAATGAACTGATCCTTTAAATATGCGTTATTTTATGTATGTTTCCTGTGCTCCCTCACATGATTGATCTCACATGGAAAAGGTATGGTGCTGTGACCATTGCATTTCTAATTACTGGTTCCATGGGTATTTTGCATGGTAAAACAGTTTTTCCCACATTCATCTCTGACTACATAGTAAAACATTGTTCTGCAGCAACATTGTTCTGCTGGCCCACTGGCTCACAGTACCAAGAGATACACTTCAAGGATGATGGCTAATGTGGGAGTTGTTTACGGATGGCTTGTGACTTCTGTTAATAAACCTATAAATTATGAAAACTGTGAGTGTTTATTAGAAACACCTCGGAGCCAAACTTTCTTTATAGCCGCAGCAATACCAATAACTAACTCGCAACAAAAGCCACACCCTGTGTATTGAGAGTGTTTGCTCTGGTGGTGTAGGACTCTATGATATGGATAAAAAAGAAAAATCAAATTTCACAACATTGTTGACCCCATACTTCTTTGTGGATATCAAAGTAATAGGAATGTACATATTTATAATTGAATAATAGTTGCTGCTATTAGAGATTTAGAGATTAATTATATTTATGACTGCTCATAATGTTTTTTTCTGATTTTGGAATGTATCCTTATGTGTCCTGTGAAGTTGAATTCCAAGTTGTTTGTACAATGTGACAATGAAGATAACTGTTTGTAACTTTATTCCCCAAAACATGTCTGACCTATTTGATGTTATGCAGTGAAGGTGCTTCTAAATATTGCATTCAACATTCTCTGTTATTAGTCGAGCTGGAGGGATTACACAACCAAGTCTTTCACGACGACTCATAATGGAACCTCTTTCTGTGATGTTCCTATTGAATGTGTCCCTCACCCCAAAGAACAAGCAGAACAATTACCTCTTACTATATGTGCTTGCCTCGAGCCTCAGTTCTACTTCTACTCTACTTTGTAGCCTGGACATTCCTCTGCCCGCCTGCCCCCACGAACACCTGATGGCGTGACATCACTATGACCAGGTTATTAGGTTCAGATGGCTCAACCAGGGACAGGTCAATGAGGGCAGACAGCAGCACCCACGGAAGTGTTCACGTATTGCATATGTCCAGCTGCAGGCTGTGACCAGCTCATCACTTACATGTACAACATCGGAGCATTTTGATCACTGCGGAGAACTATTGGTGATACTTGCATTAAACCTTTTTAGTCTGTTATGCTATTAGTGTAGTTTCATACTGAAGTGTACCCCCAACCCTTCCTCTCCGCCTGTGGTCCACATTAGCCCATTTCAGAAATGTGCACTCACATTTTTAAGGAAGGAGGGGGGGTTAAAAGTTCCTCGAACAATCAGGGGTTTTGTTTGCGAGGCCCTTAATCTTAATAGGTAATCTCATGATTTAGATTAAGTCTCAGTAGAGAGGAGAGGTCTGCTGGTCAAGAGGGAAGTAGTGACGTGTTCGCCTGAAGCGGGAACTTGCAAAATGGCATCTGTCGTTTGCCACACACACACACACACACACACACACACACACACTCACACTCTCTTTTAGGCATTTATTTTACATAACAATATTTTTACTGAAGTGTGCCCATGAAGGGTTTTTGGAAGCGGTGAATATAAATACAATGCAGATGTGGATTGTTTTTTTCGAAATTCTCTAACGAGTCTTTACTGTGCATCCCCGGTATGCTGACATTAAATGTAATGTATGCTGGCTTGAAGATAAACTGATGTACTGACTTTTATTTTGCGTAGACGGAGAGTCTTTAAAGAGTCTTTTTTGTTGTGGTAATTGGCTCATTTTGATTTGTAGATTCTTTTGATTAATAACTTTCGAGCTAAACATGTTGAGACCCCTCATGTGACTGTCATGCCTGCCTGAGGGAACAGGCTACTTCATTCCGCCATGAATATGTAATGCCACTATTATTTGAGCTCACGTCCAGCAGACTGTCACAGCTGGTGGTGCCTCTGTGCACGAGAAACTACTGCTATTTTAAGCTGATTATGTATCGGATGGAGAATGAGGTACTCCATTGACCCAAAGGCATGGTTTTCCACTTGTCCTGTGACCCAGTCAGGAATCTGCCTCGATAGTATTTGCCTGCAAGCGTCACATGATCGTAATGAAACTGAACAAAGCAGCCCTGATATCTGTTCTTTATTCCCCCCCCTGCAAGCGTCACATGATCGTAATGAAACTGAACAAAGCAGCCCTGATATCTGTTCTTTATCCCCCCCCCCCCCCAACCCAACAGAGACGATTGCGTCATCTCCGGAGCATCGCGGCCAGAAACATTGTCAACAAGAATGGTTCCCCACTGCTGGACACTTACTTCACCCTCCACCTCTGTATAGGGGACCGCATATCTAGAGGTCAGTGTTCTCACACACACACACACACACACACACACACACACACACACACACACACACACACACACACACACACACACACACACACACACACACACCTTCCAGCCTTGTGCTCTTCTACAGTATGTAAGAGTTTTCTACAAGCTCACATGTAGAACTCTGCAACTTTTACTATGCACACTGTACTTCTCAGACTCCATCCCCAATTAACTAATTTACTGAAGCTAAGGTGGTCATTACAAATATGAAAATCCAAATTGCGTTATACATAAGTCTATAAAAGACGACACTTTGGTTTATCTTGTAAAGCAATTAAGTGAGCACCTTAAACCAAAGTGTTATGGCCTCTCTCAGGGAATAAGAAAACCAAAAGTAATTAAAATAGAATTAAATAGAAATGATATCCTTTTGCAATGGTTTTGGAATTTTAGCATTTACCAACACAAGATCTCCCTGAGCTCATAATGTCATCAGTTTTCATTTTATGTTGCTGCGGCACGGACATTGAACAGGTGAGCGACTTTGTTCTGTCGGAGTATTTAAAACGGAAAAAAGCTTTTCCTTTCGGATAATTAAATAAAAGTATGTCTAACAGCTGTGAATGAGAACACGTCCATAATCCCTAATAGTCAGTGTGGTGTCCTCGCTGTGTTTACTCCAGACGACATTATGGCAGCGTCCTCAGTTCAGAAACTGATCTAGGTTCACAAATTAAACCTGAGCTTCTGTCAATTGTATTTTAGGGTAGATTTAACCCTGTTGGTTGCACATGAGACTTTTCCAGCCTTCTTTTAATGAGCGTTCTTTGCTTGTTTTTTTAGATTTTTACAAGAGTGAAGTCATACGGGACTCGCTGGTGAGTACACCTCCTTAAACCATCAAACTGTCCACGTCTGCCTCCTGAGAGTAGATCAGGATGTTGTCATCACATTGCGGCCTTTCGACCTGCTGCCTATCTGCCAATCGCACATTCAGCCAACCTGTCGTTTCACTATCGGCTTCCTTAAATGCTGCGAAACATGCTTCGTTGACTAAAATGTCCGACTTGCTTGAACATGAATTTATATATATTTGGACGGCAGATGCAGCTCTGCGTGAAGCTATAGAGCAACACAAGGAGAGCGAGCCATTGCTGTTGGGCTTGCTGCCGAGTCATGAGCTGACCTAAGCTGCTTTCCAGGCCCGCTGCTCACTCGGCCCATCTGCCTCCTGTTGAATTTAACATCCTTGCTGCCGCTCGTCCTCCAGTACTCCGTCTCTGGGAAACGTTTCCTGTCTGTCTTCCTGTTTCCGTTCTAACTGCTGTGCCCCTGATGCTGACTCTCACTAGTTTTGTTTTCTACCCTCCCCCCTAACCTGTGGATTGTACTTCTGCTTTTGACATTCCTCCCCTGCCCGCTGTCAAAAGTGATCCGTACAGCCGGAGATTTTATTTTTGTCCTTCTCTCCGATGGACGGAAATGATACATAATTGAATGATGTAAATGGCTGCAGTGCTTTGTAGAACCGGTACTCGGTTCTGTCAGTCTGGAAGTTCAAGGACGCAGAGATCAAAACGTTAAGGTTAACAGGTTGATTCAATTACTTTGCACTCTATAAGGATCACATTATAACATCGAGTTTGACAGAGGTACCGCTTTAAAAACCCTTTTTTATCCAAGCTCTTCACAAACGATTACTTTACTTGTCTGACATGATCGTCAGTTCAGTTCAAGCGTGAGTGTGATTATTTCTTAAATGAATAAATCAGTTATTGTGCTGTTCAGCTTCAATGTTGTGTATTTATCTTACTCCACTGATTGTCCTCACCAAGTGTGTGTGTGTGTCTGTCAGAATCCAACTTGGCGGAGCCTGGACTTTGGCATGCTGCCGGACCTCCTGGACACCTCAGTGTCTTGCTTCGTGGTGAGGATCTGGGGAGGTCAGGAGGAACGGTACCAGCTCCTCATAGAATGGAAGGTCAACCTGGATGGCCTCAGATACACGGGACAGCAGGTCAGCGACTGCACGAGCGTAAACTTTATTTGAATCATATACAATTTTGCCACAAGGATCCCTGTGCGGTAGGCTGCAAAGGGATGTCTCCCGTTAGTGGTGTTTGCAGCTGCCACCTGTTCACATGGTCGACAGCAAAACAGGCAGAACCTGCTCAGAAACCGGAACAAGTAATTGTTTTACTGTCTGAAGTCCAAACTCACAAGTTCTCCGTCTTTAGCGGCTGCTTTACAGTATTTTACAGTTGCTGCAGAGTTTCAATTTGCACCAATGCGTTTCATTTTGACCTTGGACATAGCACACACAATGGAAACACCTGTGAAGTAATTAGCAGTTCTGTTGCAATACCACTCACCAGGGTAAATGGTGTTTAAAATGAGAAGAAATGTGAGCAAGCGCATGTTGCATTGGTTGAGTGATCTGTCGGATGGTGCTGACGTGAGGCGCGCGTCCTCCGAGGGCCCAACGAGTTCCGAGTCGTATTTGCACTTTGCCATTGCAGTAAACGAACTCGATGCCATTGTCACTCTGTGCCGGCGAGGCCACTTTGAAAAGCTCGTAAACGGATGGCACACTCTCGTGCGCAGACAGATGCCCGCTGTGTGTTCTCCCTCCCCGTCTCGGCTCACACTCAACGAGCCTCTGCTGCCGTCTCTTTGTCCACAGATTCGATCCCGGAATCCCAACGAGATAATATTCGGGCTGAACGACGGCTACTATGCGGCTGACTTTGATCATAAGGTACGGCCCTTTTTTGTCAGTTTTCCCAGATCCCGCATCACAATGGTATATACCCGGTGCTAATCTCATTAGCTTTATTCAGACGCTGTTCGGCCCCTGCACTGAAACACTTCACATGTGGCTGTTGCAGGACCAGTCGGAGCGGAAGAAAAACAGTCTGCTTCAGGTCGACCAGAGTTCAGTCAGGAACTCCTACAGCGTTTTCTCTCTGCTCAGGTAAGGTTCATGCCATGAAGCGTCATCACATCATGTTATCATATCAGGAGTCGTTGCATTGTTACAACGCAGCAACCTTTACTGACAAAGAATGCTCCAGAGTATGTTAGATTTATTTCAACCCACCACTATTCTTCAATTAGTTGTTTTGTCATGTGACAAGACGTTCTCCCCTTATGTGTTTTTCATTTTTGCCTTTTTTTAGTATGTGTATTCCAGCAGATGGCGCCACAGGAAAGCCGACATTTTAATCCCGTCATCAGGGCAGCTCTTCTGTAAAGTCACAAAGCTTTTAGTCTTTGTTGGGAATGATGGGACACATATATGGAACCTACCCAGCGTCAGATTTGGGATCGTGATTAGAGTTAAAGGACTCACTGCTGACTGTGGGGGAAAAAAAAGAAATGCAATAGAAATTAACGCCACAGGAAGGAGACGAGATTTGCTGTAAAAACAAATCAACCCTCCCCCTCGTTAGAAGGGGAACCCTGGGGCAGTCATTAAGAGCACGACACGAGGCAGTCCCTGCATCTGTTGACAAACACGGCCTCGCCGTTCCACGTTTATATTTAAATGCGGTAGAATGCAAACGCTGCTTTCGGCATCAGGAGGGCTTCCCCAGAGGGAAACCCTGTGATCATGGCCGTATCACAAAACGCCGTAATTACACCCAGTTTAAACTAAGTGAACGTGCATGTGGAATGTTGGACGTGTCCAAAATAAGATAAGGATCCTGTCATTAGGAGCATTACGAAGGCTTCTGCTGACATTTTCCTCTTGTAGGAACTAAATAGGCCTTTGCAGCGTCAGGAAAAGGGGAGTCATGCCAAAGCCGGCTGTACTTAACCAGCGCTCCCTCATCCAGAAGTGGTCATGGTTTGTGTTTTGATGCCGTTGTCTCCCCAGCAGCGTGCAGCAGAAAAAAGTTTGAATCCCAGTTTGAATCATAACTTTTATGACCTCTGCTCTTGCTCCTTTTTGTATTATTGCAGCTTTCCTCCACATCCTTTTCTTCTATCGGCACCCTCTGGGACTCTGCGGAGTCTGACACAGTTGCATTGATCCCCCTTCTTCCCACACACTGCTCACCCCTGTCAGAGTTGTTCCTTGGCTCGACGTGCTCATATGCACATAGTTTATGATTATGTTCTGTAGAATGATTCATCAGACACTGAACACTCCAATAGGGATTATCGCCCCCCCCCCTCATGGTACGTAACCATATACACCACTCAGTTGCTGACCCCTTTTTCAAAGTCCTGCTCGTGGAGCCGCTCTTGGTGCGGAAATCTCTGCTTGTGTTATTGACTCACTTACCTGGTTATATATATATATATATATATATATATATATATATATATATATATATATATATATATATATATATATATATATATATATATATAGCTAGCAGCCACGTTTATGTGCCACTTAGCCATGTGTTGACTTTTTAATCATGCTATTGATGAAAAGTAATTTCTTTATTTTCTTTTGGCATTGTTCTTTTTTTTTTTTTTTTTTTTAATGCATGTTTACCTGGGACACCCACAGATAGTCTCAACTAACTCTCGTCCACTCTGCCGAGTGCAAAGCCTCTCTCCTTTCTCTCTCTCTCTCTCTCTCTCTCTCTCTCTCTCTCTCTCTGTGCAGTGCTTTAACAGGGGAAAAAAGGGACGAGAGGCGTTTCGCTAAGAACGCGCTGCTCTCCATTAACGACGGCAATTTGTCAGCAGATTCGCTGTCTGCTGTCTCAACCCTTGTTCACAAGACTCTGTGGGTCGCTGTTTGAGCTGCACGGCGGCGTGGGCTTGCAAACGCGTGGTCACGTCTCAGATGGAGCGATTAAGAGGGAGAGTACAGATCATCAATCAGCAAAGTCTTCCAGGCTGAGAAAGAGGCTGAGCCTCCTACATGCAGTAGAGCCGGGCCCCTTGTCTGGGTAGAGAGAAAACCAAGGAGACGGTGACGAAGATGATCCAGCTGTTAAAGAAAAAAAATATACAAATCTTCTCTGTAGACTTTATTAATACAGGAGCAAGTATGCTCCTCTATTTTACCAGGGAAAGGTTTGATGTTTGAGCAGTGAGAACGGCAGGAAGACCTGACAGGGCCGATGGTAGACTTGACTTATTGTCATCACATTACCGAGGTTTACTGTTCCAGTTTAGAATGGTTAGAGGTCAAGATCCTTTTTCAGCGTGATGTGCTCTTGAACGTCACTTTGAGAGGAAACACTCAGTTGCCGATCAGTGTTTACAAAGTAGACGGCAACTGTTGAAAGGTTCAGGTCCGGCGTCCCAGTGGCCCACGTGAAGCATGGTAAACTCTGGACCCGACCTTCACAGCTCAGCACTGTGACATTGCAGATTAAACCCGTTTCTAACTCCTGCAGCCAAAAGCCGGAGACTTTCTTTTTTCCCTCCCGTGATCAGAGCCATATGTTGCCCGTGTTTCCTGATCTGCTTTCGTACGCTCCTATGTGGAGTATGCATGTACACTATGTATGTGTCAACAGAAGCCGTGCACAGCGGCATGGAGCTCCGCGGGGGGTCTCTCACGCCGCGGAGGCTGCTGAGGTGATAATGCTTTATGGCAAGGCAGCCCCGCTCAGAGGCTACTGGACCGCTGTTGGGGCGCCCCGAGGCCCCGGCTCTCTCCAGCCGTGGGGCGCTGTTGTGGTCCTACGTTACCCAGGCAGCCGCTTCGGAGTGTACGGCTGACCCCCGGGGTCTCGAGTAGCAACTACAGAAACAAACAGCTTTAAATCCCCGCAGAGAAGCGGACGGGGATGCTCTTGTTTTGGTTTCACACCTCTGGAGTGGACTAACGCAAAGACCAAACAAACCCCCATGTACATAATTTAAGAGGAGGTTTAATGTTATTGTTTCAGTTTAGGCTGTGGGATTTTTTTTTTTTTTACCCATTCTTTCAATGTGAGATTACATTATCTCGATGCTAAGCCCTCAGACATGTATTGCTCTGCAGCTCGTAGCCTTCCAGTCTCACTAGCTTCCCAATTCGTTCTTCTCTCTCCAGCTTCTGTAGCGCTTGCCTCGCGGTGCTGTCTGTTGTTATCTCAGCTTGTTGATGTAGTGTGCATTACTCCAACCTTTCAAATTACACGCAAAAGCCTTATTCTCTCTTTGTGTTTCCTGGCAACCCAAACAAAAGACAATAGGCGCTGACTAATAGACATTTTTTGACATAAATCACAATTTGTTGCGAAGCTTTTTGGTTGTGTGTTATTTGGCTTACTCGACCAGGCCGCCTAAGTCAACTTGACTAACCGTTTCTTAGTGTAAGACAAGGTCAAGGAGCCCATGATTCGGTATCCAAACCGACAATTCCCCCCCCCCCCCCTCCCCCCCTTTGGCTTTTTCAGGACCAAAGAATACCGTTTCTCCAGATCTCTTTTTGCTCCCTCACACCTCCAGTAGTAGTTGCCACGTAAACATGGCTAACAGCAACTCAGCAGAATGGAAGCAATCTTGTCTTCCGTTACGTAAAAAAGGAAGACAGTGAAGTGAATAACAAGTGGTCAGATGTGTTGACATTCTTTAGCAATGACACACAAGCGAAATTGAGCGCTTTTGTTTGTTTTCTTTTTCTTTTTTCGACTGCGCTGCGGTCCTGTTCTGTGCCGGGCAGAGGTGCGATAGCGGCACATTGTCCTCAATGTGTTGTCACAAAACGCCTCAGAGCTCGTTTTGAATTACCCTATTCGGCTGCCATCGTATCCTCTGACTCAGGTTTGGTTGACGAGTTCATCGGGCACATAACATTTCTTTCCCACCTAATTGCTGATTGTATTTATTGCCTGGCGGGTTTGCTCGGTCCTACCTACCTACTTACCTACCTACCTGCCTGCTCTGTCACACACATGACGCCGCAGTTTCATCCACTTTCATTTAGTTGATTTGTAAATCCTTCATCAACATTTTAGCGGGGTGCTTTTTACTCGTCCTAAAAGCCCCTATTAAAACAAATTTTCAAGATGCCTTCTGTTTATCAAAAAATCTAATCTGGGAGTTTGAAAGTTTCATCCGACACCCCTGCAGGATCATAGTGCCACGGTTAAAAGGGAAGATGTTGTTGTTTTTCTGATGTTTATCGGCATCGAGGGTTGAGTGCTCAGGCTCAGTCATAACTTCCTGCAAATCCCATGTGGCAGAGCCGTAAGTCAACCAGGAAAAGGAAAGTTGTCATGGCTCGCCAGAAGATGTTCTTTGGACAGTTGCCTAGAGATTAAACTGCTGCGCATCCCTGTCCCCCTGTCGGTCCACGGGCTGTGATGGAGCCTGATGGGCAGGTGTTGGTGCGGAGAGGGGTGGGGGGGCAGACATGCGTGAAAAGGAGAGGGGAGATAACTATTCTCACCCCGGGGGGGAAAAGAGCAGATCAGATTATGCCATCGCAATCACCTAAACAGATGAAGCTGTCAAAACAGATTGGCCCCGATGTCCCGGATGGTTATCTGCGACTGCCATCGCTGTCACCTGAGACAGAAAACATGTATCCTGTAGGACTCCTCCCCAATACTCTGTATATCGTAGAGAGACACTTTTCTTTAGTTGCCAGAAAGAGGCAATAATATCCAGAGGTGACTGTTTGAGTTTCATAACAAACAAAAAAAGCCCCCCGAGGATTTGTAAAATGACCCCCCGCCAAGCTAGAAAGCCTCTTACAATAAACCCACTGATGCAATTTCTTGAACGCTGAGGAAAACTCTCTTTCAACCTTGGGCTAGGAGAGGCCGGAACAAGAAGGGCTCATCGCATATATGTGGTCCAGAGAGAGAAAGGTAACCGACTCTCATGAGTGGGATTGAGACATTTAGCAAGAAGTTAATGACCCATCAACCATTCTGACTGTATGATTGCCAGTCCCCCCTTTTTGTCTGTCCTCTGTCACTCCCACCATGTGGGATTGTTGTCTGCAGCTGTGTTGCCAGAGTCCCATGGGTGCTGTAGGGGGGGAGGTGGGAGGGGCTTTAGGGAAACAAACTTAGAAGTGAATTGTCCCTGTGATTGATGGTCTCAATAATGCACCGGCTTGTTATTTGTGCTCTGATGTTGCCGTTCCCTCTTCACAGCGATGACAGTGACATCTTTGTGGTTATCGTTAAATGAGTTATTTGTCCTTTTCTCGGTTGTCTCCTCCTACCAGGACTGATGGATTCACGTCTATCGGACAACTTTTGATCTCCCGTTGTGGTTAGATTATTAGAAAATACTCATGATTAGACATTGTGATACGTGTGGTTTGTGGTATTTCAGGACTTCATCTATAGACTTTTTATGATGATGAATTAACTTTTACGGTTTTAAGGAGACTCGGCAGTCGGACCGGGACAAAGAATCAACCCCAGTAAATTAGGAAAGGAAACAAGGAGGGATAACAAACCCGTCATGATTCTTGCGATGCTTCCCAAACAGTCCGAGCTAAATGAAATGAATTACCGGTGATGCGGCCGGTAGATTGTTCTGGCCTCTTGGAAGCTCAGTGTCGGCATGCCTCGTGGTCCATTGCGCGGTCGCAATCAACGATTTGGATGGTGACTGTCTTCTCCTCCTCCTCCAGGCTCCACACCGCCCAGAGAGCCATCAAACAGACCCAGGTGACGGTGCAGAAGATCGGGAAGGAGATCGAGGAAAAGCTGAGGACGACGACGACATGCACGGAGCGGGTGAGCAGTGTTTGGGCTGATTACTCGCTCATTTTCAGAGGCAGCAGTTGCTGTTTGATTATTATGTTTTTTTATTATTATGTGATTGTAGAAACATGCAAAAGTGTTCAGGTTTTGAGGAGACGGATAAAGACGCGGAGCAAATCGAGAGTCAATGTTTTCAAAGAACCCATTGGCTTCCACACTGACAACAAACATACTTATGTGAGACTTAAGAGCTCGTTTCACCCAAAATCCCCAGGTGTAATTATAACGTAAAGTGATGTCACGTGTATTTATATCCTTTAGTTTGGATGTCTCAACTAAAAAGTGGAGACAGCAATACCCCCCCCGATGCCTAAATGCTAACGCTTTGACCCAAACCCACTGTTTGGGTTTCCACCTCCTGTCATACATCCTCGACTGGGATCCACAGCAAGAGCAAGGGAGCATATTTAACATTTTTGGAATCGGCAGCTGTGCAGCTGTGAAAACGCAGCTCTGATCCCAGGTTTGACGTTGTGTTGTATTGTAAACATTCCCTTCAAAAGCGACCCGTCCCTTCCGCTGTTCTAAAAGCCCCGAGGCAGTGACATGTTGGTGTTTTTATCCACCAGGTAGACTGTGTGTGTGTGTGTGTGTGTGTGTGTGTGTGTGTGTGCGCGCGCACTTTCTCACAGATACAGAACATAAAGGTTTAGACAGCTGTTACATCTGTTGCTTTCCATCACATCTCATCGTCTCGTTCAAAACAATTTTTGTTCCTCTTCGCGGACCTTCACCCTACCTATTAAAGCAGCCCCACTATAGCCTTTTCAAGCCTTCTCGCAAAAAACATTGAGGCTCCATCCCCTCCCCCCCCCCCCCCCACAAAGGATCCCTTACAAAGAACTCCTCTGATATTTCCCCCTCAGTGAAACATTCCTTTAAAAAAAAAAAACTTTTCAGAGCTCACATCAGCTAATAAATCACATAATCCTCGTCCTCCACCTCTCCGTTAAAAAAGAAAAGAAAACCCCGGCAAGAGTGAGTGAAGCATTGTGTGGCTCCTCTAAGGGTTCCCCTCTTTGCCTTTTTGGAGAGCTCTGCTCTATCCTAGCGAGTGCGGATCAAAGTGGGGGACAGAGTGGAGGCTACCAACCCCAAGCGCATGGCCCTTTCACCCTCTCACCCACACTCTGCCATTAATCTGCTGGCTTATATCACGCTCCCCCACCACGCCCGCTACGTATTTACTCAGCTGACCCCACTGCTGTTTGATGTTCAGCTAGTCAGACGGGCCCTGGGGGTTGGTTACAGTCTTTCTCTCTCACACACACACACACACACACACGCCAACACAGCTCTGACCCACTTGTCAACTGTGTCGCTCAGTGAAAGTGTAGGAGGCTCACGGTTCGTGCCAAAGCCAGCGGTGGTTAACATGCGAGCATCAGGGAGCGACACGTGGGATGGATGGAGGCTCTATCAGTCTCCGGCGAACTGATGCCCCTCTTTGTTTTTCACTGCCAAGCCCTCAGAAGTCTTCCAGAAGAAGCGTATCTGTGTTTCCTCTGATGCAGGCCACGATCACTATCGTGTGTGTGTGTGTGTGTGTGTGTGTGTGTGTGTGTGTGTGTGTGTGTGTGTGTGTGTGTGTGTGTGTGTGTGTGTGTGTGTGTGTGTGTGTGTGTGTGTGTGTGTGTGTGTGTGTGTGTGTGTGTGTGTGTGTGTGTGTGTGTGTGTGTGTGTGTGTGTGTGTGTGTGTGTGTGTGTGTGTGTGTGTGTGTGTGTGTGTGTGTGTGTGTGTGTGTGTGTGTGTGTGTGTGTGTGTGTGTGTGTGTGTGTGTGTGTGTGTGTGTGTGTGTGTGTGTGTGTGTGTTATCCTCTCTGCCTCCCATTCTCTGTTGAATCTCCACGGCCATTTCTTTGTCATCATCCACACAGCCCCCAAACTTCTTAAATCTCTCTTTTCCATGTTTGTTTTAAGTTGCCGTATCTTCTTCATCCGCATCTACTATACATCACAAACGCATCCATCAGTCTGTGCATCCCTAGTGCTGCTCCTCATGGGAGGAGGAGCCCACTGCAGCCTCCCCTGAGACATGAAGCCTGATGTAGATGCTGACTAATGACTGCACACGGATGCCGCTGCTGGTCAGGGAGCATGTGACGAGAGAATGACTTATTTATTTATAGATAAATGCAGGTACCTCCAAGCAGCGAGGCTGACGTAGCGAGACGTCCTTTCTCAGAGTCGACTTCCACCAACATATCAGCAGCTGGCTTTGTGCGGCATCATTCTAAGGAGTTTGTTCCTTTACGCTCTGCACCGGCCACCGAAATGCTCAGGCCTCAGTGAGATGTTTTTGAAATGCCGATTCCTTTTCGCAAACTTCCTCGTCATTAGTTGTTGACAGTGGATTTTGGATTATTGGGACTCACCGATCCAACATTTTCAGTCCAGATACTAATACCTGGGTTTTTAGGTGTCGGCCGATACAGAGTACCGATCGGATTCCAGTGTTTGATTAATAAGCTGTACATCTCATTGTGTGGAACAAAATGTAACATAGTTAATATTAACATTTTACGCCAAAAACTCTGTCAAAAAAAATCACAAAAATGAACAGGAATTAAAGTTCATATCAAAACCTCTTTGATGCAGCATCAAATTGGTCAAAACGTCCACAATAATTGAACTCCCAGTGTCTAATATATAATCTCACAGAAGCATTGAATTAAATGGACCGGCCCCCAGCTATTTGAATCGGTGTCGATATCGGAGCACGTAGGCGAGAATGAGCTCAGTAGATGTGCATTAGATCAATGTCACATGGGAGCAGAGCTTGTTTTTGAAGGAGCTAGTAGGAATTCTGGGGTCATTATAAAGGGTAATAAACACTAGACTGGCTGTGCCCACACACTAAATATTTTCCCTTCATCCTCTTTTTCTGGTTTCTCTCTCTTGTCCCGCTCTGAGCAGAAGAAGGAGCGAGAGTGCATGCAGCTGCGCATCGCTGTGCTGCGGAGTGAACTGCAGCGGCAGAGGAAGGCCTTGGGCCGGGAGATCGACCTGCGGCAGAAGGAGAGAGCGCAGCTTCAGAAGAAAGGTAAAGCGACAGGTGCACAGACAACACCTGGAACTACGAGTTTTACAGTTGTGATCTGTTGGGGATTATGATGAATTCCTTTGCTCATCTTTTGCACACACTATGTTGATGGGGTTATTAATTGTTCAATTGTTATACACAACGTCGGCTCACTCTTTTGCCTTTTGCAGAAACACAAAGTTGCGTTCAGCCACGAGCAACTTAGCCAACGATGTGAATACTGTAAACACAGATGGGTGCATATAGATTTGGGTTTTGACCACCAAATTGTGCTATAGCTAACATGAACACATTGGTGGCAATATCAATGAAAGGAATTTAGTGTTCACACAAAGCTTCACATTAGATGATCCTGCTGCAGCTCATTGGTTGTCTCCAACTCAAACGTTGGTATTTTTCAACCTACGTCCACTAAAGCTGTTTGTTTTTGCCACAGACGGGTCGTGATTGTTATTATAAATGGGCTATTATCAGATGAGGTCTTTAAATTGGATGGCCGCCTGTATTTATTTGAGCCAGAGTATACAGATAAAGAGATACTACGAGTTGAGAGGGAGGGGTGGGTGGGGGAGGGGGAGACAAACAGGCTGGTGGTGTTCCTTTGGGTGCTGTGACCCGGTGACTCCAGAGGAAAAGAGCTGTAAAGAGTGGGACCTGTTGATTTCACGAGACTTGGGCGCCTTGATTGTATCTTGGGACGCAATAACAAACGGACCAGATCAAGAGGAAGTAGAGTCCTTTCCATAATGTTATCGGACACTTTGGAACAGCAACCCGAGCCTGCCGGGCCCAACAACGAGCACTTCTAGCTGACGGACCCAGTCCTTTTCATATTTACCAACAGACATAATAGAGACATTTTATCGCAATATGTCTATATTAAAGAGTTAATTTATTTTGTTAGAATGACACCGTAGATACCAAAATAGATTCAACATTTTTCATTAAAGCCTCTCTCTACAGTTTAATCAAGTACCTTGCCCCGACCCTACATTAATATCGTCAGTAATTTTTCAGTAATAGAAACGCTGAGTTAAACATGGAACATTGCAGATGAAATAGATGAATTCTGAATAACTCTAAATTCAGTTATTGAAATAAGATGTCCTAAATGTACTTCCTTTCCCATTTTGTCACCGTCAACAAGTGATTTTGTTGTGCAGGATGCTCTCATTTTAAACACCTGGGTGAAGGTGTCCGCGCTGTCTGACCGCAGCAGGTGGACTGTGTGAGCCGCACTACCTGCTCACCTTGGAGTACAGTGGGAGTGTTGTCATGTACAGGAAACATCTGTCAGAGGACGCCGGTCACTCCACACACATGCCCGTAACGTACAGTATAGACTCTATACAGCCAACCCTGTGGTCGTTGCAGCCCGCGCCAGCCTGCTAAAGCGACGATGTGTGTGTGCAGTGGTGTCATTTATTTAACCCTGTGAAGTCTGTGGCTCCGCGCTCTGATGTCTGAGAGCTGAGGAGGGATTTACTGCTGCCTGCTGCTCATAGGCACATAAAAAAATCCAGCGTTTGCGAGCCTGGGCTTGACAAACGTGCACCCACACATAAACACATATGCAGGTGTATGCTTGATGATAAACTCTTAATCAGGCTTTTCTGAAGTTGCATGTACACACAACATGCTTGTTGTAATTTCAAGGTCGTCCTCGTTGGCTGCAGCAAATTAACTTTCAGCTTTTTTTTTCTCAACTTCCGTAGCTTCACGTTTTGGTTCTGTGTTCCCCGTGGTGTTCGTAAAGGTTCCATCTACTGCTTTGTACAGTGAGTCTGTTCAAGGCCTTGTGAGCTTAATGAGAACAAACGGCTCGCAGCTGTCAAACAAGCTTCAGTCTGATGGTTCCATGTTGGAGATGCATCGTATGCTCTGATTAGATGAATCATCTGCACTGATGTTTGCCTTCAAGTGGTTCAGGAGTAATTTTTTGTCCGTAACTCCAGAATTGATACGCTAATTATTGACAATTTTGCACAAGCCTTCAATAGGAAACAGTTTGTGGAGGCAACAATTCTAGTTTTGTTGTTACCCCAGATTTGTATTTATTTATTTCAAATAAATGTATTATTAAATGCCAACTATGCAATAATGATCCCACATTAGTCCTCATGCATCTTTATTATCAGTGGTTGTTATCGGTGTACTAATGGCGCTGTATGTTGTGTGTGTGTGTGTGTGTGTGTGTGTCTGTGTGTGTGTAGGGTGTTTACTTGTGTCAGTGCTGCGTTGTCTCAGGTTCTGAAACAGCCAAGATCAATAGACAGGTAGATACGGGTCTGGTTATTATTATTATTATTATTATTATTATTGGCTATGGTCTATTTATGTGGCCTGGACCTCACTGAGCCACCAAGCATGAGGTGGGGATTGCTAATGATCAGCATGTAGTCTGCATATGCATGCAGACATTACACACGTAAACACAAAGAAAGCATGAGGACGGGTCAGGGAGAAGTGTCCTTTGTTCTACGATTCAAAAAGAAGAAGTAAAGTCCGTTAATCCTCGACCTTTTTACCTGTCACCACTGCGTCTACAGCCAAAAGAACTCTCTGCTCCCCCCCCCCTCCCCGACTGGGCAAGTGCTTATTAATAAATAGAAGAAAAAATTCCTTCAGCTGTTTAAAGAGGGGAAAGGTATTTTAGGATGAATTGAAATTCTCTAGCTGAATAGGGCTCACTGAAAATTGTGTTTTTATTCTTTTTTCTTTTAAACTTTTTTTCCAAGACTCATAACTCCAAAGCTAAAAGCCACATGCGGCCGAGCTCTGCTGTTCTTCCAGCTTGTTGTTTAACTCTTCTAATCAGCCCGCACATATTCATTTGTTTCGCGATCGGAAAAAGAGCAGCCCTGCATTAATTACAGACAGGATGCTCTCGGAGACAAGCGTTTACAGTATTCCATGCAGCAGCTGATTTTGTCTGATTATATTTAGATTGGCAACACGATATATTTGTTTCATCTGATCTCATGTTTCCTTTTTCCTTTTAAAAAAAAAAAAAAAAAAAAAATGTTGTTATCAATTGCAGCTTAAATTTCCGTCCAGGACTCCATTGGCTCGTTTGTCAGAACACGCAGAAAAGTGAAGAAGCATATTTAGTCCCACTCAATCGCATGCATTGCCCATCAGACAAGCTGGCAGCTAAGTTAACCTTTATTCAATTAGAAGTGTTTCATTTGTTGAATTTTCACACATTCCAGCGGTTATTAGTTACAGGGTTTCTTTGTACGTTTTATTGACAGTTTAACAGTGCGCGTAAGTACTTTGCTATGTAATATATCCCCCCAGAGGGCATACATCGGGCCATTAATCCCCATTCTTGAGTCACGTTCTCGAGGATCTCATTTGTACCTGGCTGTGTGGTCCTTCCCATCTCTCACACAGTCCTGGGGCCCATTAGCGGGCGACTCTTTATCAACCGAAAACCCAAACATGGGGATGCAGGTGCGTTCGTCTTACACGTGAGCCAGCAAATAAAGACGAGGGGAAAACATAAATGTTTGTAAAGTAACAACTGGGATGTTTTCGCAGGCTTGCTGATCTACTCTGGGCTCATCTGTGTGCTCCCTGGGCAGTGTTGGCATCATAAGCACCGCATCATCCTGATGACTGGTTAGCAACTGATTTACTGTAATGGAGATCATAGCGGGGGAGGAGACTTTGGTCAAGTTTTCCAATTCTTCTGCAAATGCACGTATATTCTAAAGTCCACTGCATGTCCTTCACACGATCCATAACAGAGGACATATGGGCATGACCACGGTTTGTTTTCCCCCTCTTCCTTACGGCTAAGATTTTAAAATAAAAAATGTTCTCTCCAGAATGAACGGGTTCGGTTTTGGGTGGGGGGGGTCACACTCTCCTCCAGGCTAATTTCCCCTCCCTCCACCTTGAGCAGATGACATAAATCAGGTCTGCGTGCAGCGTTTATTGTACTCGGTAACAGTAGTTATTCTCACGCTCGGTAACACAGCCAGGGCTCCCGACCAATAAATGTCAGTGGTCGGGTTTCTCGAGTGCGAGGAGCACAGTTTTTCGCGAAGGTTCGGTGTGAGGAGGTATTTGTCACCTCGGAGGAAAAAGGTCTCATGTTGAAGCCATCATCATTAGAGCTCCATGAGCAGCAGATTTACACGTTTAACGCCAGGCCACTGGCTGCGTTCGTGACTGAGGATAGAGGTCGACATGTACGGCGGCCCTCCACGCTAATGACTCACAAGGATGTTTTTCCAGGTTCACGTCCCACTCTCTCTGGAGGTCACAGCCTCAAGTTTCCTTTTGTGTAGCATGAAGAGCCATGTTTGTCAGTTCAGACGGATTCTTTTTTTTAAAGTTGGAAACAAAGGCTCTTTCCAGTTGTTTCGCTGCATCCATTGTGGTCCTCACAGTTGCAGAACCTTCCCCACAGACACTTGCATAGTTTCATTCCTCAGAAACACTTTCCCTAGAGCTCTTCATCGCATCATGTTTGTTGTGGTTCTGTTTTGAATTGATGGTGTTCGCACCGTATTTTAATTTCAGACCGGATAACGATGTCCCAGAGGGAAGCTGAACACCAGGATGCTTTTTAATAAGCCGTAAAATCATCAACAGTTTTTAATGTGAACCAGATTATATGCGCCTGTTAACGATTCATTTTGTGGGATTTTCTCACGGACATTTTGCTGTGCGATTTATGACTGTAACTGTGTCTCAATAGCTTCACTGATCACTTGCATTTTGTCTAAAGCTTCCTTCCTTTCTTTTTTAAACTGCAGACTCGAGTAACATTTTGACAAGAAAGCGTTCACCACTATTGAGCTTTTTGCACCTTTTGCATTAAACACAACAGCAGTTGTACTCGCCAGTCAAGTTCAAACCAGTCCAGTGTTCAATCCAGATGATCTTCATCTGATAGTTTGTGCCACCCCAAGAGGTCACAAAGGTCGGGCCGGTTTGAACAAACCTTGATTTCCTTTAGAATCCCACAAAGCCGGCCGCCTGCAGCCAGAGGGACCTCACCGTACAATACATCCCATACCGATTGATTTATTGTTGCATCGTCATTTTTCAACATCAGATTCACCAGCACGTCGGGGACAGCATTGTAGCATTTTGAAGCTCATTTTGGATTGTGTTTCAAATAGAATTATGATATTCACGTCGCGTGTGGAAACGCAGCGTGTGCCCTATCGTAGCAGTCGCTGCAGTTTGCCTGTCCGTACCGTGAGAGCGACTGGAACGGGTTAGAGGGATGAAAGGATCAGGGGACGGATAGAGGAGATAGGACACAGCTGGGGCGTTACATGAAAGCAACACACAGCCGTTCAGCCCACACAGTTGGTGTTGAGATCTGTTTTCATGTCGTCCCTCACGTCAGAGGGGATGGCCCGTCTGATCTCTGCCTGACACTATCTGTCTTCCATTCTAATCTGATGGGGATACCGCTGAGTACCTTTATTTTCTCCCTCCCTCTGGAGGGTTAAAGAAGGTATCTCTTCAACCCTCATGGGGTCAGTGTGAGCGGCCTGGATGTGAGAGAAAGTATGCGATTTTCAAAAGCAGGTCCTGTGATCCATCTGATTACAGATGTGATTTGATCGTCTTATTCTCACACAACTCACTGTTCTGCCAGCTGCTGTCATCACATCCATCTTTTTGATAGTCGATTCCCAGCACTCTAACACGGTTTAAGGGTTTCTTTTCCATTTTGAATAGAGGAATGCAGACCATCGCTAGTGCTTGAATGCATGAATAAAACTTCATTTCCAGATTTC
This sequence comes from Cyclopterus lumpus, assembly GCF_009769545.1. Classification (NCBI taxonomy): domain Eukaryota; kingdom Metazoa; phylum Chordata; class Actinopteri; order Perciformes; family Cyclopteridae; genus Cyclopterus; species Cyclopterus lumpus. The sequence continues at coordinate 19,909,311 of NC_046979.1, forward strand.
ATTACAGCTCTGGGCTCAAAAGATAAGAAAATGGTGAGCGTGCTACCTGTAATAATGTTGCCTAATTAGTGTGCGCTTTGAGATGTATAAGAGGAAACACTGAAGATTCACAGAATATCTCGCCATTTATTGCTGGTGTTTTTTTATGTGCTTTCAACATAAATAATACGCCAGTAATAGAAGCGAGCTTGTGGACTAGGTGTATTGAGCACCATTTAAAAAAAGGGAAAACAATCAAAGTCAATGCAGCAGCACCTGAGATGTTGCCTTTTTCTTTACCCACAATGCAACACGAGGGCCCCACTCTTTCCCTGGTCGTTATGAGCGAGGCCAGCCACCTCGGGGAGAAACCTCATTACCGATGTTTATATTCACAGTCTGCGCATAAAGCATATGTGATTTTTGGCATGAAGAGCTTCGCTCTCTCTTCGCCACCATTCCATCTGATACAGCACCCGCCGTCCCGTAGCTGTTGCACCTGACCCTTATGTTTTAATAATTATCACAAGGCACACACAGTTGTCCATATGCTTTTTCCCTTTTCAGCTTCAAACAACTATGGCAAACTAAAAAACCCTTCTATGGAAACATGCAGGAGAAACGTGTGGAGCTCACACATGGTTTGGTTGTTCTGAATCACTGCGTTGTCAACCTACTTCCCAGGATTGGGCATCGTATGTCTTAATTGCTGCAAAGCAGAACCCATTAGACATTTCAAAATTAGCACAGATCTGAGGAGAATTCTGTTACAACCCAGTAAATTACACTTTGCTTTTATCCGGTATCCAAGGTATTGTGAGCTTGCCAATACTGCAGTTACACAACTCCAACGAGCTGAATCATCACTGCCCCTTATCTGTCGGATTTTATTTATTTGCCCAGCTATGTATTTACACTGTCTGACAAATCCTGTAATTTGCATACATGTGTTGGTTGTTTTTTATGTGCTGTCAAAAGGAAATGGTTTTGGCTGTTTGATCTTGCTTGAGTTTAACAGTGGATGGCAGCCAACCAAACACAAGCCCACCTGGCTGTTCAGATGAAGCAGAACACACACACACACACACACACACACACACACACACACACACACACACACACACACACACACACACACACCAGATACTTTCCTCTAATTTAATTGTGTTCTTTCTGTCTCTTTCAGAGGAAGCGTTCTCCGCTCAGCACGAGGGTCTGAAGGAGGAGAAGGAATCCTTAACCAAGCTGCAGAAGGAATGCACTGCCAAGAGGTTTGTGTGAACCTGTAACTAGCTACTGCTTTATGTCTGCACAGAAAACACACTTTTTAAATGCATTCATCCCTGTCAGACATTGCCCAGATGTGACCCGATGTGTTGCTCAATCCCACTGAACTGCGATGGGACTACACCCTGCTCCCCGCCTCCCACCGCGCTCTTTCAAAACAAGGCGATGTTTTCGCGGCTGGCACTGCCTATTTATGTGTTCTCAACAGAGAGTTTGCACATTGTGCTAAAAATCCCGTTTGGCCTGTGTTTGCCTTGGCCTGCGGGGAGACGTGTTCGGCGGGTGCCGGCCCTGGATACAGCTCTGTTTGTCTGAGCGGTACCTGGCAGTCGCAGAGGGTAAACCAGAGCCCCAGGAAGGCCAGCAGGGGCCAAGAGACCCAGCAAACAGGAAATGAACACCGACACTCGTGCATCTGCCTAACATCCATTCTTTGGAAATATCTGTGTGTCGTCAATGTTTTTTCATGGAAGTGTTTCTTTTTAATTCAACTTTAAAAAAACTTTTAGCAAGGGAAAAGTTATGCTGAGCATGCAATCTTTTTGTCAACCTTTCCACATTCCTGTTTAATATTTCACATCTGCTCTGTTGGACATCTCACAACATTGGGGCTAAAAGGCAAAGTTATAGTAACGTAAGTTGTTGAATTGAGTGTGCTTTAAAAAAAAAAAAAAAATCATAACAGGGCCTCACTTTGCAATTCTAGATCCCAGAAGCCTAATTGAGGTGTTAAACCATCTCCCCTATTGCAATTTATTTATTTGTATTAACATTTTGTACTCTCCTTAAGTACTTCTATTATGCTACGCCAATACTGATTAACATTACCTGTAAAAAACACATGATAGGCTTATGAAATACAGTGCTTGGTTAAAGGTTCCCAACCTAACCTGGCTTGTGAACCTTTTTAGTAAAGCGGTGTGGGGCCCTTTGTCATGTTCCAGGGGTCAAAGAGTTGTCAGCAGATCCACCAACTATTTCCCCTCTAAACATCCCAGACGGTTTCATTTAGAGAACTGTGCAAGGTCAAAAGTGGTACAATTATCCAAAATGTCAATTAAATTGGATACTCTGAGCATTAATATATCAGCAAACAGCTATCTGCTATGTAAAGATATAGAGGTGTAATGTCCATCTGAGCAGAGAAGTCACTCTCCTTCTGTGTGCGCTGTAACCTGAGCTTCTCCTTGCTTCGTATTGGTGCACGTGCCACTCTGCACTGCTCTCATACGGGTAGCACCCTCTCTCCGGTTCCCCCTCAGGTAAACACTGTTGGCGCTGTGAACACCGTTAGCTTCTAGTCGCCGCCATGTTGAGAGCTGTTGAGAGGCAATAGAAATGCTCCCAATCTTGTATTTAACACCTTCAAAACAAATCTAAATGGTCAGAAAGGTGAATACAGACAGGGATAAAAGTTGGCACCTGCCAAATATAGGGTGAAAGGTCACAGTGGCAGGTTGTCTATTGGGCCCAATCTAGGGCCCAATAGACTAAACAACCTAACTGCATGAAGAGTAATTAAAACTACAGTAGCTCCACCTCAATAAGCTGTCAACAACACATTCCTTTACAAAATAAGTACTTTCACTTGAAAATGAAAATGTTTTATACTTCTCAATCAGTATTCTCATCTATCATTTCCATACATTTAGCCGACAATACTTTTCAATTCAGTTTATTTTGTATAGCCCAATATCACAAATTACAAATTTGCCTCAGAGGGCTTTACAATCTGTACACATACGACATCCCTGTCCCAGGACCTCACATCGGATCAGGAAAAACTCTCCAAAAATAACCTTTGACAGGGAAAAAAGGGAAGAAACCTTCAGGAGAGCAACAGAGGAGGATCCCTCTCCCCGGATGGACAGATGCAATAGATGTCATGTGTACAGATGAACAGTGTTACAGACTGATATACTTATGACCTTTACTGCTCATGGACTATTCTTTTAGAAGGTTGTCGTGGTACTTTCATTTAATTTAAGAATTAAGTGCCAGCATACGTGGTATTTGCCTATTTCAGTCAGTTAACGTGGTGATTAACACAAAGTCTTTTGTTTGTGACTATACTATACACATGTTTTAGGGAAAGGGTTTGAGAGGGGCTCGCACCTCAGGCTTAACCACTTAGATGAGGCAAAGTCTGCCGGACAGATGAGGGGTTTCAGATCGAGCGATCGTTACACACCAATCTGTCTCCTCTTTCGTGAGGCAGTCGAACACCGGGAAAGGAAATGACAAGAGGCTGCTAACCCAAGGCAAAGCCAAGTAGGAAATTCAAGTGTAAGGCGAGCAGCATGGATGGGAGGGTGCGTCACATTCGATAACCATTTCCCCCCCCCACCCCCCCTAAGAAATCTTCCTTCATCTGCATGAGTGGATGGACTGTTACCCACAAGTGGTTCTGGAGAGGACACCCACACACATTTTATACAAAGCAGCCCATCATCTGTGTTTCTCAGACATAAGCGGTCCCAGGAATAGATCCTGGAAGAGGCATGTTATATTAAATATTAATTTATTTTTGCTGCAGAAATTGAATAGATGTTTTGCGTCTGGAATGGGTTTCACACGACTCGATAGCGAGACTAATTGTACGTACACGGTCTTGTTTTCCATAGAAAGCCACCTTCACAGCCGTAGCCTTTAAATCTCCAGCACTCAGTGATCTGACATTGCTGTTGGCTGTGGAAGAGACATCTAACAGGACAGTTTTAAGCACATCGACAACCGCTTCAGTATCAGAAATGCTTCTGAGACTAAAATTCTGGATCTGGTTTCCGAGTCTGTGCACCGATCCTGCCCAATCGGCACATGTGCAAACCAGTACTGCACACCTGTGGTTAAACAGTCTTGTGCATAATATTTTTGATACATAATGATGCTTTCAAGCTGTAGTCAGTATGAATTTGTATTGGGTAAATTATGACGTTATCATGTGTTCAAATGTAATCTTGTAAAATGTAGATTTTTGTCAAGAAACTTGAATGAATAGATATTAGAGAGGGAGTTATGACCCGTTTTAACTTTTTATTTTAGGTATCGGCCGATACAAAAGTTCAGGTATCGAAATTGGTGTAGAGAAGGAGATGACGGCATCGTGACGTCTCTATATTGATTGACATCTCTTCACCCCGCCCTCGAGTGCGGCTGCACCAATCAGTTACAAACACCTTTAGTGTTCCGTTGTGTTCGGACAACACAGTGAACAAACCCTTTTGTAGCAGAACACCGGCCCTTTGTGGCACCCTAAAACAATATACTGGACACTGTTATTGTGTCAGCTAGAGATCTGAGGTGTGTACGAAGGTGGACTTTTCTTTTGTGAGGTTGTAGGGAATGTACTGCTTTGTTTAAAATGGAAAGTTCAATATATAGTAGCTTAAAAAGAAAATGATTACAGTAAATTGCCCTAAATTGACACCCTGATCAGTCAGCTCTCATACATTCAATGACCAACATGAACCTGCTATCACACATCGTTGTGCTGCATGAATCAACTCTCCTCTTATATTTGTGGAGCAGTGACCAGTCTGGAGGAGATCCACCACTCACTGCATTCTCCCCTCCATCACCTCCATCTCCACTCCTTCCCTTTACGATCTCCTCTCTGCTCTCCGAGTGTCCTCCACTCGTGACTCTGCTCATTGTGTCCGGTGTTTGTCTCCCCAGAGAGCAGTTCCTCAAATCCAACGCCCAGCTCACGTTCCGCTGCCGTCAGCTCCTCTCCGAGCTCTCCTACATCTACCCCATCGACGTGGTGAGTTACACCCGCCGGGTTCCCCGGTGCACAACACATTTGTTGACGAGGCAACTGCAAATACTTATCTGCTGACAGAAGCGAGGCTTTGATCGGGCTGCGATGGCGCAGATCCTTTCCAATGGGATGTCTAATTCTGCATGTTAGGTCTTTTGAGTCATCACCTATCTGTTTAACGTGATCAACACTACAGTCACTCTGTTTGGCATACAAAGCAAACATTTCCTATGCCGACACCACTGGACAAACCATTCAAAGCAAGTGTCTCCTTCACACCAGGTTTTCATCGTCTTTAAAGCAAACCTCTTATTTATACCCGCAGGCCAATCAGTCGGATTATGTCATCTGCGGAGTGAAGCTGCCAAACTCCGAGGACTTTCAAGGTAATGTGTTATGTGCCTGCTTGTGTGTGTGTGTGTGTGTGTGTGTGTGTGTGTGTGTGTGTGTGTGTCAGGGTTACAGGAGGACACGCTGTGGTAAGGCATGCAGAGGAAATGTTTGGCCTTAGCTTTAACGCTGGAGGATTATATGTAAATGTTTGATGAATAGAACCCCGTCTGAAGGCCGATGAGCTCATACATACAGCATCTATGAGATCATACCGTTGGCAACTATACGTGGCAATTTGGCATTATTGTGCTACGGTATTACAGTCTTCAACGTGCATAAATGTCATCATTCTATAATCACTGGCTCAGCGTGCCATTTCAATGCATAAAAGACATAATTACATAATTGTAATCATCAATAGTTTTACTAGCAGGGAAAGGTTGACATTCCTCTTAACTTTTTTTTATAGCTCAGAACTAGCCAAAGTAGACCCACATATCAACGTGTCCTCCGATACTGTGTGTGGGATGAGCTGGTAATGATGGAACACCTGTGTAATGACTTTCCTGCGGCAAAGACGGTCTTTGAATTCAAATGAACAGGCACGCACGCACAGGTATTTGTGCCTGTGCTATTCTTTGTTCTCCTCCTGACAGTAGGTACATTTCCATCCACCTGTTTTTAATGGCTATTGTCAATTTGCGCAACAAAAACAACAAAAAAGGTGGATACGCCGATAATTAGAAAAGACATTTTGAAATATCACAAAAAAGTTGGAGGAGGAAAAGTTTGTATTGTTAGAAGTGCAACATTTGGAAAGAAAAAAAAGGTTGACTCTTTACTGCTCGACACAAATTGGATGTGGCCTTACACTCATTAATATGTGGAAGAAACACAAATGTCATATTTAAGTCCAGTTTTTCACTGAGATTCCACTGGCGCTCTTTTAATTTTCATCTTGTTGCACCCTCTTTTTCTGCAGTGGTATAAGGGTTTACCGACTGTAGAATTTGCACCACTTCTTATCCCGAATAACCAACTCCTTATAACCCGTATAGTGGCATTCCCCTTGCCTAATTTCTCTTAGTTTGGTTCACACTTGGAGGGAAGTTTGGCTGCAGTTTCAATTGCATCAATTGATGCATCGTCCATACAGTAAAAAGAATAAATTCAGAAAATATCAGCCAGTGTTTCTGTAAAGCATAGTGCCAACAAAGAGGAGGGAGAGGGGCGCATATGGATTTAGTAGGAAAAAAAGAAAGATAGAAGAAAAAAAAGTAAGGAAAGAGTTTGGTTTGCATTATTCTGTTTTTGTGAACACTTTCTGATCTGCTCGTGGACTTTGACGGAGGAGCTGTTCAGACTCCCACAGTCTCTCGGAGTCTCGTCTCGAGATGCTTCTGTAACGGGTCCCACCACCTCTAGAGAGACACAGCAGCAATAAACACTCAATGTAATATCAGAGACGCAGTGTTGGGCTTTGCCAGAATGCGGTTTCAGCCACCCTTGTTGGTTAGAGTGAGGTTCACGCTGGATGCAACGGGAGAAATGCAATTTGCTGTCACGGCGAGGTGACGACTTCATGACCTCTCAATTCCCGGGATTGAATGGCCAACGCATGGTGAGCTTTTGGTCTGCAGCACTTGTCTGACGCCGAGAACACAGCCGCCACTGTCCCCTCAGCATTCTCCAGCTCTCCTTCCTCACAGCTGGTGAGACCCGGCGGGCCTCTGAAGCCCATAACTCAACAAAAAAAATACCACTCCCGAATCCCCTGCTGCTGCACTCCACCTGTTGCAGCATATTTCAACAGCACAGCGGAGCGCGCAGTAGTGACAGCAAGCCCATTTTATGTTCGCAGCAATCGCTCGTTCCCATAAGGCGGAGGTCTGCTTCTGCCTCCCGGTCCTGCGTAGGTGGACCCCTAGCAGTGAGTAGAACCACCGAGCATGTGCTGTGGCGGAGGATGAAAGGCCTAACAGAGAACATCCGAATGCATTTACGGCTAACTACCTTTGCCCTCCCGGTCAGGTGGCTTGTTGTTTGTGCATTCTAGAGGAGGGCTGTCACGCCATCCAGGTAGCCATTAATATTCACCCTCTAACATTACCGCTGGGGCATCTTGCAAAGGGCGGATCCCTTTTTTAAGAAAGAAAGGATGGAGAAGCATGTGTTTTACCCTCTTCATTTAACCCCCTGTTATCTTTGGTGTGAGGTTTGCCCCAGGAAACAGCCTGATCATGTCTAGAACCGCCCACAGGAGGAGGATGTTCCAAATTAGAGACCAGGGTCGGGGTTAGTTGGAGTCCTAATCCCGCTGGGGGTCAAAGTGGAGCTTCAGTGTTTTTACATTTAACTAAGCTTCCCTTGTCAGCTCAGCCTGACAAGATACCAGCAGTCTCCACTTGCACCCTAAGGTGTCCTTTACTTGACATTAGCGTGTAGCATCCTCCAAAAGCACCAGAGGCACAATAAGCTGTTTACTCCAGGTGCTTTATTATTATTATTATTATTATTATTTGTGGTGCTGTGGACAAGAAAATGCAAGGTGGGAAATGAGGTCATGTGTGAAAAGACAGTTTCACCACTCACTATTGCCACAGTTTATTATTTCGGCGCATTAATATGAAAACCACGATGATTTTAAGCCTCGAGCAGCCGCTGTTTGAGAATGTGAAACCACTTTGTGTGTCGTCTGGAAACCAGTCCTCCTACTTATAAAGCGAGATGGTTTGACGTCCAGTTTTCCACTCAATCAGTTACTCGAGCTCAGAGGGAATATTTATACGTGATGCTTTTGCTTTTTGAGCACATATCGGAAAGATATTAGGTATACTTTGTTCGCCCTGCCAACTTTTTTTTTTATCTCTTTCAAAACACTATCCCACATGATGGCAACGGCTCCTCTTCCCGTGGATACGGGAATCTTGGGTCGGATGTTTGTTTGTACATTTTTTGTTTGTGATTCTCAAGATGTGGACTTGGTGTATGTAAATGGAATTTTTGTGAGACATTGCTGACTGCTTTGAAGTTGTTGGTGTGATAAAATACCTTTTGGTTGATTAAAGGTTACGTTGTTTTTAATTTAATCTGCATTGGCTTATAGTCTTGGAGGCTTCGGTGTGTTGATGCAGTTCACCTTAAACCACCTTTCTGCTCTTATCTAATGTTCGATAACCGGATCCTCTCTTTTGCTTTGTCCCCCGCAGCAAAGGATGATGGGAGCCTGGCTGTCGCCCTGGGTTACACGTCGCACCTGGTCCTGATGATCTCGTGCTTCCTGCAGATCCCTCTTCGGTATCCGGTGATCCACAAGGGTTCTCGCTCCTCCATCAAGGACACCATCACTGACCGACTCACTGAGAAGGAGAGAGAGTAAGTGGCTCAATACTCAGTTTGTCTTCCGGTGCAAACGGATCCATGTACATGTAAGGTTGCTTTTCACTTTATCTTGAAGTGAATTCACCAAATGATTTTGGAGGTTAAAGATCAACTCGCACCTCAGAAACGCTGTGAGTGAATATCTTCAAATGTGGCACAGACGTCCACTTGGAGTCATGGATGAGCTGATTAGTTCTGTGTGGTCACTGTGTCACAAAACACATTTTTTGCTATAACTTTGACAATTCTAATTCCAATTATGGAATTACACAAATGTCAAATAGGATAAAATGATGATGTGATCACATTTTGGACAGACATGAATTTAAACTGCAACTCCACTGGTTGGCGAAGGCAAACACCACAAGGTGGTAATTCTAGAACTAGAGATAGTTCAGGTGTTTTGAAGTGGGGTTGTATGAGGCACTCGTTCATCGTCTGGTAGTCAGGTGGCAACCTCCAGTTCTGACGAGTGAAGCCAAAGCGGAAGTGTCTTAAAATGTGCATTCTCTCTACTGGCCAGCAGGGGGCGACTGCTCTGGTTGCAAAAGGAATGTATGGAAGAAAATATGATAATGACTCTACTTTACTTTATTCCCTCAGTAAACATGAGTTTATGGTCTCAAGCTATAGTGTCAAGTCTTCTTCAATACAGCATGATGGTCATTTAGTAAACGATGGTCCATTTAGAGTCAGATAGCCCATAAAGCAGGGTATGCTTTAGGGCGGGCTTACTGTGATTGACAGGTCGCTGCAGCTACCAGAAATGTAGGCGGTGTTTCTATGTCAGTCCTCCATATTCCAAATACGGTAACTTCTGTTCATCGGTTGGAAAAAACCAAGATGGTGACGGCTAAATTGCCGAATTTATGGCTTAAAAAACACGACCACCAATCTACTGTAGTCCCCCATGCATGAAATAAACTCTTTTCCAACATCCTCTTATGTATAAAGGCTATTGTGGAAAATTGGCAGTTTATACCAACATGTAAAGGACTTTAACAGACTATGGCAGCACCCAGTGGTTTTGGCAGCCGTTGTAGTTGTATTGTTGTATATAGGGAGTAACACTAAATCAGGGCTCGACCGTAAGGGTTGCCAGGTTGCCATTGGCGACTATTTTGAGGAATTGGCAACCAATTCTTGTCACTTAACAAGTTGATAATGTGCTCTGTCTCATTCCGGGGTAAAATCTCCCAAAACGTGTTCTACTTTCACAGATCCTCCCTCGCATGCTTTTAAATCTTTACTTGCTTATTGAGCGAAAATTAGTTTTATGTTATTATGCCTAGTAGCTTTTTCCTCAAATAATTCTCCTAAATAAATAATAAATGATCCTTTTTGATTTTGTAGTAAATCCGTCTGACTCGGCCAGTGTGTTCCTCACCATCCCGTCGGTTGGCAGTTCAGTGTGAATACGTCTTCACTCTTGTAACACTTGCATTGTTGGATTTGTTGCATGGACCTCGTCGTGCTCACAGGAAAGTCTCGATGGTAACAAAGTCTGTGGAATCTGATTTGAATGCTCACTGGAAAATAAAATAAAGGCTGTAAAATGGAACGAGCATTAATCAGACATCTCAGCTGGTACTCATTTCCAACTGCAACCGTCAAGGTTAAAACAACACTCGACTTGTGTTACTGTTTATAACACTGTTAACAAGAAAGTACATATGTTAAAACCTAGAGTAAATGCTGAATGTTAATTTTCTTTCATTATCACCGCTTCATGATCCCGCCGCTCTTTGATTTCCACCAAGTTTATTACATTTTAAGTAATCTATCAAAGCACGAGAGCCACATCAAATAACTCTGTGCTGCCAGATCTCAAAGACCTGAGTTATTGTAGTCAATACATTGCCAGCCTTTTTATGCTGTTATTCTTTTTTTGAGGCCCTGTATTTAAGATTAAAACGGATCATAAACTCAGATATTTAATAGAGTATGTCTGAAAATGCCTTAAGTGCGTATTTGCCAACTACTTTGACTGACCCTACCACATGCTGAGTAGCTTCTGGGGATACTAAACATATATATGTACCTTGAAAAGGCCTCAGAGCAGTCTGGATTTGTCTCTTTGTGAGATCTCTGCGTATGTTAGAGTCTGTTAAAGGCTACATTCACACTGCAGGCACAAGTGTCCCACATCAGATTTAGTCTTCACTGCATTATGCCGTTGAGCTGCGACGTAGTCCGCTGTCTGTCAGCATTGAAAGCCTGGCGTGATGTCGTTGTGACACTCGAGTCTGAAATCGGCAGTAACCTTACAGCTGTGGGTGTAGCAGCCCAGTGTGTCAGCGAGTCAGTGCTCCAACTCCAAGACCCGAGCCAAGCTCCGTGGTTGTGAGCATAGACTGCATATAAGAAGTGGACGTAGTCGTCGTGACGTCACCCATTGCTTTTCTTTACTGCAGTTTTGAAGCGTTGAGTTTGGCAATTTTGCCATCTTGGATCACGGTTGTCGTCAGCCACTTGTGCGCTCTGACACCTCTTCCACACACACCTTCAAACAGTGGCAGCGGCCAATGCTCCACAAAAGGCCCTCATTTAGAAATGTGGCCCCCCTTCCCTTCATCCTCGTTATCTTCTGCTCACATTAGCTGGCATCCACAGATAGACGCTTACTTCTCCTGCCTCCGTGGTTTCTTTTGTACGACAGTGTGCTGCGTCCATGCTATCGTGGTCTACGAATGCAGGTCAGTTCATGACCAGTTTTACATTGGAATCAGATATGAGCCACATTTAAAAAATGTTGTGAACCACAAGACAAAAAAAAAAAAAAAACCTGATTTGAGCACTAAAGTGTGAACGTGACCTAAAAAAAGAGCGATGTGACCTGATACAGTGCCTGTCCATCTACACATGGATTTATCTTGTCCGGTTCAGAGTGGAATCCTGGGTAAACTAAGTCACAGTGACTGCAGTAACCAGTTCTTCCTCTGCAGAACACAGGAGGGTCTCTATTTGTCATCAACTCACCCCTCATCTCACTCCAGTATCCGGTGTTCCATTAGCTGCTGGTAGCTGCGCTACACATTTTGGAGTCAACAGTTGACCTCATTGTTTCATCTTTCTCAGGTGTTCTATAAAGAAGCTCTGCTGAGACTGTAAATCAGTCACACCAGGGGCGGTCCACTTTGCCTCCTGGCTTCCCAGCAGAACTATTCAGATTTGATAACACTATGTTGACGTGGAGAGTGGCAGATGATGAACTTAGAATGAAACCTCTCCAGGGGCTTTTGTTGGGGTTGCATGTCATCAATTACACAGACACTGCAATTACAGCGACAGCCAGAGGGATTAAATTATTATTTGTGTATGTTATGGTTTCGTAGCTATGCATCAAGAAAAGAAAAAGAAAAAAAGAAAAACTGCGTTATGATGATTGCACACTTGGGACACAATCGCTCAGGTATGAACCATACGTGCATATTGACATTCCACACATGCAAGACCACCTTCAATGAGTGTGAGCGGGGGAGTGACGGGATGAAGATGATGCAGTCACTGCTGTGGATGTGGGTGAATATAGAGTTGAGAAGTCTGGGTGGGTTCAAAGAGTCATGCTTCCCTGTTAGCTCTTCCATTATTCCCGATATTCTGTTTTTACTGCGCATGGCCTTGTTGACGTATATATATTCCAGTCCTTTTTTGTCATGTTTTCATGTAAAGACATTTCACACATGTTCTATGGGGTGTTTATTTCTGGGAATCTGAACCAATAGGAGCACTTTGAGGGTCACTCGCCGTGTTTTTCTGGTGCGACTTGGGGTCGTTTGAAACCTGGCTCATTACAGCAAATGATTTAAATTAATAGGAGAAGATAAGCAGGCCACATAGCAACATTAAAATATGGTTGTTATAACAGGACTGCAGACCAAGGAGCTTCACCATCCCTTTGTTTCCGTTCTCAGCAGTAGCATGGTGGACGGGGAAGTATCCTCACACAACGGTTCTTATATGGCTCCTTCCTCATTTAAAAACGCTGAATGAGAACAGCTTCTCCCAGCTCCTGTGTTTACAGCACCTCATTGTGCTCTACTTTCCGTCCAAAGCAAATGACTTCTTGTCCTGGGCCGAGGGAGGCACACGGCTATGACGTGTAAATCAGCACTGACACGTCTACATCCACATCCACATGTGTCGCACTTAAAAGACAAACAGCCGGGAGAAAGTGTGTGAGGAAAAGGAGAGCCGTTATCAGGCAGCGCAGTGATGGAGCGCCCGTCTCCTCTGTGTGGGTGATTATGTCACGGCAACAGCCGGAGGGGCTCACTGGGAGTCGCATTCCTGGTTTCTGCCATGCAGGATATTTACACCCAGCAAACGAAAAATAAACTCAGCGACTGCGTGGCTGTTGAACAGACGCGACAGTCCCGCTTCGCTCTTAGGTGTCTCTGAGTGGGGCCGAGCGCTCTAACAAACTTTCACTCCCCCCTCCCCCCAATCACATGTTTATGACCCCTGAGGTCCCGGCGGGCTGCAGACACGCACCAAAATGATGTGTGGGGAGACGGAAAGCAACTAGCCGAGCTCTAAAAGTGTACAAAAAAGGGGTGATTAAAGTGTCGGAAAGAGGCAGCCAGCGGTGATAAGTGAGGTGGCTCGGGATCGGTTCCTCAGAGCGTGGTAGGATTAGCGAGCAGTCGGTCAATTATAATGCCGTGCACATAGGAACTGTACGCCGTTTATGCATCCTTAAAGTAGGGCTCGGCATTCCACTTTTCTGTGGCTCTGCTGCAGCACCAGGTGTGGATCCAGATTTCGGTAGCTGTTACAATCCGACATGAAATCCCTCATGTTGATTTCTCAGAGCGCTGAATATAGTTGAGCAAGAATCCTTACACCAAGCATTGGACATTTCATTCTTTTTTTCGTTTTGGCTGCCTTCTTCCATGCAGTCTGATATTTTTGACGCAGGAAAAGACGTCACGGCATGTGTTGATCCGAACTGAGGCCCTCTCAGAATGTTTGAAAGGAAGGTATGGAATACGACTGGTCTGTTTGGCACCCTGTATGATTTGGTCTATTCTGGATCACAACCCCCTCCCCCCCACACACACACACACACACACACACACACACACACACACACACACACACACACACACACACACACCTCTCCAGTCCGAGACGTTCTCTGGACTCTTAACGACATGTTGCGCCCACATTTAGTCCCGTGGAGAGCCTGGTTCCAGTGTTTCTGATTGTTATGGGGGGGAGAACGAGGGAGATGCGATCCAGATGTCCAGTGTCTGATTGAGACCAGAGCTCGGCCATTAAAAAGCAAGCGCTGCCTCATATATTCGTTCGGCCCAAAGTATTGAAGCAAATCAGGTTGTTGTTTTTTGTTTTCCTGCTCTTTTATCACGGTTTAAGGAAAAGAACGATGCACTGCGTGGTCACTGCTTGGTTCAAATGCAAAATAAACTGTTGGTGGAGGGAGGGAATGTGAACGCCAGGGAAGGGGGGGGGCTTAAGACGAGAGGAACCTGTGAGCTCCAAGAAAAGAGGTTATTGTTCCGGGGCTTCAGCAGTTTCATGTCTCTTAACATAGACCATGTGCACAGGAGGAGAGGGGGAACTGCTCCCAAAGCAACCGGTCCTGCACGCCAAAGTACAGAAAGGTTTGAGCATCCTGCTGAAAGGCACATTGCAGAGGAAGGCCGACACACGCAAGAAGTCAAGTTTGGCAATCACTGAAGGGGATTAATTGGCTGTAGGAAACGCTAGCGTTGGTAATGTTGAGAAATAAGCAAGCGTAAACTAGATTAAAATGAAAGTTGATTGCAGCACTGGCTCAATCAATCAAGGAAGTCGCCACCTCGGCAACATTTACCCTTCAGGCCTCCCTCTAAAGCCACTCCCCCCAACTATGATTATGAACCATATAAACTGTATATAAGAAGTATACCTCGTCGTTGTGACATCCCAGTTGGTTTCTCGTCTGCGGTTTGGCATTTTGCCGTTGCCATCTTGGTTTTGTGCAATCATTGAACAGAAGTGACCCTATTTGGTCTGCGGAGGAGTTATGGTGACGGCTTCATGGACCTTTTGACTCCAACTGGACCATAACCATACATCATGCTGTATTGAAGAAGACTTGAGTCTAGAGATTGAGACCATAAACTTATGTTTACAATGTTTACTGAGGGAATAAATCAAGAGAAGTAGACGATGGCCAATTAGAGAGAATGCAAATTTAAGGCACATCTGCATTGGCTTCACTATTCAGAACTGGAGGTTGCCAAATGATAATGAAATGATTGGACGGGCTTATTAAAGTCATGCCACAGATGCAGCATTTAAAAAAAAAAATCCTTTTCTTTGATTAATTAATTGCTGACTGGATGTAAGAAGAGTTTCAACAAACGTTTTGAAGACGTTTACCAACCTTAGATTAAAAGGGTGAGTTCACCCAAATGACGTGCTCAGACGGGCTTCCTCTCTCACCCCTCGTAGGTATCGAGCCATGCAGACAGATCAGATTTTCATCTCCGGGGGTTTTAAGACGTCCGTCTGGGCATTTCTGCTCCCACGCCAATGTTGTATGATGTCGGTCAATGGGATTTCATTTTTTGGCACCTGATCAGTGTCTTTTGAATGTCGATGGTTTCACCACATTCTGTCCTACAAGACAGACTCATTTCATTTTCCTCCAATTGGAATTCAAGTCATCCGTATTAAAATGAATATTAAGTTTTATTATCTGATGAGAATCATTTGATGTTGAACTGTGTTTTATAAGAGACGGCACATTGTCTGGCATGATAGAATAACTCATTGTTCAAGCAGTGTGATGAGCACATGGTGGTGCTTCAACTGCATAGTTACTGTGTTTTTCATAGAAGAGATGAAAGACGTGATCAACTTGGGAGCCAGCGAGTTTGAATCAAACTCCAGCGAATCCATCATTACTTAGGTCTGTATGTCAACTACAAAGGCACCCTGGGACTGGACCGACTGTTTACTTGTCTTCTGAGGGTTTCTGCCAAATCACTCAAGGACAATTGCATGAATACTATGTTTATGATAGTTCTGAGAAGAAGCTGAGGAGTCTCTTCTAGGTTGACAGGTTGATCTCCTTCATCTCGGAGCCCTGCTGTTGCGCAGCTTATTGGAGCAGTCAATGTTCATACTTCATTAAAAAGATAATGAGAAGCATCTGCGCTGAATGGCTTTCTGAAGGATGCGGAGAATTTTTAATAACAGTGTATTCTTGTTTGTGGGTTGAGGGGGAAACATGAACGTACCTGTCAGTTTTCTTTCTTCAGTATTTGCTCTCTTTTTTTAATTTATTTTTTTGCCCATGCCCAGATATGTCAAACACTATGAGATGGATCGGCATAGGGTGTTGCACAGACATTCATAGTACCCTGAGGATGAACCCTGCAGACTTGGCTGACCCCTGACCTTTCACCCAGCGCCAGCTTGAGGTTGACGTTTGAGGTTTTACGTCGAACGTTTCTACATCCATGGGTTGGATTGCCATCAATATTAATGTCCACCTTAAGGAGGAATTTTAGTGATCTTCTGACTTTATATTTAGCCCCATCATCAGGTCAGAATTTAAATTTAAACACTTTGGTTTATGACCAAATACATGCAGAATAATCACTTTCCCATCAGCCTCTGCTGCACTTTGTTTCAAAATCCCATTTTAGATGAAATATTGTGGTGTCGCAGACTTTAGAAAACTTATTTTGTTTGTTGCAGATCCCTGGAATAAATAACCATTCCATAAATGTATTACGCCCTCTAATATCGCAAAACATATCACATTAGCACCATCAGTCTTCAGCCTTATTATCATTATCATTATCATTATGAGCATGCCTGTGGTAGTATTTAGCTCAAAGCACTGCTGTGCTGGAGTTCAATCCCACCGAGCAGCTTGCACAACGGTGGACTCTTGTTTGGAGCGCAGCTATGGTCATGAAAATTGGTGTTGACCAGGAATATTAATCCTAAATCTGTGTAATGATCTTTTGATTTACGATCAGGTAGCATGTCGTGTTTTTCCTTCTTTTCTTTTTGGTTTGCGTTGGGGATAAAGTGATGGTCCGCTAAGTTTTTGCTCTGTCTGCTGGTCAGATTGAGCTCCTGCTCTGCTTGGGATTTAAAAACAATGGAAGAAAACAAATATAAAGTTGGGAGAAAGAATATATTAAAAGGGGAGCCCCGGGGTCAGCAGACCCCTGGATATTCTTAAGAGCTGTGATGAAAACCCAATATGACAGAGCGAGCAACCGCCACATCGCTCAGGAGGCGCTTTAATGTCGCAGGCCAAGATGGCGAAACGGTTATACCGGGGTCCTAAGTGCAGCCGCGGTCATTAAAACAGCATTCACTGACAGATGCTCAGTGTAATCATTTCTCAGATATTGAAAATTACAGCTCACTGTGATTTATATAGTAACCGCTGCCATTAGAGCCTTGACAGTTACAAGGCAGGTGTTTTTTTTTTTCTTCTAAAAAGCAGGCCCAGATGATTTATGGTCCTGTGCTGTTTGAAATTGCACATTAAAGACATTTGCGTACACGCACACGCGGACAAACATGCACACACACACACACACACACACACACACACACACACACACACACACACACACACACACACACACACACACACACACACACGCGCGCACATGCCATTAAAACAGGGGCTGTACGTACTGGCCAAGCCTCGCAACACGTGAGCCAGAACTGTTGTTTTGCACGTTTGGAGTATTAATTAGGATGTCTAAACAGGCAGGCCAACACATGTGGCGACCCCAGCCTGTGTATACATTACTGCAGGTCAGCCGGTCGCGAGGAGTCCTCCCACCGTTTTTCTCGTGAACCACGGTGAAGCTGAGCACGACCACCCACCTGCATAGCTGTGTCCTCCTTTGTACACTCCTACATTTAATACAGTGGACCCAAGAGGGAAGAGACGGGAGTCCATGTTTCAATATACATGCTCTCCATAGTTTTCCCTTCCTGACCTTGTGACCTTCTCTAATAGACTACTTTAACAGGACTTCCTGTAGAGACGATGGTCATTTTAACTATTAAAAAAACAGAGCTTAGGTGGACTCCATTTTGGCTCCCACATTGTGGTGAAACTCCAGACGCCAATGTCGGCTTTTAACACGGCTGTATGCGCAACGCACAGACTTGTATACCGAGCTTTAACTAGAGTCTTTGTGCCGCAGAGACCTCAGCGCTTCTCTTTGCTCAAACAGCCTACAAATGTGGCCGCTTTTTAACCAGAGGGTGTAAAAGGCTGCCGACACCTGCTAAGAGGCCCGCCGGGGCGCAATGCTCGGAGACGGTGGAGACACTGGTGGTGGTGGATCACTCCGAGATGAAAGACGCAACAGTCAGCCTGCTATTAAAAGATCCCTCAACAGGAAGAATCAAATCATTTCATCCAAAAAGCAAATGGACAGGAAGAAAGAGCAAAGGACTTTCTATTACTCACCACTGTAGCTATATGTTTATTGGTTGTATCCTCCCTTTTACAAGAGTACTTCCTTTTATATTTGAAAGCTGCCTGTTTCTAGACCGCTGCCGTTGGAGAGCTGGCAGACCGGGGGGCACGTATGCTGGCTCATAAAGACGATGGGACTTTCCTGCGAGATGCAGCTTTTTGTCTTTTTACAATGTCAGGGCTCCACACTTATTAATTACATATTTATTGTGTCTGCGCTCAGAGCCAGCAGATATCTCGTGATGAGATTGCTCTGGAGGAGAGGATGAGAGCTTTTTAAATGTTTTTTATTCGAGAGGTTTACTTGTGCTCTCAACTCACTGTCATTTCCTTTTTTTTCTCCTCCCAGTGCACACAGAGTTTAATATTAGCTAAACGAAAGCACATTTCATGTCTCAGCAATGGAGTGGGTGTGTTGATTATGGCGCCTGTCATATTCGGTTTGCTGTGTTAGTTTCATGGACACGACCCTTCAACAGAGTCGCGGCCGAGGGGAGCAGCGGAGGGATGTGCTGACGGAAGAAACGGCCTGATTGAGGGAAGTGAGGAAATCTGAGGAGGAGCTGCTGAGATAAAGATGATTGCATTTGATTTATATGTACAACAGAATTAAACAACCAACAGAACAAGAGGCGAAAGCAAGCATGAGCTCATTTGGGAACAACAGAAAAACAATCAGTGCCTCGAACCGTGCGTCTCCTCCAGCCCGCGTGTGGATCGCTCTGTTTATTGGGCGACTATGGGTCAGTGGTTAGCATGCCCGTCTTTCAATCAAGGGGTTGGCAGTTCAATCCCCGCCCTAGTCGATGTGTCCTTGAGCAAGACACTCAACCCTGCATTGCTCCCCGTAGCTGTGTCTACGGTGTATAATGTAAAGTGTCTTTGAGTATCTTGAAAAGCACTATATAAATTAAATGGATTATTATTATTATTATTATTCTGGACCCTCGCTCCTGATGGAGGGATGGGGGTACACTGGTTTTGACTTACTCCTTCAGGAACTGTAATTTATTTCATCCTGTTTGGTGTGCAGGACCGCTTCAGTTTATGCTGCCGCCTCTGGCTGAGTGATTAAAAATGGCGTCTCCTCTTCCTCTATAGCAGTGATGTATCCGTCCGACCCGACGGTGAGAGCCGACTCGGATGGAATCTGAAAAAGAAAGAAAGTTACTTTTTTTTCTTCTTCTTTTTGACATCAAAATGTTTTCTTTTTGAGTGCTCTCTGTTTATTTGATGTGACTTCGTATCTGACGTTTTGCGTTGTTGTATGTTTGATCTACATCTTGAGCGCATTCTTGGCAAGGTTTTCCTTTTTCTTTCTTTTTCTGGTCATATTAGATCCTATATAAAATAATAATATGTACCGGCTAAGTGAATCGCACACTGCTTTGGCGCCTCCTCCCTTTCCCTCCACCCTCAGACTTCCTCCCCACCCCCACCCCACTGGTATGTAATAATATATTTGACTTTACTGGACGTCCCCGGGAGGAATTCCTGGTGTTTGGTGAACCGGAGTCTCTCCAGTGTGATTTCAGACACAGTGGACAGCGGCCATTAATCACTCTGCCGTGACTGTGTGCGTGCGTATATGTGTGTGCATGCAAGAGTGCGTGCATGTGTTGGACAGGGCGCTGTTTTCCTTTTCGAGAGTGTTCATCAGCAAACAAGTCCTATCTGCTCGTGTTGAAGCGATATTTGAATGCCGGAGGCTCAAGGGGAATGCCTGTTTTGTTGTTCTTCCTCTCTCCGTTAGTTATTTCCCAGTGCTGAGATATGGCCTCCGGCATGTCGCTTTCTCCGTGGGGGCCCCCCCATGGCCGCGCATCGGGGATGTGGAGGGCTAGAAAGTGTCTGGCAGCGAGGCCCCAGAGGCTACAGCGCCTCACTCTTTACTCCCTGAGAAACAGCATCCTGTTAGAATTCATTCTGGGGCTAGAACGACCTCCATCTGTTACGGGTTTACTTCTTTCACGTCCCGGGGTTGCAGAGCAGTGTGTGAGCGCGGCGGTGTTTACAGTACGCCACAGATCAGAATGTTGCCTGCTCACGTACGAGGAGGAGAAAACAAACTGAAGAAATCGAAGCAAAGCCCTCGTGTGAGTTCACGTTCCCGAAGCCCGACGCTCTCGCAGCTGACACGCCGACACGTGGGTCTTATCAGAGATCCCGGAGCATCGAGATCTGAGTCAAATCTGGCCTTCGAAACGTCACGGCTACATCTGAATCAATACATCAAGTGGCAGCCCCGAGGAGAATACAGCAGAAAATACACTTCCTATCGCCTCAAGCACCTCAAGGTCATAGTTAGGGAAGATGGGAGGGGGGCATATATGCGCTCACAAAGGATTATCGAAAGACCATGACCCAGTCCCCAGGGGGCACACGCAGAGAGGAAGCATGCCGGACGGACACACACACACACACACACAAAGCATTCAGCACATACTGTACAGAACACACACATCTGCTGCTTCTGGCAGTGCTGTCATGTAACGACAGAGGCTCATGTCTTGTGGAATGGGTCACACTAAGGGTATCGCTTTTTTAATAATCCTGTGGATGTGTCTCAGTTCTGAGACGGCCATTGAAGAGCCTCGAACCCCCCTTCAGTTTGGTATTCATAAGCAATAATGTCTTTGTGTTTAAGTAGCCAATCAGAATCCCCATATCTTACAGAGCTGATTCCAGACACTCACCCAGTTGATAACTTACATGAAGACAATTATTTGTGTCAAGTTTCCCGAAAGGTCATGTTTAAATAAGAAAATGTGGCATTATCTTGCATAAGTATCCAGAGCAGAAATCTGAACAGTGGATAAAGCCAGGTTCTAAACTCTTGTTTAATTTTGTTGACATATTAGAGTCAAAGGTTTTTACAGAGGGAGGTTTTGATATCTCTTTATCATGCCATAAATCAGACAGCAATGTCAAATAGAAAAATCCAGTTTCTCCATTTTATAGGAAATTAAATGTTTTAAATCCGGCTATAAATGATATACGAACAAACCGTGAAAAAATTAAAAACTGTAGACTTAATTTGGGGAATAGGGTAAAAAACTAAAATAACTAATAGAAACTTCACCAGTGCATTAGGACACAGATTTTTTTTTTGTATCACAAGTTTCCTGAATGTAAATGAGGCATTATTTAACAATAGACAAAATAGTCAAATAATCACTTAAATGTGTATTTTAGTTGTTTTCTTTCCACGAGTCTGAATAAAAACACGATATGGAAGCAAAATATCCCAAAAAGAGTCTCCTCTTCAGTGAGGTGCTGTATAAAAGACCGTTCCTGCTGTTTTGATGTGGGCCTCCCTCACATGGCATCAGACAACAACACAAGCTGCATTAGTTAGTTTTCAGATGGAACGGCAATAACATTTTCTCAGCTCATCGTTCTCCTTTGACGTGGCCTTCTGGCATCAACAACTGCTGCAACATTAAAAAACAGCTGTTTATGTGACTAACTGCGTGGATGCGGCATCTTTATGTATATATGGATGTATAAATGTAGGTATGTACCTGGCCTTGGTAACATCTCACGTGTGTTGTTGGATTTTTATTTATGTTTTGTTCCTACAAACCCCAGATGTCAATTACATGTGCAGAAAAGAGCGGCGCAAATCCTCTAAATAGAAGATGTGGGTTTTTTTCTCCCACTCCTTTAAAAAGCACTATTTCAATGTTTGGGTGAGAGGTTAAGCGTGGGATTAGCTTTAGGCTGCTCTGAAGGTTAAGGTGAAGCATTTAGATGTAAATGTAGATAACAAAGGTCAAGTATGCTGAAGCAAACGTGTGTGTGTGTGTGTGTGTGGTTTGTCAGAGCAAAGCCCTGCTCAGTTCATGGAGCTAAAAACTCTGTATCCTCCTCCGTGGGAGCTCAGCAGACATAAGCACATAATGACAGGAAGGGATGAGTCCAACCCTAAATCCGTGATAGCAAAGAGTGTTTTCCCTCCCCACATGTCAGCATATTCCCCTCTCTACCTAAACCCAGCACCCAGCGAGAAGGATGGGGAAGATATCCCGTCTGCCCCATCCTGATGAGCTCAGACATCTGACTGGCACCGACGGGACTTTCCCACTTTGCTGAAAGGGAGAAGTTCTTCTTTGTTCTCGCTCGGAGGCAGACGGACGGGCTGCTCGGACGCCTCCGCTCCTGTTTGATATTTCTGTTTAAGGTACGGAGGTTGCATCTGGGGATCATAGACCCAGACCCGGTTTCAAGTGTTACCGAATGTAAGCGCCGCCGGCTACACGGACGGCCACTCAATGATGGGAAAGAATTCAATGCCTGTTGCGAAAGCCAAAAAGCAAACAGTCGTTTGAGTCTCTCGAAGTAAGATTAATAAGCAATGGACCCTTTTAATCCCAGCACCCTTTATTGACATTTCCACATGCATAGACCTACAATATGATATACAGTATGGATTCAATGTTGTTGTAAGCTTGACTGGGCTTAGTTGGCTTGAGAGTGTCTTAACACCTTCGCTGATGGACTCTGTTGGTAATGGATCAAGTGTAATAAATCATCAGTTCCTGAGTAACACCGTGTTTGTCTTCTTCTCCTGTCTTCAACAGATTCCCTTTGTACCCCAGAGGAGAGCGCTTTCATTTTGAATACGGTGTCTACTTGCTCAACAAGAACATTGCCCAGGTATGAACAGACGCTTCGTGCACACATTTGTTTTGGAATTAGTATTTAGTATATATATTTAGTGTGTGTGTGTGTGTGTGTGTGTGTATATATATATATATATATATATATATATATATATATATATATATATATATATATATATATATATATATACACACACACACACACACACATATATATATATACAGCCAGCCACCATCAGGTCAAAATTGTAATTAGTGCCGTACTTTTGGGTTAATATAGAAATATTGTGTCTTTGGAGGTAGTTAGCGAATGTTAGCATGCAAGCAACAATATTGTACCGGTCTAGCATCAGCATTGGTATTATCATTGTGAACATGTTAGCATGTAGCTCAAAGAACCACTGTATTCAATAGATCCTCACAGAGTGGTAATAGGTTTTTGGATCCATGGCATAGAGGAATAGGACCCATTAGGCTGTGGGTATGCAGGCATTGTTGGTTTTGGTCTTTTCATGGGATGTGTTGACATGAGGAAAACAATGGAATATCACCAGACGTGTCCTTTCAAGGCCCCTTTTGAAGGAGCAGATAGTCGCGACATGAAATGTCTCTGTGTGTAAGGCTGACACCAGATACACAAGTTGAATTAATGCCCTAAATTGGTTTCACTTTCTCTCCCCATCTCTCATGAGCACAAACACCTCAGGGGGAGGGTTGAACTCTTGACCTGTCCCTGCTTATTAAAGTACTCCTAATGTGTTGACCAGGGTTACTCCCTCCATTCATCTCTCAGACATTTACCACTGGCTTATAACAATTTGCATTCCATTCCCACTTTTTCCTCCTCATCCGGGCCTCTCCGCTGAATAGGACCGGGCAATTAGCGCGAGCAGGTGGCTGACTTCAAACCTCAGCTCGTTGGGAGGTTTTAGTTCTGAGGCCAGACCACAAGCTGCTAGCCAATATCCAAGTCTGCCATCTTCCCACCAGATTCCAATAATAAGAAAATAAGTCAGATAAGAAAACATTTGAGACAGCAAAAGAAAACAAGTGCTGCGGGAAGCCCCCAAAGGGAACGACAAAGCAGCCCGTCGGGTTTCCAAAAAGTGTAATTGAACCAAAATGGAAGCCATTATCAGATGTGCTGTTGTACGCTGTTGGCTCAGTGTGCGTTGTACACTGACGCCAAACTCTAATCTGACACTTATT
The DNA here is from genome assembly GCF_009769545.1 of Cyclopterus lumpus. Taxonomy (NCBI): domain Eukaryota; kingdom Metazoa; phylum Chordata; class Actinopteri; order Perciformes; family Cyclopteridae; genus Cyclopterus; species Cyclopterus lumpus. Next base: position 19,933,363 of record NC_046979.1, read on the forward strand.
CCATCAATCGTCAGTTGATTGTATAAATGTAGCCCAATATCACAAACCACAAATATGCCTTAAGGGGCCTTACAAACTGTACGATCAACCCTTAGATCCAAGATTCAGATAAGCCCCCCCAACACATTGAAAGACTCAGAGCAGCAGAGGAGGATCCCACTTCCCAGGGACAGGAAACCAATACAGTATAAAATGACAGGGATAAATTAACATATATGAACGTATCAGCGCTCATCAATCCGAGCACTCTCAATAACTGTCTGAAGACTCAACACACATGTGTGTTTGATTGTGACACACTGGGCATTCATTTGCACCATTGTGACTTCTAACAGACGCCTGGCACTGAAGCTCAAAGAAAAGAATGAAACCGCTCATATATCCCACAAGCTGAACCTATTGTTCTTCAGCGAGACATACACTTTAGTGTGTGAGGTAACAAGTGATCCATAGAATAACTTGGCCCGTCAAACTATAGACAACAGCTGATTGTGATGCCGTTGTATAAGTAAGTAACCACCGCACTTTATCCATGCACCATGAGAGAGACACGGATTCAAATGTGCATGACATTATGTAATCTTTTTCACATGTTGGAACATTTGGCATGCAGTCATCTCAATGCATACTCCTACCTTTCAACTCGCATAACCCCCACCCATAATCCTTTTTTATCAAAGCCATGCATCCCGATCTGAGCTCTCTGAGATTTCAGTTTCATGAATCTCATCCATGTGGTGCGTCCACTGTATCAGTGCTCGCTCACTCTTGCTGAAAGTTTAATTTGACTGCTGATGGAATACACATGCAAGTGGCTTAAGGAGAAATATTCTTTATCTGAGTCAGCTTCTCAGCAAAGACATCTGAAACTAGAAAGTGCAGTACAACTTAAACTTAAAGAAAACATGATATACATACATGAAATATGACCTCTGCATTCGTAGGAGCAGTGGGCTGCTGTGAAGCGCCCGGGAAGCAACTTGGGGTGAGGTGTCTTGCTCCCACTTCGGCGTATGAACAGTAGGAGCCGGGGATCGAACCGCCACCCCCAGATCTCTGCCAGGTGTGTCTGCAAAGACCACCGCTGTAATGTTTGGCAGAATGCGTCGACCGCTAGTGTCAGACATGTTTTCCCGTCGCACTGAACAGATACGCTCTGAGCTCTGCCCTGGCTCTGTGCAGGTTGGCGTCTCGGCTCTGTCAGTAACTGCGTCTTGAAGCGTTTATTGAGGCTTCAAGTCCATTTATCCGATGATACGCGTGTAGATGTGAGGTTGATGCCCAATAAAGCAGCACGGGATAACTGTATCTCAGAGCGGTGGCTGAGCGGCGGCGATGCGGTCAGCAGTGTGTTGTTCTGTTAGCCGTTAGCCAAACACACCGCCCAAAGCAATAAAAGTGAGCAAACTGTTTTCCCCCACTGTGTCTCACTTGCAGCCGGGGGCCAGTTAAGAGGAGTGATTGAGGAGTCAGCAATCAATCAACGGCAGGATAAAACGGGCAATAAAACGGGCTTTGAGAACGTTTGAGTCACTGCAACCACGAGAGGTCCTTGCTGCAGCAGAATGCGGGATTAGCCGTGGTCTCACACACACACACACACACACACACACACACACACACAGCCGATCTGATTATCTCCCGGCGGAGATAATAATGGCACAGTGATGGAGAGATGTCTTTTTCTGGTAGCCTCACAGGAATTTATTCCGCAGCGCATGAATAATGAGAACCAGGTCGCCGAACGTTCTCACCTGTGTCCATGAAACCCATGCAGATAAGATTCAGACGTAACGTTTTGAAACCAGATGCAAACCATCAGCTGCAACACAGGTGGGCACATGTGAGGAGTGCATGATAACGTTGTAAGCGCTTTCTGCGGAATGATGGATTATGAACCGACAGCGTGAAGCCTTTGAGGACTTATTTCTGTCAAAGACCGAAAGGGTGCATGTTAAACTAAATGCAACCCCCTGCACGTCGAGAACACGCTCTGCTTTTAACAGCTTGATAGAGCATCAGCGTATCTTGCAGCGTTGACATTTCAGCTTGCGTTCGAAGCCCCGTCTCATGCAACGTGTGTGTGTGTGTGCCCGACTAAGTCCACGTTAGGGATGGGTTATCAGGTCGACTCCATAATGGCATCACACGAGCGGTCCGCCTCCATGCCATAGTGATAAAACACCATTGTTTTGAAACTGAAACGGTGGTAAACGTGTCAGTCCATGAAATGCAAACCACTGCAAGCAGAGATTTCCCCTCCCGGGTCGGCTGCACATCGCATTAGACTGCGTGCTGCTGTGAGTCTCATTCTTTCAGGGGCTCGGATCTCACATCCCCACACGTGTGAGACCTTGCTGCTCCATGTTTCTTGCTCATTTATTGGGGTTTATATCAGGAAATGGTCACCGTGCTGACCCCTACACATTGAGCCGGGATCTTCTCCTGTTGACCAACAGACTTTTTAGTGTGTGTGTGTGTGTGTGTGTGTGTGTGTGTGTGTGTGTGTGTGTGTGTGTGTGTGTGTGTGTGTGTGTGTGTGTGTGTGTGTGTGTGTGTGTGTGTGTGTGTGTGTGTGTGTGTGTGTGTGTGTGTGTGTGTGTGTGTGTGTGTGTGTGTGTGTGTGTGTGTGTGTGTGTGTGTGTGTGTGTGTGTTTTCTTTCCTTCTCTGTCGTGGGCTCCTCTTGTTGAGCCAGGCTTGCCTACTATTCACCGCGCGGCTCGTTCGTTGTTTGGCTCCGCAATGCAAAGCAGAGGTCTAGTTTCACGGCAGACCCCGGCTCGCCGACCGACTAGAGCCTGGGTGGGAGACATTAGCTGTCCATCTCTTATTAAATTGCCCTGTGTGGCTGCGTTTGAAAGTGATACCGGGGACATGGCAAAGGATTCGGGGGCCACAGCAGGTCGCCCCTGCTTTGATGTGGCCGAGGGAGAAGTTTGCTTTTATTAGGGCCTCGTGTTCGTGAGGCCAGGGGCAAAGGCTGGGGCGGCTGCTTGGAGCACCACTGGATGTCTGGTTGGAACGCACAGCCATGTTGCCACCTCGGGTAAATGTGTCACCAGCTCCCTCTTATTTCTTAAATATTGCAAAATCTGCCATGCCTGAGCTATGTGTGAGCATGCATACTTTTCTCTTTTGTGTGTGTGTGTGTGTGTGTGTGTGTGTGTGTGTGTGTGTGTGTGTGTGTGTGTGTGTGTGTGTGTGTGTGTCACTAGGCTGCGTTGTTGTGAAACCGGCATGAGGGGCTGATTAGTTGACAACGGATGCTACACAAAACCTTTTAGGTTTTTAAGAGGAGGGGTCGGACTAAACAATTAGTTCTCAGTCACTTAAGCTCGGCGTATCATATTTTGCGGGCCTCGGGCACAGGAAAGCTAGTATCGGGAATTAAAACACAGCAAATCCCGGTCGAGGCTCAGCGAGGTCACCTCTGGGTTCACCTTTTTATTTTCGGCTCCTGGGGGAAAGTCGCCTGCAGTGTCCCACCTTCTGAGTCTCTGGGCAATTCCACACAGGCAGCGTGCCATTCTGGTGGTCCCAAAGCGTACGTCAGAGCGCCGGCTGCCATTAAGCGTGGCAACTGTGGCTCCATAAAACACGCCTCCGACTCATGGGGAAGCTGCTGTGTTTAGTGGTTAGTGGAGGTGGCAGCAAGCGGAACGGGGGCTGGTTGGCTGGAGGTATGCATTTCGAAGCTATTTCGTGAGCTTGTAGGCGCTCAACCAAGAGAAAACGTTTGCATAGAAATGCCCAAAAATAATGAGCAAGAGTTCCTGTTTTCCACAAGGGGATCATTTTTCAATGGACGTGGTAGATCTGGAGGGGAGTGTTGCAGTTATTGACAATCTTGAGCCTGATGAATCCAGATTATGGAAATGAATTTGTGAAATGTGAATTAATTTTCATTACATCACAGCTTGTTGGGCTTGATGCATTATTAACTCTCACCTGCAGTAAAGTTTGAAGAAAAACAGGCAGGATGTTTGCATTATATTCATAAATACATTTTCAAACGAGTAAGGTTAAATGGAGCAAAAGGGCGGACTCAGAATGTTGCATGGTATGATCCACAGACACCAATCACAACCTTACAAGGAGACCTGGTTTGGATATATAAAAGAAAAAAGAGAAATTGTTCTTTTTTCCTCCACTGACACCACTGAAACCGAGATGTAAACACAAGTCTGACTGATGTGCAACTGAGCAATGAGCTGGCTGGAGAGCAGTCTCTGTTTGCTATTAAAAAAAAACAACTATACGTGTCGTTGGGTCTGCTGCATTGACTGTAAGCAAACCCATTCCCCCTCTCGCTTCTCCTCTTTGCTCTTTTTTTTCTCATCCATGTCATGTCTGCTCATTTGACATGTTCGAAAGTCGGGGCCCCTCCCTCGGCCCTTCACCCCTGTGAGAAAGCTCATGACCCCCAGTCGACAGAGATCCGACGTAGTCTTGGCACGGCCAGCCCTTCTGCAGCCATTAGCTCATGTGATTGTGCTCAGATAAAAACCATATGACCCACGCAAAGACATGCAAAAGAAGAGAACATTACGCAGCTCCCTCCCACCCCACAACTCCCCCTCCTTGTCAAGACCGTGGACATTTCCCAACGAAAACCATCTCCACCTCGAATGTTGGAGATGGTACGGCCCACAACGGGGGTTCGTGAATATAGTTGACTCCCTGCAGTGAAACAATGGGCGTCCTATATTTGCGCATGAACTCAGTTTTTCCACAGTTGACATTCTTGTAAGCAGTTGTGTGTTTACTCTGCGTTGCTCCACAGGCCTGTGAATCAGACGTGGCTGTGCACGCTCAGTGGTTGCGTAATAGTCAGATGTTGGATGTCGTGTATTGCTGTTGCGTTGGCCGCGCGTGTTCGTTGATGCGTTTATGCCGCTGCTGCGTCTGTGTCACTCGGACTAATGTTATTTCATGTTTGTTTTATGTTGCACACTAGCTGCAAAGGATCGCCCTTTGAGGACAATGCAGACAACGTGCGCTTCCATCTTCCTCGTGTGAAATATGCACAGGACTCTTAATGTGGATTTATTTTCTCACATGCTTTGCTTTCCTTCAATTATATTCAATATTGACTGTATTATACCAAACAGGACTGAACTAGATGGCAGTGAGAGCTATAATGCGTCAGACCACAGATCACATTTTATTACATAAAACGTTTTGTACCTGGCTTCATCCAATGTTCAGATTTCTCTTCTGGAAATGTATGCATATTTAAACATTACGGGTTAGAAAACCTTTTAATACAAACAAATGATTGTGTTACGCAATTAACTGGAAAGGTTTCTGCTAGTTGACCTATTCACCTGTAGTGTCTCTCGATTTAAGAGTCATTCATCACAGCTAACAAGGATGCGTTATTTATCATTCTAGAAGAAAGGTCCACATCTGCGGTATTTATTGCCATCTATTCACTTCTCCATGGCTTGAATTCCTTTGAACGGAATCATTTTTAGACCGAACTATTCCAGATATCCCTCAGAAGCCTGTTGGTCTTCCTGTCCTTGTCCAACTCAGGCTTGCGGTTGAAAGACGGACTCCTTGGTGCGTTCCAGAAAACGTTCCAGAAAAGAAAAAAAATGGAAAAGATGATTACATCTCCACTGTCCAAACAGACTCTTAAATGTTCAGAAATCATAATGTGGCCCAGTGTAGGCCACGCTGTTTGTTTACCTGAACCCTGGACCACGGCTCCCCGGGCGCTAGCACCATCTCTCACTTCCAGACACTGCCTGGAAGTAATCAGGCCATTTCAACTGCCTGCTGCCACTCATTGTCTCCATCCTTCCATAACAGCCACATCAATTTTCCATTTCACAGGGACTGATATGATAAAATGCATAATGGGTGGCACAGACGGCAGAAAATGTAGCACCAAGCCAACGTAATGTATACGTCACTCTAAGTCCGAAACAGGAAGGAGGAAAGAAGGAGTGAAGTTCTCGTCTCGGCCGCAAAGTTTCTGCTTCAGCGTGGTGAAGAACAACCTGAGTCCGCTCCGAGCGTCCTCTCCCATGTGGCCACATGCTGTACAAATGTTGGGTAATCGCCCCCTTGTATCGAATAGAGGATAAGTTATAGGCCCCTGAGTCCGACAATGTGTTTTGCATTTGGACGCCATTAAGGTGTCACTTTTAACCAGATCTACGTACTCCGCTGACAGTGAAAAGCACTTCATTAGTGTACTTTATTAGTCACGGTTCAAGCAAGGAGTTATTTTTGGCAGGTCATAAGTGGGTTGGGTTGAGAGCGCCGTGGGTTGTGTTGGGAGATTGTGCAGCGGCCTGACACAGACAGTAGGCTGATGGCTGTCTGCTCTCTCTCTGGTAATTGATGCAAAGCGAGAGGAGGGGAGTCTGTTTTCATAATGCTGGATTTAAGATTCGATCAGTCAAAAGGCTGTAGTCTGAAGCCTATTATGATAACGGGGCGCATTAAATAATGCCGATTATAGTTGAATTAACCTCAAATGTAATGTGCTTTTTTTAAATGCCACCATCAGAGCCGTATACGCCGTCTCTACATCACTCCTCCACAGTCAAAAATATGGTGACTTTTGTTCATTGGTTGCGAACAAAACCACACGGCGACGGCCGTAAGCCAAGATGGCGACGGCCAAATTGCGAATGGGTGATGCCACGATGACACTTATATACAGTCTATGATATGAATGCAACATCGCCCTGCCCGTTTCTTCACTGTCCTATGTCAAGTAAAGTGAAAAATTACCCCAAATAAATTAACTTTACAGGGGCTAAAATTATCACCAATAACCGCCTTATGAGCGCACAGCGGCGTCCAGTGGGGCCCGCTCACATGCACCCACGTGCACTAACAGCATGTGCAACCTGAGGTCTATGTTTCTCGGCTCGGGCTGAGTAAATTACGCATGTGGAGAAGCTTAAACCAGCTCCCCGCACTGCAACAGGAGGAATCTCTACCAACAACTTACATTTACTGGAGATAAGAAGTTTATTTTTTCTGCTCTGAAAAAAACGCCTGTAGGAAAAAAGGGAGACGGGGGGAAGCTCCCAGTGGTTTAGTCGTGCCGTGGTTCTCTGAAACGCCTTGATCAAGCTACCTCTTAACCAAACCTTAACGTATACTTCTCTATGCACATGGGTTTTCATAGGCCTACTGTGTGGTCCCTGTTTTCCATCAACAAACTTCTGTTGTTAGCTACAGCTCGCATCCAGTCCCACTCATTGGCCAGAGCGGGTTGTTGTGGGAGCCTTTTTTACAGCCCGAAGCGAGAGAACCCGTTTCTATAAAGGGATATTTTCCATGCACTGCTCTATCAGGGAGATTGTGGAAAGGCTTCAGTGGGCTTGCAAACCGTAACCACTCCCACAGCTCCCTGTGGTTTGATAAGAAACAAGAATGCAAGTCATCGACGCTGGAGTCCTGACCAGCACGACGAAGGGAGCGTCTGTAGTCCGTCGGCCACAGGTAGCGGTTCACAAAGCAGGTCTCGGACCACACTTGTGTGTCACCGTCCTGCGGTTTCCAGCGTGGGGGCGAGTGTGTGTGTGCCGTCGGTGCGCTGCTGATTATGCCTGAGCCCCAGGGTTTTATGGGAATTCCTCTGGACAGCCACCTATGACTTTATGAAACACTTAAATTCGTTTAATTGAATTTCCACATTTTGTGGTTGGTAGTTTCAGGTTTTGTCCCATCGCCGCAAAGGAGCCCCAGAGCAGCTAGTTCCACTAAGTATAAGGATGGAAGTACATGTTAGTCCTGTGTCTGTGAGTAAGAGACAGGTCCATATGTGCCAAAGTATTCAGTTTCTGAATGTAAAGTATAATTTATCTCATAACATCATAATAAATAGGTTGAGTAGGATGATATATAAAGTGGCATGCGTTATTCGCTCTTATCGTCTTCTCTAGTCAGTCAGAATCTCTCCTTCCCGCAGGTCGGGCTGTGGGTTCACTGGCAAAGTGTTCCTGAATACAAGGGCTTTGCCGGGATGCCGGGTGTTTAAGAAAAGTGTTGGCCGCTCTGCTCCGTCATTTACTTAATAGCGCGTCTGCAGTTTCCAGCTGGTTGGAATTTGTAGCCGAGGCCTGTTTGCTCTTCTGATGTCTCGCCGCTCGGCTCCCGGCCGCTCTGAAGTCCCTTTCTCTCGCCACTGAATCCGCTACACGTTTCTATGACGACATCTAGAAATGACGGCTTAGGTTAGAAGGAAACTTAACTGCTCCGTAGATGAAAGGAGAAAACGGTCTTCACTGGAGGTTATATCTCTTCCTGGGATCGTAGTTATGTCACTGTGTGTTTAAAATATCTACATTCGGTTTTCCCTCTTGTTGAAGTACAAAACAAAAGAGTTCTGTTTTTGTCTGGCCAAGCTTTTCCTCCTGTGCCCCCCCCGCCCCACCAACGCCTCCAAAGAATGGCGAAGGGCAGAGACCAAGTATATTTTATGTCGGCAAGTTTAGAAAAACTTGTTTTTCTTGTTAATTCATCAAACCACGTGTGCTGTCACATGGGTGTTTGGGCGTAGAGGTATTCCATCATGAGCGGAGGCCTCGCTGCGGCTCGATGACACTGAACAGCTCTCAGAATAAAACAATGCTGGCCTCATCTGGTCAGTATTTATAAGAATAGCAGTCATCCTGGCTCTGACTATCCGGTGCTGTTTCTCGCTTCCATGTGGGTTTCATTACAGCCCTCTGACTCCGGCCAATCGGCAGCGTTTCATCTGAATCAGCGCAGCGCCTCTGGACCACAGAGTTCTGTCAGTGGCACTCATCACCGTGTTAAGAGAATCCGAGTTTCTTCCCCCTAATTTTTTATTTCTTTTAATCAAGTTCATGTCGGCATTAGTCTCTTTCTCTGAATATCCGTCGCTCCAACACTCCCCTCCAACAAATACAGTCCCACCTCATTAGGCCAGTGTGTCTCTCCATCACCCCCTGATGTCAGCCTCCATTACTCCGCCAGGAGGAGAGGATACCGCTGTGGTGTCATTAACTATGCCAACCTGCCACTGCCTTCTGTCTGTATTAATGAAGCGTCTGTGATGAGCCAAGGCCCACAGGCCAAATAATCGTTTTACAGTTATTGGGGGAAAGAGGGACTAAGTGGCTCATGAAAGCAGCTGTTAAATAAACACCAGCTCAAGTTAAAAAAAAAGAGAGAGAAAAAAAGGCAGAGTGAGAGTTCCTTTTGAAAATAATTAAAGGTGAATCAGAATAACTGTCATTTCTAAGGAATTGGCTGTATGAACGCTAAAAGTTTGACTAGCTAACAATAACTACACAATGCATAGATACAATTTGATGCTAACGTTAGCTGTTGTGGCTAGCCGAGTTCCGTGAACATATAGTGTAACACATATCAGTGCATATCGGCGACATTATTATATGACAATCTTTTTATAGTCCTTTATTTGCCAGGTTAGGTGTTTAGTTGTTGTTCTGGTGTTGTGAAGGGGACAGCCCGTCGTTCTAAAGGCACAGTAGGGGCCCGTTGGGCCGAGAGTCCTTCGCCCTGAAAACAAATGCTCAGGGTTCCTCGCTCTCAGTGCAACAATCGGAAGCACATGGCTAATTATTATGCAGGATGTTGATATTTACATGACCTCCGTCATCAGTTGTTATAAATTGCTGCATAATTTTGACCATTCCTGAAATGATTATATGGAGGTTAAGTCTCACAGGAGACTTGTTGCTGAGTGTGTGAAGTCAGAGGCACTGCCAAAGGTTTAGTTCCAGTTACATTCAAGCTGTTCTACTTTATAGTTTCAGTTTGATTGCATCTCAACTGTTTTGTTTGTTGTTACGCTCCAGATTGTTACTCGGCCAATTATGACGCCACAAAAAGCATCTCTAAAGTTTGAGTGGGCAAATTCATTGCCAATACTGTTGTTGTCCCCATGGAAACCAGTTAAAACATGTCTTGGCCAAGTCGTTGGCTTTCCAGAGCAATTAGGATGCCGTCCACAGAAACTGCACCCAGCTACAAATATAAACACAAATGCACACACTCTAATTATATAATGTCAGCTCATGCGTTTGGCATTTTTACGCGCTCAGAGCCTGAAGCCCCACGATCGTGAGAGCTGAGTTATTTTTGAGAGGAGGAGAGTATTTCTGTGAGAACCGGGCGGCTGGAGAGACGTTCATAATTCATATCCACTATCCTTGTTGACAAGGCTCAGTCAGTCTGTAGAGTCCTGATCAATAAATCCAACTGTGTGTGTGTGTGTGTGTGTGTGTGTGTGTGTGTGAGAGACTTTAGAATAAATCATTAATAAAGGGGAGATTGATGGTTAATTCCACTTTAAATAGTTACTTTAATAACAATGAAAAAATAATTCATAATGTTTTTACTAATTCTTTATTTTGCTGCACACATTATTATGATGCATACAATATTCAGTATTTGTTAATGATTATCAAATTATTTGTAAACCTTTTAATACATTTGTAAACTTGATTTTTGATATTTTGCGTTTAATCCATCTTTAAGAATTACATAGAGGTTTGTAGCTGATTAAGCTTTACAATTCATGTGCTAATCATGAACAGATAACTTAATATGGTACATATAATGTGTGCAACAATTAACTGTTCATAAACAGTAAAATACCTATGAACCAAAGTTTAATTAACTATCAATTTACAATGAATTAAGGGCGGTTATTATAAAGTGTTGCCTTGTACGACAGCTAATCTTTCTAAAGCTGCAATGGTTAGTTCTTTTTATAAATTGGCAGTTGCAGGAGAGCCGGATTTCACTTTAACCTTCCATTCAGCAGTGGCCCCGTTCCAGCTCATTAGAGAGTTAGAAACCACACGTTCAACCTCACACTCTTTCCCTCGTGCCGAATTAATGGAACAATCCACAAAGTTGTGTGTGTCTGTGTGTGTGTGGGGGGGGAGAAACACTCAGCCACACAATAGCTATTTGTTTCTTGTTCATCAGTCTGATTCTGCCTCTCTTCAAGTCCTCAGCATATTTGGTTCCGTGAGAATTGACGTCTAATTTTTTCTTTTTAATTCAGCCATTTATGTATGTTTTTTTATTTAATATGGCGAGTTGTTGGATATATTATATGAATATTATAATATTATTATAATTTGACTGTATAGGAATTTTGTGCACATCTAAATGAAAGGGAATATTGCGTATTGTGTTTTATTATGGTACAGTATATTACAGTATGTTTATTCTCTGGCTGTGGCGCATGGAGGCTGGGGAGGAAGTGTAGCAAATGAATCTAATCATTGTCCTCGTGGGCAAACAAGTTAAGAGCTGTGAACTGTTATTATTAAGCATAAAGTTAAGCGGGTTGAACTCTGGACAGCCCTCAGTCTGAGGACATTGTGAGCTTGGATCCGCCAGTCCAAGCACAGATTGCAGCGTTTTATCTGATTAACAACACAACCGCAAACGCTCCACATGTTGGCTTGTTCGCAACAAGTATTTCTGGGTTAAGATCAAATACTGTATACGATAAATTGACCTTGATTCTATTAAGCCATTCATTATGACCAAATGTCTCTGCATTGGACTAACACGGCAGCCCAAACTGCACATAGAGTTTTGACACTCGGCAGTCACAGTTGAACAAACCCAGATGAGCAGAGAACGCTCCGGGCTCTCAAGGTAAACCGGACACGGCCTCTACTCCTCCCGCACCGCGGCAGCTTTCAATTTGATACCTGGAACCAATGAAACGGAAAGCGGAGGGTTCCTTAGTTTCTTCCGTTTATTGTACAATTATGCTGCTTTGTCATTTCATTTCCCCGTCTGGGGAAATCCTTTTTATCGCTATTCCATTTGCAGAACATACAGACTGGATTTTACTGGACAATTTCCTCTAAACCATCTTACAGTAATATCACTTTTTGTGTGATATTAATAATAATAATAATAATAATAATAATACATTTAATTTGTATAGCAGCTAATGAAGGCACTTGACACAGAACAGAATAGAAACAATAAGAAGAAGAAGAAGAAGAAGAAGAAATTACATAGCAGTAATAAACAAAACAAAAACATGCTTAACTAGCTTCACAGGTTAAAAGCTGATTTAAATAAATGAGTTATTTCAATATTAGTGTAAGATGTTATATACAGTCCATTAAACATAGCTACGGTATATTGCATGTGATGCACGTAGCTTGATCCTCCACCGTGCGGATACATGAAAGAACTTCTACTTTTATCCTCACTGAGCCAAAATCCTCCCCGGAGTAGTTTGATGCTGTTTGCTTGTAGAATAGTAGCAGGATCCGTCTGGAAATCCCTTTGAACTGTGAAATATTGGAACCCTCCACTTTAATCCGGGGCTCTCTGATTACTGTTTTGATAGTGCATGTAGTTGGCCAGTCTGTTGGACTGAAGGCCAGGCATGGTCATTCTTCTGTCATCAAGGTTGTATTCATACTTGACATATTGCTTCTATGAAGCAGGCTGAACGTGGTTCAATAATGTTGTTTTCCAGATGCAAACATTGGCTACTTTTACGTCTTGAGGAATTGTGAGAAGTGAATCCCAGATCGGTTATCATCCATTCCTCATTTCTTGTTATGGCCCACTCGCCCTTTTTGGCATGTTAAAATAACTGCAGACATTCGTAGCTCTCGTCAGCCGTCATTTGGAGAGCAATGCGTTTTGACAGTTAGTAACTGGGACAGATGAAGAGGCATGTACACAATTCTGGCAGCCCAGGCTCTCCCCCGTGACCTCCAATCCGGTGGTAGTACTAATAGAAAAATCTGTCTTAAAGCCATCCACAAAATAAAGAGGAAGCAAAGGAAATATAATGCGCCCATTCACGAGCAGTGGAGACATTGTGGGCAGAACGAAGCCAGGATAGGCACCTGCCCACAAACCATATATTCATCCTTCTCTATGGCCTACTATTTTCCTAGGGGCCTTGTGGAATCACAACACGCACATAAAAAAAGATTTCTCTTGTAAAATACCACAACACTTTTATTCCAAATAGTAAACTGAGTGTGATCAGACTCTAAATTGAAATAATGTTTTAACGATTATATTTGGCAGCTTCATTTTAAAAGGCGGCGTCATTTACTACAACTAGGGCAACGCTCCATTTCTGGATCTTTCCAGCTAAGGGCAAGACATTAGACCTGAGCTGTGCTCCCTTCCTTCCAGTCCCCCATCACACATCTTGTGCCCTTCACTGTCCCTTCACTGCCCTCCAACGTCCGTATGCTTTGAACTGGGAGCTACAGAGCAGGGAATTAGCACCGTCTTGCCCGGGGCACCAGGGCTGCCGTGGAGGATTGATGATGGCCCCGCATGCCAACACTGCTAACAGGAAGTTGACCCCAGTGTTGTGACTTCACAAACGGGGTCAGCCCCTGGGTGGGAGTCGGATTACTTACCAGCAATAGCCGGGCTCCGGTGTCACAGTGATGAGGGTAATTAGCCCTCGAGGACCAGGGCGTCCCTCAAGGACGGGGACTCGTCCATTAGGTGTCATTGTAGCACACAACACTCATTGGCCTCCTCTCGATGCTGACTGGCACACACAGATACCCACACCATGAAGGGGTCTCATTAGGACCGTAGGCATGGCGGTACCCGCCTCCCACCCTCCCCATGGTGATTCGTGTCAGAGGAGACTGACATTGGTCTCCTTGCACCGGTGGTCCCCCCCAAACTGAATTTCCTATTCATCTCTTTCCCGTAATTATGTAAATCTGTTGACTGAATTTGGCGGGCAATCCGATACGCAGCAAAGTGTAATGACAAGTACCGCGACGGTAGAGTCTGGTTTGAGTTATAGTTGTACGTTTGAATCTGAACCTGGGCACCACACCTGTATTGCATTACCACAGAGCGCTAGCAGACGGAGCGGAGGGGAGAGCTAAAGGAGCAGAGTTAAAGGATGTTAAATGAAGTGGAAGAAAGCTCCAGTATGCGATATTAAAAACTGTTTTATTACACGCTTGTTTGAAATGGCAACAGAGACAGGAAGTGCAAAGAATATTACATTTCATCTGTGGAGGAAGTGCTTAAACATGTAGTGCGGACCATACAGTGCGGCAGTTCCCATGGACGCGCGTATGCCGAGCTTGCTTTGGTTCTTAAACATCTTACGCGATAAGGCCGCTGCTAAAGTCAATAACTTAGTCAAACACCATAATCTCAAACATACCGCTCCACTATCTGCTATCTAATCGCCTAGAGGTGTGGATATGTTTATGAAAGTGAAAGGCTTTCGGGGCCCCTGCACATCTCTAGAGGACTCTGAAAAGGCAATTTGTGTCGAAGTACAGAGTTTTTCTTCGTAATTCTATCACGTCTGAGGAATCTCCTGGCTGCCTCATCTTTCCGCCTCTGCATTTCGCTAGCTTGCTATATCGTTAGCCTCGGTGGCTTTTAGCGGCGGTGTTCTCGGGACTCAACCACTTAACGGCAAACACGAGTTCCATTTAAAGCATTAGAGGATGGAGGTTGATAAAAAGCCCTAAATGATTCACCCATGGCTTTTATTCAACACAGAAATGGCTGTCAAGTTATTGTTTGGTATCGCCTGTGTTGACACATTTATAGAATTTATGGGAGCAGTTTATTAGCTGGCCTCATTAAACATTGACATACAATCTGATGATGACTTGAAAGACTCGGCCCGACTTCTATCCAATCAGGTTTTTAAAAAGAACACACACGGTTCTGGCAATAGAAGGCTTGTGTCGCTGGTGGACATTCGGTGTTTCATTTGAAGTGATTTTGTCGAGCTTAAGAGTTCCTCCACAAACAAACTCTACACAGAAAAAGTAATAACGTGATACTTTGCTGATCCTTCTTTTCTCTTTCGATTTGCCCTTTGGAGCGTTTGAAGCATTATGTCGCCGTGTCAACATTTCAGTACGCCATTTTCTCGCCAAGTCCGCATCCAGTGTAGGAAGTGGAAACGTTAGGAAATTAAATCAAATTGTGATTTTAACTCAAAATTTCGCATTGGAAATCAAGAAATACCTTTTTTGCAAGGCACGTTTAAGACGGCGGGGGATTCCTACCACTATGAATATGTGGGAAGATGTTTTCTGTGGTAAGCAAACGCCTGTGGTGTTTATGGATCCAGATTCCCAGTTTGGCTCGAAGACGGGATGATGATGATGATGATGATGATGATGATGACCGTGGCACGTATTCAAGGCCAGAAAACTGCTCCGAGTTTCAGGGAAGCGAGTTTCTGTTGCGAATGAATTATACGACTCGAGCCAGACTCAAACAACTTCTCAGCCCGGCTCTGTATATTTATTGAGACACATGAAAGGCTGCAGTGATTAATCAAGTTGGATCTCATATTCAACGCCGCACCACATGATTGTTGAGGTTTTGGGGGCCTCCAGTGCACCATGTGAGGCGTCACCTACCGTCGTCCGATACGGAGCCTTTCAAGAAACAAGAGGTCTGTTAATAACGAGTTTATGGCTATAAATACCCAGCGAGGGGAAACATCTCATTCTCACGTTCTCCTGTGAAACTTATTTACAATCGTTCCTCCGACTCGCGTCACAACTCCCATCTGCAGCCGCTTCGTTTCGGCCCGTTTTCGTCTGCGTCCTGGTCAACATTTCACTGTAACCTATTTAGTGGATGAGTGAAGGCTGTACAGAGCCAGTTTCATCTTGTGCCCACAGTAAGCCAGATGGGCGGAATCATTGGAGAGCCAACTTAATCAACCATTTCAAATCCACCAGTGAGCTAGAAAGAGCTTCTCCGAGGAGATCCTGTGGAATATACATGAAATGCACACAAAGCAAAATACATATGAAGATGATGCTGATAAGACCAGAAAGTACAATCATACACTTTTTTATCGTGATCCACAATCCTACATCCTCCCACCCCTACTATTTGCATCTGTTACTTATTTAAATATGCCTTCACAGTTTGAATGTAGAGATCCATAATTGTGGAGAAATTGTGGATCACAAAGCTTTTTTCTATTATTATTTCCATCATAGCTACAAACACTGCAAAGGGGAAAGTAGAGTTCAAGTTTGTAAAGAGCCATTTCCTAGTTGTCACTTTCTGGTTCGACTGCGAGGTGAGAAATCAACAATAATTCATTGTTTTGTTTCCCATGTTCAAAGCAATCGTTGAGCATAGTTCTGTTATACTGTAGGTTTTGGGCTAAAATAAATATACTGTGTAACACAAGAACACGTGAGGCCACAACAGATAACGCCAGCGCTGTAATTCTTCTGGACAAGTCAAACTGTTTATTGAAACGTCAAAACAATAGATCAGACAGAAAATCTCTGCGTCTGTAAATATGGCCTTCTGATGGACGTCCTCACCAATCAGATCAGCTGAGGTGAATGAGTTGTTTACTCCTTCAGAGCCGGACTTCCACAAGTTTGGCAGCAACAGAGCTGCTGGCAAGGATCCCCGAGCTTATGTGTGGCTCGCAGAGCCGTAAACAAAAAGAACGTAAGGTAATTGGATGGATGTGCCACTGTGTGAGTCGGTCGCAGGGAAACGAGCAGACGGGCGTAATGAGAGGATTCAAACCGGAACATGCTCACGCTGATTTAATCGGGGAAGTTCAGCTCATGCAGTCCAATGCGAAAGGAATCATCTGCAGGCAAATTCTTGGCCGAAGTTAATACCTCCTTCTGCGTAATCGGGGAAAAAAACATGAAAAAAACCATGAGCCCTGTGTGGGGTATGTGGTTTACATGTGCCAGACGGAAGACTCCAGAGGACACCATGGATGCTCAAACAAAAAACAACTGCTTGTTATTCAATATTGTATTGCCGCTTTTTGGTTTTGGGGTCGTTCAGATCTCTGGCACACCGTTGGCTTCGGCTTCATAATTAACAGCCAAGCATGCAGACGCCATAGCATTTCCTGTCCGGATCAATAGAAACGACGGGACAAGTGGGATACCGCAACCGACGGGTCCACACCGACGCCCATAATTTGTTGCAGGATGTTTTCTTACGCCGTGGGATCGTTTTGGCTCTTATATTATTTGTTTTTACAGCTTTTTTCTTCTTCTTCTTCTCTGGAATGTAAGCTGTTCGTGAATCAGGCAAAGCCTCTGAAATATTGTCAGTGGCAGGTTATCTCCCATAGCTCCACTTCTCTACATATGAGGTCTGTGTACGTCTGGAGACTTCTGTCCGTGTCAACCTCACGCTCTCCGCAGAAGTATCCAGTCAAGAGTTTGACCAGAGGGACGGTGGAGGGAGGAACACCTGGTTATCCCCTCTGTAGCGAGCTGTCATATCTAATGAGTTCCCTGATTATCCCCCGCAGGGACTACGTAAAACCCATGTTCTCTGTAAAATAAGCTTTTCTATTTTTACCCCAGTGGACAAAAGCCTGCTGATTATAAATCACAGGGTAACAGTCCATGATGCAGGTCAGACATGCACAGGATACTCCGGGGTTTGATTATGGAGACTTTTAACCCTCTTGACACATGAAACGCTCTTGGTGAAAACACCCCGCGTCCCAGACGGACCGGACCTTTCCTCCAGCGACGGTGGAAGACCGCCTGTCAAACGATGCTAATGACGCGCACCGGGGGAACCGCTGGGATGTCCGCCTCTGACGAGTGGCTTTTCTTTTCTTTCTTTTTTTTTTCTTTACCTTGGGCCCTTCCTCCTACGCCACTTCATTGCCAATCAACCTCACAGTTCCCTGCAGCCCGCCCACAGTCGCAGGCCTAATGTGAGGGTGATTAGCGCCGACAAACCCAGGGGATACGGCGATACGTGGCATCAGACGGGCCGTGTTTGTTTAGCCTTTGCACAGAGCTCGGGGCAAACAAGCAGGTTTCTTGGCACGGACCGGTTCCCCCGCCGGCTGTAGTCAGCATCAGCGTGTTTACGTGCGGTCGTGGCTCCGGCGGATTGGCAGGCCGAGACTGTTTACACCGCTGCTTCGGACTGTTACTTTATCTTCTAGAAAGGTGAGGCTGAGTCCCGTCCCCCCCCCCTCACTCTCAGATGTGTGTTGGCTCAGTGCAGTGCTCATCCTCTAGACTCTCACACAGGCTCGGACCAAACCTTTTCGCAATCGTACCTGCTGATTGCTGCGCACGCTGTGGAGTCCCCACAGCCCTGCATGGGGTTTGTAGAATAGCAAAACAGAGAAGGGAGTGTCCAGACACAAAAGTGTGAGCAGCGACGGGGGAAGACCTGCATGGATCTGTTTCACGATGTCATCATGGGAAAGGCCCCCCCGTCCCCCCGTCTGCCAACTCCTCTCGACTTTCAGCCCCTCTCAATGGGCCCTGGGAATTTCTCACCACGATCTGGTTAGCCCCTATTACAAAGAAGCCCGTGGCCAGCAGCTTGAAAGCACCCTTCCTGTACACATAAGCACGAACGCGCAAAGGACTCCGCCAGCATTCATCACGGTGATGTATGAAAGGGAAACGAGGAATGACAAGCTGTCTCAGGTGGACTGATTCTGAGCCATTTGTGTGATCTGGTCTGGAGCTGTTGAATTAGGAACCCCCAGAGGTTGTTTCCCGTTGCCGTGTTTGCATAAGAATTCTCCCTTCACTGGCTCGCGGATTCAGAAATTACAGTGTAAACCACTTACAGTGATCACGGATACAGTAATCAGCTGCTTATATGGATCAAGAAGCTTGGGATAGAATCATTCCCATACAAATAATGTTTAAATAATATGCTTCAAGTAGTCAGCTTACAGTGTTCATTTTGGGTCTTTACATACATGACAACATATGGGAAACCATTCTAGAGCTATGGTAGGCTCACGTTACTTACATTTTTGTTCCGTGTTTTGCTTTCCTCTCATGATACTTTGCCTCGAGGTTACCCTTCAAACACATATTATACACCCTTCTGTCTACTTCTCTTTGAAATGGCTTCTTTCCAAAAAATTGGAAAGTATTTATTCAGAGAGTGCATTTAGTGACAGTGTGGGCTCCAAGGTTGCTCTGACAGCTTGATTGAATAGCAGCGAGGGGCGGGGCTTAGCGTATGGTCCATTAGAGGGTGATCTGCATGAACATTTATTTTCTTTCGCTAATAGGGATCACGTTGACCAGGACATCCATCACAAATCTCCGTTTTTATTCCTGTTGGGTGCAACGGAAATCAATTAGTTGTGGTTCACCTCATTCAACACATTGCCTCATATCAGTTACGACACACTCCCACAGGCAAGTGTGGGTGTACAGAGCCAGGATCTACACCCTTTCCCCGCTCAGCTGTTTGTTTCCATCGTACAGTCAAAACCTTCATGGCGGTGACAATTGACAAATGACAACCAGCTTTTATCTCTTTAGGCCGCCTCACACGTTTCCTCTCTTTTCCCTCAAATGTCACTAATGTTTTTCTGCTCGGAGATGATGTGGGGGGGGGGGTGGAATTTGAAGTTTTCAGCGTCCAGGATATAGCCCTTCCCAAGCTGAAGGCCATGAGCAACACGTATATATATACACGTGAAAGGCCGCTCTGAGGGGAACACTTAACGCAGCTTCCACCAGGGAGGGCCAGACCAGTTTATGAATATTGATAGTGTCTGGCTGGCTGAGCGCTGGGTCGGCTTTAGGGGTTGCACTATTCCAAACTGTCTGAATGTGTTTAACACAACTCATCGCACAGACACCCGGTGCCGGCGGCTCTGCACCGCTGCCAACCAGACACTTAGTTCAGGTGTTGTTGGTGCCCACTGGCAGAGATTTAGCAAAAGCCCGAGTGAACGTGCACAATTTTCCATTTCTTCCGTGCCGGCCTGACGGAGGCATACATCATGAGGAGTCCTGGACTCTATTTTTAATGCCGAAGCGAGCTGCATGGTGATGAAGTCAATGATGTCACCCATCACCCTCCTGTCTTCACCCATATCCAGTTTCAGGTATATGCTGCGAGCTCGGTAACATCTCTTCACGTGAGACAATAGGAGACACACGCACACAGGCACACACACACACACACACACACAGTCTCTCTCTGACAGCCGTGTAATGGGACATAGCCACACTATGCGTCTGACAGGAGACCAATGCACACAATTCAGGGCTCAAGGCGAGTAATGCAATTTATAGATAGCATTTTTTTCACGCCTTCCGACTGAGAATTAAAGAAAGCATACAGCATGTCCAGTGAACCCGGTTTACCTTCGCTGAAGCCATAATATTTATGCTTTGCTCATATCCAATTCTCGATTTCTGATTTATACTCTCTAGACCGTAACCTTAAAATATGCATGAGATTTGGATTTTCCCTTTTTTTTGCATCTGGCCACAGAACAAGCAAGCCCCCCCCCACTCTAGCCCAATGTTGCTATGCTCTGTGTGTTTCTAAACTGGTGGTGTTATTGATCTTGGCCCACCACTTTAAACCCAATTCCGTTCAGCTGGCCCTGTGGACAGCACAGAGCCGTCATTTGGTCAGACCCCGAGGTTCAGTCCGAGCCATGAATGGATCTCTTGTTGTTTCACACAGGTCTTGGACAGTTCCATCACCATCTGGGTTTTTTGTGGCGACTAACCCTTGACCCACTCCCTCCATCTGAGCTTCTTTTGATAAAGTTTTCCTCCGATACTGTCATGATCGTGCATTTAAGGCCAGAACACACACACACACACACACACACACACACACACACATACACATTGGAACATTGATACAGAATTGATAATTATTATTATTACTGGAGCACTTGCGGCATATGACAGAACATTACCCAGCATGCTCCTGGCTGTCTGGTGTCCGGTTGCAGGAAAATGGGATGGATAAAATAATGTTGAGCCCACGTCTTCACAGAGACCTGGATCCAACGTTCACCCCGACTCAAGCGTCACTTGATGAGCGCACATCAGGACTCCGGTGGGACGAGAGGAGGTGGACTCTGTGTTTACATCATGATGCTTGGTGCTCAAACACAGTCAGAGTTGATGGCCAATGTTTTCCTGTTGTTGAGTTTTTAAGATGGCGGCCATGTTATCTACCCAGAGAAGTGTCTTAAAATAAAATAAAATAAAATGCACCACAGGAATGCACTTCCGTTTTGTGTTTAGTCATGTTTTTGGGCTTCAACTGCATTTAGTTGCGCATCCCTGTGTTGCATGATGACGATAACTAATCCTTGAATCCTTGAATGTCATGCATACACTGCACCGTTCATACTGCACAGTGTACACGTTATCCTGGCAGCCATTCAGACCAAATGGGATTTCTATGTGGAGTTCAAAGTTGACACGCATGGCCTTTGAGTGCTCCATCCTATGCCACACCTCTCGCCATTAGTCAAGCTTTACCAGAGCCACTACAGCAGAATAGTATGGCAATTACCACAAGGAAAGGTATGGATGGGTTTTGGGGGCTGAAGATACCCTGAAAGTCGTTTGTCTTTTCCTAAACTTTTCAATGAAAAACGGGGAAATGTGACCTTTGCCCCTCGAAGGCTCAAAGATGTATTTCTCTGTAAGTCCTCTAACATTGCCACTCATCCATTATGTGCGCATACACAAAGAAGCAGTCATCCTTGATGAGTGATGTTTCGGAGTCATGTGCGCCGCATCTCTTCATCAAAAGTGTGTTTAACATTTTTTTTTAAAGCAGGGTGGTTGCCGTGGAAATGAAACAGATGTCAGTGTGTGTGTGTGTGTGTGTGATCTCAGGGATATACGCCGGACGTGCGGTGTGATTCTCCTCTGCTGTTCAGTAATGTAGGTTAAATAAACTCCTTAGGACACGAGCTGTCTCGCTGTGACATTGTTCAACTGTTGGAGGAGACATTTCTGGCACCGAGAGCTGGAGTTTCAAGGTGGCCTTATTGTTTTCTTTTTTCTTCTATTTATAAAGTAAAAAAGAAATCACTGGATTTGATTCTATCATCATGAAATAAAGCACTGTGGTGCGAGGGAGGGAACATTCTAGGCCAAATTTAGATGTTGATCCACAGACGAGTGAGGGAGAGATCATGGGAGAACATAACGGGGTTTCTCTCTCTCTCGCTCTGCACCATTTTGTCCAGATGTTTTAACAGTGGGTTTTTTCTTCCTCGCCACCCGCATCTCATCCCCTGTCTTTCCACACACCTTACATATTAGCGCGCATGCCTGTTATCAGGGAAGGATGCCCATTGTGTGTCCAGATGAGTAATGGTCCGATCAGGGGGAGAGTAAGAACGCATCATGGCGAAAGAATGTCGGCTTCAGACCTCTCCTGTAGGTGGTATTTCTTTCTTCTCCTGAGCGACACCCAAACACGGAGAATGTGCACACGTGTCGGAGATATTGGCTGCAGCGCCAGCCCGCCGCACGTTATATGCGTAAGGCTGACGGATGCACGACGCGGTAGGTTGTTTGAGGTTAATGACGCGGTGTGTGTTCCCTTGTCTTGCAGCTGAGATATCAACACGGCTTGACCACCCCGGACCTGCAGCAGACACTACCCAACCTGAAGAACTTTCTGGAGCACGGCCTGCTCGTCCGATGGTGAGAATCAGAACGACACTTTGCACCTCCAGATGTTGAAGCCAGAAGGATTTATGTATGAGTATGAATCTGCCTTTTAAAATAATGGGACATGCTCAATCTCTTCACCAATCGATCATGTGTGTTATGTCATCATGTGTGTTATGTCATCATGTGTGTTATGTCATAATTTCACTTATTTCCTTCATCAAAACGGAATCTGTTCCTCCCTAACCACTTTAATAACAATCCCTTGCCAACACACCATAACGCCAACCCCCAACCAACTGAAAGACAAAAATAGATCAATTATAATTTAGCATAAATAATGGCTCAATATTTTTCAATGTGCTTGTTGGAGGATTTTAAGCGCTTTCAAACTAGTCCTGTTTGGATTTGCAAGGTGTAAAAAGAGTCCACATCTTGAGGTCTCCTCTCACAAACTGAGACATGAAATACCTCTTTTAAAGGGATAGTACACCTTTTTTTTTTTTTGAAGCAGGGTTATATGAAGTACTTCTCCGTACTCAGTGCATACAGTTGATGGAGTTTGTAGAAACAGAAAGAAGCATCAGCAATGTCCTGCTGTGGACTTATTTTATCTACTTAAAAAAAGAATATATATGTCCGTGTTAGAATACTTTCACCACTTCACCTTGCCAGCAAACAGCCTTTTCCTACGGGGAACTGAAGCTGTTATCTGTGCTCTCTTCAAGTCATTTTGCCCCACATAGCACAGAATCGCTGGTCTCCCACTGCCTCCTTCGCTGTTATTGTGTGACTGGTGTTCACATTCGCCACAGCAAGTTACTCAATAGGAATGCATTATGTATTGACACCCGGCTTTGCAATTTCTTTAATTGTTCTAGTGTAAGTAAGAACTGTACTGATAACATAAGTTTGGTCTGACTCAGCACAAATCAAATGGGTGTATTAGGTTAAGAATGCGACCGACTTCGCCTTTGTAGCGATGTAGCGCCTCTCTGCACACTATCGGTGCCTCCACTTGTTAAAAGAAAAAGAAGTGCTTGATGAGATTTGCAGCAGCCACTTTGTCCCCCTGAAGTGGAATGCTTAGATCTCTGCCCCTCTCCTTCTACAGGCTTATGGCCTGTGAGTAACCCTTCACTAGAACCCGCGAGTCGGTCTGCGTCCGACTTCAGCTCCACTGCCCTATAAAAGAGAAAGCTGTCTTTGATCTCCACTCCTCTGCCGGGGTCAGCAAAGGGGAAAATGTGTATTACACACATTAATTGAATAATCTTTTGTTTTGAAAGGAAAGAAGCCATGAAAAGCCTGAGTTCTCAAATCAGCCCCCCCCCCCCCCCCCCCCCCCCTTAATGGGAAGTGGAAGGGCCCAAAGATAGATGAGATGAAAGCATAGGCTCGCTAAGCCTGGTGTGTGTGTGTGTGTGTGTGTGTGTGTGTGTGTGTGTGTGTGTGTGTGTGTGTGTGTGTGTGTGTGTGTGTGTGTGTGTGTGTGTGTGTGTGTGTGTGTGGGGCTCTCCACAGCCACCCTCCATGTACGACAAGGAGACCACAGGGACAGGAGCGACAGCTACTCTGAAGCTGAGAATCAAGAAGCGGCCTTTCACGATCACCACTGAGCTTCTGAAACATACATTGAGATCAGTCGCTGGCACGAGGAGCCCCTCAGGGGAAAGATTTAAGGAATAGTTCAACGTGGGGGGAAAACGTGAATCTGCCTACTTACCAAGAAGTTAGATTAGCACTCGTTTCTGTATGCTAAATATGAGGCGGACAGTAGTCTGCTTAGCTACTTGTCATATGCAACAACTAAAACATGTATCAATATGCTCCTATATTGAAAAACCTCTCATCATAAGACCATGCGTCTAACTGAAAGACTCAGGTGAGGATGAGACCGTTTCATAATTTCCTGTAATAAGGAGGATTAGCATTGATCTTTCTTCACACTTCTTCACTTTTCCTGCCAATATCCCTTCCAGTCTGTCTTTCGCCCCCTTGCGAAAAAGACTACATTCAGACACAATTTCCAGCACTGGGACCCAACTCATGAAATATGGATGCATTAAAAAGAAAAGCTGCATGGCAGCTGCAGATAATTACCTTATAGACTGTGAGAGAGAGAGAGAGAGAGAGACCACTCTGCTTCCTCCATCCCTCCTTGCCACCTCTTTTCTTCGCAAACAAGGATGATGTGATGAAGGATATGACCAAGGGCTACGGTTCCAGAGCACATTTGGAAACAGTTCCTCCCTCCATATAGAACTAATTCAGCATGCATCCAGTCTGCAGGGAGAGCCCCAACACGCCAAGACCCACAGGAGGGCATAGCGGGCTCATCTTGAACATTTTATACTATTATATGGAGATGAAAAGCTGGGTGCATGTGCGAATGAAAAAGGTGTACCACAATGTCCGTTGTGCAGTGAGCTATATGATGCTCGTCTGGTGAGCTGCTGATCATATCTTTATACATTTCCAAACAGTACTGTCTCAGAAACACATCATAACCCTAACCCTCTGCTGGAATATATATATATATATATATATTTTTTATCTTGTTGAAGGATAAGACACACGGAAAATTGCGAATCTATAATCCAGAGGCAGACAGAGACGGTCACCAGAAACCAATTCTTTGTTAACTGTACAGTCTGCTGAGATCAAAGCAAACGCGTTCAATATGCTGCCATTTGCCGCTCCGCATCCGCTGACAGCCTGGCCGAGGTTCACGGGGCCCTAATCCCGCTCCGGTGCCTGGAAGCAGGGCTACGTACGGGGGAGGGAGGGGACAGGGTGTGGCCGTGCTCCTGGCCGGGCAGGTTCAACCAAAACCGTTTACCTGCAGCCTCGTCAGAAAGATAAAAGGAGATAATCTAGAATTTATATACCTAAAATAAGCATTTTCAAGGTACATTAACCCCGACAGGTGCCCTATGGATTTACTATATTTATTCATATTTATTATATTTACTTAATAGCGGATGGTTGTTTGGAAGGATTAATCAAGGATATTTTCTTTTTCCCTGTTCATGTGATATTCTGTAAAGCTACACTCCAAACACCACTTCCTCCTTATCCGTTGGGAATATTAATGCCATTTTCCATTTCTCTCACCAAGCACAGGTGTACATTACTATTACATGATATCTTTCTTTTTCTTTTTTTTTTACCTTCTCAAATTTGACAAATGGCATGGATATTATTAGAACATTTTTGCGCCACTCAAACGGCGTGTAGAATACTGGTAATCCCAAGCTTTTTCTTTATCAATTACTAAGTCGGTTCAACATTTAGCATAGCGTAAAGACCGGTAGCAGGACAGGAAGTCGCTGTGCACAATAAAAGATGTGTTGTCGTTGTTGCACCATGTGTACATTGGCACATCATATCTTGTTTGTTTAATCGTGAGCTGTAGCGGTGCCGGTAGGGACATTGTTACCTTTGGACAGAGCGAGGCTGGCTGTTCCCCTTTTGTTTCCAGTCTTCCTATGTTTCCAGGCGATAACCAGGCTGTAGCTTCATATTTAGTGTACACACACACACACACACACACACACACACACACACACACACACACACACACACACACACACAGCCTATGTATTTGTTTAATTAACAGTGGACAGTACACATGAATGAGCATTGCTCTAAAGGCAGTCGTCCCTGGATACATGGTACAAAGAATAATATGCAACTTACAAAAGTCTCATTGTTGTTATAACCATAGTTATTGATATTGTGAGCGTGTTGATCGTGTTGATCGTGTTGATCGTGTTGATCGTGTTGATCGTGTTGCTCATGCTGCGCTGTGGTGAGTGCCTGTCTTCAGAGGCCAGACAGTCAATAAGTGCTGCCCTGTTAAAGCAAAAAGAAAACGTAGCTTCCACCACAGCGCATATCGAATTCTTAGTGATGTTTGCGCTTTAAGTTTCACGGGGATTTCCCTAAACCACATCAAACGGACAAATCTTATCTGCCGTTGTTGATTTTGGCTCAACATCGCGGCTCCTTAGCAGAGTTCTGATATGCACAGGAGAATGTTGTGAAGCCTGTCCCGGGGTTGGACATTGAAAAGTCCTGGCTTACTAAATTCCTGAGTCGGCCTGAAATATGCCAGGTTTGACATCAGCGGTGGAAAGGAAGAGAAAAGGAGAAAAGGAATTATGGCTATTTCTGGCTCGGCATGTCAGGTTTTCTGCTCGATGATTCAGGCACAGGCATCTTAGCAGCATCTACAGTGTGCAGTGAAGCTTTTGTCTGGCTGATGGAGCAGTTTACAGACTAACTGTAGTGGGTAGCTACCAGTGGAAGGAGCCCATCACTATGCAGCTGTGAATCAAACTCTTTGGATGAGCAACAGGCCTTTTTCCCATCAGTATGGTATATCAAGCTGCTGTTATGAATTCACTTTGCTTGTCACGAAGCCTCAGACCAAGTCCAAGCTGCACAGAAAGTTTGAAATCTGAGCCTTCTATTGTGAAGCTCCTTTCTTTTTAATAGTAGACATATGGATGGTAATTTCATCAAATGAATAGAATAGGTTATTTAATCTTTCTGCATTATTACTGATAGAGTAATTGTAGTTGCCATTGCGGCAGAAAGTTGAACACATTAAGCACACTTATGGGATGAGGAATGCTAAAGACGCACCCAATAACATCATTGCATGCTCAATAACTACTGCTAGTGAGCCACAGCATCTAACTCAGCGGGCATCAATTAATGTATGTGTCATGACTCTGGGATGCCTGGCAACGGATCAGGAGTGAGTGAAGTCTCCACAGAACACTGACAGTGGATATTTAATTTATTTCAACAAAACTACGAGTCTGCAGCCACTGGAGCAGAACGGTGAGGCTGCACTTTGGCAAAGTGGTGCTCGGAGCTAAATGCTCACGAGTAATGGTTACCATGTTCACCGCCTTAGTTTGGTGTTTAGTATGTGTCCTACAGCTGAGGCCAATCGCTTCATCATTAGTCTTGCAAGTATTAATTCCAAAGTATTGACATGTTTTCACTAAGCTCCGCCCCCTGCTGATTTATCTGTCAAGTTGTCAGAGCTACCATGGAGACCACACTGTCATCAACTGCACACCCTGAATAAATGTTATCACATTTTTGGAAAAAGGGAGAATGAAAAGGAAACGGAAGGGTGTACAATAAGCGTCTAAATGATATATCCAGGATGTCAAAGTGATTCAGCAGTGGAAACGGGTTACACGTATGAAGATAGAATCTGAAGCCTACAAGTGAACCTGTCAATCGAGACGGAATACAATTAAATTAAGGGGCAGCACTGTTCTTGTATAGCGGGGCGTATGTAGTCGATCAGTACCTCTCAAGTAGCTAGCGTAGCGTTTAATTGCTAACGCTAGTGAATGATGTGCTAACATACTCTGCTAATGTTTTAGAAACGTGTATCTCTCTTCAACCTCTCAGGGGATCACCAAAGTCTTTAGGCTTCATCCTCAACCAAATATTCTGACGATCCATTTGGTAGATGTTGAGATTGAACTAGAGAAGTGAAACCGTTGACCTGAAAAGTCAATGGATCAACGAAGTAGTAGGATTCATCCTGTGGGGACAATGAATATACGTCTCATGGCAATCTATCCAATATGTGTTGAGATGGTTCAGTCTGGACCAAAGAAGTGAATTAACAGACAGACACACATTATCGTCCCTAACTTTATTCTACCACTTTTCAAAAAGCAGTTTAAGGAATACTTAATATAATAATTCATGCAAGGAGAAGGAAATGTCACAATGGGAACAGAGTAAATGTTTATCAAGGATATGAAAAATCTCACACAGTGCACCGAGAATGTCAACAAGACACAGTTGGCTCATGCAATCTTAAGGATTTGGCCTGTCGGAGTTCCAGCTTCTCCAAACAACATTAGGACGTGTGTCTTCCCAGCAACCTTAATCAGCCCACATGCTCACAGTGGCCATACATGTGTCGCCTAATTGCCCACATTAAAAAAAAACATGTCATCGATATAGTAAAAATGTTTCAAGAGGGGGAAAAAAAACGTTACGACTTCCCAGAGGTTAGCTTGGCTGAAGTCCTCACGACACACACAGTTTCCTCTGTTACTCACACACCGCTGCACTGTTTG
Source organism: Cyclopterus lumpus (assembly GCF_009769545.1). Taxonomy (NCBI): domain Eukaryota; kingdom Metazoa; phylum Chordata; class Actinopteri; order Perciformes; family Cyclopteridae; genus Cyclopterus; species Cyclopterus lumpus. The sequence continues at coordinate 19,961,913 of NC_046979.1, forward strand.
ACACAAATAATAGAGTAAAAGTAGGCCAAACATAGAAACTGAGCGGAACCAAATAACACGGTCCAAATACAAAATTCCTCATTATACAAACGACTTGGTGTGATGACCAAGTGATTTTTCTGCCAGTGTCAGAAATACATTAGCTACAATCAGACCAAATGGATCATATTAGAGAGCCAGCTGGAGGCGGGAATGGAAGAAAATGGCTGATAATAATTCAAATCAAAGCCACCCAATCATGCTGAAAGACCATTAAATATGTAGTAGTCACTTATTAGCTTATTATAAATGATAGGAAACTGTAAACCTTTCACTCAGTACCAGTTGTCTCTGGTTTCCAAACCTGCATTGTGTTTCAAAGATCCTGAATCACATTTTCCACTTAATTAAATGATAATTGACTTCTCATGACATCCGTCTTTCTTCCCTTCTACCGAATCAGAATTATTTTAATTTCTTTTCAGAACGCCCACGATGGTTTTATTTGGAAAGTCACAGATAAGTGTCTGAGATGGCAAATCGTTCATTCTTTCTTTTCTTACATTTATCAAATTAGGTGTTAAAGAGCACATTGTTTCCATTTAGCCCCAGAAGGCCTCGCTGCAGAGTGGTGGGCAAGCTAAAGCCGCTCGTATTAAATGATGTGTTTTGATGGATATGCGCTGCCAAGTTAAGCACAGTCCATCTCCTGTTGTGCCCCCTTAATAGGAATCCTCTCACAGCACCAAGTCTTACCCAAAACCTTTATTGTCTTCACGCTGACCTCGGCTGACGGGCCGATATGTTCATCTGTATGCCTCCACTTAGCTTAAATGTCATCCAGTGTTTACACCTTGTTACCGTTGCACCTTAGGACCGACCGTGAATGGTTCTCACTTACTGTATCACAGGCGTTTGACAAGTTTCCCTTAAAGCTAGACAAGCTTGTCCCGCCTGTGAACCCTGTCAGGACCACCTCGGCACGGTGCTGCTTAGGGTCAAGGTCAGGCCCCTTTTTACAAGCTGTCATGTGTTTGGTGGTGGAACTGTCCATCAGGCAGCGAGCTAGTCCACATTACATAAAGACGCTGCAGGAGAAAATGCACAAGGACATCCATTTTAACTGCATGTCCAATTGAATAAAGCAGAGATCTGTCCTCACACATACAGCTCTTGAGCGCACAGGGAGGCCCCGCTTCACCTCTGACCCCAACAGTACAGTGCCTCGGCTCCTGACACAGTGGAATGGCCACGCTAAGCGCCGCACTAAGTAGTCCTTTTGATTTTGGCCCCGGCCAATCTGCAGAAGGCCGTAAGGCTCCCATTTAAGTCAATTTATGGCTCCTGTACTGGGGCCAAGCAGCGTGTCCCCAAATCCTGAGTCTGTTGTCTGTTGAAGTGGTAAATGTCTGAAATTCTTGGGTGGACGCCTGCTCCGCACTTCCACTCATAAAGTGAGTCTCGCAGGATGCACAAATGTTTTCTGAATGTTGTAAGTCGGAGTGATTTGCAAAGAGCTGCAGCTGTTGTACTCCTGGACCAGGGGAATGGAGTTAAGTGCTTTAGGTGGAAGGGTGAGCTCTATGGAGAGCCTGTTCCAAATAGAGACTGGGTGTCTCATTTGACTCCCAGGCTGTTACGTTGGCTGTGGAGATTGTTGCCGACCGTAATAAAACAAATCCAGACTAAGTCGTGTCTGGAGTTTGATTCCACACTTAGAAGTAGTTAGATTGTCATTGCTTTTTCGGTGTGTCCTTAAACATGTATCGTCTCTCTTTGTCCTTGTTCCTCACAGTGACAGACACCATGTCTCAAGCTCCATCCCAGTGCCGACCAAGTCTCAGCCCGGCGTGTCTGCTGCCTCAGAGATAGGCTTCCCCTGCCACACCAGCTCCCCAGACCGAGGCCTGAGGAAAAGGGCGAGCTCGGAGGCCGACAAGTACAAGCCGACTCCTCCACCCAGCTACAACACAGCCATGGGTGAGGAGAAGCCCCCGGTTGGCCTTGCCCCACCCTCCCCCTCGCCTTCACCCAAACAACTATCCTCCTCCCTCGATGCCGGCATGGCCTCTCTTAACCTGGCCAAGACTACGGAGAGCGGGGAGACGGCGGTGGAGGCGGAAAGACGCAGAAGCCTCTACACCGAAGAAGATAAAGAAGAAGAGACGGAGGAGCTACCGCCCAGCAGCACCGTCGCGCCCGACTCTTCTACAGTGCAGGAGACCGTTGAGGAAAGTGTGCCAACTAGCGAGCACACGGGCGCCATAAACGGCTCTTTGGTACCGGGGCCTGTCAGCCTGGTCCCGGAGCTGCGCTGCTCTGTGGAGCAAGCCGAGGAGATCATGGGCACGGAGGCCACCGGTTTAGGCCTGGGGATGGGGGTTGGGTTGGGTTTAGGGCTGGCGGACGAGGCCCAGATGGAAGACTACCGGTGCATCCCTGTGGACCACGCGGTAGCCGTGGAGTGTGACGAACAGGTGCTGGGAGAGCTGGACGTCGCCGGCTTTGAGGAGTTCTCCAGGCGCATCTATGCACTAAACGAGAACATGTCCAGCTTCCGCAGGCCGCGCAAGAACTCTGATAAGTGAGGTGGACTAGAGAGGGAGGCGTGGCCAAAACTCAAGGCAGGGACATGAGGAAAGCTGCTTTTCGCAGCATCAAAAATCATATGAGCTATTCTGGAATAACGACCAATTTGCACTTATTGTACACATTTCCATAGTAATCTTTCAAATGAAATGCAGTTAAAAGTGCAGGTATTGGGACAGCGAGCTTCCCTTTTATTTTTGATGGCAGCATTAATATATTTTTTAACAATGGATGGGATTCAGACAGTTTTCGTGTTAACTAAAGAGTTAGTGGCAGTTATTGCAGTCTGTTTATTCCATAACTGGGGGACCATATGTGTATCACTCACACTTTGTTTTCCAGCCTTACTGCAATCACAGCACTCAACTTCTTGTACAAAACACCACCTGCATTTAAGATTCACGTCCAAACTCAGTGCAGCCTTTCAGTTTCAATGCAGCAGCTTAATTTGTCAGTTCTAAAACCCACTTCGAGAATGGTTGCAACCAGCAGTTTTATCAAAGCGAATCGAGCCCGCTGTCCCAGCACTCACACCTTTGGCCGCCCAGTAAGAGGAAAAGGTTTGGACGCATCCCGAGCCTTCCTTCAGGGTGCGAGGAGGTGTTGTGTACACGCGTGTGTCGGGGCTTCAGATTAGCATGCAACCGCAGTAAGGTGGCAAGTGATCCCACCGATGACCTTTGAACCTGGCAGGATTTTGCCGCCACAAAGTGAGGTGAAAGCCCCAATGAGATATCCCCCCCCCCCCCCCCCCCTCCGCCGATGGTTTAACCCACACCGCCATTCTCCACACGGGAGTCGAGTCTCTCCTTCAGGTCTTTAGAGGAGGTTGGTGCTCACGGCACATGGCAGGGATATGGTGCAATTGTTGTTCTGTCCATGTCCTCCATTTTTCTCTTTTTATTTTTTTTTTTCAATTTTAACATACCCTATCGATATTAATGTTCATGTTACGTCCACTGAGTCTCATAATCAGTAAACCCCAAATGTAAATCTGTGTGCGTGTTCTGTTGGAACGTCTCACTCAGGCTGCGCTGTAGGTGTTAGTATCCCAATGTGTCTGTGATTTAGTTTCGTCCCGCGTCTTCACGTTCTGAATGCTTTCTTGCACTGGTATTCAATTATTGCTTTATTTATGTCTCCCAACAATTACGTGCGCTTTGTTTTCAAAGGAAATCAACCATTATTTTCATGTTCACCACTCACATGGGATGTCGCTCATTAATGTTGTCAAATGTTAGACTGATGACCGTTGTCACGGACAACCGCTTTGCATCGCCCGCCATGACATCGATGGACTCGACACCTGCAGGACACCGGCAGCCCACTTTGTGTTGCAGGTCCAGTACTGTGGTTTGCTGACTGTTGAGTACTGTATTCAAAGCTAAATATGAACCATGTTCTATCATTTCCATAAAATGCTATACAGTTCAGTAAGCGACCATGTACAGATACTTTTGTATGGAGGGGTGTTTTTCTTTTCTTTTCTTTTTTGTTATTAAAGACTTGCAGTCCAATGGCACGGATGGATGTCGCCCCATTTACATTTGTATCGATGTGTTTAACTTTTACTTTGAGGTGGTTCCAATTACAATGAATGTGTGGCACATGGAGGATATGATAGTTTAAAATGGTATGAAAATGGACAAAATTCCAGTTGCTCCTGGAAACCGAATATACAGTAATTGTTTTTTACATTCAACACTTGCAAATGAAAGGTAGTAGAAAATGTAAAATCATAATTTGGTTTAATTTTGACCTCCTAAGATTTCATGAAATATATATTTGTACAAATTGTAACAAAATACTTGCAATGAGGAAGACATTGGGTAAATAATGAGACTAGATATGGAAATCTATTTAAATCCTACCCTAAACTAAAAATACATCTGGTTTGAATTGAAATCCAACACTTGAAACCATAAAGTGTATGTTAGCTAGCAGCTCTGCGCTGCTTTGAGCTAAATGCTAATGCTGAGAACTCCTGTTTGCTATGGTGGTCATCTAACTGTGGTCCAGTACCCATGCTGCCATAATATCTAGTGGGCCAGAAGGCAATGAAATATGTCCCAATACGTAGTGTGTCAAATGCAAAAAAATACCAAGGTGTCCTCCTGCACCCGGTTCACATTTTGCAGTATGCGACCGGCATGCTTTTCCGGCTCCTCTGACCCACAATCCTTTGCGCAGAGTACCTTTGTGCACGGCAGACATGTCGTGGCACAGGAGCAGGTGTAACTAGTAATGTTAATAATGGAAGCAGCCATTAGGAATCCATCAATAATTGCACCTGTGCCTTTTTTACCGCTGTGTCAAATCAAATAGGTCTCCAGTGTTAAAAGGCCCGTGAAAGTGCAAGCGGCCCTGAACACACCAGCACAGCCCTGACATGAGATCCAATCAGGTGAAACACCTGTGGTTGGACCGCTAACTGTATTTCATGTTGTTGTGATGGTGCATAAACAACCGATACGTTGGTTTCACCAGAGCTGATGTGTTTATAGGTTTATAGTTTAGCATCCTGTCAGAGACCTGGGTGGGGATGAAGCCTCCAGGTGCTTCCTCCTTGGAACCGCCTGAGACGCATTAATCTGGCAGGTATTGGGCTCTTAATCTTTAACACATTTCTATGTGCTCGTCCGTCCCTTTTGAATTATTTTGCATGCGGCTCCAGTTGTGTCAGTGTGCTTGACTGCTTCTTTATTTACCTTTTAAGAGATGTGCTGTGTCCCTGTTTATTAACATGGGGAATAAAATGGAGTTCAGAAGTTCAGAAAGACTTTAGACAAAGCTTCAATCTCAACATGGTAAGTAACGTCTTAAGCCCCGTCTATAATGAATGTGTACTGTGGAGGAGTAACTTGTGGCTTTTTTGTATTGAGGCCAGTTACATCACATTTATTATATTCATTCGACTAGATGAAACTTTAATGACGCCCACAGGGGCCCCGGTTTATTCCAGATTAATCACATTATTTCAGCTTTGAACAACTACTGGAGCTGTTTCAGCCAGTCGGGCAGAACGGGTTAAAGCCCTGTTCCCTTTAGTGGGACTCATATGGACACAAGGTTGAACATGTGACTCACCGTACTGTGCTTGAAGTAAACCCGTCTGCAGTCTAACCAAACCTTTCCAGTGGTAGTACCGTGTAGTGTATCAATGTGTTCCCATTAAGCACCAGGAAACCGTGAAGTGTCGAGCGTCCTTGTAATCCACATCTCCGCCTGGTTGTTTCAGGCAGATCATGTTTGGCCACTCATTATATTTTGGCCCATTTCTCATGGCAATAAAGTCTTATTCTTTTGAGGCACCTGTTGGGCTCGTCATAGTCGTCCCCGTTTCAACAATGCGGATGACTGGTGAATGTGTCGTTTGGTGCAGCTTCCTGCTCCTATAAGCTCTCAGTGTTCCACTGCACACTGTCTTCTCTCACAGCTCAGCCCCTACAGGTGTCTTGAGGGCCTCGGCGCTCGGCCTTCTGGGACTTGTATTTCATGTCCACCACAGAGAGACGGGACATTTGTGCCATCGTGGAAGGCGGGCCTGCTCCCGAGGGGAGCGGCAGCATGCGAGCGCCTGCTCACAGGTGCGCGGCCTGAAATGCTGACAGTTTGCAGGTTGTTATTGTAGTTTTAAAGTTTACGAGAACGAGAACCGAGGCATCGAGAGTGAGAGTAAGCAGGCCTTACTTCCTTACTCGCAAAGCCATCTTCATATTTTCTGAGTGCTCAGGTTTAAAAGAGTTCAGCACGGCTGCACCGTACAGTCTGCTGTACTGTTCATCATCACAGGCACCTCGCAAAATACACACCGGCCAAACCAGCGCCGCTGGCTGTCTCCGACCGGGCCTCTGGGCTTAACACCACGATGTGTGTATGTGTGTGACAGCAATGAATAAACCTTTTCTCCCCGTCTTTTCCCCCGTAGCAGTGTCCTCATTAATTATTGATTTGAATGACCGCCCTGAGATAAGAGTTGAGTCCATCTCAGCCTCCGTCACAAGTAGGATTACCAGAGTGCGCGGGGAGGAGAATCGTCGCAGTCCAGCAGCACCTCATTAATACAGCAGCCGTATGGTCTGACGCATCAGTCCCAGGTTCAAGTCTCCGGTCTCAGTGACACCTTATACGCTCGTCGTTACCTGGTCTCCGTCATGTGTCATTGCTACACGGCAGTCACAGCGACATGTGCTGCACTTTTCTTTTTGGAGATCCGTGAACAAATGGGAGTATTTGATGGCTGCATTAGTATATTGTGTGGATTAATGGCCATCATTCTTCTGTTGGTAGTAACTCCAGAGGGGGAACAGAAGATATATATATATATTTCTATTTAACTAACTATTATGTCTGTGCATTTTAAGTTAAACTTTTGGAAGCAAAAAAGTGACATGGTTACATTCCTTTACCTTAGAAATGAAACCGTGCATTTGTGAGCAATAAAACACACCCTTGCTCTATTCAGTAAGCTACACTCTGGGGTATTTGAGCTACAGCCTGTAGGTTATGGACTGTTTCTCAGCCGTGCACGGTGACCTCATGGAGTCCTGTCACCGTGGTGTTGACATTTTTTCAACAAACCAGATTTGTTTTACCTTATGGACACAACCAGGCTAGCCGGTTGCCTTTGTTTCCTGTCTGTATGCAAAGTTAAGCTAAGTGATCCATTTTACTGGCGTAGCATCATATTTAACTTACTGATATCAGAGTGGTATCCATCTTCTCAGATACCTCTCAGTAATGAAAGCAAATAAACAAATTCCCAAAGCTATTATTTCGCCTTGCATTACAGGATATATATATATATATATATTAAAAAAATCTGACTTAGTGTTGCATGTATCACTAACCACTTTATGTCCCAACATGAATGCCCCACATTTACGTCGTCATGGGACAAGGAGGGCAGGAGTCGGAAATCGGCCTTGACAAGCGTTCAACTCTGCGGTTTAAAGTCAACACAAAGACGTGAACTACTTTCTCATTCATTAGCGAGTTGAGACCTCATACTACGCCTGTAACTCTTTATAGCTGGATTATAGTCATAATACAGGGATCGGGGGACAGCGTTACAAGCGTGGTGGGAGACGCAGCAGCTCTGGTGTCCCGTCTGAGAGCTCAGACCAGGCCCTGGTGGAGCCACTCACCTTGACCGGTCCACATTGTGCTGCGACCCGGCTCAGCTGTTTAAACCATCTCCCTGAAAGGAGACTATCTCCCTAGATGAATTCCCACTTATCCCTCCACTTTTCTTGTCAGTAAAACCTCGCTCCTCTCTGTCACTCCCGGTGTTTTTCTTTTTGGCCTCGACCTTTCTCAGCCATTCAGCAAACTCAGACATTTATAGGGCTGACTTATTCTCCCTACATGCTCCAGTTGCACAGCCTAATGGAATGCAACCAGCTGAGTTCACTGCAGCAATATCAATATTGGGATTGGAGTGCTGTTGAGTGCAAAATTCTAGGTAAAAAAATAATATCACAATGGCCGTGACGATTTCATTATGGACAATGTGAAATTAAAACCAATTGCTCAAGACTGATGTCATCGTGCTCATACGAGGATTTCGGGGTAAATTCGTGCTCAGACATTGTGGCTTTCTTTGATTACCTTTAGTAAGTGTGAACGATGTAATTGATACCTGACATACAGACGACAAGGGCAATACTTCCCAAACACACGATGGGCACCTCCTCCCTGCAGCTACAGCAATGGGAAACGATATGACAAGGCATATCAGAGCTCAGAGGGATAGATAGAGGGTTAGCGCTTTGCTTTTGTACAGTGTGTGGTGTACATGTTTTGAAGTAGATGTACTTTCATCCATAACATGTTTTCTCCTCTCTTATTTCTGGGAATGATTCCCGTTCTCTGCGGGCCTTTGAGGTTCAGCCGGGCTTTGGTTCACGGTCCCGATCTCGTGACTGAGCATCCGTCTTCACAAACCACCCCGGCGTCCCGCCGAGCTGCTCCCAAACCACTGCATGGCATCTGAGGAGATGAAAACCGAGAAGACTGAAAAGAAAGAGTGGTGTCTGCACATATTGAACCGCTATTGGTAAATTGTTTCAGCATGAATCTTTTTCCTCTTCCACTGGCCGAGTCCCACCACACCCCCATTTATATAGTCCTATATGTAACACCCAGTATGTCCAGGTGGGACGTGAATGGAATCACTTCTCTGAATTGGTGAATGATATTACATTTATTAAAGAGCTGTTTCATTTTGCTTTGCTTCATGTAAAATACTTTTGAAAAACACAAATTAAGGAGCAATATGACTTTCAGAGCATTAATGAAGCGGCAAACAACTATCTATGTATAGATCTAGTGTGGTAATGTGTACCTGAGCAGAGAATTAAGTCACTCCCCGTGTGTGTGTGTGTGTGTGTGTGTGGATACTTTATTAACCCAAGGGGAAATTTGTTGTCATGGTAGCGCCCAACACTTTACAGACACCAAATGGAATAGACTAAATAAACTAAACACACAAATTAAAATATAAGAACAGGGATGACAGATATATAAAATATATATATATATATATATACACAATATATATATATATATATATATACACTATATATATATATATATATATACACTATATATATATATATATATATATACACTATATATATATATATATATATATATACTATATATATATATATATATATATATATATATATATATATATACACACACAATAGAATACAAATAACTGCAGTGTGTATTAAGGAAATTAGATTAAATGTAAACTGAGTGTGCAAAATATATATACACACACACACAATAGAATACGAATAACTGTGTGTGTGTGGTAATCCGAGCTTCTTCCTGCTTTGTTAACATAGATTTTAGTGTGTTCGTGCATGTGAGCGCACCCCTCCGGCTGGCTCAAGGCTGCCGCTCTGCACTAACGACGTCCACACGGACGGTGTTGTTGCAGAAGAGTAGCACCCACCCTTCGGTTCTCCCACAGCTCTGTCAGCATGTTCTTAGTAGTCTGTACTGGAAGCGCTGTTAGCACGTTTAGCCCCAAGCCAGCGACTCAGCCATCGCCATGTTGAGAGCCGTCAAGAGGCAATCGAAATGCTCCCAAACTCGTATTATGTACCTTTACATGGTGGCTCTTTCTCCTCAATCATCATGCGCAAGAAATTATTCACTAATAAATCTTCTGTGAAACTTTTCTTTAATCATTGCATTTTAGCCATACTATAATTTTTTCAACACTTAGCGCATCTCTTAGCATTAGTGTAACATTTGAGTCAGAGCCATAGCATCTGTTCTCTCATAGCTGGCCATGTTTGAAAACTCCTGTCTTTTAACAATCTCTAGAAACTCTTCTAAAATTCAGTCTGCTGCATAATTAAAAGGTTGTAAAGTGAAATAGCTGAACTACGAATGGGCCGTGGTCCACAGAGGGTGACGCCTATTAAATCCAAGAGTGATCTAAATGTAGCTCTTGCCCCTTTGACAATGTGAACATTGGAATGTGTAATGTCGGGTGTACCAGATCATTGTGGTGAAGAGGAAGCAGAGCCGCAGCACAAGCCTTTCCTTTCTCCATTTGTCATATACCAAGGTTGGGTCTGATTCCGGCGCACAAAGGCCCCCTTTAGCGTCTTTACCTAGAGCGTCACAGTATGAGGCTCAGGGCCCGACCAATCGCCTGTATCCCACGAGTTGGGAGTGAGTGTGTTGGATAGCAAAGCTCTTGATTTACCAATCCATCCACGTTCCGATCCTCATCTATTGTCATGAGCTTTGGACAGTGACCAAAAAGAGTGCGGCTTCAAGCGGTCGAAATGAGCTTCCTTCGTGGGCTGGCTGGGCTCAGCCTCAGAGATAGGGGGAGGAGCTCAGACGTCCAGAGGGAGGTCGGAGTAGAGCCGCTGCTCTTTTGCGCCATAAGAGGCCAGCTGAGGAGGTTCACATCTGATCAGGATGCCTTGTGGACACCTCCCATCAGAGGGTTGACCCAGAATACTCTGAAGGGATTATACATCTCTTCTGGTATGGGAACGCTTCAGGAAGAGCTGGAAAACGTTGTTGGGGAGAAGGACGTCTGGAATACCTTTCTTAGCCTGGTGCCCCGTATAGGTGGATGAAAATGGAAGGATGCATGGATATTTAGTTCATTGTCAAACCCAAAATGGTCCAAAGGTCAGCCTCCACAGGGCAGACCGTTTATTCAACTCTACAGACGTTATCCCCATCGCAATCATGACAAACACAAGTCACACATGGGTCACACTGTCATTCTCACCACATCCGTGTGCCCGTTTGTGTAACTTGCATCGCATTAATAACACGTGGGTGCAAATGTATCAGTGACATGTGTTTTCTAAAAGTAACACAAATGCGTCTTGGCTGCCTGAAAAGATACATTTCAAGGGTATACTGTATACGATAATAAAAAACATATTAGAACAATTTGAGGTATGCTTATTAAGTGAATCAACTCCCTATGTTTGAGGTTAGTCCCAGCCCAAGTGTGCAGTTCAATTCAAAATGTCCAGCATAGGAAAGACGATTCTGTTTGGACCAACCAAGACCAAAGCCACATCTTAGCTGTGCAAACTCGGTCATCTGATAATGGGACACACATGGCCACTGTCACTGATAATCACCGAAATACCGGCACCGGCGGTCTAATGAGGAGACCTTCAAGGTCGTGGAATTGACTTGATGTCCTCTTTGCTAATTACCTCGTCATGTGCGTAATTGTCTCGTACATCACAGGTGCATCCAGGCCTTTAGATCCCAGCAGCAATTACGCACATCTGATGCTCATCGTCTCCTGGAGAGACCGGTTACACAAAAGGAGGGAGAGGAAGTGAAGAGGGTTGTGGGGGGAATCAGAGGTGTGTGTGTGCGTGCGTGCGTGTGAGTGTGAGAGCGAGAGCGCGAGAGAGAGTGTGTGTGTGTGTGTGTGTGTGTGTGTGTGTGTGTGTGTGTGTGTGTGTGTGTGTGTGTGTGTGTGTGTGTGTGTGTGTGTGTGTGTGTGTGAGAAGGAGAGCCACTTGAGTGGAAGTAGTGGAGGTGAGATTTCCGGCGAGGGGCTCAGGGCCGAGCACCCTTCTCTAGAAACCCACCCAGCAGGTGGGACACTCACCCAAGGATTTGCTAAAGCCTCCTGGCCAGATCGGAGAATAAAAGCTTTCTTGTGTGAAGAAGGGGAAGAATGTCCTCCTGGCCGCATCGACGGCTTTGAAACGCCTGAAGACGGTGAGCGATTTCTCCAACAACAGACACTTGGAAGTATTTTTCTTCCTGCCTGCTCTACGCTGACTCACTCACGCACACACGTTCTCACACCTCTACAGATATTAAATCTGCGTTCATTGAAGAAGTTATCCGACCGCCGTCACTTCCCTAAGCTGACAGATATGTATCTGACGGTCAAATCTTCAGCAAGACCGTCCATCAACGTGTCGAGTTAATTCCCGACAACTCGTCTCTGGACTTCCTCTCGGACTTGCCAAAGCCGTGTGTGGAAACCAAGTTCGTCGGAGTCATTCTGGGAGCGCTCCCAGTATTTCACCTTGGCCTGAACACTCCTGCAAGAGGTCCGGAAGCCAGTGGGGAACATTAAAACCTAGTGATGAAGACACTTTATCAACAGGGCTGAACACTCAACACCCATAGACACTTTCAGAGTTCTAAAAGGAATAAACATACACGCTTTGTTTGTTTAGAGCTTAGAGATAATGCTTAAGTATGTATGAAAAATACTATTTGGAGGTTTCACTGTTATTTGTGATTAATCTTTTTAAAAAGGCAAGCACATAACTTTGTCTCCAACGTTTTAGCCTCAGTTTAGGGTCCTGAGGCCTGTGCAGAACTCCCAATTGTGAAAGTCCACATTTACATTAAATGACTGAGTTAGTGAACTTTCCCAGTGTTGCTAATGACATCAGTTAACATTCTTTGTAAGACACGATAGCTAGCAGTGATGGAGTTCTGTCACAAATAATGTAATAAACTGCAACTGCTTCCAACTACATTTTAACTAACCCGACTGCTCGCACTTTTGTTTACACTCCAGCACTACTCCAGTAGTCCCTCTGACCTGATCTGTTCGGATTCTCATGTTCTGATTTTTTTTAAGCAGCCCCACTCGGAGAAACATGCTGCTAATAGATGCCACTGGTCAACTCCTCTTGTGCTCTCATTGGCCTCACGCCACATCCAGTTTAGCATTTCCCTCTCTCCTCCTCTAGTCTGTCATATCAGAGATGGACTAAGTCAGCTTGTTTCCTCCCTCTCAATATTTAGCTTTTAATGAATACATAAAAGAAATCTTGGAACCAATTTGGATTCTATAAAAATGTCATTCCAACTCTCCACGGACTGTTGAGTTTACATTCGCAGAGAGGAGGAAACACATTACACACAACGTTCTAGACGGTTGTTTTGTGGAGTCACTCTCATTACCCTCTCACTTAGTTTTATCACCATCACTTCCAGTTAATCCAAATGTGCAGTGTGTGCTGCCAAGTAATGTTCAATTACTCTGATAAGTCTGAGAAGGTTTCTGCGATCAACCCAACATCTGTCCACTTCAGGAGCAGCTGTACTAGGATGCTCCCACAAATTGAGAGTAGAGAACTTGGAAGTACCACAATGCAAAGTACCAGTGAAATTAATGTATGGCCACTGGTGCACCTAACATGCGGTTTTCAAAGATATTAATGTGATGGGCTTTTGATCACAACTCGACTTTGACGACAAGCTCTGGCCAAATGTTCTGCTTCCTGTCCAGCCCTGTAAGTGGTCACTTACCAACATGTGCTATGCATTACTATAGGGGAAGTTCAAATGAAACAGGACCCTTCTCCTCACAAGACAATGCACGCTGTAGCCAAGATAGTGTCAATTCAAATAGACAGATGGATGTGGACTTTGGTTGATACAATATATCCAGCAGGCTAAATCTAATGTTAATGCTTGGTGTCTAATAGCTCTTATCTTTGTCGGGCCAATGAGATGCGTAAATCAAGCTGAAATGTAATCAGGAACTGGTATGTTACTTTAGATAATCCGGTGAAAAATATTCACTGCACTTCTAACCAGTTATACTCCCAGAGAAACAGCCAGTCTTACCGTTTCTGATCTAAGATATCCATATTTATTTTTGCATCAATCAGTCTGACGTCACAGGAGCTGCTGGGAATGTCAATTTTTTATTTTTCTTAATTTTCTCTGGGTTTATGAAAAAATAATCCAGAGTTTTGTGACCTTTTAAAACCACCGGACACTTTTTTCCATTGCTCTTTATATTTCCACTTTTATTTGAGCCTGTGCCAGGATACTTTACACAGTATGGGCCTATTAATTCACAAGTGGATTATATGGGCTCCCATTTCTCTAAAAATCCCCAAATCGCAACTCAAGTAGCCTACCATTTATCACGAGCATTGTGCTTTACTATATTTTAACTCAAATCCGTTACAAATGAAAAACATGTCGGATGAAAAAAAGTCCAGAATAACTGCGAATGGAACGGAAGAAAGCGAGAAAACAAATCATCAGATGCAGCAAACAAGAAGCTGCAGGTGTGTCTGCGGCCGCTAAAGGGCGGAGCTCCAGAGAGAAGACACGCCTCCGGAAATGAGACGTCAACACAAACGTTCGCGCTCGCGAGCAGATTTGACAGCCGGCGGCTAGCTCTTCAAGAGTAAGAGCTTCTAATTAGCATTCCTGTGGCTCGGCGTAGTTAAAAAACAATAATGTGGCAGCTATCTTTAGTAATAGCGGATGTACTACACCACCTGAGGAGCACAGCCGAGTGACACACCCGCTGTGTTCGTGACCTTAACAATGGGGGCGCGCTGGGACTGGCTAACATGCTAACGCTGCATCCACCAATATGAAGGAGTAGCTAGAGAAGTTGAACCTGGAGCTGCTGGACTGTGGAGGACTGTTGCAGGGTGCCATACACACAGGCGAGTACAATGCACGGCGGTCCAGATGTTGCCTCATTTTATTTGAGGCTATACTGAGGAAGCCAGTTATTCATTTATATAATTGATAGATCAGTTTTATGCACAGAGACAAAACATAAGCACAGTTACAATCAGTTTTATTTGTTATTAAAGTTAATAAAACTACTATCTGCTGGTCCTAACCATTACTAAACTAGAGCCTAATCGGAGAGAAGACAGTCAAGTGGTAAAAAAGAAACCAAATAACACCCAATCTCAATATATCATTTCATGGCACACATCAGCAGAAAATTCAATTGTATTCACATTTCCCTTCATCTGGACAAATTACCTTCTTAAAAACTCCTCAAAGTGCACTAAATATATTGCCATGTTGGCAGACTGACATTAGTACAAAGCCTTGCCTTACCTATAAGATACTTTGCATGACCACAACTGTATTTGACTGAGGAGGGGCTTTGTTAAATCAGCTTTCCCAAAAGCAGTAGGAGAGACACATTTCCTCTCCGACTTCTCATATGTCACTTGTAAATCCCTGCATGTCTCTTACCCTAGATCTCAGTGTTTGCCCCTCCAAACAGGAGGCCTACCGCCCTTCAAGCTTTGGCCTTTTCTTACCTAAGCACCGCCCACTGTCACACCTGTTCCCACTTCCTCATCTGTCATCCTCTAATTAAACGAGAGAGCCTCAAATCCCACCCACTACACACGGACAGCAGAGTCTGTTGGTCTTGTTGCTGCTGATGGTTTACTTGTGTTTAGCTTTTTATTGTAGCCTAAATATGTTCTTTAATGTAACAGTAGTATCATACATCATCCACTTTTTAAAATCCAGTAAAGTTTACTCAGAGTACATTTTAACTGACCTACTTTTTACTTTAACTTGAGTCAAAACTATTTAAAGTAACAGTATGGTCACAATATGTATTAACAATACCATATCTTGATTACTTCCAGTCCATAAGCCCGTGTTAATTAAACAACAACTTGCCATTTTTAATTATTGTGTGGGTGTTGTTGGTAATGATGTGTTGGCAAGCAAATCTCTGAACTTTGGAAAGTGCCAGGCTCGTATTTTCCATTGTTTATGCTAAGCTAACAATCTCCTGGCTGTAGATTCATATTTAACTGACATATTTGAGGGTGATCTTCTCATTAACAAGAAATTGCAGAATTTTCTAAAATTCTAAATATTCCTAAAATTAATTATTGAAATATTCTTCTCATGAATGCTATGTTAAATTACTGTGAGGTTTTTTTTAGAAAAATGCTGTTTGGTCTCATTGGTCAATAGTATATATTCATATAATTGTGCAAATCAGAAGACATTCAAGCTCAAAATAACCCCTTACATTCACATCCAAAATATCAAAATTTGTTAAAATAAAGTATTTCTTAAAAGTATCCATCAGAAACTTGCAAACTGAACAAGTGTAGTTTGTATGTTGCTAACCCATCGGTAGCATGTTACTGGTCCACATTGTTTGACATTGTTACATGAAGACTGTACATGTCATTAGCTGCCGGGCCAACGTGTCTCTCGTGCTTGTTGTGTACAATCAGCATTGTATAGTTTCAGTTACCTCGTGTGTGATGAATGCAACAAGAGACAGGAAGTCAGATGGATAGCTTGGTAAGCCTGCTCAGTAAAACCTATATCCTTGTTCTTTATGATAAAGAAGGCAGTGTTCTTATCAATCGGCACATTTCTTAGAGCCGTGCTGGAGACAAGGTCCACATACTCCCTTATTGTGTGATATGGGGAGGATTATTTTTGCTCCAGGAATTCCGTGTTATTCTAGAGGGCCTCATGGTCTAGTTTTTAAACGGA
This sequence comes from Cyclopterus lumpus, assembly GCF_009769545.1. Lineage (NCBI taxonomy): Eukaryota > Metazoa > Chordata > Actinopteri > Perciformes > Cyclopteridae > Cyclopterus > Cyclopterus lumpus. The sequence continues at coordinate 19,978,269 of NC_046979.1, forward strand.
GGGGGGTGGGGGGGAAACAACTGGCCCCGAAGACCCTTCCACAAAATCCCATGCAGGACTCTGAAGCAGCACTGACAAACAGCCGTAACCACCCTGACCAACTTCCTCTGGAGAGGAACCCAAACTAATGTTGGGTTTAATAATATTCTGGGGCAAATGGAGAAGCAGGTTTGCGTCGGGGGTATGAGAGGGTTTTGAGGGTTTCCGTGATCACCAACTAACAAGGAAAGAGATATGCATCTTTAAAGTTATTTATCAACTGGTTGGAACAAGATCAGGTTCAAACACAATTCTAGAAACACAGAACAAAAAATTAAGTTTTGTAAATGTGAGTATTTCTCACATTTTACCCATTGAGTTAGCTTTCAAAATCTTTTTCTTTGCCAGTTACATTGTGTGATCAGTTTGTTAGACACTTGAGAACCGCTGACAGCAAAGTCTTGCATACCCGGTCGTTTCTGGGAAGGCATTCTTCCAAGCGTGGTGCTGTTTCAAATGCAATTCAAATGTTGTGTGATTTAGAAAAACTTATTCTGTACAACTTGAAAAACAGTGTTTTTTTAATCTGCTTGGACATCAGGCCTCTGTGGTCCATTCTCTTTTAAGTTAAATTAGAATATTTTCCTATGTCCAGCCTCTAACTGCTGGGCCTGAGTTGTGATAGAGCTGCTGTGCCGAAGGTGAAAAGTTGTACAGCAACAAATAAGTGCTTGTGTGTGTCCCTTCATTCGGGGGTAAAATTCTAGTGGAGAATACTTTTTTATTGGCCTATAAACAATAATTTACAAAAACACAAACCAATGGTGGACCCAGCCTACAAAATACCCACCATGTGTATATTTCTTTCTGAGAAAAACAACAACACAGCAGATAAGACCTCTGTGTCCTCAAAGGTAGCTACGACCCTCGGTCCAGAAATGCATTCTTATAATCCTAACAATTCAAATACCTCCCAGATTCCTTGCTGCCTGTGATGTTAGGTTGACAAAGATCTCTCATACATTGCAACTGTTGCACTTGGTGAGTCGAATGTATTGTGAGAGGTGAAAACATTTTTGAGGCTTTCTACATCCAAGTCTGGCCACACAGGCAAAAAAAGGTAAACTACCGTATATCTGGTTAAAAAATGGACAGACAGACAGTCGAATGCAAAATAAAAGGTAACAACTGTTTTCAAATTATTGTTTTTATTCACCACAAGCATAAAGACGACAGCTGTCAGTATGTCTATTGTTCAGCGGCCGCGTATTTCTGTCTCTTGTTTGTCGTGGAACATTCCTGAGCTTCCTTTGTCACACCAGTGGTCCATTAGTGGCCATTGAAATGGATACTCGGCCCCTCTATCATGAAATGGTGGAATTACGCCATTATCATTATTCTTATTACCGGTTTACCGCTGAAATCGTATCCTGTATCAAAGTCTCTTGTAATGTGAGGAATGACATATTAGACAATATCATCTTGACCAAGCTTAAGAAGGCACATAAAAAGTCATTTTTGAGGTGTTATTTATGTCGCCGTAGTTTTCCTTAAAGATGTCTGATAGTGTGACTTTAATCTGTGCAGTCGGCCAACCCCTCGAGGAGAAAATGACCTTGTCTTTTTGGAGATTGCTGTGCTCTTGAAATATTTAGCATTTGCCCTTCGGTGTTTGTTGTCATTGGCATCTGTCATCTGTTATGGAATACTCCCAGTTTTTAGGAGCCTGTTTGGATGTTTGATCACATGTGTCCACCACCTGAATGAAGGATTAGTTCAGATCTCTTTGTTTTTTTGTTTTTTTGCCAAGCTAATGAATCCTAATGTTGGTCAGTCTGTCGTTGGTTCACCACTTTGATCCAGAGTGAAAATATCTTTTGATTGCATTTGATTGGACAGCTAAAAAGTTGGCGTGCTTATAATGGAGCGCGATACGGAGCTACAGAGGACATTTTGCTCCTCGTGCACCTCCCTTGTCGCTCAAAGTTGTAGGTTGACTGATGTCATGATGGTATTGGTTGGAAGTAGTTGGTACTAGGTCACGTGAACACACAAGAGTTTAACATGAATAAAAGATGATTGGATTTTTATATGAAAATTCAAAGAGATACATTTTATTTTTTGTTGCATTTATTTGTTAAATAGATGCACATAATGACCAGGGATGTGATCTAAGGCATGTAACGACGCCGCATTAAACTGCCGTGACATCATCTCCAACGGGACACTTGCTGAACCTTTTCAGGAACGTCTGCACTTTGTCATCGTGAGTGCTGTGGATTGTCCCAAGTGATTCTATCTGACTAAGCACTGTTTTAATATACAGAGTGAAAGAAAATATGTGTGTGTATATATATATATATATTCTAAAACAAAGATCTGTACAGTGTTAATAGTGAAGAGGATGGGGTATGTGTAGTCTCCACATCCAAAGTGCATGAAAGAGACTTGTGTGTCCAAAGGACTTGCCTGCCATGCATGCTTCCCTTTCAACATACAACAATTATCCTCTGGCAGGATAGTAAGTCAATTTTAATAGCACGGATCTACAGATGCAGAGTGATGCAGAACCAACCGCAAAACCTGTGACTTTTAATAAAAGTGTACATAAATAAAGGCATAAATAAAAGTGTACATTTCTCTTTTCTTATGATGCAGTTTTAGAGAACGGCACTGCTCTCCACTTCGCCACTGTCTAATTGGACTGCTTCCAGCATCGACTGGTAAGTTGCCTATCACCAGCAGCAGGAAGGGGAAAGGATGAGATAAGCTATGCAAGGCAACGACAACAGGCAACATTGTACTTTTTGCATTTACAATGTTTGGGCTCAATACTTTATATGGAACTTCCAACACAATATCTTAGCCGTAGAAAAGCAGACTGACCACGCTTCAACCGGAAGACTGAGGATGAAAAGCACAGGGCAGCACATGGAAGCGTATGTCAGCGAGTGCTACATATAACAGGCAGCATGCAACGGCAGAAAGTGCACAGAGAAAACATGGGTTGCCTGTGGCTAACCTGAAGGTATACTTTTCAGTTATAAATGGCCGAATCAGAAATAGTGCACAGTGTGCCATGCAGCTGTCACAACGCTCTTATTCAGAGATGATTAAAACCGAAGTTCATGCCACACGTACTGGACTGCCTGGCAGAGGAATAACATTTTCATATCGTGAAATTCACTCATATTACCCATAAATACTCTCCTCCCAGTGACAAGACAGTCTGTTCCAGTGATACGTTGGATAAACGTCACTTTAATTTGTACCAGCAGTGCACCGGGCTTCATCGTCTGAGCGTTTTTAAACGCGACTCCACGTATCCTCCTAATAGAGATTGATGCGTTTAATCAAACGTTCCCTCGGCCGCTGCCGTTCCAAAGATTTTGTACTGGCTATCATAACAATAATAACTAATGACGTTGCGATGGCAAGCGGCAAAGCAAGGGGCGAAATCATTCAAATCTATCAAGAGTATATTAAAGTAAGTGTACACTGAGTAACTGACCAGTCACACATAAGTCACACATGCGCTGTAAAACAACACTGAGCCATATTAAAGTCTGATTACAGTCTAATGAGGCCGATTCACGTGGTCAGGGTGCAGCATGCTTGTCCATTAGTCCACATTCACTGCACAGTACACTGAGCACTCGTGCTTTAGTAGGAGCATGACAAATGCGCTGTAGGCCCGGGGTGCAGAAACATCAGCTAATGTGCTTATTTTCATGCTGCAGAAGGTAACTCATTTTAGATTAAAGGAACACTTTGCTCATTTTCAACTTTATTTCCATATGTCAAAGTTACTGTACAGACGTATCGTGTTCTAGTAGAGCTGTTGCCAGCTGATCTGGTTCACTTCCACCGTCCGCTGATATATTCTCATTACTCTGTGTCGGTTTTGGCGGTCCCTGTGGACAAAGTCGGTAGTGTTTCCCGAGCACCAGGCATCATTTGAATGCAGCTGTGTCTGACAAATGTCCCCGCTCAGTCCTGGTTCCGGTTCTCCCGTGGCTCCCTTCCCTCCGGCGGACCCTAGTGGGTCTTCAGCAGCGTGGCGAAGTTCTGCTCCTGGCAGGAGGAGGAGCCGCCGCCCTCGACTGCTAGTCGAAGGCAGCAGCGAAGCCGGATCTGGGTCCGTCCTCCGTGGCTTGTTTGCTTATGTAGGTCATATAGAGGCATCAGCCTTGAATTGAGACTGTTTCAAACTGTAACTTCAACTTCAATATGCTTGTATTGCTACGAGGTAATGCATCAGATAGACTCAGGTTGTGGCTTTGACTGTGCAGCGGCAATGTTAGCTGGCACGATAAAGTCTGAGCCAGCAGCAGCTGACCGCTTCCTCAATCAAAAGTAGAAAATACAGATTCTTTGCTCTTTCTATAACGCAGGATAACATGGCGTAAACATCAGTGATTGGAACGGGTGGGAGGCGTATCCAGTTAGCTGATGAACTCAAAGGCTATGGAGGAAAATGAATGAGGAGCACTGCTATAGTCTCTCTGATCCACGTTAATCCTAGACAATTTTGAATGTTTGTCAGATTTAGTTTCCCACATCAGAACATAAGGATTACAGCTGCATGCTATTGACATTTCTATTGACTGGACACTGTTAAGATTAGAAGCATCTCATCTGTGAGAATATAGTTATCTCCCTGTACCTCTGCTGACAGATGTGTCTTCTCCCTCTGTACAAAAAGTGTCATGTGTCATCATGAGTCATTTGCTGACATTATGATAGACGCCCGCTAATTTGCAGCTCTAATATGGGATGTCCCTTTCTTCTCCTGGCCCCTCCCGGTTACAATAAAAGTAGCCAATAACTGTACAGTGGGGTCTCAGGCAGAAACAGTTGCAATATACACCTCAAGCATAACGCATTCTGGCAGTTGTAAGCACTGTGAGGTGGCGGGATAGCAATCTCTCTGTCAGTATGAGTACAGTTGATGAGACTGTGGTTTTCATGGATTCCAAAGACCACCGGGACAGACTGGACATCCACATTTTAAGTTGCAAATCCTTACTGCAAGTGCTGTAAGGGTGTCACATGGCCTTGGGATTTAGGGCGCAGTCGATGTAACTGTAACTGAAATGTCTCCCATTTGGGACTGCACGACGTCCTAACTCGCTTTCCCCTCATTTCCTTTTCACCTCTTCACTTTTGCTTTCAAATATCTGCAAGAATGCCTTTTATATATGAAACTAATTATGAGTTGAGAGAACATCTTAGCTATCATTCAGTAATATGATCATTGTTATAGCTCGTTAGGACACAGTGTCTCCAAAGGCTCCCCTCTTTTAGTTCAGAAGGTTATTCAAACAGCATTATTTAAAATAATGAACTTAAATACTGAGTTTTCCTGACTTTTTTTCTTAAACTGCAAAAGGGAATTTATTTCCGCAATTCAGACCTTCAGCTAATGTGTCCTGTGGATCTCTGGAGGAGATCTTCCCTCAGCTGAACGGCTGGGGAAGCACTTTATACCAAAGATTGATCTGAGGTCTGAATGCAGGGACACTGTTTGGTTAGTAAATCTCTGCCGTGAAGGGTCGACTCAACTGCACTTTTTGCTGCGGAAATGTGAAATGTGACCCAGTATTGTTCCTGTTTCTGTAAACCTAACTGTCAGTGAGAATTTAAAGTTTGGGATACAGCTTAAAATATGAAAATTACTCATTGGGAGCTTGGAGCTCCAACTAATAAATAAAGGAAACATTTTTAGACTTTTAAAGAAGTGAGAAGCCCATATCGCGTAATCAGCCGTCCAATTCAACTTTATGTGATGGCATTGCAAATCCAATTTGCTATGTGATGTAGAATGAATGTAGAGCACGTGTATTGTCAGCCAGCGTCTGCAGGCATTAGTAAATATCTTCTTTTTTTCCATCACGATCTAAGCTCTGCCAATGGCGTTAAGCCATCAGTGGCTCTGCAGACTTTCATAGTGAGTTATCCATCAGATGAGCTACATTATTTGTTGTTTGTGCACTGAATGGGGATGCTTAGCAAGGGGGGGTGGGGGAACGCAGAGGAAAGGGGGTATGTGGATTCCTGAGCTCGCAGCTGGGCTAGCAGCAGCAGCCTAACAGCACTGGTGCAGATGAGATGGATGAGATAGAGGCTGGAGTGCAGGTAGAGTAAAGAGAGGAGGGGTGAGGGTGGGGCCGGACAAAGGGGTCCGCTCTAAAAGTCCCGAGAGCCGGCACATTGATCTAGAGATGTCTCCTTCAAAGTCTGCATATCTCCTATCTGACTAATATTGACTTTGCCAGATTTGTATCTCCGTCTTCTGATGTTTTGTCGGCCTTAGCAATGTCACCTCTGACCCCCATTTCCCGCCACTTCTTATTGGAGGCATATGTGGCTTCATTATCAGAATTGGTAGTCTTTCCTCATAGGAAACAATGCAGCGTCTTTGCTGGTTCGAGGCTAACTGAATTAGCGTAAAGACACATGACTTTGTTCAAGATGACCATCAAACGGACTGAACCTTTACCTGCATGTTGTGTCCTGGAGCAGCAACATGAGTCCCATCTGAGAAAACAAGATTTCTTTTACAGGGCTTCCCTAGTGGACTGGATGGATAAAAAATTACATAAATTACATTGTCAGCACACATCTATAAAACAAAAACAAAAATCCTACATAAAGTATGTACAACTGTACACCGAAGAGAACGAAGACTTTACACATGATTCCAGCGATTAACTTTAAAATCATGCTTTTTGATTAACAAGTGGAAGACAATAGCAAGGAGGAACAGAAACGTCAGTCACTCCTTAATGCTAATAAACGTTTCCCCCAGCTTTTCACTTTTAGTCCACCTCACTCTGATGTTTTTTAACCAATTTAAACCTCCTTGTGTAATCTTAGTAACCAGAGGTCCTGGGCTCTGTTTGTTGTTTGGCAGTAGAGGCCTCACATCTTGCACAATCAAGGTTCCTGAACCAAAACAGAAACAGGTTTATATTACAGGTGAACAAATACACAGAAAGTCCAGATGTACAGTATATAGTAAGAGACAAGCGGTCAACTGCTCTGGATGATGAACACCTGATCAATCATGCTTCATTGACCTGACCTGAATTTGGCTGCTGATGTGTTTTGCGCAGTGGGAGATTGGGACCTTCCTTCTCAAAGAAGGTTTATCTCATATTCATTGTTCAGTTTGCTCCTCATCTGCTCTGTATACATCTTCCTGCCATGTGTGGGGTGATTGAATATGAGCCTAAAATGTGCTTAAAAGTATTTACTGTCTTGCTATATTTTGTATGTACATTTTTTTTTTGTGTGGGTGTGTGTGTGTGTATACTACTTGCTTAGGTTTAGGCAGCAAGACTACTGGCTTAGGTTTAGGCAACAAGACTACTTGCTTAGGTTTAGGCAACAAGACTACTTGCGTAGGTTTAGGCAACAAGACTACTTGCTTAGGTTTAGGCAGCAAGACTACTTGCTTAGGTTTAGGCAACAAGACTACTTGCTTAGGTTTAGGCAACAAGACTACTTGCTTAGGTTTAGGCAACAAGACTACTTGCTTAGGTTTAGGCAACAAGACTACTTGCTTAGGTTTAGGCAACAAGACGACTTGCTTAGGTTTAGGCAACAAGACTACTTGCTTAGGTTTAGGCAACAAGACTACTTGCTTAGATGTAAGCAAGAAACTACTTGCGCAGCTTTAGTAAAATATGGTTTTGGTTAATATAAGTTGCTACTCTTAGTTTCCCACGAGAAACGTACACCCGTATCCTGGCTGAAAGCCCCATGTTTGATCCATCCAACCCCCAACTCCATCTCCAACCTACGTAGACTTGTTTTATGGGAACGTCATTTTAAGGAGACTAGGCTGTAGATCTGTTCAAATTGTGCAGTAACTTTGACGACAAGACTCCAGGAAGTCAGAGTTTCAGAGGAACAGAGGATTTTTTGGGGGGCGGGGGGGATTTTTTGCTTTTATTTGAAAGCTTTAGAGACAATGGGAGAAGAGAGAGGGGTATGAGAAGCAAAGGTCCCAAGGCTAAAATAGAATCCTGGACTTTGAGATAATGTGGGATGCGCTGTCATAAATTGAAAATGAAGGCGCTCCAGTTTTTAATGGATAATTATGAGAGTGTGATCGATCTTCTCATCTAATTCTCGGCAATAAAGAAAATATGCACAGTTTTCCAAATTGTTAAACTGTTCCTTTAAAATTTCTTAAGTAAATAAAGTATCCTGTATTTGAAAGTGTCTCCCGAGCCTCCCTTTAAACACTATCCACCTTTGTGAGCCAGCTTCGTCAAACACAGCTTCGTCAAACACACATGTAACATTATCCTGGTGCGTGTAAAGACACCTGTAACTTCCACTGTGGATGTCCTGTGGTGATGGATGCTGTAGCTGCTTTAAGAGCCACAATGGACAACATGTCACCATAATCCCAGCGACAAAAGAGCTAAGAATAGAAGCCAAGTTGATACTGGAGACGGGCATGAACAATGACGAAGGAGGGTGGAAATACACTCTCAACATGGACAATGCCGTATTTTAAGCCTCGACAAAGCTTTGACATCGTAATTGCTAACCGTTGCTGCTCTTACAGGTTTGTAGCCTCCAGTCCAGGCTCTGGTGATGAAATAATACATCCAATGACTGTTGTCAGTGTTAACACTTGGTGCTTGTAGTCTGCCTGTGTGTATGCTTGGATGGTTGTCAGCGTGACAGCTCGCCAGCTGTTGGTACTTGAGTTGAAGCCTCCCGCTTGTTAAGCGACACAAAGAATCTTTTAGGTTCAACATGCACAACGACTGATACGAGCGCCTCGGCCGGCAAACTCTGCTGATTGTGGGGTCAGAAATAATTTCTGACCCTGTTGGACCCTTAACAAACGACTCCCAAGGCATCAGGGGCAGCAGTCATATCCGATGTGCTGCTCTGTCCATGCGAGACACATGTGCTACAACTTAAGTCGGGGGAATAAATCATGCCGTATGAGGGGAATGAGGAGGATTTCACATTAACCCCTGAATGCCTTGTATTCACATGGGATCTCCCTCTGGCTACAGGGATAAATAACATCCAGGGAGCCCTATAAACTCTTACACAGCCAAGGATTTATTCTTCCGCCTGCTGAATGGTAATGAGATCAGCCGGTTTGCGGGGCATGAGGCAAGTATGAATGTCAAATGACGTCGGTGCAGCAGGACAACAATGCAAACCGCAAGCGCCTGTGGTGTAACACCACGCTACCTGCCATCCTCCCCCACTCACCTCAGTGCCACACATCCTTCAAGGTGGGACTCCCTTTTGCACCTCAAGGTAATAAATCACCTGTCAGGGTGGCGGCGCAGAGGTGTCAGATACTGGGTTGCGAAAGGGAAAAAAACGAGCAAAAGATAAATGAAGAAGGAAGGGGAGTGAGCGAGCATGGTCGGGTCAGAATTCACCCAGGTGCAATGTGGGGAAATTGCGAGCCTCCCGTTCCTGGTTGCCCAGGATGTGTTTGAGCAGAAGATATATGCGCCCCTCTGCTTTTAATACCTTGCCCCATATATATATATATATATATATATATATATATATAGAGAGAGAGAGAGAGAGAGCTGCTGCGCCCATGCAGAGGGCATGTGAAGTAGCTCTGAATGCCTCTCTGTAACGCTTTTCCATCTGCCGCTGTAACTTTAACCGCGTCCCATCAACCGCAGCGCTCAGCGGCCTGTCACTACAGAGGCAGCAGCATTTAGGAGCTGTCACAATGTACACATAAAGCTCTGTGTGCAACTGTGATTCCCCCCTCCCCACACACACACCCCTCCTCTCAGTCACTGCCTATCACTTTATGAGACGGGTACAAAGATACAGCGTGAGTTCAGATGTCTGCTGTGCTCTGCGATAGAGGCAAAGAAAGAATTGAAGAAAAGGGTGAAGGGAGGGAAGAAGGAAGTAAGGTATGAGTTGGAAGAGGGAAGAACAATTGAAAGAACATTGTACAAAAGATGAAAACAAGTTTAGAAAAGCAGAATAAATATTCCAAAGAGAAGAAAGAGAGCGAGAGGGGGGAAATGAAACTAAGGGGGAAAAAAGGAGGGGAATACCCTTTTCAGTGTGCTGGTCTCTTCGCTAATCCAAGCTGTTTACCTTCACCGATTCAACCAAAACTCATCTACCCTCTGTAGAGAAGAACCATCTCCCTGTCCCTCCCTCTTGTTCAATTGGAGCGAGTGAACACTGCTGCTCAGGCTAACAGCTTCTGGCATCTCCAGACAGGAATTCCTTCTTGCTGTGATCGCAGCAGGCTGGGATTTGGCCACGGAGGGAGCTACAAAGAAGCATGTTATTATTATTTTTGTGGACGCAGAGTTCGGGGCCTCTACCGCCCCGCAGCAGGTTATATGACTGCGCTCACACAGAGGATCAGATCATGCATCGGTATCAGCATGAGGGGGATCGGACATCCGAGCTCTTTAGCTCTCTCAGGTGGGGCCGCACAGGCCAATATATTTCAACCAGACGGTTTCTGTGCCTGACTGTAATCCATACAGCTGAGGATGAAACGGCGGGACAAAAACATCATAGAGCTGTGTGTGTGTGGGGGGGGGGGGGGGGGGGGGCTGGCTCACTTTCACACCCCAGCCAGCCATTACTGGTTGCAGAGCCGGGAAGGTGACCATGAACTAATAACAGCGCTCATTCTAGGTGGGTCACAGCTGTTGAATGAACCACTCCGCGTTCGCTCTAAAAATACCAGCGTTGACACAGGGAGTAAGAAAAAAAAGGAAAAAATCTAATTAATGAAGCCCTCCTCTGTCTTGATTTAGTGCTGCCAGCCTCGGCTAGAGGTTTTACATCCTGTGAGATTTCATTCAGAGAATATCTCACTTTTTTTTTTGCTTGTCTTTTCCCTCAAACCATTTCTCAACCGTATGAGCTGAGCTGCTCCCTCTGTGATCAATGAGACGAGGGCCCTCCAGGGCTGTGGCACCCCTCGTTCGCTGGTCACATGGTGCAGGAACACCGTCCGTGCAGCTGGTATCTCACCAATCCCGGAGAGCGCTCGCTTTTAACAACAAAAATACAATGTCGAAGGTGGAGTTAATGGTTTTCCAGCCATACCTTGAAAACAGTTTTCCACTGTGAGAACACTCGGTGGGCTTAGCTGTAATATGGTGTAATGAGATCTGAGTGGGACCTGTGAGTGTGAAGGGGCTGTCCACACTGCAGGCTGCCTTTATGGGCTGCGAGAAAGACGAGATCAGGCTGGCACCGCAGGTCATCGTGTGTGTGTGTTCACCGACAGCCAGTGTGTGGGAGGGCATAACATCCCATCCTTAATTAAAACAGCATCGCCTCCGTTTTTGGTTACAGTTGGGAACATGTTAGTTTTTTAAACTTTCCGCGCTGTTATAAACAGCATTGAAGCTGCCTTTAACTTTTTATGTGCCACACAAACAGGCACAAAAACACATGCCCACAGACACTAGCGCTCCTTGTTCAGAGTCGCCTACGACGTGTGCTGGAGGGTATTCGGTTGGTTATTGAGAGAGTTGGAACACACACACACTCAAAAGGACATTAAGCCCGGAGCTCAGTGATAATTAGAGGTCATTCCAGTGACAGCTGGTGCAGGGCACACCTCAGCTGGAGAAGGGTGATCCAGCATAAAGCAGTCACTGCTCTTTAATTGTGGAGAATGCTGAGAAACGGCTGCAAAGTGAGCGGCTTTACAAACAGAATCGTCAGTGTAACAAGTGTGGTTGCTCTCTGTCTTTAAAGGGTTGATGGCTATATTTTTCAATTTTAATGCGGAGCATCACAGTGATCAAAAATGTTTAAATGACTTGCCTCCATTTCCATCATTAATTAATTCAGCAATCTTCACTCTCCTGTCTCCCTCCGCCTGCACACTCTCGATACCCACCCACACCCCTCCAGACACCACTCATTCAGTTAATCTCAACCGGGAATGGAGAGGGATTATAATTATTTAATGAAAATACGTGAATAAATAAACAGATAGATAAATGATAATGAAACAACAAATAGAGAAAACATTGACAACATTGTTGGAGCCTTGATGTCTTTACTTTATGTGTTTAATCCCATGAGGCTGTATTTCATAAAAACTTTGTTTTCAAAATCTGCTCCCAGTCCAGCATTGATAGCCTGCAGTTTGAAACCAGAGCCAGGCTGTAGCATACTAGCCTATTTCCACTCTTGATGTTACTGTATTTGCAACTAGCACAATACAGTTTTAGGTAACAGTCATTTTAAAGTGTCAAACAGCTGCACTCTATTCACATCTAATGAATGTACAACTGTCAATAAGTTGGCAATATGCATTAGAAATAAAGAACAAGAAAAAAGCATCTGGCTATAATAATACCACTTATAGTGATCAATTTGACCCATCACGTTTAGGTTTCCACCTTTTAAAAATCACCTTAAACAGATGCGTCCACTTGGTTATTTAAAGCGGCCTCCCAATCCATGAAGTGTACAAACGTTAATGACATCTGGTCTGTAAGAAGGAGCAACCCATTAAAGTCTACATTTCTCTCACAGACAAACAATAGCCTTCTGAGCCGAGTGTCCCGGCCTGTAAAGTGTGAATGCCTTTTCAGCAGGTCATCCGTTGGCACTACGTTTTATAGTCCTCTTCCTGTTCCACATTTTCACAGCCAATTCCTGTCAGCTTCATCGCACCTCCATTGTGCCCCCTCAAATTCAGTCCGTGCAGCATGAGCAACGATTGACAAATCAAAGGCCTGTTCAGCATTTCTGTTCTATGATGAGATCAGTAATCTATTTAGATACTTCTCAGTGTGAGTGAGAAAAATAGTAAGTAAACCTGCAAGGAGTGTTCCAAAGAGAACATCCAGCCATCTGTGGGAAACTGGACACATGTTGACTGGTCTCCGGTTGCTAATTAAGCTATCAACATTATGACTTGACATATTGTAAACTTTTAATAACCTTTAGGAAACAAGCTGTGAACATAGCACTGACATATTATTGCCTCATAAAGTTGGCCAACTTTGCAAAAGGACACTCATTTACACCGAGAACCATTAGCAGTTATTTGGAGCGGTGTCTCTGACCGCCCAGGGGAATGTACGTCTAATATATAACGTTTAGCTCCATATTTGGTCTCCACCGACCCCTGAGAAAAAACATCTTTCTCTTTCGCAATGGATCGTTCCACTATGTTCACTCGCTAGCTAACTTTGACTGTCTGCCATCTCTTACTACTGGTCATGTATTGTGCACTTTTCCGCTGAAAGGTTCCTGAGAGGAACTGCAGTCTGTGATTATCCTCTGGGTTCTTCACTGCGAGCGACCCCTTTGACGTACAAGTTGTGGAATTGATTGATATTGATTATTCTCCTTTAGAGGACAGCAGTGTTACAGAAATGTACGAGTGCAGTTCCTGTTGAAAACAGGCAAGTACTAGTTGGAATGCAGGACTTTTACTGTGAAACTATTAGCTATCAATAGTAAAACTACTAATACTAGTAGTATTACTATTGTTATTTAATTGTTTCACAAAAGAAAACAAGTTTTGAGTAGCCCACTTCTTCTACTACTGCCAATACCAACAGTCCCAGTTAGAGAAAGAGTGAAAGGTAACTAAAAGCACAAAATCTGCCACCGAAAAAATACACATAGTGGGGGTAATATCCAAATATTAGTATTAGTCACGCACAGTCAAAGAGGTTAATTACACTCTGGTTCGATTCTACTTCCTGTTGTCTATCCACTCGACTTCAGGGAAGCGAAGAAGAGTTCAGTTTTAAAGTCAGCTGCAGACAATGAGCCACGGAGTGCTGGACTGCAGAGCCCTGAAGCTCCGCCCCCGCTCTTACACAGATCATTGTTCGCTTGTCTACTCAAAGTTTATTAATATTAATGTTAATATTGAGTGCTTCGACAAAACACTCCCTTGGGTCCTCAGCAATACAGCCAGAAATGATGGCATGGTGGGATTGAGGTTGGGTTGGTTGGTTCTCAAAGCGTCTTGCTGTAATTTCCCGTGAGAACTCGTACTACTTAACGTCTTACGTGTATTAAGTGTATCCTAGAAGTCAGTGAAGAGGTTGGTGGGCTCATGTCAGTTTGGCACGTTTGAGCAGTTGAAGTCATGGAGAAAAATATTCAATTATTATAAGTATATGGTTTCGGTCAGCGTTGGCCTTGGTTTCAGACTTCTGACTATCCACGTCTCGGATTTTGTGAAATAATTCTGGAAATGCCTGTCCAGTGTGAATATCCGGCTGGGTCAGCGTTGGATTTGCACCATAATTCCAAAGGATCATGAACACTGATTTTCTTGGAAACCTTTTAGATATCTTAGGAACATTTCTGGCCTCTTTACCTCACCTAGAAACGCAGCCAAGTCAGATTGGAGTTGGAACTGGAAAAACAATAGCTATTGGTACCATATGCGTTTTTGGAGCTGCCGATGATTTGAGGGCGTTATAAAGGTATTAATTTCATTAGATTTTATGACTGGTGCTCCGAATGTTGTGATGAATTATGGCCTTTTTTATTGAGAAAATCAATTCCTATGGAGGTATTAATTTAGGGTTTGACAAGTGCAGCTTTTGACCGGGCTCTGCTTCAGAGTCCTGAACTGTCAGTGTGGCGAACTCTCTCCTTCCACAGCAAGGTCCGATCATACAGGGTCCTCAGTAAGGCGTTGAACTCCAACTGCTCCTGTCCTGCTGGGCAGCTCCTCAGTGTCAACATGTCCAGTTATATGAATGAGTGTAGTCCTGAAAAGACCTGGACCACTAAAATTAGAAATCACCAGAAACCAGTTCAAATCTTGTTGGAAAGCAGTGCAGGGTTTGATGAAACCGTCCCCGAACACCATTGTTGAGAAATATATTTAGGCTGCAGCATTTTTGGTCCCAATGCTTGAGATACACGAGAGCACCCTCTGAAATCAAGGTTCCGTGTAGCAAAAACTTTTACAATCTGTAAAAACGCTTCACCTCTCGTCTACCTCAGAGCCAGATATTTTTCCACTCTTTAGCGTCCCTGCTTTTTAATACGGTCCTTCCAAAGCTGTTCTCCGAGATTCTTTTCCTACATTTGTATTTTCCTCTTTAACAGAAAGAGGTATCGCCTAACGCCCCACATAGCGTTTAAGGGACCAGCTGCAGTAAAGAGAAGAGGTCGTGTCTGGATATGACCTGCGGCAGTGGTGGAGATATAGACCAGATCCGCCATCGTGCAGCCAAAGGCGGGCGTGGTGCCCCTCTCTCAGCTCCTCAGTGACCTCTGGGTAGAGGGAAGCCCTTTTGGTATTTTTCAAGACGTTAATGGAATCTGTTCTCACGTGCACTCATTTATTTAGGTTCCTCTCAGACATTTAGGAGTGACTTTGAAACGAGACAAAAATCCACAAGAAACAGATTTTAGGTTCATTCGTCAATTTTATATTTTGTGGCGTCGGAATGGTATTGGTCCAAGCATTACCTCTGCACATCCCTCCAACCCTTTTACCATTATCACAAAATAACAACATGTAACCGATGTCCCGTGACCGCTCGGCCTCCCTTTGACAAAAATGTGATGGGGTAATTATTCCAGGAGGAGCACTGTGGGCTGCTGTGCTCCTGCAGGCTGCCCTCGGAGTCAGGGAGCACTAAATCTCAGGGGATTTTCTGTGCTGAGCTGTGCTGTGTCCTCCTCAGAGCCGACGTGTACATTTGGACGGGGATGAATCAGACTATTATTAATTATCCAGCACGCAGGTCAGTGGCGCCATAAATAACCATCGACTGACAGACGGATTTTAACCAGAAAAACAGGCAGGGTTTAGGGGGACTGCAGGGTATGTGGTGAACTCTGAGAAATTTGGATTAGAAGGATATTGCTACAGTGAAACACTGTCTTTTTTGATGATTCTTGCTTCTACTCTAATCAGTAAAGAATGACAGAGATCAGCGAGATCAGCGAGGAGAGACACAAGACAAAGTAAAGGTCTTACCCTGGGTTTGAACCTGTGATTACAGGGATGCACCGATCTGACCTTTTCAGTCCCGATACCGACAGCTGGGCTTTGAGTATCTGCCGATTGTTAAAACACAATAGAACACATTTTAGATGTATTTATTTTTAAAATAACAAATCGAGCACAGCAACAAAAAACCAAAAAAAAGTACAACATTGGTCAAAACTAAAGCAGGAATTAAAATAGTATATAATCTAGAGAGCATGATTGTCACCGATATCTGATATGGGTACCGGTCCGTCCCTCGTGATTTCTTCATTCTACTCTGTTATTCAAATTGTTAGTTTGGATTCGAAAGTCTCACCAGAAAATGGAAATTTCCAAAACCATGTTACACTAGTCATATTAAAATCTTTTCACGTGGAACTTTTTATTGAATTCTAAACCTTAGTTTTAACCTTGAAAGCGATGTCTTTAAAAGTTCATCAGAGTACATCAGAATACAGCTCTCTTAGAATACAGTTTGGTCAAATATTTCAAACCGCACCATTTATAAGTTATTATACATTAATGAAGGACTCGTCTGTTTTGGATTTCCAGCTGGAATTTGTGGCGGCCAGTATGATCTGAAATTTGAACACCAACAGCGTCTCAGTGTTGCTCCAAACCACCCCTGGGGTGGTTTTGTATTTTTCCCACCCACCAAGGCAAACAGAAGGCGTGGGGGACTTCAAAGAGCCAAGATGCCCTAGGGGCACCCAGGGGCCACAGCATATCTGAGTTCAGGCAACATTTCAGCATTATTTAAATCGCCTCCTCATCATCTTAGTGCTTAAAGCAATAAAGGCATCACCTCTGAGTGCGCTGCACAGTGAGACACAAATAAACCCAGATATCCGTTTGTTGACTTCGTTCGGGCTGTGATTTGTATGTCTGCTTATGGTCAGCACAAGTCAAATATGAGGTCAGTATATTTTGAATCTCCGACCTCCATCTCAATAGCCCCTGAGCTGTGACGGGGCTTTCCGCTGCACATTTTGGAGCTGGGAGTCAAGTAAACAAATATCTCCATCTTTTTTTGTGGGGGGGCCGAGGTGTTGCTCATCGTTCTGCACGTTTAGTGACGGGCAATTACAATTTTAATAAGCGTGAGCGGCGAGGGCCTGTTGGCCTTCTCTTGTCAAAACATTTATACGGCATGCAAAAGGGCCTGTGGTTTCAGTGGCGGTCAGGGGAGAAAGAGTTGACTTTTATTTCAGTCCTCAGCCACATTGCCTCAGTCTAGGGTTAGGACAGTGAGAGCATTTAGCATAAGAGCCGCTGGGCCGTCCAGCGGGATGATTCACACTCGGGAGGAGAGAAGATGAAAGCACCTGCACAATGTCATCCTTGTGCCATCTTTCTCGCTGATAGTTGAGTTCCCCTATGCTGGTGAAGGTTTAGTAATGTCAAGTAAAACAGCACTGTACTGCAGGATAGGTCATCAGAAGTGGACACTTCTTTTTCTGACTTTCAAACAGTGTCTTGAAGAAACCATTTTAGTATAAATATAACTGTACATTTATTACAAGTTGGGACTGACTGTACTTCCTATACCTGGACACAATCAGTGGTCATCATTTTGACTCAAACCTGCAATAACTGTTTTTTGGGCCACTTGTGGGCAAGAGAAACAAGTTGTGAACACAATGTTGATGCAACAAACTTATTGACACCCCCAGCAGTTATGGATCACCATGATCCTTCATTTCGAGTCGTGTTTTCTGGCCAACTGGTGAATTGTAAATTGTGTTTTGGTCTCCATTGCTAAAGGCTCCGCCATGGCAGTTGGAGGTGTGGACATTTCTCGATTGTAAGATGCGGACGTGATGCGTAACTGTGCTTTGCTGTCATTTGCTATATTGCTGGTTTCTCTCCTCTTTCACCGGGGGCGGAGCTTAAACCCACTCCGTGTGCAGAGAGGTAGACACCTAACGTGTTGCTCTCATCACCAATGTTAGCCGCTCTGATTCAACAATGCTGGGTAGAAGAAGAAATAACGTGCATGCTAGCTGAAATTCAACCGTGGTGTTGTTCTGCCCTGAAACTCGGTGGCTTGAACCATGTGAGAGTAGAAGAGCCATGAGTGAGGAAACGTCTGCTAGCCGCTAAGCTATTTCAAACAGTTCTACAATATAAATTATATCAGAACATAACCCTCTTGTTAAATGTGAAGGTTCTACATGTTTAAAAAAAACCAGTTACCACAAGTGGCTAAATGAGACAACAAAACATCATCATGCCAACTTACAGCCTCGTTGTGTATCTTTGCCCTCATGTGACCGTGGAGGAGTTTTTTTACAGCCTAATGTTAACGTTCTATCTTGCTGAACAAAACGTACAAATATCATGAACTTGCGTTTGGCCCATATCTGATTTTCTGACATAATCCTCTTCACGAGGGAACCAGGGCGATGTTAACTTCCATGGATGGCAGACAAAAATAGTTTGTCCCAGGCGGCCTCCTACAGAAGGTTTCTAGAACTTTTCACTAAACACTTCTGGTTTAACTTAATTTAATTCAGTCTTGAAAAATTATTTTCATGAATCAAGCGCAAAGATGGAGTGATATTTATTTGTTTGCCTATTTCCAACAACATCAAGGTTCATTTGAATCTTTTTCATTTCCTGTACTTATTTTCTTGATCCTATGACTTTGATGTGTCTCGTTTTGTCTTGATTAAAAATAGAAGGATGTGTTTTGCTGTTTTGTTCCCCGTGGCATTTCTTTGTTGTTTGCTAACTTGCTTTGTTTACTTTCTTAGGCAGTGTTCTCAATGATACGCCGATCCCTACCTCTGTATGTCCGTCTTTCTGTCTTTTGATCTGTTCCCACAAATCGAGTTTGATCATAAACGATGGATTGTTTGGAACGGCCTGAACCACAAATCTGCTAAAACAATAATAATCCATTTAATTTATATAGTGCTTTTCAAGATACTCAAAGACACTTTACATTATACACCATAGACACAGCTACGGGGAGCAATGCAGGGTTAAGTGTCTTGCTCAAGGACACATCGACTAGGGCGGGGATTGAACTGCCAACCTCTTGATTGAAAGATGGGCATGCTAACCACTGACCCATAGTCGCCCCACAATGCGTCAATGTCCATATTCCTGTGAAATCGAACAATCGATACTAGGATGAGCTGAAAATAAGCTGCGAGTGTTTAGAACACACCACCAGGCTGTGTTTAACCAGTTATTACGTTCGTCTAAGGAAAGCATCTCGCCACTATCTGGAAATTAGACCTCACGGCAGCACATGAGAAGGAAAATGGAAAACAGACAACGCCTCTCCAAACAAACAGGAACAACTAGTGGGTGGACAACACAACGTCACACCAGAGCTGGCTGGCGATGTGTTATCATGAGCCCGCGAAATCTTTAGCCAAAGAAAATTAACCAGATAAAAGGCCAAGACGTGTCCGTTGAATTTTGCCTTTGTTCCTCGGGAATGGGCTGAACATTTGACTGTTGACGCGCGGTCCTCCTTCAAAGAGCGTGGCGCCACACTTTCACGCTTCTGTGACTCTGCGCTCTCAGGATAGTGTTTTATTGTCCTTTCTTATTTCGTAAATTATTAACAGATTCTGTTTGAGTTTTTTTAGGCTCCCAAGAAGACGTCAGAAACAAAATATTTGTGTGAGAGCAGCATAATTGTCAGAATCAAGGCATGTTCACCATGTGCTGGCAGCCATTTTGGGTGAAACTCCAGAGCTGTGATCCAATTGCACACTGTACTAATCCTGTAAAGTGAAAAGCATAGTGCGAATAGTCATATTATGGCCATTAGTATGTAAGAAATTTACTTTTATACACACGGGGAATACACGATTTCTGAATTTTTAAATGTAGAAAAGAAAAAAAGCACTATACAAAATCAATCTTTTTTTGTTTTCTCTCCGAGCTTTTCCTGGAGCCGCCTCACCATTGTCCACTCTTTCTTTGTTGAAATGTTTTCCAGCTGTGAGTAGCCGCTCCATGTGTATAGTTTTATTCAGTTTTTTCTACTTTTTTCATATTTATTTATTTGACCACATTACCATTGTTTCGCTCCGTTTTAGCATTTTGTAACTCGTTTGCAAACTGATGTGTTGCTTTTCAAAAGCAGCTTTGCAGACCGTTAGAGAATTAGAATAGAGCTTGTTAGCAGATTGTCACGCTCTTTTGTGATGACTAATCATCGTCATCAGTTTCTCAACAATATGCGCTCTCTGTATCTTCAAAGCGCTCCGAGTGCGCTGCTTTGCCCACTTTCACAGAACGTCAAATCAAAGCCTCAAATGACTGCAGTTAATCTGTTTCCTGCCGAGTCGGAGGCAAAGAGTGGGGATGAGCAACACTTAAGAGGCATGTCTTGTTTCGTGCTTACAAACAACTCCTGAATGGGGCCAGATAATCCCATGCAGGTCTCTCACTTTGCCTCACCGGGATCCATTGTGAAGATGCTTCTTTGCTCTCCGGCTCCCCACAGCGGGGGGCGTTTGGCTGCAGCGGGGGGAACAGAGGAAGGCACTCCGGAGTGGCTGCAAATGTAATCCTCTGTAGCCGAGAGCCCAGATTGAGTCTAAACTGATAAAAACTGTCTTGGGGCTAACGACAGGCCACAGCAGGTACCCGGCCCATCCATTTTGCCGCAATAAAGCCTGACTTGCAGCCTGGTCCCCTGAGGCTTGAAAGAAAGAGTCGGCCCCTAAATCAGGCCGACCCTGCTGAGGGTCACAGCCACTGAAAAGAAACAAAGTTGCCAACCACGGGAGATATGTGATGGCTTGTATGTCTGGTCATCTATCCATCTCTCTGTTAATGACACCTGTAACATGTGCAGCTCCGCCGAGTGCCGTGGCCTTGATGGCCAAGGTAAAGAGGAGACATACGGTGCTCCAGGGGTCAAGAGGGGAGGTCAGGAGGCTGTATTGATGTAGCTGCCCCCTGACCTTATGTCTCTGGAGGAGGGCTGGGTGCCATTCAGCTCCTGGCAGCGTGTGTCCACAGCCTGACCTGAAACCAAAGTCCTGCAACGGTCAAAGGTCTTCATCGGGCACCTCCTCCTAGTGCTTCCAGGTTCCTCTGAACCCGACTCCACTCATCATGCAGCTCCCGTTAAGTCCCTTTACCCTGTGAAGCGAAGTAAACACTCTTTTACATAGAAAAGGGAGGGCGGCTGAAAGATGACTTTGACGAACCAGAGAGGAAATACCTCAGTCTGATGAAGTGGCATCGTTCTTTCAGGATATTAGGTGGTTGCCATGGTAGTCGGGAAAAGTCAGCCTTGTCTTTTCTTTAAAAAACTTAATTAGGTGAATCATTTTGCTCTTTGTAAAGTCTAAGCTCACAACTGACATGAAAACTAATAGACACGTCTTCTGCTACGTAACACATACTGCCCCCTTTGGTCAAATATATCAGAGGTAGACTTACTAATTCTAATTTCCTTCAAAACTGACAGAGTAGTCGAAAAATCCATTCAATAAAAATGTAATTCAATGAGCTCATTCCTTTTAGAAAAAAAGGGGTTATATTTTATATCTGCTCCCTGTCTCAAAAACCTCCATAGAGTTCAGTGAGATTGGTCATGGGCAAATGTATGTGTGATTAGGCTTTGCTTTGCATCCAGATCCAGGCGTGCATCCAGGATTTACTTGCAGCATTGCTCTAAGGATGGTCTGTCCGTCTGTCTACTACTTTGCTGCAGACTGAAATATCTCAACAACTGTTGGATCAATCATCATGTAATTTCCAACAGATATCAAAATTCCCTTGTGGATGAATTCTATTAACTTTTATGATCTCTTGACTTTTCCCCTCTCTATAAAGTCTAAATACTTTTATTGACCAAATACCATAGGCTGTAAATAAGAAGTGGACATATTTACCGTGAAGTTACCCAATAATTTTTTTGCTATGGTTTTGATGCCTCAAGTCGGGCATTTTGGTCATGGCCATCTTGGAGAGAATGGAGCACGACCAAATGCTGAATAAGATATTTTTAAGAGACCACAAATCAATTTTATCAACTGAAAACACACGATGAAAGGGTAAAAGTTGTAAGAAGAAAACACGTATAACCCTGAGACTGGACAACGACCTGGTTGCAATCTGTCAATCTCAAGGTAGCCCCGCCTTAAAGCACATCCTGCTTATTGGGCTATTTGACTCTAAATGAGACCATAATGTACTAAATGAACATTAGGCTTTATTGAAAACTTCAGACTATAAACTGTTATTATAAACTATCAAATGTTTATAAATCAAGTGATGAATAGAGTCCTTTTCTCATAGACTTACAGTCTGACTTCGGATGGTATTTTGCTGTCCATCAGTGAGAATGCAGGTAAAGGCACGACCGCATTGGCTTCACTTTTCAGACCCGGATGTTGCCGTCTGCCAAATATCCGATCTGCCTCAGCGGTGCTTTGTGTTTAGTGCTAATCAGCTAATGTTAACATGGTAACACACTAAACTAAAACAATGAACATGGGGGAACATGGGGAACATGGGGAACATTAAACATTCTCAACATCAGCACGTTAGCATGCTAGCGTTAGCATTTAGCTCAAAGCACCACTCCGCCCGCAGCAAAAATACTTGCAGATCTATCCCATAATTGGGACGCCGTATAATTTGATGCTGATCCGGATGCAATAAAAATACATTTTGAGGAAGTGCAGCCTTGACAGAGGTATGCCACACCAGAGGTGTGAGTGCTCTCTAGTTTCGGATCGGTATGCAGACAGCTTTTTAATTCACAGAAAAAAAAGACAATTTCTCCATCAACACTGTGGCTACATGGCAATAACATGGTGAAATTATAATGTAGTATTGCTCTGAAGAATAAACCGAACAAATAAAACATGGCAAAGGATGCTAGTCAGACTGGGGTCCTTCCGACAGACCGCTGTGTCATGCACGGACCAACCTTCTCCCTGCCATGTGATTTACGACGCATCGTTTGGAGCGTACAATTAGGACCTGTAAATTAGCCGAGTGCCTCGGGGCAGAGGGTTTGATCAGCCCCCCTCCCCAGAGACACTGAATAGCACCGCCTATCATGAGGGTTGAGTCACAACAGCCCCTCGGGGAAGAGACACACTTGGGCTCGGAGGCAATGTCCACCGCGGTGGGCAGAGTCGGCCAAGCGTGCAAGCGGAATTTGCAAGTTTTTGGATTTCGCTTGCGTGGGAAACCATTGATTCATACGTAACCGCGTTGGATTTTATGATTTGAGTCATATAGTGGTTGATGTTCCCTCACAAGGGACCAGTAAAGCTCTTTTGTAAAAACTCCCACAGTTTATATAAGCTAAATTCTAGTGGTCTCTCCTGACCAGCGAGGCCTCTTGTTCTGTTTTTCTCAGACCCTCGGTTCACCTTTTTATAGAGGGGGAAATAAAAGAGAGAGGAGGAAGACAAAGAAAAAGGGATATAACTAATCTGGTACAGATAGCTGAGCCGTAGCTTAGAAACGCAGACACACAGGCTGGGTCCAAATTGGATCGGGTGGATTTCGACTAGGAAGTTTGGCTTACTCAAAGCTTTGGACTGTGTTCAGGAGAGAGAGAGAGAGAGAGAGAGAAAGAAAGAAAGAAATACAAACGTCAGGAACAATAGAAGATTAGAGACCACTGAAATGTTTGAGCTTTCTGTCTGCTGGAGTTAAACACCTGCTGGATTCAGTCCTGTGGCCAATGCTTACAGTTTCAGTGCATCTTTGTTTGGTGAGTGAAGGATCGCCGGCATGTGACCCCTTTCTTCTGATCACAGCAAGCTAAACAAATCATCCCTAAATGTCAGTTCTGGGTGTTCTGGCTCACAAGAGCCAACAATTCTCCACTAATAAGTCATATAACAGATGGAAAGACACGAAGGCTCATGAAAGAAGTGAAAGCATCTTGGCAAGGCCTTAAAGCGGTGCGGGCAAAAAGACTTCACTGTAAAAACACATCTGTCTGTAAGAGGAAAACGGCAACATCCGGCGAGACACTCTAGACTGGCTAAATGATATTGTGCTGTCAGGTGTGGACGCTCCACCCGCCGAAAGGTGACAAAAAGAAATTGTGTATTTTATTTTTTGCAGGTGTTTTTCTTTTTTCTTTGTCCTTTCCCCCCCCGCAGTTATTGCTGCTCATGCTAACTACACATGCCCCTCAACGATTTATTACAAAGAAACCACTGTTGCAGCTGTTACTGGAAAAGTAAAAACACAACCGCAGGACTTTTTTCCCAGGGAAGACTGTTCAGCAGAGCAAATGTAAAAGGTTCCGTGCACAGGGTCAAAAGTTAGATTATTACTTAAAATATATATATATATATATATATATATATATATATATATATATATATATATATATATATTTGTGATTAACAAATACAATGATGTAAAGCTTCAGGAAGTAGGGGATACCAGTTTTCCTGGAATACCTGTGTTATGTTTGGGCATCTCTCAGTGACAGTATTGCTTGAAGACACATTGTGCTGCAGAGGAATGTAAAAGGGGGTGGGGCTGCTTGACCTCCACAGCTCGCTCCAGCAGGGCAGATGGGCCTTCACCCCGTAATCCCACCACACCAGGGAGCGACAGGGACCGCTCACGCGGCTCAGCCTCTGTAAAAGGCCAGAAACTCCCTGCAGGGACAGACTCCAATAAAATGTCTTTGTTCCCCGGTGAGCGCTACATCTCAGGTCCTCATCAATGCTGCGGTTTGGGGTTCCAAGAGAAACAAAGTACCCTGTGGCTGCTTTGTCAGCGGACTGAAGGGAAGACTGGAGTGAGATTATGCTGCTCACTGAGCTCTGACTGAGTCTTTTCACATTGATCTTTTCCTTCATTTATCATCTCCGTTATTTATCATTAAGACTGTGTTGTGCTCGTGTTTTTTATGTCAATATATTTTACTTGGCACTCTGGGGATTTAAAAGGGTTACAGCCAACAATAATTTTCATTATCACTCAATCTACATATTTTCTCAATTAATGGGTTAGTTTATTGTTCTATAAAAATGTCTATCACAAGTTCCCACGGCCCAAGGTGACATCAATAAATTGCTTGATTTTTCTGACCAACATTCTCAAACTCCAAAACACTATTCAGTTTAATAGAATAGAGAGGGAAAAAAGAAAACAGTGGCTAAATAATGGTTCAAATGATATCTTAGTTTACATTGTTGTGTGTGTTCTCCTCTGAATGCAACTGGAGTGATCAGTGTGCCAGCACGAGCGCCGGCAGGGCAGAACCTGAACAAAACTCACTGATAATATTGGGATTTGAATTCAAATTGTAACGTAAAATAAGTTGGTTTGTTACTTGAAATAAGTTTGTTACGTAAAATAATGTTTGATATGTAAAATAAGCTTTTTTTTTTGTTACATAAAACAAGTACGTTTGATACACAACTTAAGCCGTTAAGTACGTCAATTACGCAACAAAATCCAGGTAGAATAAGTCAACATGAATCCAGTTTCACTGAGGACATGAACAGCGGTCTCTCGGGTGAAAGTCTCATGTTTGTCTGACCTGTCCATCCACCCGACCTCTTCCCTGCACCAGTTTTGTCGCTCTCTGTACTGCGTCAGCTGACCTCAGCCTTTGGCTCTCGATAACATGCGTTGCTTTTTGTACGGCAAGTTTATTTGTAGAGCACATTTCAACAACAAGGCAATTCAAAGTGCTTCACATAAAACCATTAACAGCATCAAAACATAATGCAAAAAAAACATAATGCGGCCTCCCGTGTTGGTCCTGCTGATCGCCTCGCCCCCCCTCCTCTCTACCTCCCTTCTGTTTCATGGATTGGAGTTCCATTCATAAATTGTCATATTCATTAAATGTGTTTATGTAACTCTGTAACGCTGTTCATTCTGTACACATGACATCTATTGCATCTGTCCATACGGGGAGAGGGATCCTCCTCTGTTGCTCTCCTGAAGGTTTCTTCCCTTTTTTCCCTGTGAAAGGTTATTTTTTGGGAGTTTTTCCTGATCCGAAGTGAGGCAAATTTGTGATATTGGGCTATACAAAATAAGAGATTTAAAAAAAGATTTAAAAACAATTTAAAAACATTTAAAACAGTCAAAAAGCAAGAAATGGAATACAAGTTGCAGTTAAATAAATATAATGCTGTAGTGAGATTCAGAAATTGATTGATATCCTTGAATCTTGTTCAATTAAAGGCAACAGCAAACAGAAAAGTATAAGTATGAATAGTGGATGAGAACAGACTAATCTTTTCATCTGAAGTTCTATTAAAGCTTAGGTTTATTCAATAAAATATCAAGGAGTACTAAAAGTGTATTTATACTAAAAAGATAATAAGAAAGGGATCAATGGACATTGCCCACATCATGAATTGTGTTGTTGTACACCTTGACACCTTGACTCAGAGGTCAAACATTACGTCTCATGCAATAGAAATTTGACAAAAGCTGTATGTGTGTTCCGACAACGACGCTGTTTTTCACAGCTATTAAAAAAAGACTCCCTCGCAGGTAGAGCAGTTTTTAATCACACACTGTCATCACACTATCTGAGCGGTGTGTGTGATTACAGAGAAACGTGACTTCTCTGTCTGGTAATCGTCAAATGAAGGTTTGTTTGTTTACGTTGCTATGGGGGTGAAAGGAAAGAGAATAAAGGCACGGCCTTATCGGCTGCGCAGTTTGAGACGACCTTCTAATTAGCACTTCCACCTCTTGGAAGCACTTTTGAGATCCCGAGAGGAATTTGATTTGACAGCATGAATTATGGTAATATTTGTTCTGCTGCTAAGTACGGCGTGCTCTCCTGTAATGATCCTGTGCATGTCAGAGCTCTAAGTCAGCTGTGAACATATCCTCAACTGTATCGTTGGCATGGAGACGGGTTTTTAGAGAGGCGGCTCTCCGTGGCCCCTTATGATGAAGAGGACCAGAGGCAGGGGAATAGCTTTTCACACTGCCAAGTCCCTTTTGTTAAGGATTCTTCCGATGAATCTGTTTACATCCATCGGATGCCTCAGCATGTGAGAGAGGAGAGGCCGCCGAGAGAACAATGGGGAGAGTAAATATTTGATCCATCTTGCTTCTCTGCTCTGTCTAGCTGTCAATACAAATGGAGAGCGAGATGCAAAAGATTGCATGGCTCGGGAGCATAACGATTCAAAACAGCTTGTGCGAGAAATGAAATATGATTTTAATTGAAGCATAAATGTTTACGACAGTAGAATAAACATCAAAGACCCCTGTATACAGCTGTGGCTGCTATCAGAGCTGATAATGTTTACCCCCGCTGATGACCAGGATTTCATTGTTGCGTCCTTAAAGCAAACAAACACAACTTGTTGTACGGTGGTCCATCATTGTGGAGTGTCTCAACATCCACAACAGGCCAGCTTCTATCAAGTGAGGCGCAATCAGAGAATCCAAGACCCCAAACCCACACGCAGAGAGCAGTTAACGCAAAGCAACAATCAGCGTGTGATAACGGGAAGAGACAACAAGTCACAGGTCAAAAACTAAAAGCCTCTTCGTTTTAGTTAGAGCCATATTCTCCTCGGAATATGCTCGTGATGCATGTGCCTCTGATTTTGAATCATTTTCTGGATTTGCTTATGAAACCTTTTCAAAATCGTTTAAAGTTCCCCTCTGCTCAAAAATTCAAAAATGTGTTTTGCTGATTGTTAATTCACTGTGCAGAATGATGTTTGTTTGTACTCTTTCCACATTCGTCTGCTGAAGGTTTCTCTGTGCTCTCCTGAAATCTCAGTTATTAAGGACACAAGCTGGATTTTATGACCTCGCAACCGGTGTGGTTAAATATCCAACTTACACATTTGTGATGTAAGCAAACATCAGGTGTGCATCATCTAGTAACTGCATTATAACATATATATATATATACTGTGTGTGTATATATATATATATATATATATATATATAACTATCATTAACCGTTAACCGGGTGTATGCACCCGTACGGGAGAGTCAGCAGCCACAACTTCACGGAAATGGAAATATTTGTTGACATTCTGTCGTTGAAATGATGAAATTAATTCCCAAATGAATTGGGAAAATATAAAGGCATATAAAGGTAAAAAAAAGTTGCTAGCTGAAGCCCCCACACAATAAATTTCCCCAAAAAGTTCATAACATTATGTATTTTTGTCATCATGGTATGGGTAAAGATGATAAAGATAATCCAAATCAGGATCATGTTTAAATATTAGTGGGCAGCATAATGTCACTGTAAATATCTATCAGATATAGCTGGCACCAATCCCTAATGTGTAGAACCCTAACCCTTATTAAATTAATGAATACTATGTTGCTGTTATTGGTGATGATGAAAACATGGCAGCCTCCCAGCTTCACGGAACGATGATACGATGGCGTATACATTGTAAAGATTGAACAAAGCTTAGCTTTAAACACCACATTGTGCTGAAGCGGCGTCTGTATGTTGGGACTGAAGAGTGTGTTTCAGAGGAGACTTTAACGTGTGGGAGCTGCTCTACGGTGGGGCAAGCTCGCTCTGCACAAGTCATGGATTCAGAATGGCTGCTATGAAGTTTTCACGCAGCGAACGAGGACGACCAGAGAGACGGTTTGCCTGACAATCTCAAACCAGATCAGAGGACGCTCGCTATTAAAAAGCGTCTTTGGAGTTCCGCGGAGCAGTTTCATGTCTGTCATGGGTGATGAAACCGAGGCTGTTTTTCATCCACAGCACTTTGACTTTTGTGAAAAAAACAAGTCTGGATTCATAACAACAACTCTATGTGACATCCAAAGACCAGGGTTACTAAATATTTGTTTGTAATGACAAACCTTGATTATTATTTATATGTTTCAGAGACTGCATTACAAAGCAAAGGGTTGTTCAGGGAATTTTAGGACGTGTCATCTTTAAGCATACTTTACATAATCTTTAATGCAACTAATCCTTTTTCTGTGTGGAACTGTATAAGTTGCTATACACTAAACTGATACGAAATATGTCATATTACTGTACTTATAATATGTTTGAAGTATCACTGGGACCTATTGGTAATATTATCAGTAACCTGTGCTTTTTCTATATGATGAGTGAAAATGTCAAAAGTATTCGTAACACAATACGAAAAACTCAAAGTTAAAATCATGCATTTTAAATAATAATAAGAATACAATAAAAATAATAATAGTGCATATGCTATATCAGCATAATCTTCTCAATTAAGTACATTACATGGTAGAATGACCCTGTCACCGTTATAGTATATTGTTTTGTTTTGTCAGAACCATGTGCCATCTTAATTTTAACAACTATTGGGCAAGTTATATAATGTTGACAATGTGTCCTTTGTTTTGTATGTAAAATCTGTACTATATCAAATGAGTTTTGTGAGGTCAAACAAATACAATATTTCCCTCCTCATAGTGTAAGTAAATGAGGTTGT
Organism: Cyclopterus lumpus; assembly: GCF_009769545.1. NCBI lineage: Eukaryota > Metazoa > Chordata > Actinopteri > Perciformes > Cyclopteridae > Cyclopterus > Cyclopterus lumpus. The sequence goes on from NC_046979.1 coordinate 20,007,645, forward strand.
AACGTTACTAGCCACAGACTACATCAGAATTGCATTATATTTCAGTCCATTGTTATAATAATTCCAAGTCACTCTTGATGGGCTTCTGCATGTTTTGTTGATATTATTTAAACTGCTGTCATTTCAGTAAAATCCAAATGGTGCTCGTTAAATTCATGTACTTCATAGTTTTAATGCATTGCATTTTATTTGACAGAGCTTGGACTAAAAGCACCTGTCATTTTTCAAACTTTGTATGAGTGAAACAAACGCAGAGAAAAAGAAGAAAAAAAAATCCCCGATGTCCATCAGGTAATAATTTCCATTTTTTTTTCTCCCACTGTTGGCAGGCAGAGTGCAGCCAGGGGGATTAGTTCACTGTCAGCAAGAGAAAGGGCAGAGGGGCGCACAGGAAATGATCACGGCCCCGTGGAGGCAAGTCAGAGGCCAGCGCCGCCAGTCCAAGCTGCTGCAACCCCGGGGCTGAGCGAGGAAAGTGCAAGGTCAGTAGAGCGTTCAGAGAAAGAGCCACAAGAGAAACACTCCGAGAGGCCGACACGTGCAGAGAGGAGGGAAGTTAAAAAAAGGGCCAAGAAAAACACACAAGAGCTTCATGACCTAGAGACTGACGTTGAGTTTGAGGATTTGGATTTGTTAAGTAACCTTGTCCTCTTGGCTGTGCGTGTTAAGGAAGGGGAGGTCGGCGCATAGGTGCCCATAAATCATATTTGCCGGCGATGGCTGCCCAGACACATTGCTCAGGCATGTGGAGAAGGAGGAAGTACACCCGTCTGAATCCCCGGCACTTCCCTCCGTGTAGAACCGAGGCTTTCTACTGACCCGTTGAGCTTTTATTAGCAGCAGCCACGGCTCCGGAGGTGCTAATTGATTCTGGCAGAAGAGCTATGGCTCACAGTTGGACCGACATCGAAATGTAAACAAGTGGAATTTCTTTATTATCTGATGCGGCCATTGAAAGGCTCACGGCAATAACAGAAAGTCAAGGAGATGGTCCGTCATTTCTCCAGTTTATCTTCCACTCAGCCGGCACAGTTTCAGCTCTCCTGCATGAACGCATCAGATGTGAGGAGAGGGCAGAACTGAGAAACAAACTATCTGTCATCTATCTCAAGACAAAAAGCAGGAAACAAATAAATAAAGATGCCATATTTGAGACACGGAAAGCGCACACATGAAATGGTTCCTCCCAGCCGAGGCCCAGCAGTGATTAAAGTAAAAAAGCCAGACGGGGGTCTTTTTCATGTGGCGAAACAAGGGGACCATCTCATGTGCCCATCTCGGCTTTCATGCTTTCCTTTGACTGCCGGCGATGCAGACAGACAATCCCCCCCCCTCCCCCCTTTACGGAATTACGGCCCAGAGAAGATTTTTGACCTCTTCCCTCTCGGAATCTGTTTACCTTCGGCAAAAATCTACTGACTGGCAGCTAAGGGAGGAATTTGCTTTGCATAGGTTTTAAGGCGCAGATGTTGGAATCTAATTTGTAAAAATTGCAACAAATGCAAGCTGAAAGAGTTAAGGAGGAGAACTGAATGTCCTGACGCAGTACAGGACTTCTAACTGAATGCATGAACGGAGAGCAGGAGTTCTAGTCCATCTCGGGCCGCCCAAACAATCTCCAGTCCTCCGCCCGTCCCCATGTTAATCAGCCTCTATTTGAGTCCTTTATGTGGCATCTGCGCTGTGACCTTCACCTCCATATAAAACCAGCCAACCGAAAGTGTCTGCACATGTGTGTGTGACAAAGAGAACTCAAAGAGTGCACACGCAAATATAGAAAGTTTTAACCATTCCCATTCTTTTTAGACACCTCTCGTGTCTCAACCAACGCCCGGGCTAAGTCATCGTGATGGACCAAAGGCATATCTGTGAAACACTGCAAGGATGAATGATTCCTAGACCCATTCCACGGTCCTCATCAAAGCCTCCTCAAGCACCCCAGTCAAAATAGAGCCGGACACACAGCTGCACCTCGTTGAGGGGCCGGGTTGATTTAATCTGCACTAAACATGATCTAATTTAAAGCTAATATGGCCCTTGTGTGGTCGAAAGTGCTGCACAACTTCAGACAATCAAAATGATAAGAAGTGACCTCCGTTGAAAGGGTAACATTCCTCCGTTCCTCACGAATGCCTGGCACCCGCTTCTCCAGACCCGCTTGTTTGTTTGGGTTTGTCAGGTTTGTTTAGTCCGTACTCTCTAACAAGAATAAAATGTGTCCATCCTGGTTCAACCAATGCATTTAAAAATAGATGTGTCTCCTATTGAGCACAAAGTGGCACCTCCAAGCATCAGAGATGGATGATCCACCTGTCACGGTCAGTGATCGTTCCACGCTGGCATGAAAGCCCACAGGAAATCCCCCCAACAAAACGCCCGTCAGGCTGGAATGTTGGCACCCTGCAGGACTCGGATCTCTGGTTCTCTGGGCGAGTGCCGGCCGAGCATCGAGGGCCATGTGACACAGTAAGGAATGCCGGAGGCCGACGTTAGGTCGTGAGGGAGTTCGCTGGTTGAAGGGTAGTGCTGGAGGACCGCCGAGGTTAGCGGAGGAATCGGGAAGGGGGGTGGAGGGGATTTGGGGCCAGCAGCCGAGGCTGTGGTGCTAATCCCCAGTTGACAGGCGGAGGAGAAGTGTGAGCTCCTCTGGGATTGAAGAGGCCGTCCATCACTGTGAAGTGTCCTTGTCCTTTGTGTCAAATAGCGAGGTGTGTTCTGCCTTGACTCCCGGTAGAGGTACACGCCAAGAAGCCCACTGATGGAGAGCTTGGGATCAATTCTCCTTTCATTTTAGATTAGTGCAACTGAAAAGAAAGTAAAAAAAAAAAAAAAAGATGAGATGTCAAAAGCTTTAGGCTCACATCACTTTGAAAAGCTTTTTAATGTTCTATTCTAACTAATTGGCTTCTTTTCTCTTTCTATGGCATTCCCTAAAGCTAAAGTGTTTTTGCAAAGCACCCCTATCCTGAAAGCAACTTGATACGTATGTTTACTCATGAAAAGAACACACTTTATAGATATTCATATGACATTTCTAGGTACATTTAGAAGATTCTGTTAAACCCTCATCCTACCAGTATATTTGACATACTACTAATACTAATAATCTGAGAGGGGAGGGGGAGAAGTCTTCATCTCAACTGTAATTAAAAATGCAACGTGTGGAGAAACTGTACGCCATTTCTGACAAGCTGGACAATCACACACACACACTTTACTGAGGGACTTGACACGGCATTGATTAGATATCTGCGGACCATCCTACACAACAGATGGTTAATATTTGGTCTTTGTTTGTTCGTGAGACTTTGGCGCCGACAAAGAGGAGAAAAAAACCTTCCTTAATCATTAACTCTGCGCAGCATCAACGTGAAACGGGACTGCGTTGCACTAAGTGGCCGGTTGTTGGACTCTCAGCTCTATTTGATGTTATTGTCCTTGTGCTGGGAAATGGAAAAGAATCAGTTCCTCGGGGCCCTTTCTGAACAACAGCAAGGATGAACAATAGAAGACTAAATGCTACAACGGTGTCACGCAGATTGGGGAGCCCATAATACATCAAACTAATAGCTAAGACTCTTCTTCTTCTGGCTGTGCTCTCCATCTCCGTCCGTAATGTAGCAGACACGGCGGCATCCTTGTCACATGACCACGGCCTCAGTACTTCTGCAGTCGGTCTTTACAAGGTAACCCGGTGTGAGGCGGTGCACCAAGACAACACAAGTTCTACTGTTGGTCTCACAATTAGCTGCATGAGTTCTTTTGTTGGTTAACAGGCAAGCTGGGTTCGCACACACACACACACACACACACACACACACACACACACACACACACACACAAACCCGACAAACAAGACCGCTCCCATCAGTGCACAGCCACAAAGTCACACAAGGCCCTGAAAGGGACACATGTTTGTTTCTCTCGGCAGAAATAATGAGGGCATCAGTTCCCTGCCACCTCCGCTCTCCCCTGCACCGACTGACTGCGCCCAGCCACCGCTATGCCTGGGCTTTGAAAGCCAGAAGTAAATATTAGGACTTCACTATTTAGAAAAGAGCTGGAAATGTGAAGCCCCGCAGCAGGGCCATGAGAAGGGCAGCGGGAGAAACCACTGGCAGGGCATCGGAAAAGCTGCTCCTGGCAGGATGTGACCGAGACGTGCGCTAATTGCTTTAACCCCTTCACACCGTGCTCGCTCCTTGTAGCAGCACCTCCAGCCATTCCTCTTTAAATACAGATTAATCTCCACTCGCCAACAAACACACACACACACACAGGCTACTACATTTGTTTGATTTTATTAAGGGTGTGATTGGGAACTCTGAGAACAGTAACACGGGTCGGCTCCAAGTGGATGTAGTCATCGTGACGCCACCCATTGGGTTGTGGCCTGCCGTTTTGAAGCCTGGAGTTCTTGCATCTTGGATTATGGTCGTCGCCATGTTGTTTTTTTCGCAACCAATAAACAGAAGATACCGGGCGGATTAGTGACATAGAGATGCTGTTACGGCTGTCAATCACATTCTAGCCCGCCCCCACCCCTAAAGCATACGCTGCTGTATAGTCTATTTGACTCTAAATGAACTATAATTTATTAAATGAACATCATGCTGTATTGAAGAAGCCTTGAAACTAGAGGTTGAGACCATAAACTCATTACAGTTTTTCTCGATTGCTAAAACATAAAACCTGGTTCCTGTAGCACAAACACTCAAACCTTTTCGTCATTCCCAGAAGCACACACACATTTCCCATAACCAAAAACACAATTCACCTGTGTCCACACATGTCTCAATATTCAAAACACTTTCTGCAAAACAAACACAAAAGTGACCAAATAAATCATTCTTTACACTACGTGTTCATTCAGCAAACACATGCTCTCAATATAATTAACTCAAGTTATCATAACATAAACTCAGAGACCACACCCTTCTCTAGGTGAAAACACTCAGCCTGAAAATTTTTAACACACCAATCAGAATTGGGGGTCAATAAATAGAGCTTAGAGGCATGCTCATGTCCTTTGGAACAATGGATCCCAACCATGCAGAGGTTGAGAGACAAGAGAGAGGAAGAGGCAGAGGGAGATGGAGATGGAGATGGAGAGGGAGAGGAAGAGGCAGAGGACAGCAAAGACAAGTCATTTCAGATAAAATACTATGGCCTGACCCTGACCTGAGACAAGATCATGCTGATATTGATGCCGATGCTGATGAACCTGTATATGTGCTCAATCTGGAAGTGCTGTGAATAAACCCTATTATTGACATTTTGGTGGCAGTGTGTTGAATTAATCCCTCCTGTGTGTAACAAACACTAAAGTAGTCTGTGTTTTGACAGCTTGTGTGTATTGTCTGAGGGTAAAGACTGATTGGGACCCAGAAGTTAGATGTTTGGACTGTCGGGTGTGAGTTTTTAAAATTGTGTGTGAAGATTTGAAAAAATGGTGAGTTGTTCCAGGAATTGTGTCTTAGCAATCGAGAAAAACTGTAAGTGAGAAGTAGAGAATGTCAAGGAACAATAATAATACTGCTATTAAGTACATATCATGAAAGAGAGCCCATGTTGAGACCATGTTTTATTTGTATTGTGTCTGAGCTGGCTTGCACGCGGTTAACTCAAGATCCTGTGTCTGCTTCTGAGCCACTTATTCCCACTAATCAATACATACATTCGCGTTTTAAAACGATTAACTGAAATCCATGTTGTCTTGTTGTAATTGAGTTGCATTATGGACTTCTTCCTGAAGGGGAAGTTCCACCGTTGCTCCTTCTCTTGCATTCGCCGCATTCTGTTGCCTCTGTGTCTTTGGTCAGTATGCTTCTCCTCACGCAGATGACGCGTGTGTCTCGAACGTGGCCAGGAAGTACACTATTCATTCACATCACACCAACAATGCAGTCGTACGTGTCCGTGACCCCCCCGAATGTGCTCCGTGGGATCGGATTCTCAGTGCGCCCTGTATGTGTTCGCGACCGTATTTTTAACTGCACTCTTTTCATTTGGAGGACCCGAGCCAGACCTGGACAGGCCCACCCAAACAGCGGTGGAGCTATTTGTATCTAGAGAGCGCATTTCCAGGAGTGTTTGTGTTGTGAGAGCGTGTCGGGAAAGTGGATGGAGCAGGTTAGTAAGGAGAAGCACTGTGTGTGTGTGTGTGTGTGTGTGTGTGTGTGTGTGTGTGTGTGCGTGGAGAGCGGAGGAGGTGAGGCCGAGTGCAGCAACGGTGACTACTCTTGGCTACATCAGCGTGTAGATTTAACAGCCCAGCCGAGGGTTGAGTCCATTCCAGCTCTAATGGAGGCCAGTAAATCAGGCTGGCGTCAGGCTGCAGGTATAATATAGTGGACCTGTGGTTGAGGTCTCGGGGTCAGAGGCAGCACGGCGAAGATGGTGTCAGACGACAGCTTCGCTCCTCAGGGCTCCGCCCCCAATCGCTTGTCAAAGAAGCCACTCCCCTCCAGTGAAAAGGAAACATTTCCCCTGGGGATTAGTAAAGTACAGGTCCTTACTAGAGTAACTAAAGTAATTTGGAAATATATAAGTATACAAGTAAATAGAATTTGTTTTCAATGTTGTTAATGCTACTCACCCCGTGTTACCTTGAAATCTTGAAGAGATGCTTCCACGTTGAACAGAGAATAAAAGAACAGATGAATCTTTGATGAATTGAAGTGAATGGGGGCCACGTTTACTAACTGGTGCAGTGTAATCCAAGTCTTATTTATACAGTTGTGTGCCCCAACACTTGCATCTTCTCTGAAACGTTACCGTTCAACACCGTGTGAGTCACGCGGACGAGTAGCGCGCCATGAGCGAGCGTGACAGTTTACGCAAAAGTGTTTTAAATTGTACGGTTTTGGCGAAGATGCACGAGTTGTGTTATTGGTGAGCAGACGAGTGGATGAATGAGACTTGGGTTAGATTGCACCAGTTGTGTGAGAGTTTGTAAACGCATGACTTTTTCTTTAAGAACTCAAGGCAACACACGGCGAGTAACTAATACGCAAGTGGTCATTTTGGGGTGAAGTATTATATTTCTGTTTGTTTGCATCTTGGGTCTCATTTCTGTTGGTTATGAAGACAAAGAAGTCACCCAGTTGACGACCTGTGTGATCATCTTATCATTTAGTTGGACCTGGATCTCAACAGTTAACCTAGTGAGGATGTTATCATAACAGATACAGTTTTTACAAATTAGCCATTTCTATATCTTGTAACAACTTGACACAATTAAGTAAATGCACACATTTAAGTAAAGTTAATAAGAGTACCTTAAAAGCAAAAGTAGATATAAAGTAAAGACTATAAAGTAACTGTGGGTTATACGTTTTCTTTAATTTCTAAGAAAGACTTTTATTGGGACAACAAATACAAGGAAACACAAAAGCAAGACCAAAGTTGTACTAAACTGGAATTAGAATTTTATTTTAATACAGCAACCTTTTTCTTTCATTTTTAAGCATAACAAGGTTTAAATATAACATCACTTATGTTTCTATCTTAAAGTGATACAATTCTAGGGTGGGAAATGACGGATATTTAAAAAGTGTTTGACAAGAACATAGAAGCTGCTCAACATCAGCACAAACATATCAGCCGAGATGTAAGTTTGCTGATTTGGCCTTTCAAAACCGGTGGAGCCTTAAATATTTTAGCACCTGTTTCACTTTCAGTAGCAGGTTATTGGTGATGGATGGTGGCACATAGTTTCCAGTTGGGTATTGGAACAAAAGAAAGAAACCTCTTTTCCCACAGGCCGTGTGTGTGTGTATATATATATATATATATATATATATATATATATATATATATATATATATGTATATATCACACAATTCACAAATCAAATCAGTGCTGCAAATAGTGCTAATCACACATAATGGCTTCGCTGACTGCCCTTCCCACCCACTCTTTTGCCAAATAAATGGTATTACCTCATTCAAGCTGAGAAATGTGGGAGCAATTAAGGAGAGGGGGGGGAACTGGCAACATCGCCTTTATATGAAGGGGAGATCAAAACAAATATGCGTAAATATATATATGCAATAAAAAAGGCTCTTTTTAAACCCAAGCTCAAGTTGAAAGATTTGCGAGGGCAAAGGAATCATTCACTACGATACGCCCGAGCTGCAGCAAGAGAAGAGATGTCTTAGTGTTGTGTCCCGGCCATTCATTTAGGCGACTTGAGAGAGCGGCGGCGGTGAAGCAGGTTGGGGTGGGCCGGCATTGGAGCCGCACACTGAGCTCATGCGGTCCATCTGCCTCGGGGAGGGGCAGTGTGTACGTTTCAGCCACTCAACCACACGGGACTGTCGAAGGAAGCGGAGGAGCACTTTTAGCACTTAGGACTGAACTGTCTGGGTTAACAGAATACTGCAGCCCAGTCGAACAGCAATCAGCAGCAGCACCACGGAGTTGACTGACGCGGTGCGAAAACCCCCGAAGAAGAATTATTCTCGCAGTTAACCTTTGGGCCACCGTCACGACAAGAGTGGGATATTTATTAGAAATAAACAGGGCCCACATCTGTTCTCAATCTATCAATATATGTGACAAACAAAGCCCTTTCCCCAATGATATCCACTTGCACATTAATTTTCCAGAGCTGGACACTGAAACAAAAGGATGAAGCGGGACACTTTGTTTATTCCAAACGGTTCTACGTTTTGTCTCATTTACCAAAATATTCAAACTATAATAAATGATTTGACAATAAACATCCGTCACACATAAAAAGTGAGTGTAAATCTGGCAGACACTCGCGGCTTCCTCTGCATCAACAGATGGAGAAGACTAAGTATTTTTCTTGCCTAAAATCTTTGTTCTCATGATTTCCTCAATAATTTATCTTTTCATATCTGCCATTAACCGGATTTCTTTGATGTGTTTTGCATGACATCGGTCCACTTGGCAGCGCGTGACATCTGACTGTTAGATGAAGCCAATTGGCCTGACGCCTTGACTGATCTGTGGTCAGCGTGGGAGGCTGGCCCCACCGCATTTATCATCGTGGCTGATCTTAATGCTGCCGAACGTTTTCGCGGCCCTTGAACCGCGTCAGAAACTGTCTCCGCCATATTCTCCCAACACACACACATACACACACACACACACACACACACTAGTTGAAAACCCTCTGACACTGTGACTGTGAAGTCGTCTTTACATGTGCGGCCCTGAATTCCCTGTTTGCATTGTGTACGGCCGCTAGACAACTGGGTAAACATGGCGGTGTTTCAGTGATCTTCCCGTGAATAAAGCCGTGCCGCTCCCCTCTTTAACCCCTCTCAGTAATGGTGGTTAGCTCGATGTTTTTTCTTCTCCCTCCGGGTTTGTTGACTCCTCGACTGAGGGCGCAGCCTGCTCCGTTGCCCCCCCCGGACAGATTTACTGCGATTACGGCCCGGTGTTTACTTTTCCCAGCGTGCTTAGCCCGCTGCTTCTTTTATTCATATTAATTCAGTCCTGCTCTTTCTCAGTGGCTCTTTTCATCTGTCCGTTCCCTTGATAGCTTATGCCGAGGGTCCGCCATCCAGATACGCACTTTATTCACTGCATGTTGAGATTATGGATGCATACGTTTATCTGTTGCAGCGGTTTAAAGTCGAGTTTAGTCTGAAGACGAACAAATGAGTTTTTATCCCAAACAATGCGGCCATTTCTTTTAGCTAATATAAACTAACAGCATTACAAAGTTACATAAACATACATTGTCATATTCATGTAATGTGTTTATGTAACTTTGTAATGCTGTTCATTCTGTACACATGACATCTATTACATCTGTCCATCCGGGGAGAGGGATCCTCCTCTGTTGCTCTCCTGAAGGTTTCTTCCCTTTTTTCCGTCAAAGGTTATTTTTGGGGAGTTTTTCCTGATCCGATGTGAGGTCCTGGGACAGGGATGTCGTATGTGTACAGATTGTAAAGCCCTCTGAGGCAAATTTGTAATTTGTGATATTGGGCTATACAAAATAAACTATTGAATTGAAACTGAAGTGCCTTTTCTTTTTTGACAATTTACTTTGATTTAGTTTCACAGAGTTTTCAAAGACCACAGAAAGAATATGACGAGATGTTTAACTAGATTTGTAAATCGTAGGATTTATCAAGGATAATTCTGGCTTTGCTGTTGGAGTTCACCTTCAGTGTGATACATGTGCGTATGTATGGCAAGCCATTCAGCTATTCTGTTAGTCACACATACGCTCTTGATTTGTGTGCTGTATTAAATTGTAGGCTTATTGCGATTAACTTGAGAGACTCACTGTGACGCTGAAGTTCAGCTCCTGTTTGAATTGAGGGAGCATAGTGGTTGTAAAAATAACAGTGATTATATTTTAATGGGGAACAACGAAAGTTTACCAAATGAAATCCCGTTTAAACTGTAATATATTAATTGTGTGTTGGCATAGGTTTTATGTTTATTATACTTTTTGTATCTCTTTTTGCAATATATTCAAGATAGATGATTTTTTTGTACTATACACGACTTCCAGGATTAGGTTTCAGTGTTCTGTCATTTAAAAGAGTAATAACATGAAGGCAAAGCTTGGTTTACACACAACTCATGTGTCCACATCTTCATAAACAACAACAGAAAGAGAAACAAAGGACACTGTGGCCTGGGCAAAATAAATAATGAAATGAAATACAAGAGGCTATAAATAACATAAAACACAAACAAGATGTTGTGCATAAAATTCAAGGGTGACATTAAAAGTTAACATGTTTTCCACAGTGAAATCTCAAATCTTTGTTTGTATTCACTTTGACCAAATAAGTTTCAAAGTAAACTCCCGGTGGTGTCGCTGTCTGCTCCTCAGCCCTCCGCTAGAAAAAAGGTGCATGCTTTGCGTGATCTGCTATCTCCCAGCAACATGCCCAAGGACACACAACACACACTCACTCACACACACTCTGCAAAAAAAAAAAAAAAGGCCTTACTGCTGGGTTCCTATTTAGAGGCTGTAGGGTGGGGGTGGGGTCCACAAAAGTCAATTTACAGTACGGGTCAGTTCATCTGAAAGCCTTTACCACTTCAGCCAAATTCTTTGTCTCCCTCATTCACAGCTAGCTATCCGGGCCGCAGGCTTCACAAAGGCAATTGGCATTATATTGTCCAGGCTGACATTAACCCCTGATATTTTCACTGCTCTCCATTAAAGTCCCCTTTTCCTTCTCAATTACCAGGCAATTCCCACAGAGCGAGAGGGGGTCACTCCAACCACGGAGAGATACTTCGATACTTTCTGACAAAGACGGAAAGAAAGAAAAGAAACATAAACTGCAGCGGCGATTAGTTCCGTTTTTTTCTCTTTTGGTCGCCTTTACTTTTGTCTTGTCGTCGCTTCGGACACAAAGGCCCTCAGCAGCCCATATGAGGGCCGCTCTTAAGCGTATTTTTAACCTCATCCTCGCAAAACCGGCCAGCCCATTCATGACCCATTTTCTACTCGGCCACTCTTCCGCCCCGCTGCGGCAGAAATACGTAAGAATGTGGACCGAATTGATGTTTATGGCCGGTTCGTATTGTTCGCACATGCAGGCCTCACCTGACGGGTTTTATAGTGCAGACTTCACCCCAGTGAGATATTTCAGAAGGGTTAGACTGAGGTCGGCTGAATAGTCACACGGCCCCATGATGGCAATGGTTGCTCAGGGTCAGTTGGCATTTCCAGACAGACGCAGGTCAGACTATCTGATCTGAAGCCGCTCGAATGTCATGTTTAGTTTACGTCCGTGAAATCACACATGCTAATTTCGTAATTTAGCACATTTGTTGATTAGATAAATAACCTAACTTTGTGAGACTGTTCTAGGCGGAGTCAAGAGTTGAGCTGATTGGCTCATGGTCAGCACTTATTTAAAAGAAAGTGTTTTAAACAGTCCAGAGAGTATTTGACATGCTTAAGATTGAAAAGTACCATCTTGCATACTCGGCGACACCAACATGACGTGGCTAGTCCTGCGTCTCTGGATGAGCCACCTGTATCTGAGGGCAGCGTGCAGGTCCTCAAACACACACACACACACACACACACACACACACACACACACACACACACACACAGACCCCTATGCTCTTCAACTGCCAGGCTGAGGAATGCCAGTGACTGAGGAGTCCTTGAGGCTGTCGACGGACAGGCCTGTGTGCAGGCAGAGCAGATCCCCGTTCACCGGCACGTAGCCGACCCTCCCGGCCCCCAAAATAGGAAGACGCCAGTCCATTGAGTCCGCCCTCACTGCCTGTTTTCTGCTTTTAGACTGCACTTTTTAGACTTTAGAGTTCATGGTTCAATTACTCCCTTCAGCCAAACTGCTACCATGTATTGTCATGCATAACCTTAAATAGACGTGCCTGATCAACTCCTCTTAACCTTTCTTTGCATCCAAAATGTAAATTAAAGTCCAGCATCATGTAACTAGCCACTAAAATCAAAATGACTGGTGATAGTAATCCCCTCAGCGTTGTTGATCCAGATCACGCAGGCTTGTTTTGGCGGTGTCCACAGGCTAGGTAGGGGTCAGGGGGTGTTCCAACTCCAGTGAGTGTGCAGCTCGTGCAGGCCGGTGCTGCGATGTGTCATGTGAGCTCACAGCATGGGGCCCGACATCCTCCACAGCTATTTCTGTCAGTGTAGAATCATGAGAACCAATTTAACCAACACACGGCTGGCCAGAGGGTAATATCTCGGCTATACGCAGTGCTAAGTCTGCTCTGTCCGACAGGCTGACAGTCTGGCTATATGCTCCAAAGAAATTAGATTTCTGCCTTTTTGTTTTTTATTTGTTTTTTATTTGATGTTTGTTCATTAGAGGCCTGGCGCCAGGCAGATGGGTGTTTGAGTGTGATAGGAGTGACACAAATCCCTTTGCAATGGCCTTTGTGAGGAGGTGGAATGTCCAAACAAACACTTTCCCAGGGTTTGGGTGATTCAGAGAGCGATTCCCAACAGGCTGTCAGGTTGAACCCTGCAGCTCATTACTGACTGTGAGTTACATTCACGGTGTGCTATAAGTTGTGGCAAACTCCAATTTCATAACACTTGGGTTCGCAGTGGATTACAGTTAATGTTGCTCAATTTAGGAATAAAGGTTTGGAGATTATGGATTTGTCTTTGCCAACATTCTGTAACACGAGAAACAAGGTACATCCTTAAGGTCGCATATAAAGAGAAAAAACGTTCAAGTTCCATGCCATTTAATTATTTTATAAATACTTCTTTCTTTATTTCAGTATACAAAATAACAGTATGTACACCCACACAATAGTGGTTTACAAAATCCATGAGTTCAGCTGATACGCTCTGAAAAATAGAATATATTTTGAACTGCATGTCAGACATGAAGGAGATAATGCACCATTTCACAAAGTCCTTAATAGTCGTCTCTCAGTCCACAGGGATGCAGGCCCGTCTAGATCCGCACAGGACACATGGCGAGAGTCCATCAACCACAAAAATGTTCCATGATTGAAAAGTACTTTGAAGTTCCCTTTTGTGTTCCCCCCCCTCCCCCCATATTGTCCATTGCTGCAGAGGAAAAGAAAATGTAATAGTACCTTTTTAAAAAAGTACCATGCAGATCCATCAGAACCTTTCGATTTCTGTGGAATGAAGCCAAACACAAGTCTCTGTCTAGTGAGGGGGAAAGTCAAAAATCTCTCTCCTTCAGCATAAAATCCTATATTATTTCTTTTTATTAGCGATATAATAAAATAGACTTTCAACATCCCTGTTAGGGGATTTATAATCATTAACAAGAAAAAGGAAATACCCAGGAGGACGGCGGTCTTCACGCTAACTGGCACGGTCGCCACGCTCTCCACGTCCAGGTTTCGGGAATCGGAGAAAAAAAAGCTCAGAAACCCATTCGGCAGTTTGGAGATTCGATACAAAAAAATGATACTGACCCGAGAATAGACCAGGTCTCGTTGAGATAAAACATGCTAAAAGCTTAAGACAAAAGTAAGCCTTCTCCGTATTGTAGTGCTTTGGTTAATCTGTAGCCTCAGGGCTGCTGGTGGGCACCGGCCGCTGGCACACGATCATTTGCAGACGTATCTCTCCACGATGCGCTCACACTTCTTGCAGGTGACGTAGCAGCACCAGTGGTACTTGCAGTGGCAGCGCTCCACCAGCTTCTCCGTGTACGGGTTGTAGCCACGGCCGCAGCACATCAGGTCGCAGCTGTCGCTGCCGAGGGAGGTTTTGTTGCACTGCCTGAAATTAGACCAAAAAAAAGGGAAAACATTAGACAAATTTATTTGTGTTTTCTACAACTATACCTTTTGGCTTCAACAAGATAAAGAAAATGGAGAAACATTTTTGACTGAACAACCGGTTAAGATATTCAGTGTGGTTTCCTGCCTTAAAAAATTAACGTTTACAGCTTCATTCAAAAATATTTTGTACGAAGCACACAATAGACCTTGTAAAAGCGCTTTCACCGTCCTGTGTGCCTCAACCTTTTGAGCGTTTCAGAAGCATCTTGAATGAGCAGAGAATAGCCCCACCGTAAATCACACTGAATACACAGGGCTGCCCTCCCTTTCTTTAGCTTGTCTTCTCCACATAATTGCATTGTTTTATGATGGCGGGGTGTTAATGACCAGCGCGTTGAGGGACACACTGAGGCGGCTGCGGGAGCGAAGGAGAAGGAGGAAGACAGGTTTATTACATCGGTGGGAGCCGGGAAGTATGCAGAAGGAGCGATATTATTTCGTTACATCACCGGTGTGCTGTAAGTGGAGAAAGAGGACAGCACTGTGCGTTGTGCCGTTCACATCTGCTGGTTAACGCAGAGGCACAGTAATGTAATTTAAGACTAAAGCACAAGCTTCAATAGCGCGTCTCTTCCCAATGACGTGACACTTTTTCCATATCAGTAATCACATTTTAGCCATCAGGAACTTCTGCTAAAGTTAACTTTGGCTGTCCCAGATTCTCTCCTTCTATCCACAGCTGTCAGGCCTTGTAAATGGGCTAACAATGTAGACCGGAGCAGGGTCAATAAAAAAGCCTCCCCTCAAGTGGCCACCAGTGAGCGAGAAGTAAGCAGTGAGATGATATCGTGAGCGTGTGAGTGCCAGTTTTGAATTCTCTTTTTAATCAGTGTGCCTTATCAACATTAAGATTCATATTCACTTTAATTATGACACCGCATCAACATTTAAATCTCCAAAGGATCTGTAATTTCATTCCATCCAGAAAGACAATATGCGTAGCAAAGAAATGTTCTCCATCATCGGGACATTTTGATTATTTATTAGGGCAATATACAAAAAGGTTCAGAGAAGGGCGGGTCTTAGCGGAATGCAAGTATAGGAAAAAATCAATCAAACTACCATACGTGTAAGGCCACACAAGTGCACAAGGCACTTAAACTTTTCCAAAAAACTACGTGTGCCGTTTCAAACGTGTGCCGTTGATTTAGCCGCAGCGTACCAATGGTGGCACCTATAGCTACGGTTGCCCCGTCTAGACATATGGGAACAATCAATTCCCTCACACTTACTCAAACACAAACATTAACGTCACGTGGCAGCAAAGCGGGCGCCTCGTGATTTTGAAAAAGCACCGATGTCGCAGACTGTGCGAGTCTGCTTCGTTATCAGGCTGCCGACGGGGGACGCATCGGGAGCAGCGAGTGTCCTTGACATGACGCATGTCTTCTGGTTATCTGGAGAGTGGCCCAATGGCTGAGAGACACATGATATGATGGATGACATTTAAAATATACATCATGTGCCAATTGGTGGAGCTTGTTAAACCATTAGGGGCTTACTCAACTGGCTGTTGACTGATAAAGTCTGGTTGAAGAGATGATCAGTGGCGTGATTGGGAAATGACATGAGAAAAGCCTGAGAAACAAGCTGTCGTTTTCTGCAACTCAGTTATGGAAAATTGAGAAATGCAACGAGCTCGCAAGAAGCGCTGCATATTTGCGCCCTAATTCTCTGATACTGTTTAGACCGATCTGAGTCAAGCCCTCAGACAAATGGGCTCCTCGCTGCCTAACAACTTCCCACGGAGCACAAAGCAGCAGCACTGTCCCAACTAAAACACCGCAGCCCAGCGGCGCAAATAAACCTTTATCTTTGCCGGACTGTTTCCCCATTTGTGTGGCCCTCTTCAGCCGATATCAGCTCGAGTCCACTCAGTCCTAAGAATAACGGCATTAGTCATGAGATAGCGAGATGACGACTCCAGTCGCAGCGGCCTTTTCCGTGACACATGCTCAGACAAGCCACAGATGGAGCACTCTTAGGGGCCGCTGGTTGTTATCAGCCAGCCCGCATCTGAAACAGGGCCACCAGGCAGGACGGCACTTGGCTAGAGTCAACATCCTGGACGAGCAGCCACCCAGGAACGGTCATTTCCACTTTGTCAGCCGAGTGACTTGTGCTAACAAATCTACCACCAAACAACGTCCCCGCTGCCAAATATGCCCCTCTTCCTCATGCACGCTCACAGTCAAACTCAAGTTCTTGACGAGGCAGCCTCACCTGTCCTGGGTGCCAATGGAGCCCTGCTTGTCGTTCTTAGCACAGAAGTCCGGGGAGCTCTGCAGGTAGACCAGCTCGTTTTCCCTCACCGGCCGGATGTCAATGTCTTTGGGCACCAGCTGCTTGCGCGTCCCTGTGGGCCTGTGAACCACTTTGGTGGCCGAAAGGTACTTGATCTTCAGATCCATGGCGATCTCCCTGAGGTCTTGCAGGCCTCTCCAGCAGGTCCTTATGGAGCAGGAGCCGGACACACCATGACATTTACACTTCATCACCAGCGCCTCTTTCAATGCCTAGACATGACGACATAGATGGAGTGCATATCAGGCAAAAGTGTTCTGCTACCTGAACTTGCGTATCGACCGATGTGTTAATATAGACAGCATAAAAACATATACATATTTTATTTAAATATTCAAGATCAAACAACTGTATTAATTCAAGTTTCTCGCCAAAAACTACACTTTAAAAGGTTACATTTGAACACATCATGATAACGTTAGAATTTACCTTCAACCAATTCCAATTTTTACTGAGTAGAGCTTGAATAATGTAAATCAATGCCACATCCGTGTTATTTAGCCAGCTGACATTAACTAGCTCTCCTGCTGAATTCAACACAGATTTGTTGTTCACAATGTAGCATTATCAGGAAGATATAGTGCACGAGAGAGTTTAACCACAGGTGTGTAGTACTAGTGCAGGATGTACGGATCAGGTAGCGAGTGACGTGTTGGTTTTGTTCCTGTGAATTGGATTCCCATACTCGCTATTTCTAGGTCCAGCATTTAGGCTGTATTGAAGGTATTTCAGATACTAGTATCGGTATTGGAAAAACTATACCGATACTAACATCATACAAATACATTTACAATAATAAAAAACAACCTTCAAGACTTTTTGAGAAACGTCTTTGCATTTCTGCACATTTTTTAAGACAAGCAAAAGTACGTCCATATCTCATACCTGTCTTCCGACTTCACTGTTGTGTAAGTGCATCAGTTTGTTGGCGTGTGAGCCCGGGCGCTTCATCTTCATGGGCGCGTCGGAGAACTTGGAGCCCATGATCAAACCGTAGTGCAGGTTGTCAGCGCAGCCGCCCCAGCGATAGCCCGGCTCCGGGATCTCCGCAGGAATAGGGCCACATGAGCACAGCCGCAGATCTCCGGAGGTGCACGCCCGTGCGATGGTGTGGCTGATGGTCGCTGCGGACAAGGCGTAGACGAACGCAGACTCTCTGGTTCCTGTCGACAAAAGAAGAAACCAAAATGATGGTTAAAAAAAAGGGAAGACCTGGTCCTGCAAACTGACATCAGAGCCATTCAAATGTAATTTTCTCTTGACTTCAATGCTAACTTTTAGGCAAAAATCACCGTGAGCAGTTGGTAGCTGTTATTAGGGCTGCAACTAATTCTTTGGTCTGTTAAATATCAGTGACGTTTCCTGTCCACAGCCCTCGGTGACGTCATCTTTTTTTTTGTCCAACAAATGGGGTCCAAATCTTAGCAAATCCTCACACATTTTTTATTATTACAATACTTGCAGAATGTTTTGATTAATTAATGTAATAATCATTTCAGCTCCAAATAGTAGCATAGTAGTAGATTCAGAAATGTAATACATTAAGTATGCAATATAGGGAGCAACCAGTATATTTGGTCTCATCTTAGTTTCGGTTTTGTGAGATTAATTAGTATTTTTGACGGTTCTGGTCGGTTCCAACGTTCTCAAACCAATACCGCTGTGTAATCGACTTCTCTGCAATCCATCTTTACTGTTTCCCTCTAAGAGCTCTACCCTCTCAGTGAAGAAGAAAAAAAAAAAATGAAAGTGAGTGCACAAAACGAAACGATCAAACATAGTCCATCACTGCTCCCGCGGTAACGCAGAGTGAGCGCTGATGCAAGTGGGGGTGATGCGTGCACACAGGAAAGCACATATGTTAAAGGCCGGGGAGCAATTTGGAAGTAAGGGAAGAAATCACGTATGACCGTGGGCTGGTTAGATCAAAGCCATCCCCGGACAGAGATGAGCCATTTCCTGTTCAGTGCAGACTGTTCATTTGGCAAATGGCAGCCATGTCCCCCCACGCCCCCACACACACACACACACACTAACTGCCTCTGGCTGACTCAAGGTCCTTTTGGGCATTAGACAGAGCTAAGACTGACTGCAAAGCAAACAGATAATGTGGATTCTTTTTTTTTTTTCATATACAAAATGAACACATTGTTGTCTGTGGTGGTCTTTTCTTCTGGTGAAGGCTCCTCGCGTATAAATGAAGAAATAATTTGTCTGGCAGCAAAAGTGGAAAGATGAGGCAATCATTTTTGAAAAGGACATTGTTCTTTTCGATGGCAGTCATGTTCGTAAACGGGTATTTATGGTCTGATCATTTCACCACTTACTGAACGGCAATAAATGCAGAACTTATCCATTGAATGTCAATTGTGACGCTGGTTTAAAAAAAACAACTCGGATCGGCTCTTTGCAAACCAAAGCATCCGCGCCGTCATTCCAAGCCGTTGACAACAATGGCCGTACCTCGGTCGAGATCCGGACGATACTTCTGAGCGTCGGCGGGGATGTCGATGGAGGAGCAGTTCCAGCGCATGTCAGCAAAGGTCTTCTGACACGTTTTCTTGACTTCGCGGGCGGCCGTGATGATGGTCTGCATGAGCTCCAGGTTGCTGCGGCACAGCTGAGCTTGGGAGGACACCAGGCCGGGCAGCAGCTTACAGTGTTGGGTCTGGTTGATGTGTAAGGACGCAGGGGCGTGTGATATCGACCTGTAGGGGACGGGATGAACACAAGGAAGGTTTAACAATAAGTTACAGTACTCAAGCAGTGGTGATGTCATCGCTTTATCTTTCTTCGTTTACGGGTCTCAAAGAGTTCCAGAGCTGCGTTGGCCGCTTGAGGTTGTTGCGTACACACAGTCCAAGCCTCTGAGACGCATCAGGAACAAACGGATAATGCTCCTGAGTGGGGACTATTTTGGCACGTGTTTGCAGAGAAGAACCGTCTTATCGCAGTGAAAATCAAGCCGAGGATTCATAAAGCACGCGACGTGTTCCTGGCACGGCGCTCTTTTTTTTTTAAAGCACAGAAGAGGCCTCAAGATATGGAATATTCAGATCCACAGTCTACATAGATCTGCCGCATTTGCCGCCACAGAAAGCGCCGTCCCCTGTGGCCCCAGTTTGTCATAAACCATCCGTTTACGGACTATTAGAGAGTGCGCTTTTTGATTTAAGCGTTAGAAAGTTATTGAGTATTAACTTAATGGAGAAACCGCAGGCGGAGCAGGTTAGCTCTGATCTCTGCTCCCCGTGTCTGCAGAGTGCTCGTGAGAACCGGGCGGCGCCGCCTGCACCTCGGCCTGTTTTGCA
Source organism: Cyclopterus lumpus (assembly GCF_009769545.1). NCBI lineage: Eukaryota > Metazoa > Chordata > Actinopteri > Perciformes > Cyclopteridae > Cyclopterus > Cyclopterus lumpus. The sequence continues at coordinate 20,027,555 of NC_046979.1, forward strand.
TTAGGGGGGCCGAGGGGGCCGCCGCTCGGTGCCCAATGATAAGCTGTGACTCGGCTGGGCTGGTGGTAACCCGGCACTCGCAGGTGTTTACAGCCGCATCTGTTTTGCGTTGCGTCGCCGTGCATCAGGACTGTAAGAGGGCTCAGATTGAGCACATGCCATCCCAGCTCCCACGGGCACATCTGCTTCGGTCTGCCCGCTCTCTGATAAGAGGCCATGAAGCCCACGCAGAGGGTTTTGCTTTTGTGCTCCGGTATAAAAATAAATAACCAAAGCATTTATGAGAAAACCAACCAAAACCATGCAAAACATTCGATTGAAACGTAAGCAAATTCGGAAAAATAGCAACTTGGGAATTTTACAGACTTTCCAAAATGATTGTTTACTTTTACTTTACCATACAACCAGCGCGGTGCTTGGTAAAGGCAATCAACATTTGTGTCAACATTTACAGCATCCCTCTGCGGCCAACACTATTTTTACTCTGATTGAGGCCTAACTAGACTACAAACACTGCACCACCGTGACGCCCTGTCACCTTCTTCTTATTCTTTATTCTTATCTTCTTGTTATTATACAGCAGAAGGACACATTTGATCTGAGATCTTGGAGCTACTTTTACTGAAGGGTTTTCCCTTGAAGGAAACCTCCAGCTAATCTACTGTCCCCTTCATCAGATACACATGTACAGAACGCAATCGCCGCTCCCTTGATCAGGAGCAACTCGGGGAATGCTGGGGCCCGTTTCAAAGCTGCCACGGGCCCCTGCGCTCTCCATAAAACACGGAAGCCTGTGGACACACGCACAATATCTTCATATCTTGGTGACGTCGCTCGCCTGACCGAGACGGCGCCCCTCCTGAGAATACTTACAGCCATTTGATGCCAGAGCAGACCTGAGACAGCAGCAGAGCCGCGAGCACACCAAGAGGCAGGACACGAGCGCTGCTCCTCATGGTGGGACGGTGGCTCCAGTTCACACACAGGACACGAACACAAAGGGGGGCCGGTCGGGCTTCTCGGCTCAGACTGGAAAGTCCGCTCTCATGGCACAGCCTCCTCTTCTAAACCCTGCAATTAATAACATAAATAACGTCAATGGCTTGGCAATGCGGATTCTTTTGAAGCGTCGAGCCGGATGTGCCGCGGAAGCTTTTTAGAAACGAATCGGGATCTGACGACAGGAAATCTCAGATGGTGGAAAATTATTTTTGTTTTACTTAAACAATCTCAAAGACATTAAATATAGAACTGTGTTTGAGAGAAGAAAGGAAAAAAGAGAAAAGGTACGTTAGCAAACTTTGTAATGCTTTTCAGTTTACGAACACAGATGTCGAGAAGCCCCCATGATGCAATACCCAGACAATACCCAGAAGGAACAAGTAGTTGCAATGAACCCTCCAAGACAAAGACATCTCTTCCATTCCCATTAGAGCTGAAGGCCTATCTGGTGACGCTGTGTGTCCGTCGGCACAACTCTGAATGGCAAATGGCTTCCTGCTACTTTGTGTTGTTGTACTTCTTAACAAGCTTTTATTGGATTGGTTTCATTCCCCTGCGTGTTAAGTGCATTCAGTGGTAAGTCCGTCGTGGTGGCCCCCTCACCCCCTCGGGTCAGGAGGAGCGAGCATCAGCAGCATTCTCTGATAAGGATCTCTTTGAACAGCTTCAACTGGGGCTCGTTCACGCGGCTGATAACTTTCTCTCTCTTTCTCTGAAGCGCGAGTTCCGCTGAAACTGCGCGATATTAATTATTTAAATGAGCCGCGGTGAAACTGGTCTCACTCGCCCGACCGCTTCGCACCCGGACCTGTCGGCCGGACCCTGAACTCGGGAGCCTCCATGCGGCTATAAATACGACCTTCTCCGGGCAGTGAGCATCTTTATGGGCTGTTGGTTCGACTGTTTACATTTAATGAATGGCTGCTCCTGTTTCCCACTGAAAGATAAAGGCTGATAGCCTCACACACACACACACACACACGCACACACACACACACGCACACACACCATCCGATGCGTGTCTCTCACCGAGCCCAGATAAGCCGGGCAGGCACCGGGCTCACCAAGTGGACCATTCATCATAGTAAATTAGTGGAGATTACCTGATGTATATTTTTTTATAATAACCTTCATAATAATGTTGTTAGTCCAGATGTGAGAACGAGAGAAAAGAAAGTCCCTAAAAGAAGAAGCAGGTTGTGGAAGTTGTTCACGGCCCATCTGTTGCATGATTCAATGAATACATAATGGTAATATAAAGGCAGTTATTTATCCGAGCCTTAACTTAACAAAACTTCCCACACTTGTTTTTAATTGTTATCAACGGATAACCTCTGCGACAAAACAAATATATATATTTAAATATATATGAATTTATATTAATAGCAGCCGAACATAACGGCCAGAGGAGTCTCTCCTCACCTTTGCGACGCGCTCTGCTTTTCAAAAAGAATATTAATAATAATAATAAAAAAGTCCGAATATCCTCTCGGAGTGAGCCGTCTGTCGGTGTCAGCCCGACGCACGAGTACAATCCAGCGCGGGGTGGTGGAGGAGCTCCGGACAGGTCCGCATGGTGCGCAGCAGAGCGGGTTGGTGAGTGCGACGGGACGGACAGGGCTGAGGGAGTGAGTCTGAGTGGAGGGGTGGCATGGGGGAGGGGGAGGGGGGCAGGCCCACTGCCCTGCTTTGATCTCACTGCTGATGTCAGATCAGCGGAAGAGCGCACGGGTCCAGCTCCTCCGACACTTACGCGCAGAAACACCGTTTTTCAGTTGGAGTGAAACCTCGAGTTCAAACACAATAGACCCGAAATGCTCCCACAAGGGAGGTGGAGTGATGATGAATAGTCCAAACGCTCAGCTTATTTTATTATATTTGTATAGCTGCTCTGGAATTATACTCCCATAAAAAGCCATTAGAGATTCTTAAAGGACACTTTGTGGTGACCTTATCATCATGCCTAATAGTAGCCAATATTTTCATGACACCAGGGTATTAACGGCTGTAACGTTTTAGGGTTATACGCTGGAGTGGGAATATATAACCTAATAAGTGTCTCTGGAAAAAAGTATTTCCTATCCCAAAAACATCCCAGTTCTGTATCATTTTCAATCTTCTTTATAAATAGTTTCACTTTCTTTCTCCACGGTGCACTGAAATAGTAATAAAATGTCCAATATACATTTTAGCACCACAACAATTGATATAATTAGAATAGGAGTGTTAAGAGGCCAACATTCAGGTATTACACTTTATTTCACATTTAATTCTTAAGATAAAAAAAAGTTTGCCAGATATGGTGTTGGCATAATGGAGGGCAAAGTTACACTTGTAAAAAATAAATTTAAAAAAGAATGAAATGACACAAGACATGTGGACTACTCAACTGTATCCGTTGATTTCAAACGTACAGCCATATGGGGAAATATGAAACAATAGAATAATTTTATTACTGAAAATGTTCATGTCTCGTGTGTTTCATCCACATCTCTTCAGGTATGTGCCGTGACTCTGCACTTTGCCTTCACAGTAGATGTTTCTAAAGAGTAATGTCACGCTCTCAGACACACCCTTTTATCCACACTGAAATATTATGAATTTCTTTTCGATAAGGGAATAATTTCCAATTTAAAATGTGAACGACACTCACTCCTTTTTATTCCCTTGAGTGTATTCCACATAATAGTTAAAAGCTATAGTAATGCATTGTGACACGATATTGCGGTATTCTAAGTGCACACATGGCTCACTAATGCTATCCAACATGTGTTCTTTACATTCTTTCCAAAATAAAAAACCTTCTTAAAGTCACATCGGGTTTTCCCGCACCGGCTGATTTCCTTAAATATGAACTGTAAGTGATACGCTGCACAGCCAGCTGGGGGGAAAGTTTCCCAGAGAATCGGCTGCACCTCCAGCGGCAGACAAAGGCCAGAGTGAGCTGTTGTCCAGACCTTGACCTCGTGGCTGGTGTCGCTAACACGGCTGGCCCTCGTGCGCCGCTAGCCGCTCCGCCCGGGGAAGCAGCAGATCAGGTGGTGTCACGTTCGCAGACCACGACAAGACCCCGTCCTCTGGGGAACACCCGGATCGTGTGTCGGAATATGTTGGCCAAACAGGCTCCACTGCTCCGCTTTACACCCGGTACGAGAGCCCCGTGTTTACAGTGGGGCTGTGGGTCGATGTGTTTTACATGGCAGTCAACTGTGTGTGTGTGTGTGTGTGTGTGAGTGAGTGTGTGAGAGCTTCCAGCAGGACCGGGCTCGTCCTTTTTACACTCAGCCTCTCCATTCCTGAGCTAGGATCAACATGCAGCCCCTTGATCTTTACGTCTCACCTTCCAAGCAACGCGGTGGGGGAGAACACCTTCTGGGGGAGACGGAAGGAAGGTGTGTGTGTGTGTGTGTGTGTGTGTGTGTGTGTGTGTGTGTGTGTGTGTGTGTGTGTGTGTGTGTGTGTGTGTGTGTGTGTGTGTGGTGTGTGAAGAGTCCATGAAATTGAAATAATTCATGTCACATAAGGGCAGAATCAGAGCAGCGTTTAGGATGCATCTCGTCTATACGGAGATAATGTTACATTGTTCACTATAATCTGCTTTCGACATGGTTGGATTACTGGAGGAAAAACTACAATGTGTATGAAAAGTTGTCCTATGTATTATGTATAGAGTAAAAACATTTCCATCTTGCCAAAACATACTTTCTAGTTCTATTTCTACTTTCCTTTCTTTTTCCTCGAGGCACCATGGAATAAACCCGATGTGGTTGATGTGGTGAGCCTGAGCTGGACGTTTATTTTCAAATGGGTTTCAATCAGTAAAATAGATGAATCCCTTTAAATTATGGGATATCCCAACTCCAATTTCAAGAACCCAAACTGTAAATGCACATCAATAGAAATGGTACTTTATTCGCCTTTTAGTAAAACACTGAATGTGCAAAAGTACATATCACAATTCTCGTGTTGAAAAAACGTCATGATTTACATGTTTAGGAAAAAATATGCAGTTTTTAAAAATATTTAATTATTGCCCGAATGAAGAATGGAGTTTGCCCAGCTCTGGCATAATGTTGGGGAGGAATGAGCACGATGGCTCACGCGCTGAGCCAATATCACAAATCTGGAGGCTCGGAGTAAAGAGGGTGGGGTGGGTGGGGGGGGGGATCATAGCCTGAATGGGTGCAGGGTTATTATTATGCCCATGGAAAATCCATCGGGATACATTTAAACCCAAACTGGGCTCCATTGATCGCTGCTAATATTCTCAAATAAAAATGTTGAATGTTTTAAATCTATTTTCTTTGCTGCTATACATGTTTCATGATTTAAAAGGGAGATGAAAGACAATGAAGTAGATATAATTGTGTAAACTTTAGTTTAGTTTTATTGCCAAACCCACATTGGAAAAAAAGTCATCACAAGCACACTGACATGTTTTTATTTTTAAATCTCGTCCCTTTTTATTTTGTCAATTTTTTATCAAATGACCACAATGATAAACTAATAAAGGTTTATTTCTGATGAGGTACGTTCCTTTCTGCCTGTTCTCGATTACCAACTAAACCCATTTGACCGTAGATACATTTCTGATAAAAATCAAAGCCAGGAGTTTGATTAACAGCCTCAACGTAAATACGATGAAGCCGGAACTTAAAAGGGGATTTTCAAATGGAAACCACATCCGTAACGGTTAGTTTTCCTCCAGCCTCTCATCCCCGACCACACGGTAAACGGGCAGCAGATTATTGACAATGAACAAGAACGTTATGGATTACCAACGGCATTCCTAGAGGGTCCAATCCGGCTTTGGGACCAGCCACGTGAAAATCCAACCGGCCTCCGCTGTCCCTCCCGTGAAAGCTCACAGTGGGGATCGCCTCAGAAACAACAAGCCGCGTCCAATCTGCCGGACTGGACCCACATCTTTCGTACGCCATTTGTTTACAACCTCTGTCTCTACTGTGCTTTGAGGACGGAGCCCTTTCAAGTGACAGATGGGTGGCACCTTTGAACACGTCATGTGGTCCTACAGGAGGCCTCCTGAAGCCCAGGAGTTCACCGGCACCGGACACTCGTTCCCGAACCCCCAAAAGGGGTTACAAAAGATGCCTGCGTTGTGGGTGAAACAGCCAAAAGGGAGTGGATTCCATTAATACAAGTACATCAGTAACATCAGTAACATGAGAACCAAACACGCTTTAAAGGGAATATTCCCCCTAAAATAGAGCATTTATTGCATTTGTTGACTCTAGTGATGAAGTCATTTGAGAAGATCAAGACCGTTGTTGATGATGTCGTCAGGTGACGTTATTTGGATTTGTTTTGACACAGAATCAGTGGATATAGTCCTCCATTAAGTTATATTTGAATGTAGAGCAGCGCTTACCATAAGCCTATAATCCACTGAAATATCTTGGGATAATTATATCACATTAGTATCTTGTCTTATTATTCACTGTCTATGGAGCAGCAGCACAATTTGTCTCGTGACATCGTCACTGTCTCTGCCGTTCATCTGGTCCAAGAATTATAAAACCGAGCCATACGTCCCGGCAAAACGAACACATGTAAATTATATTTCGGGGTGTACGTTCCCCATAAAGAGAGACATCGCTTCCAGCGTCAAGTGCTGTCTCGCACAGGTCCTCTATCAGGCCGCACAAAGCTGCATCGCTGCGTCTGAGGAGGTGTTGCTGAAGAGGAGCCGGAGGTGTTGAGGGCGGAGGGGGTCGAGGTGCAGCATGTGGGTGGGGTGATGGCTTCAGCAGAGTCTGGGGACGCACGTCCTGCATAAACGGAAAGAAGAGGAGCGTCGGAGGAATCACGAGGACAGGCACCAGCAGGCCTCCACGCTGCTATCGATGCATCTGGTTCTCATGAATTTGGCCCTTCAGATTGCGGTTGACGGAGGCGTGAGAGTACCAGATCATCCTTAGAAATGACTAAAGCATACGTCTTTGAGGATTGCGAAAGCATTTGAAATGCCAAGCTGCAAGTTTCAGGCCCAAAGAAATGCATGCTTCTGCTGAGCCCTCAAGTGAAGCTTGTCAGCAATCCATTTAAATTGCCTTTACTACGTGGTGATCGGATAATCCCTTATACACCTCGGTATCGGTTAAACACACTCGCCAAAGGCAGCCGTTCACATTTCACTTCCAGTTCAAAACCCTGCAGCTTTACAATGGCAAGTAAAAATGATGTGTTCTTAAAGAGAACAATCAACAAGCTGACATCTGAATAATTCAAACCAAAGGTTTTGCTCGTAATATGGGGAGGATCTGAATCCCGGCCTGTGCTGCCAATTTTCCCTGAAAGGGAACCTTGAAATAAAATCCACTTAAGCCCTGTGTCTTCCCCTCCAGAGTGTAGTTAAATCCTGGCTGTGCATGGACATGATTACGGAGTACCACGGGTCTTACATCAGTGCAGAACCTTGACTTCCAGCAGGAAACCTGGTGCACGGGTCAATTATGGCAATGCCTTGTTTTGCTTAAAGATGGAGGATGTGTTCTTCATGCCCAAACACACCGGCTGCACCAGAGGTTTGGAAGCGTAACAAAGTCCACCTCGGCATCCGACGTGTAAATAAATAAAACACGGCTCGGAGGAGGATGGGGTTACAGGGACGATGCCTGTGTGCTGCACATGGCCGCTACGAGGCCCCCGTGCTTAGCGGAGGCAGGTCCGTCGGCTCAGCAGCTGAGCGGGGGACACGGAGATGCTCCTTTTCACACTGAGCTGAGCACCGACAATCAGGGCTTTGTCAGGGAGGCATCTGCTGTTACAGCTCACAGGAAGAATACATGGTTCTTTCTTTTTTTTAAGTGCACTCGGTGGGGTTATCGGTGTTAAAAGATAAGGCAGCTTCACGTCAACAAACAGAGAGTATGGATATGGAAGGGTTTGTCTTTCTCTTCATGAAAGAGGGTGGGGGGTATTCAATATAGTCCTCTGGATCATATCTACCTTGAATCTAAAGTGACTTAAATAAGCCCTGGGGTATTGTGTCAGTGTAGCCTCAGTCAGTTAATAAGTTTGGCTTATAACCAGCTGTTCTAGTGAAGAAGACAAATTAGAAAAGCTATTTTTCGTCACCTTTAATTGCAGTATAACGTTTGGGCAGACATTGCCATTGGCCAACAGTTATATAAAAGAGAAGTTATTGCTTAAACCAAGCCATACACCATAACATCTAACAGAGCCTTTCAAATTGTCAGTTCAGTAGCTGTGTGTTATTGAAATTCCTCTCATAAAGGCTTATACACCGATTGGAATTCATAGCAAATAATTGACAAGAAAGCCAGACATTGTGCCACAGCACTCACAGAATACACTTGTTCTTAAAATTACATATTAACAGAGCCACAATGGAGCCCCGAAGCCTCGATTTGCATTACTGGAAAATACGAGTGGAACCGGTCTCTCTCGCATACCCAGCATCGCAGAGGCCTTCCACTTTATTTGAGGACAAAAGGTAATGGCACAATAAATATTTACCAGGTATCTTGAGATAATGTAGTGGTTACATGACCTTAACAACCCTCTCTCTAAACCCACATCCTTGTTGATCAGTAAGTGAATCATGCAAGAGTTTTGTTTTTTATTTAATATTTAATCTATATCCTAGAGGGTGAACTGCCTATTTTCAGTAAGCAATCATTAACACCGGCAGACGGTATTGAACACAATTGAAATGACCCGAAGCTTATCACAGCAAATATCTCTTCATTTACCTTTTCAAAAAAACTAAAACTCATACAGGCGGTTTGCAGTTGTGCTACCAAAATAGTAATATTAAATAATAATAATAACTGCATGTGGACTTCATTACCAAGACTCCCTGGCAGAAGAGATCTGGAATCTCAATGTGACCTTCTTAGATCAACAAAAAAATTAAATTACTATAAAACCATTCCCACAAGTATTATGATTCAACATGTACAAATTACATTTAGTGATAACTGGCAGGCATATTCATGTCTTTAGAGTGGCACTTCTGACCAAATTCAATCATTTCCTCTTCGGGCTAGTTCCAGGCCCACGGCGCCATCTTGTGGTGACTTAGACATGACAACACATTTTGTACATCTACAGTACCAGTCAAAAGTTTGGACGCACCTGGTATGTTGATGTTTTTTTTTTCCCTTCAATTACCATTTGAGACACAAAAATAGTTTGATTCAGACACTACATTTATTATTTACATTTGTAATTGTTGTGGCCCCCAAAGAAGAATTATTTCACTAACGGTGCATTTGGGCTCTAAATATTTTGGGCCCTCTGCAGTCGATTTAATAATTTGTGATTTTTTGTCCATCTGATATTCATTGATCCATTTCCAATACTGCTAACCCTAAACTAACCTTATATTTCTATTGTGATGTTTTAAGAATAGCTGTTAATATTCCATCTTTTTACAGGCATGCGTGTGCACTTGAAACAGGAACTTAATGCTTTTTGATGCCAAGCTTCCAATTAATCTGACCAACGACTGGTGATTCCGTCTATTCTTTTTCTCTTTCTGCCCTTTCAACTGTCAGTCTGAACCGCTGGACAGCGTTTTGTTCTCCATGTACAAAACATTTTTTACAAACCCATTCGTACAAAATATTTGTGCAGAGGACTTTCTATAACCTAAAGGCATGACAAATACATGCTTTTGTGGCAGGTGTGTCCAAACTTTTGACCGGTAGTGCATCTAAAAAAAGAAAGAAACAGAAGCCAAAACATATTTTTGGAGAATTTTATTACTTTTTTGACAAATATATATGAAGGTTTTCCTATTGAGGAAACATTCTTTCAAAAGATACGTTTACAGCAAATTTATTCCTGTAAAGAGACAGGAAACATGAGAAATCATCAGAAGACATGATGGAACTAACCATTTCTATTTGTGCCCAGGAAAGGTTATGGGTGCAATTAAATCATTATAATAAAGTCATGACAGCGATACAGAAGTCAGTCAACGCCAATGGGACATTTTTCAACATCTGAATTATCATGATTACATGGGGTGAATTATTCGTTTCGCATCAAGGCACACAAGCATTGCTCTTCTTTTTTTTTTTTTGCCAAGACATTGGTCCCATTGGGCAGTACAACTGTACAAACTACAGGATAAAAAAAATTAACATAGGGCTTAGTTTGCAGGATAACAACTAAAGGAAATCTCAAAGAACTCAGATCAATAATGTACACAGAAGTATCGAGTTCAGAACATGGGACCTCAATTAGGGCTGAGACACATTAGTTCTTAGGTATGGTTGGCGCTCAAATCTGCTAGCGAGTGATGAAGCCCCGCATCTCTTACAGAGGATGCAGCTCCGCGAGGGAGCGCTTGTCCTGCTGCATGAACTCCTGTAAGCTTCTTTTTCCCTGCCTGAAGTTGCTCTCCCTCCTTGAAAACGGCAAGATGACCTGGAGTCGGAGGAGAGTTTCAATGTTACTGAAACTTCTTATCTGCGAAGTCTTGAGCGTATCGAGCACGGTGGTCGGCAGATAGCCCGCCAGGGGATCCAACCACTTCTCCTTCCACGACTTCATCTCAGTGTGAAGCGAGACCTGATCGGGCAAGTCCTCCTTGTACAGGCGGAACACAAGACCACTAAGAATGCTGGTTTCTACTTTGGACATTGCGTAAGGCACAATCTCCAGACACCTCAAGGTATCCAATACCTTTTCTGTGAAGAGGTCGTCGATTTCTGCTAACGAGTGCTCGATGACCTTCATGCTCACGGATTCCTTGTAAAACTCACTCAGTGGCTCTAGAAGCACCGAGTGCATCGTTGTTACATGGAGTTTGGAGGCCAGCGCGGTGGCCTCCTCGAACCAGGCCTTGTGATGGGTGTCAATATCACTCTTCAGTTTACTGAGGGATGCGTTGAGCTCAGGCAAATTATTCACAGCAAGCAACATGTCTAAGGGTTTGCCCTGCAGAGACTGGCTCAGCTTTTTAGTAACACTCAAGATGTTCTTCTGCACCACGGTTGACAGGATGAACTCGAAGTTTCGGATCGCTTCGAACAATTGTGACGCTTGCTGCCGGTTAGAAGCACTTCCCTCCCCTTTCAGCTCGTTCAAACAGAGCATGACGGCCTCTAAAACCTCCACCATCACCTCGTGCATGACGTGACTCTTATCCCAGTTTTTGATGAGCTTGTCCCTCAGCTCGTTGCCCTTTACCTCATCCTGCTGGAACACGTGAATGATCATGTCTTCCAGTTTGTTCTGGCGTTCTGCATCCTCTGTTAACCAATGTAATATTCTCCCTATGAGAAGTGCTCCGTCTGCTGCTTCTTCAGCGGGGGACGATCTAGCCAGCCAAACATTAAGAGACAGCGCTGAGCTGACTGTTCTTACAGCCTGAGGGTATTTCTTAGCTATGGCTAAACTCACAACCCTCATCTGAGCTCCGACTTTACCAACACTCAGCAAGGCCTGCCCTCTACAGTACTCCATGTTGAGCCCCCACTTCTCAGACAGGGCGGTCTCAATAGCATCGGCGAAGACAACTGGGTCTTCGCTAAAAGGGATGAAAGCCAGTGTTTCCTCACACTGGATGTCCTCTTTGTTTAAGTACCTAATGCACAGCGGGACATAAAGCTCGCCGTCAATGTCGACAGCTCGCTCAGTTATAACTGTAAAGAACTGAGAGTCCCAGAGTTCCTTGAGGATTTGTTCACGCAGTTGTGGCTCATAGAAAGACACTGCTGTCCTTGGTCCCTGTGCGACCTCCAGCACCACTTCACTATCAGCTGATTTCACCTCTCCGTCAGCAGGTTTCTCTGCTTCAATGGAGGAATGCAATTCTGTTGGTGCCGCTTTAATGCCTCCTGATTTAAAAAAAAGAAAATAAATGTTAAGTATGTTTTGTCATCTCCTAATTACAATCAAAGATACTTGGATTCGTGATAATCAAGTTGCTGTGAATGGACTTACCGCTGTCCAACTTCAGTCTTTGCAAAGTTCCCATCACCTAAAAATATATAAATGTGGTGATGATTAGAATGGCTGTAAACATGTTTTAACTTAGTTTTCTGCAACATGGTCAATTAACAAAGAACAGTGTTAAAACCATTTGAAACGTACCTGGGATAGACATGGACTGCTCTCTGGATCAACCTCCATACACTTCTCAATGACCTCGGGCAGTCTCTGCAGAGTGGTGCAGTGAGAGAGGAGCACCACATGGTCCTTTCTGCTGCCTTTGCATACAGTGTTTTTTAACAGATCCCTCATGGAATTCAGAGTGGTCTTCATCAGGTCCCACTCCATACTGACACTGGGCAGGACCGCTACTAGCCTAAGCAGTGAGGCAACAGTTGGGTGGCTTTTCGACTCAGGGTGGACTAGCGTTTCAGCGATGGATGATGGAGGAGCAGCATCCTGGTATTTCTCCTCCCAGACGGTGGCCCATGCGTTGATTTCTTGCTCGGCTGCTTCCGGCTCAGAGAGATCTGCAAGGTAGAGGCTGAATGGCTTGTCTGTGGTCTCCGGCAGAATGGGCTGTGGATTGCAGGAGGGCAGTAAGGACAGAACCGACAGGGCCTTCAAGTGGCTGTCTGAGAAGCTGTACTTCATTTCATCAACGAGACTCCTGAGGAGAGGGGCGCTCAGATTCTCTCTGTAATAGATCTCAGGAGATTCATAGCTGTTGGCTTCCTCCGAGAAGCACACTTGTTCAGGCGCTACCTTGGTTGCTAGCTGGAATGCCTGCTCAAACCAAGTGGAGTGCAGAGTGCTCACATTTTCTAACATTTTGTTAAGAGTCTCTATGATCGAGGGGATTTTTTCCACTTCACAGAGAATATCAGCTGGGTTTCCACAGCGGAAGACGGTGCTACAGTTACGAAGAGGAGCACAAGCATTCTTCAGAATCACGAGGGTGACAATGAAATCCAGATTTCTCAGAGCGGTGGAGAGAACTTGTGCATGCATCGACTTGGCACCGATGGCACTCGCGCTGACAGCGTCGAGGCAGCTGAGGATTCCCTCTAATGTGTCGGTGAGTATGTCGAAGAAGTCCTCTCTCTTTTTCCACCTTGAGCAACATGTTTCTGGCATTTCCTCCAGCGCCTCTCTTGGCCAATTCAAGAGCCCGTCAACAGCTTGCGCCAGCTGTCCCTCCAGACTAGGAGACTCATCAAAGAACAGCAGCAGGTCTTCTGTGATATCCAACATTTTTGCTACTGAAGGGCAAGGCACACTACCTGCCAGCCAATGGGCAAGGCCGCAAGACTCGCTGGGCGTTACAACGGAGAGAGGATAGCTCATGAGGAAATCTAAAGACATTTTCTTCAGGCTCTGATAACCTGAGCCCAAGTGCATGAATGCTTGTCCGCGACACTGAGACATCGGTAAGCCCCAGTCTTCGGTCAGAATCTTTGCAAGGTTATTCGCTTGTGTATCAACATGGCAGCTTTCATCAAATGGTAAGAAACCCATGAGCTCTACTTTTGGAGCCGATTCTCCAACAAACCTGACAAAAACTGGCAGGTGGGTCTTGTGATCAATCTTAACCGGTTTGTCCGTGATAATTGAGAAGAACGGCGATTCCTGTATCTTCTTCAGTATGACATCTCTGATGCCGTTGATGAGGAGGTTCACCATTTCATCGTCACCTATAGAGGGCACGCATTTGCCCTCATTTCCAAACCAGTGGCACATGCTGAGCTCCTGGATGAAAAGCTCTCGGTCCTCCTCTGAGAGGTCAGAGAGGCGATATTCTTTTTGCCCAGTAGTTGTGGCCAGTTTGAACACCGTCGCCAGACTTTGACGATTATCTCCATGAGTGCCCGTTCTCATCTGTTGGTTTCATGTCCTGGTCCTCAACTTTGTCAGGAGATTGATGGATTTTAGGCTCTTCGGTTTCCTCCTTGACACAATCAACTAAATATATTGGGGGAGAAAACGTAACAGTGGTTATTACACATTCAAATCAATAACTTAGTATAGACATTGTACTAAATATAATAAAAGAAACATGTAAACATTCATACCTTCCATATTGTTTTCAGAGTTTCTGTTGAAACTTTTTGGATTCCTTGTCCTGTGAATACAGCCAGGCAAATACAAATGAGTCCCTCATTCATCATTAATAACAGAGTAAAATAAATAAAACTAGAAATTTTAACACACTGCCATTTCTATGAAATAATACAAGCACGTACCAGACATATACCCTCCAAGGCTTGCGGAGTAACCTTCAAACACTGGGTCACCATGCGGTCCAGGTCTCTGCTGAAGTCTGTGCCCACCTGCAGCATAGCCAAGCATGGGGACCGGTCTTTGGGATTTGTGTTTCTCAGGTACTCTTGGAACTTTCTTGTGGCGCATTATGACACCGCAGTCCTCCAGCGCGGTGCTGGGTAGCACAGACATGATCCTCAGCAGTGCATTGATGTTGCCGAAGTACTGCATGAGTGGCAGGCGCAGGGTGTGAAATATTGAGCCTGGACGGTCACAGACGCAACTTTGGTCTTCCATGTTACTCTCCAACAGCACAGCTCTGTGAAGAAGTTGTCAGAATCAGGAAGATCGCCGCTGTTAGAGCGGAGGCTTCGACTTCAGGCTCTCAAACATGTAACTCACTGTGACGGTAGCATGGAACTAGGGAGAGGAAGTTCAGAGCTTCTTGTGGTCCTCTGAAAAATGATCCTTTACAGCATTGATGAGGTTATCTACTAGGGGTACACTCAAGCCATCTTTGTAAAAACCGGCTGGTTTCATCATGCTGTCTCTTTGCCGTCTGCAAGGCATTTTCAGGCACTTCAATCTGCACTCGGTAGACTCTGTGCCATCGCACAGGCCTCGTCAAACCAGTTTTGGTGTGAAACACCTTCATATTCGTTTTCACGCGGTTCAGAGTGGCCACCAATTCCGCTGATTTGGCAAAGTTGGATGCAGCACTGAAGTGGTCCTTCTGGAGACCTGCACTCAGCTCTCTTGTGAAAGAGGATGTATTCTTCAAGACCACCATGGCAATGATGAAATCAAACTCCATTACCTTGCGGAGGAGTGCCCCAGCTTGGTCGGACACAAAGGCTTTCCATCTCTGTGGTTTATTTTTGATTTTCTCCAGACATTCAACCAGGGGCTCCCAGCATCTGCACAAAACACCTCATAAGAATCATGCTTCTCCTGCCAAAGGGCACAGAACTTCCCTTGTAGCTCTTGGACCTTTTCATAGCTCTCTCTAAGACCAAACGCTATCACATGGTCGAGCTGTTTTTGTAGAGTAGCGCTGCTGCCAAAAAAACATCAAAACCTCTTCGAATGTATCCAGGGCTCTCTTAATAGCAGGCACTGGGATGGATTTTGACCACCATGTGTTGAAGGAGTAGGTAGAGCAGTGTGTGCTTATAGCAAGAGGATGAGTCTCCTGGACTTTGCAGGCAAAGGCTTTCAGCTTGTAGGAAACATCCCCAGAGCCCCAAGTACGCTTGACCTCTGCAGTTATTCAAATCAAGCCTCCACTCAACGGTTTACTATTTCCAGCAGACGCTGCCCCATGGCATCACAATCCAGATCCGCCTCAAGGAATCCCATCAACTCCAATCGCATGACATCAAAACTGTCCACAAACCTCAGGAGAGTGGAAGATTGTCTTTCTCCCCCAAACTTCACAACACAGTCGATGAACAAGGAAAAAAAGGACGTCCCCACTTCCAAGAGGATTCCCTCCCTGACGGCCTTCTCGCACACAGTGAGAACTTCTTTCATTTCGGACTTGGTCACATACTCGACTTCTCCCCTCCTGAGCAGAAGTGTCGCCATGTTGCCTGCTTTGGCTGCTGTATGCAGCCGTCACTGCAGCTTGCAAAGCAGATTAAGAGAATCTCTATCAGTTTCTGCGCACCTCAACTCCACAAGCCTTCAGCGTCCATCTCTAGGTTCAGGAACTGTAATTCTTCTTCAGTGTCCTTTTCAGCATGGTTTCCATGGGATGCCACTGAAATGAGAAGTAAAACAAAACAATGTTATTGTGAACTGACATTACAGTTGAACACATTAGTAAATAAGCAAATAACTAAGTGGGCATATTTAAGATTGTAGTTAATAAAAACTTGGTCCAATGGTCATTTAGATCAAAAACACATTTTTAAATGTAGCCAATATGTCTGCAGCTCTATTTTGGGACCGTTTCCCTTAATTGGTATATTATGTGAGAATAGCTGTGAAATGAACCAAAATTGTTGCACGCTGAAATGTTCAAGAAATAATTTCAACGCCATCTAACCTTGGGTAGGCTTCTCCTTTGTGTCATCATCCTGTAAAACACACAAAGTACAATGTAATTTCAGGTGGAACGGCTGTTTTATCACTAAAGAGGCAGTGAAATTTCAACAGCACTCTGCTCATAAAATCTACTAACCGTTTGCAGCAATTGCAGGATGTCTGGATGCTTTTGGGCATATGACTCTACCATTTTGTTCGACATTGAAGTGGACATCTTGGTTCACGTAGACGTATGCCATGCTGCATTGTCTTTGGTCCTGTGATGTGCCCCTCAGGTAGGAGTGGCACCGCTCAAGTACCATATGGTACTGCCCATACACATCTGCCTCTGCATTTACACATGGAACAGTGCCCAACACCCGCAGCAGGCTCTGCACGTTCGGGTAGAACCCAATATCTGGAATCTTGAGTGTTTGCAAAACCACCGTGGTCGGTAGGATTCTACGCTTGCTAGCATGCCTCCACTTCACCTCCCAACAACCGAGCTCTTCGTAGAATGTGTCGGGTCTCGCGAGGTTGTTCAAGTTGGCGTCTGCTACTTTATCCCTGCGAATGCTGAAATTGTGGTCAGCCATGTAAGATGGCACTAACGAGAGCCATCGGAGAATTCTCACCATCTCTGTGCTGAACACTCTCTTCACCTCTGCAACGAGATACTGCAAGATTGGCCGGCTTAGAGTTTCTCTGAAAAGGTCCTCCAGCGGTGTTTCGTCTGTGTCTGCTTGGTCCACCTCTGGTTTGGTGACCTCCACTCCCAGCTTCTTTGCTCTGCCAATTGCATCTGAAAACCATTTCCTGTGGAATATTGCAAGCTCCTGTTGGTATTTGCTTACCAGCTTTAAGGCATTGGAAATGGTGTACTGCAATGTACTGCTGATGCTAATTATTCCCCTGAGACTCGAGTTGAGTATGCTCACACAACAGAGGGTGTTCTTCAGAACAACAAGTGTGATGATGAAATTGAAATCTTCAGAATGGCTTGAGCTTGGCATCTGCTCGGCAGAATCTTCGTCTACCTTTGAAATCATCTCGTTGATGCAGTTCAGGAACGGCTCCAGAATGTCCAACATGGTCTGGAAGGCATCGGTGCCATATTCCCAATTCTCACCGACGGCTGTCTTGATCCTGTCCACTTCCCTTTCATATGCCCATACGTCATCTGGATCTTTCCTTCCAATCGTTTGCACAGCTCCGGTGTTCTCCTGAGTAATGAGGCCACCTCCTCTACAGTGTTAGCAACGCTTTGAATGGAGGGCACAGGCATCATGCAGCGAATGATCCATATGTTGAAGGCATATGGGCGCTTGGTGACAGAACTACTTGTGGGAACCTCCAGCAGGATCCTGGATGGTAAGGTCTCGCATTTTCTGACACATGCTGCCTGTAACCAGATAAGTCAAACCCCCTGCAGTGCTCCATCCTCAGCCCCCACTTGTTTCGCAACTCTGACAGAAGCATGTAAAACAGATTCTCTGTATCCATGTCGCATGGTAAGAACCCCAATGAGGTGCTTTTGTGGGAACCCCTCTACTGTGACAGACCTGATGGAAAACTGGGATCTGCTCCTTGCCCTCTATACTCGTCACATCCTGAAGCAGAATGGAGAAGAATCGGGCCAGCCTGAGGCTGTTTTGGATCTCGTCCCGCATGAGATCTTCGCTGAACTGGAGGATTTCTTTCTTGTCAATTTTCTCCACGCAGATTCGATTGAAAGACTGCTGTCCTCTCGTACCTCCGATCGACTCATCACTGCTGATGTTTGCACCATTTATGCTGAAGCCAGTAAGTGCCAGGATTTCCTTGAAATAGACTTTCAGAGTCTCTTTAGCTTTAGAGCTGGCTCCATCCTCTTGGGTTTGGTTCTCGTGTTGCAGTTCAGATGCTGCACCAGGTACTTCTCTCTTCTCTTCAGTCACCTCTGTTGTTGCTGTGTTTTCTGATGGGAAAGAGAAAACCTGAATGAAAAGCTGAGATGATTATAAATAAAAGCTAATTAAATATTTACAACAGGGGCCATTATATTCTAACTCAAGGGGCTGAATTAAGTGAATGGGTTACTGTACCTTTTGTTTTCTTCACAGATGTAGGATCCTCTTCAGACTATGTAGATGGAAAGGATGATTACACATTTGCATTTTTAGAGTCGTATTGGCTGATAAAAAAATATTCAGAAGAGACTTTTTAAAGATTAAATAAAACACTTACAGTATCCCTAGCTCGCTTCCTGTTGCAGGTTGATTGATTATTTACAGGCATTGTTGAGTCAAATATTGTTGGAACAGCATCTTCCCTTAAGACACAACTGGAGGAGCTCTGAAAGACAAAAAGAAGAGAGCCCACTTTTAAGCTCATCTGCAATATTCTATGTGAAACAGGGATTTCCAATCGATTTGGAGTTAAAGAAATCTAACTACACATACAGTAGCACTTGGCATCACTAATATTGATTTGAACAGCTGTTTAATAAAAATTTGACTTTTACAGACCCACATCTTTTTATAAACCAACCCTCTAAGAAATCAAAGTGTTTCAAAGGTTGGTGTCATTTAAAACCCAACCACATCCGCAATATATAGCAATAAAAACCTCCAACTTGTGTTATACATTGAGTTGCACGTGATGTGATTGCATTACATGGATTGATTGCATAGATGTGTTTCTAACAATATTACCACCATGTGCATCTACACAATTAACATTAGAAACACCTGTTTTCACATTATAAGCTTCACAAAGATAGGCATCATTACTTGGCTGTTGAACCCTAATAAACTGGTAATACAGGTTATCCGTATATAGTTATGGACATATATATATAGTATTTGCTCACTAGGAACAGCAGAAGTGGTACTATAATAACAACAAAATGGAGCAAAATAACTATTAGGATTATAAATACACAAAGGGTAATGGGCAATATATTTGATTCTTACCTGATGAGAGATCACAGAGGGGTCAAAGTGCTTTGCACAAAGTCTGTACAGCTTATGCAGCTGCTCAGGAGGTTCTGATGCCAGATCTTGGCGCTGACAGTTGTTCAACCATTGATTGCATCTGAAAAATACAGTGGGGAAAGACATAAACTGTTAGGGCCACAAACATAATATGTGTGTGCATTAATTGTCTGCACTCTTATAATAAATAATGACTCAACAAACAGACACAAGCTCTTTGTGAAAGAAATGTGCTTACATTTAAGAACTGTTCATTGAGATGAACATGTGTGAGCATGATGACTCTTTGCACTACCAAAGGCCACCACTGAAATGTTCCCCTAGTAGTAGTTTGAAATGAAATTCTATAGATCAGGTCTTCAGCAGGGGCTCTGTAAGGGGGTCGTGAAATCTTTTGTTGATTTGACAAATTTTCATGTTATCGCTCCCAAATTTAAATGTCTTTAAATATACATTAACATAAACCAACATATTGTAGCAAATGGATATATGGAGGCAGAAGATATCATTTCAGTCATTTCAAATAAATATATATATATATATATATATATATATATATATATAAATTTTAAAAAACTTCAAATAATTGAAAAGCTTGTATGCATGATTATCATGCAATTGACAGACAATGTTGATATTGGCAGTTAACAAGGTATGTTTATAAATGGCAGTGACACGGCCACCCTACTCACTGTACCTTGCACATGTTTAAAATAAAAACATGAATATATGAACTTGTGTATTATTTGAATAGCTTAGTATTGAATGCACAATAACAAGGTATGTTTATACATGGCACGAGACACAGTTTAATATAAAACACAATTTTATACAAATATATATAGTATGGGGTCTCTGCTCCATCTCTATCAATTTGGGGGTCCTTGACCTGAAAAACGTTGAAGACCCCTGCTATAGATAATCAACATGACTGCTTGAGCTTGGCTACTTTTCTTGTTCTAGTTTGTAATGCTATGACACATTAAAAAGGCAGAAGAACTGCAGCGAACAAACAGCAACAACATATTAAATAATAATTGACACTATTACTACATTGGTCCAAACCACCGTATCGGCCAGTTTGAACTAAAAACTGCCATTTCCTGTGGCTAGATTACTGTGCAAATACAAGTTTAAATACATTCTTTTAGACAGACATAACATCCATACACGACTCTGCGAGAGACGATTTGGATGCTTATTGCACATGCACGCTGTGGTTATGCTTCAGACGGTCATGACTGCTACAATTACATGGATTAGGTACACCCACCTGGACACTTGATTGATACAAGTCTGCTTTAGTTAAATGCCTTTTTAACAACACCCTGTCTCAGTGTTGGCGGTGATATATATATATGATTATTTCAACTTTCACGACAAGTCTTTCTTTCTTTCTTTCAACTGATTTCATTGAATATGCACAGGAAAAAAAGGTGGGTGGATTTGCCCACAAGGAAATTAGATTTACGTCTCTCAATTTAACACAATATTGGGTGGGTGGCGGGTTCAAGCTTAAAAAACGAGTACAGAAGAGCAGAAGGAGGAGAGACAAAAAAAATGTAAAAATAAACCCACTGCAGGGCTGGACCTGAAACCATTTCAGACCCCGTGACCTATTAGTTGTTCTTGTGGCGTGGAGGTTACGTGTCCTGTCCACGGGCACACTACTGTAATACAGCCAGCTGAAATGCAGTCGTCATTCAATAACAGCCCTTCAATTAATTGTTTTGATTTTTATTTAACATAAGAATCATATTGCACAATACTACCGCAATCACAGAGTGCAAAAAAACAACATCTCGTTGAGGAGGTAACAGCGGGATAAAAGGGGGCGCTAGACTGCTACTTATTCATTGGGGTATCACCTGTTAAAACCACGGAAATGGAAGTTTCACTTGGTATTGTTCGGTGAACTGCACATTCAAATTAAATGTAATGTATGCCGTTTGGAAGCCACAATCACGCCAAATAGCGTCATCAATGGAAAGTATTTTAATTGTGCTAAGCTAACGTCAGCGCCTCCAGTAACGTTACCGCACCGCCGAGGTGGTCGGTGTCGTGTGCCGATGGCAATTTACATTTCAACACGAAAAAGTTTTAAACTATGTTTTATCTCCGTTTGTGAAATAACTGAGCTCAAATATGGACATATATAAGCCAATATCACACTTTGGCTTCGGTCTCCGGGCCCGGAGTCTCTTTCACACGGACTTTTCTTCCAAGAGTAACGTTAGTCTGCGCCATTTTCGACAGAGTTGTGTCACTGTTAGCCAACATGATGTTAAGCTAGCGCCAGTGCTAACCGTGGGTAGCTAACACATTCATTTTGCATGCTCGGAGGCTCGTTTTTAACCCACGTCGCAGAGAAATAAGCACACATCTTACCGCTCTGGATCCAGGGGGAAGCTGAAAAGCGGAGGAGAGTTTTCGGATCCCTCTTGCTGATAATCACAGTTCGCTGCGGCGCAGCAGTCAGTCATTTTGGACTGCAATGTTGCTAGCTAGCGACTTAGCTAGCTTCGCTGGCGGTTGCAAGCTGGCAAGCCTACAGTGAGCAAACCTGCTGGAGAGTCTACAGAGTCATGCCTTGGGCAAGACCTGCAACTGACACAGTTGAATTTCAACGTTAGTTTTCGCTGAAATGTCTCTTTGGTAAACTAAGAACCTACTTATTCCATGCTTTTAAAAGTTGATGTTGCGTGGTGAGCAAACAGTCGCCGAAAGCGTGTTATCCCATCAACCAGGAACTAAACCGTGCAGTAGAAAATGTTAACCAGCAGAGGGCAGAATGTCACAGTATGGCCTATCCAAAGAGTTTGATCGTCAAGATGGTACACACCCTGTTTCATTCTAACCGAGCAAAGCGTGCGACTCTGAAATCCAGGGGCCTCGAAAGCTTTCTCAAATGGTTTTGCTAGACTTTTTGGAAATTTCGTATTTTGCGCAACCAAAGCAGAGTATCAACAGGAGCTCCTCGTAGGTTTATCCGACCATGAATTCATGCTCTTGATGGCTACTATAGTTAGGTATTCATTAATTGTATCATACCTGACATTACACAAGCAAAAAGCAGAAACGTTTGATTAACATTAAAACTATATATGCTTCTGAGTTACATCAAAATCTTGAAATGCAGCACTGCTCTTGGTTTTACTTGATTCTCTCTGATTTAGATTGCATCTACCTCTTCTTTACACTTTGAAGTAGATATGTTGCCCTCCATAGACCCTGGATACACATTTATTCTTCAATAGACTATTTCAATTTGTATGACCATGTATCTTAAATCCAACCGAGCATCTGTCATTTCAAATTATTGTAATAGTCTGCATTAGGTTCTGCATCATCCATTATATTATTTTTCTTCCCATGTGTCTTGGCAGAAAAGAACAATGTGTACACTGACTGGGACCTACAGTATAGCAAGTTTTGGCTGTATTTATTAAAATAAAATAACTGGCAACAGTCTACTTGTTTCTTTAAGTGTCCTTGGTGGAAGAAATGTCTTCAATAAATATGGAATATGTTTGACTTTCCTTCTTTCATTGACTAGTGAAAAACACACAGAACTGAGCCATAAAGCAATCTTGCTCAGGTCCCAGGAATTGGAACGCATAATGATATGCAGCTATTATCAGTCACAGCAGTGCTTTGTCTAAAACAAGCAAGAGATGAGTCAGTTATGGCTTTATTATGCAAAAGAAAAATTCTGTTCAAATTATAGAAAGTTATTTTCTAAACCCTTACAGTAGTATGAACATAAAGTGTAATTCATACAAGTATTCAGCTGCAGATGATTGGTTGTCATGACGCCACATTTCATTGAATGGGAAAGAAAACCAGATAAGATAACAGCCTCCATCGGAGAACTGCCTCCTAAAGAAAAGGGAGTGCAACAAGAAAAAAAATCAACCCCAAAATGTAATTTTGCACCTGTCTGAAAGAGCATTTTATTGTTATTTGTCCACTGCAGCAAACAGTGCAAGTAGTCCAAATGGTTTTAGTCTTCAATCATATCAGATATCATTAACGCCAACCACTATGGTGGAAATTTGAGTCTCAGAGCAGATGGGGACTCAGCTGTTTAGTCACAAACATACACTCCATTTGCAGACGAGCAAGATGGAAAGTGATAAAGCACGGGTGTAGCTGAGCATTGTGGGCCTTATTCACAGGAGACTTTAATCCTCGCACTACGTTGTCCTGATCTCCAATTCACCATGAACTCAACACTCCCCGAAACGCAAACATAGAAAAAATAAAATTCAAAGATGTTTGGTATTCATCACTCAATAATGCCACTCTGCGAGCAATTCTTTAATTTACCTTCTGAATTGTTATCACAAAACAGCCTATAAACTATGCTAATTTAATATGAGAGTTAGATAGTACATTAGCATAGCTGCGGATAACCTGTGTGGCGGTTTAACTACCATATCACTACTGACTAAGAAACATCCTCCCTGTCGGGGTACGTCTTCATGTAGACCTCAACCATTAAGTCCAGGTCTAACCCAACATCATAGTTCATGTTCAAAAGAGCGAGACTTTTTGATTTGAATTTGTCAGGCGTGTTCTCCATGTACAACTGGAAGCGCTTGTATGCCACATCGCAGCCGTCTTCCAGAGCCAAGGTAGGCAGGATACCGATCAGCCTCAGAACCGCCAGCATGTTTGGGAAGAACTTCACATCGGACAGCTGCAG
Source organism: Cyclopterus lumpus (assembly GCF_009769545.1). Taxonomy (NCBI): domain Eukaryota; kingdom Metazoa; phylum Chordata; class Actinopteri; order Perciformes; family Cyclopteridae; genus Cyclopterus; species Cyclopterus lumpus. The sequence continues at coordinate 20,051,459 of NC_046979.1, forward strand.
CGTCTCATTCAGAGTGGATGGAAAGGTCTCGCCTTTGCCCTTTTTGCTCCATTTAACCCACCAGCAGTGCAGCTCGGCGGAGAGGGTCCCTGCATTAGGGATGTCATTTTTGAACACTTGCACACTCTCCTCCTCGGGTTTCGTAGACTTGTTCTGCTCTATGAGCGTGGGGACCAGTGACAGACATCTCAGAACCTTCAGGTGGTCCTCGCAGAAGATTTCCGTCATTTCTCTGATGATGTGCTCCACCACGGGAACGGACAGGTGCTCTTTGTAGTGACTATCTGGCCGCATCGCTCCAGATTCTAACTGGTGCTTTCTCAGGAACGACCGAGGAACCTTAACTGGGATCTCCATTGCAGTGGCTAAGTTGACGGCTTCATCGGTCCAGAACTCGTGATACACGTCAATGTTGTCAGACACTTCCTTCAGGGTGTGCAAAACAGCTTTTAAACTGGTTGTAGCAAAGTGGGCATCCGCTGTTTGCCCTTGCACGTTCTTCCCAAAGGCGTGCGTCAGTGTCAGGGTATTTTTTAGCACGATCAGCGCCATGACAAATTCAAAATCAGCGAGGGCTTTTGAAATCTCTAAGGCGTTGTGTGTGATTTGATCGTTCCACCTCATGTCCTCATTGTCGTGAACGCTGTCCACGCAGAGTAGTAACGCCTCCAGGATTTCCACCGTCACCTCAAACGCATCATTCCGTCTGGTCCAGCTGGCTCCACAGATCTCCTTCAGTTCCTTGGCCTTCTCCTCTTTGTCCGGGTAGAAAATCGAAATGGCGTGCTCCAACTCCGACACCAGTAAAGGGGACTGACTGAAGAAAGACTCAATCTTCTTAAAGGTGGACAAGACCAGCTGAACCCCTGACAAAGCCATACCATTTGCCAGCGACAGGTTCAATGTACGAGTAGATCTTTGTGTAAGCACTGCCATTGGAAACCTCTCTGTCAGTTTGGCAGCAACGGTTTTAATTTTACCAAAATGTGTCCCAGTGCAGGAGTGGGCTTGGGCTCGACACTGCTCCATATCCAAGCCCCATTTTTCAGTAATTTCAGACAGCAGTGTCTCTGCTAAGGCATCTCCGTCTCCTTCAAAGGACAAGAAGCCAAGAAACCTCTCTCGCGGGCAGTTAGACTGGTCCACGTAACGGAGAAAGACGGGGAGGTACCATTCTCCCAAGATCTTCACCAAGTCGTCGGTAAGTAATGAGAAATAGCCATTTTGTTGAACCTCCTCCACCAGCTTACTGCGGATGCATTTCTCGCTCACCTCAATCAACTGGTTCAGCAGAGCCGGGGAGCAGCACTCCTTGTTCACGTCGTGCCTCTTCTTGAGGACTTCATCTCCACAAGTCAAGCGATATTCCAACAATGCCTGAAAGTTGCTTGACCCAAGGCCATCCTGTTTGTCATCACCAGGCCCCGTCGGAGGAATGCTTTGCTCCCCCAACAGCACGAGAACTTCAAATAATGACTTGAGATACTCTTTGTATTCCTCTTCCTCTGTGAGTGTCTGGACATGTGTCTGATCGGTGTCTGCTTCAGACGGTTTGATTTCTAAAAAGGGAAAGAGAAACGGTTACAAGATGGAAACCAAATCAATTATTAATCATGTGAACAATATGGGTGTTGAAGGGATTTTTTTCACCGTCGAGCAATAAACGTGTATGTTTTGATATTTCGACTTACTTTTTCTCCCGTTGCTGTCCTGTTCATCGTCTTTGGTCTGGAATAAAAAAATAGTCAAATCAAAATTAAATGTGATGTCATAGAAACTATAAAAAAATCTAATTATTTCCCCCTATTAAGATGTATTTATTTGACCCACTGTCTCTTTACTGCGCTTTACCGGTCCATTCTGAGGTTGGCTTGGTACATCAAAGATAGTTGGTATGGCGTCATCCTTCAACACGGTACTCTGAGCGTTCTGAAAACAAAGAGTCATTTTTACATCACTTATAAGAAATATAACTTGTGTTGAACCTGTGTTAAAACCTATGTAACATAACATTATGTATTGATTGCATAATTTGTGAAATAATATGCAAGGCCGGATTAAGCCCTTTTTACATTTGATTTTCTCCATTAAAAGTCCTGCAACGTATGGGGTCACATTGTCCTCTGCAATGCGATCAAAAAAAACATATGTATGCAAACACAACTTACGCTATCGACCAAAGATGTTTCAAAATGTTTTCCACAAAGTCTGTAGTATCTGTACAACTGGCCAGGTGACTTGTCGATGAGGTCTTGCTTCTGGCATTTTTCAACCCACTTCTTGGACCTGAAAGGAGAAGTTAAAGCTAAAACATTTAATTGAGCTTTAAACTTGCTTTTTCAAAAACTAAAAGCTGGACACTCATCTCTGGTTAGTAGGGAATGATGTTTATTTAACTGAGGATAGCATGAGCTACTATAAACCACACCACCTGTTGATTGTTACACAAACAATAAAGGACTTGTTTGATTTACAAATGCATGTTCCTGAGGATACAACTAATATGTAACTTAATGTATAGATGGATACGTATAATATAGTGAAATGCACCGATAAGAAAAGCCACTCAAGCATCCAAGTGGAGATTAATAAAATCATACACTAGTAGTTTTGCAGTGTTCATACTAAGAATTTAAGACATTTTTTCTGGGCAGACATTTTGACAACGACCTGGGAACCAGCCCACCTCCCTGGATCTAATGCTATTAATTACACCTGTGCTTTTCAAATGTTATGGACATGCCCGTTCGGGATATTGGGTTTGTGGCAGTTGTTGTAATTTGAGTGTAACTTCATGCAACTGTAGTGTTTGTTTTAGTGTAGAATAAGTAGTATTTCTTAACGCCGGCTTTTCCAAACTGCCACACTTCTTCTGATGTGCCTCCTACGTGAGGGCACGTGAGCCTGCTGAACGTCCGCGTGGTAAAAGGTAAATGGGGATATCTGTATATGTTGTAACGTGTATAAATGATGCGCAACTGGGTCAAATGCATTAAATGTCGCCAAAAACTAAATTTCGTCAACTCAAGCAAAGTCCCCCCGCGGCTTAAAATGCATGCCGTGTCGTATTTAACGTCTGGTTACAAACAAACGCGGAGCTGAGAGCTTCCTGTTTGCTTTAGCATCTTTAGCAATAGTTACCTTTCTGGGTCATGCGGGAACCTGAAGAGTGGCTGAGGGTCTGACTTTCCACTCGTGCAGTTCGGAACAGCGCAGTGATTCTGCATCATGCGCGTGAGAATAAACTCGGTCTATTTAGCGGTACAATTATGTTCAGGGTACCCTACTATGCTGCTAACGCTAGTTAGCTGTCAAGCTTGAAACGACGATAAGCAATATCCGATTTGTTGTTCTTTCAAAGTAAAGTACGTGGTCAATAAATATAGAACTTCCTAATATAAAAAAAACATATCTTTCTTTTTTTTGCAAAATATTCTACGGTAAGACGTTTGTCATAACCCCCCTAAAATATCCCTATTACAACTAGGCTATGTTCGGCTGTCTAGTCATGCGGCAAAAACAAAAGTTATAGTTATGCTCTACCTAATAAATCCAGATAATCTATATTTTCGTTTTGTCCTTTTTTTTTTAAAGGAGCCTACAATTAATCTGAGAGGTCAAATATACATAATCTACTGCATACGTGTATGTGATTTTAAATGTTATTTTACTTTGAAGGCGCTTCCTTGTCCAAAACAAGTTTGTGAGGCTTGATGGCTTAACAACGTGCACCAAATGGCGCGCTGCGCTTCTTTCCCACAATGCTCAGCAGTCTTTTCAAAACCCGAAGGATGAAATCATGCAACGTTTCAGAACCGTCTCTGCAATGGCTCGTTTCCAAATTCACATCATATACGCGTTTTGTGAATTTTGAATCATAGTAAATTACAGTATTTCACTTATTAATATCATTGAGCCACTGAACAACGTCCATGGGAGCATACAGGCCCTGCATACATCAAGTTATCTTTTTATTGTATATAAAAAGATGGACGACGAGAGAGTTCCCCTAAAATAAAGCCAACACATCTGGAATGGCCATGGGACATGGGCCAAACGTGGTTACTAACTTTGGGGGCACATTGCAGATTAAAGACCAGTTCATTGGGGGCCAAAGCTGATATTTGGGTCATTGGTAAAGGTTCAGGTTAGGCTAAGTCTAAAGGTAGGTTTGTGTGTTTTGTTTTTCCACTTCTACGTGACTTGTGTAGGGGAGCTTCAGAGGAAGCCAACAACGAGAGGATGGGAGTGGAATTCTTGGACCTGGAGGTATTGGACCCATCTGTGGATCATTGACAAGAGAGTGAGGGAGAAGTTCGTGTCTCAAAGCAGCAAATAGATTGTCTATTTCCCAAAGCCGGTTTGGCAACGTGATAAAGACACCTGTAAATATGTTGTTAACTTTATACATGTGTGTAATGTCTCAGACTTACACATTCACATCTTAATATTCACTGTAATTAATACTCGGAGGTTTCATCCTTTTAGTTTTTACTGGCACTTATTTACTGGAGATAACATCATACTATTTTAAGTGGGCACTTAGGCCATGCACTGTATCAGAGATTTGCAGTACTGAATTCATTAACATTTTAAGACAAGCAGCTACAGAAATAATTGTTGTATTATTTGTTATAAGCGACTGTAATGTCAAAAAATAAACAGTTCAGTAGAACATGAATTCTCTGTCACACAGGCTTTTTTGGTCTAGAAACAGATTTTCTTATTTTGACATACGTAATATGATTGACTATATATTTTTATTTTTTTGGTGTACTATACTATGACTTTTCATGACGCACTAAACAATTACATTTCTTGATGTACTATACTATGACCTTTTCATGATATTTTTTGACATACAATAACTTCTTTCTAAGTACTATACTATGACTTTAACCTTCTACAACACAAAACTCAGGGAGGTAGACTGGGTTATAAATTGATAATCTGATCATATAATCCTAATGTGCATTGTGTAATGATGACAAGGAGTTAAAGGTGAGTCCCAATAAATATATGGAGACCATCACTATCTGTCCATTACTTTGGTAACAAATAATAAGGTACAAATCAACAATGAATAAAAACATGCATCCCATCAACTTGATGTCCTCGTCTCCATCCAGTCTGATGCTCCTCTCCGAACACCTTGTATGTTTCCGAACCAAAAAGAAGACAAAGGAGCTCCTTAAATGTATATTCTGAAGATATGGATTTAAGAGATGATATTCTCGCGAAGTGTAAATCCCACTGAATGATGCCTGAATGTCCATATATATTACAAAACGCATCTTATTTCAAGAAGTCCATAACAAAGCTTCACACTCTGAACCCAAAGCAGTTTTGGGGGCATTTTTATTTGTCACATTTTACTTTCTGTGGCCTTGTTAGCAAGTTTCTCTGTTGAACCACTCATGGTTGAATCTTTTATTTATATATATATATATATATATATTCCTTCTTGAGATATGATTATATCTGTCCAAAACGATTCCAAAACGTTTTATTTCCGTTTTTTGCTCAAGAGGTAAAGTTGTAAATTATACTCTAGTAAAATAATACGAGCCATCACTAAGTACAATATCCTCTTTAGCTATAGTGCCATTAAAATCAACCAATCAGATGCTTATAGGGGCCCTGGCCATCAGGCCCCACTCATTTGTAATTTTTTGACTTTTTGACCACAGCCACGGTCTGCTGTGCCTCACCAAGCAGCATCAGACACAAAGACAATATAACGCAATATGTTTATAGAGAAGAGCAATCTGTATGAAGTAGACGTTGGCATATTGTGTCTGATGTATAGAAAAGCCTATCGTGTCTTGTAGCGCCCTCTGGTGGGCGCCGACACTCCAGTTAGACTTGCTGCGCTGAGCTCCACTCATCTCCTGCACACGATCAACAAAACCTGGAAGCGTTTTAATGAACTTGAGGCCGCGATGTACTGTTACGTCAAAACATGGGAAGGGAAGAAATAAACGGAGGCCACAAATTATATCTCCTGCGCACAAATGAGCAGATTGTGGCCTTAAATCTATACATTATTTCTGTTTTCTCTCCATGCAATAAACAAAAACTGGATGACGGCCAAAGCTAGAAATGTGTATGGGGTTGCACGCAGCGACCACTGTTAATGTTTGTTTGTTTGTTGGTTAGCCATCGAGTCTCTGATTGATCTAATATTAAGAAACTGGTTTTCCGGCAGTTAGTGTCATTTACGTTGCATTATTGTCTCCTATTGGATTGGATTGTCCACTGCTGCTTATTACAGCCTTGTAAACAGTCCTGTTGTTCTCAGTCCCCCAGTCTCCAGTGTCAATTATATCTTTAATGCTCGTCCTACATATTCATTTCAAAGGAGAATTTTCTACAAACCACCCTTATTGTAGTATAGTCTCTATATCATGTAAATGTAATGTTGGTTACTGAACTGCAAACACTGGTTGTAGTTATTCGTTCACAAGAAAGTATCACAAAGATGTATCTCTGCTCTGACCACCGGCATATGGGATATGCTTTGTATTTGCACGTGATGATAATTAGATCCAGGTCCAGTAAAAAGCAGCTGTTGTGGACTACAGCGTTAACGGGGAGCGGCGCGCTCCCGAGAGCGGCAATCACTTTTTGGCACGCGCGTGGAGCCAGTATTCGTGGAATCCTATTTGGGTTCAAACTTTCAAACCGAGGGGAGGTGGCTGAAAGACCGCAGTCTGCTCCCGTTCTCGTTCTGAGTTCCAGACACGCTATTGGTCAACTCTCTTATCTCGCGATACTAGTGTGACCAATTGGAGCGCAGCAACCCCAACTTAAATCGAATGTTTCTTTTCCTGCGGGGTAGCAAGATACGTATTTAGCGCTGCTGTGAATGGACTGTCCGCTCGTACTCTAATTTACAACATAGATGACAACAAGGTACGTTATCGTTTCTAACTTTACATAAATATAAGTATGGATACAGCGAGTGCACGAGACTCTAACTGTGGGAACATGATATATTGCTTTGTTCCCCTTTCAGACGTCTCCATTGACTTAACCTGCTCGAGGCTTCACAATGGACAACGTCGCAGTTTCTAGACGAAACACCGATAAGAAAGTAAGATTGTTACGTCAATGAATATCGTATGAAATATTACTACATGCTGTTTTTTTTAACCCATGTTATATTTTTGTTATTAGTTAAACAAGGAGAACGCTCAGCCTGCATATGAAGGCAAGTCCGTGATCCGAACAGACAAACTGTCCGCTAAACCCTTCCAACTGACAAACAATACAAAGGACACCCTGGCAAGAAACGGTCCTCCTAAAGCCAAGGCGTACCCGCGGTCAACATCTGTCGAGCCTCTGAAAAAGGTCAAGACTGTGCAGAAAGGAGCTGCTGCTGCTTCTGATGTCAAACCACGTCAAACGCACAGCCGGGCCTTCCTCAGCGAGCAGATTGTGAAACATCAGAAAATGGTTGCAGAGGCTCCAAAGCTCCCGGCCGCTCAGCCGTCATCTAAATCCGCTCTGGGCATGTACAAAGGCAAGATTGTCCAGTCAAAAATTGGATCCATTTGGAAGTCAACTGCCACCGTGGGCGGGGAAGACCCCAAACCATCAGCACCCAAAACAGGGGGTCAAAAGGCCGTAAATGTAATAAAAAGCAGGTCCAATTCTCTTGCTGACATGCCTGGACGTGGTGCATACAAACCTGTGCAGACCAGGTCCAAGTCAGTGATGGATAGACCCCCTCAGGTGACCAAGCCTGCTGTCGTCAGCCGTGCTGCTGGATTCCACTCCGCTCGCCCTCCTGCCAGGACCGTCCCGACAACGCTAGCCAGTGCCAGCTCCAGAAACACCAGAGTGGCCCCCGCCAGGGGAAGTGGGATTCAGAGCTCAAAGATTCTAGTGACTAACAAGCAGGTCAACAAACCTGCTGTTGCAAGTGCCCTCAGTCAGTACAGAGTCACCATGGAGACAGCAGAGGAGAAAAGGTAACATGCACGCACGCACACACACACACACACACACACAGTCCTCGGTGCCACTGCATCAGAAATGCTCAAAGTGGTTTTGTGTTCCCTCCTGCAGGGCGAAACTGGCCGAGTGGCTGGCCTCCAAGGGCAAGACCTTCAAGAGACCAGCCATGACGGAACCCGCTAAAGCCAGAGTCTCTGCAAAACCTGCTGTAGAGCTAAAGCCACAGCCTCAACCCAGACTGGGAGCCTGCGAGCCAGACTCCGAGGGAGCAGTGTTCAAGACACACAGCCGAACTCCGGCGGTCATGAACACCACTCTAGACCTGCTCGAAACCTCTGATGATGACCCGCAGGACAACGTGGATGATGTAAGGAGACGCGCTGCTTTTCTGTCTCCATTTGATCTGGATTAAAATATATTAATGTTGCATCACGTTCGTTTCATTCTTACAGATTGTTGTAAACCTGTGTGACGCTTTGGAAGCCATGGCGACGCCCTCTAGATCTGATGGTAAGGCCACTAGTGACTGTTCACTATGATTTGTGTTGATGTTAATGGTGGTATGAGGTTCATTCATCCACTCGGGGCACTTGATGAATAATATGTACACAAACACCTTTTGTCCATTAGAGCTCTCACAGGTGACGGATGTCGTAATGGATGACTGCAAACCACAGTATGAATATGAAGGGGAGCGGAAGGAGATGTCTGAGGATGTCGAGCAAGTGAAGGAGGATGTCGAGCAAGTGAAGGAGGATGTCGAGCAAGTGAAGGAGGATGTCGAGCAAGTGAAGGACGAAGTAGAAGAAAGTGAGGATGAGGAAGGAGAAAGTGACGTTGAGTGCGTGACGGAGACCGTGCCACAGATGGAGGATGCTTCAGTAATAAAGTACAGTGTGAAGACCACTCCGTACCTGCAGCGGTGAGTCCATCCACTTTTCCTCTGCAATTAGCTGTTCATACAAACAATAGCAAGTTATTTCTCTTGACGTCTGACTTCTTTCCTTCAAACATCCTTTGCTTAGTGTCAAGAAGACGATTGACGAGGAGGCCAGCACAAGTGGGTCCAGGAGAAAGAGCAACATCAAAGATCTGAAGTTCCTCACACCGGTTCGTCGTTCTTGCCGCATCGAGCGAAAAGCCTCCCGCCTGCCGCCGATGCTGGTTGATCCGGATCCCTGCGTGTCGACGCTGGCCGAGCTGGACGACGATCACGCCTACATCTACAGAAAAAACCATGCACTTCCAGACGGTCTGTCAGACCAGATTGGGAGGGGCTCTGTAAATGTGTGATGTGCAATAGAAAAAGAAATGATTTAAATGTATGGGACTGGAGCTAATGGACACTTTATACTGATGTTTTTAAATGGTTCTTTTATTCATCAAAAATAATTGTTATATTGGGAGGGGGACCTTATTCCTCATTGTTCTGTCTTTTGAATGTATGACACTATTGTTCATTTTAATATAAGTTGCCATGTATTGCCAAATGCACTGCAATAAAAGAATATTGTCTTTATCCTAAATGGTAATGCTTTGTTTGAATAACTCTAGAAATCTATCGGTCAGCTTTATCCTAGATGCTGTATACATCGCAATACTGAGATCACACTGAAGTGTTAATACTGTTGGCAGAATTAAGTATTTCATTCCTCAGTAATGAAATCAGAAACTCGGGATTCTGTTTCTGTATGCGTTGGCTTTTTACAGCGTTGATTTAACTGATGAATTCCCAAATTTAATAAGTAGCAAGTTATCCTTTCAGCAACTTTGTCCCCATCTGGGTCTCATCCAGAAACTGATAGTTTAACCCTTATCTTTGGGGTTCAATGTTTAGCGTCATATTTCATAACTTTCTAATTAATGGGGACAACTGGGTAAAGAAAATTAACATGTTTTCAATGTCCTGTACACATGCTGTAAGCATCGGTGATCATCAGGGTCAATTGGACCCAAAAAATAATTCTACATGTGGTTATTTTGGATGATATTGAAGTCACTAACATGCAATTTTATAATCTTCAAAAAGCTTTATGGCCCTAACTTAACCATCTGAAATAGTGCGAGAACCACCGATAGTTCACATGACATGGGGAGGGGAAATATGGTTTCCGTGAAGATATTGATAGTCCACACAACATATAGGGGATGGAGCAAACATAAGTTTGCACAGCAGCCTTGGAAACCATTTCTCTTGGTGCTCTGCGCCCTCACTCATTCTGCTCTCAACTGAAAATGACTAAGGTTTTCTGACAATGAGGTGTCACATCTCTTTGACCATGAAAGTGGCAGAGAGGAGAACGTGTCAGACAGGAGGAGGTCCCTGATTATGAGGCATCCTCTGGTGAGAATGAGACCATCAGTGTTGATTATGAGGCATTACTTATTAAATCCTTCAAACATTTTGAAATTGTTTGTTTTTCCTGTACATATTACCATGCTAGATAACAGAAATTGTTTTTCTTTCCAAATGTTAGAGGAAAAAAATATGTACCCAATAAATAATATAAAGCCATTAAAACACCAAAAATATATCCCTTTCCAATTTTAGGTCAATCAGTGAGATTTTAATGGTGATCTGATTTTGACACAGGTATTCTGGGTGTATCAAGGTGGTGGGTGGGGGTGGGGGTGGTAGTCAACAAACAAACATACAGTACCTTACACAAACATGGGAAACTATATTAATTCTAATCATTTTATGGAGGTTTAAATTGCCTGGATCAAATTGACCCCAAGGGTAAAAGATATTTAATATATATATATATATATATATATATATATATATATATATATATATATATATATATATTTGAAAGTAACCAGAGGGTTAACTTCATTTGAGATCTAATTAATTGTCTCAATGTGTTCTGTGCAGACAAAAAAAGACAAACTATTTTAAGTTTAATCCCACTTTAATAGACCACATTGTAAAAACCCAAAGCACTCTTAAGGAACTTTCTTTTGACCGGTTCACAACGATTTATGCTTCCTGACATCAGACTGGACGTTTCGACACCAGCTCCCTCTGATCTCAGATGAGCGATTCATTATAACAAAATTAAAAAAAGAAAATAATTCACAAAACCAAAAAAGAAATCTCTTTGATGCAATTTTCTTCCCCCAAAACAAAAAGTATAAAAAGTACTCTTTTGCCACTCATCTGCAGACCACAGGGGAAGGTGTTCAGTGCTGTGCGCTAAAAGGCTGTTTTCACCGACGTTTTATGTCCTTGAAAGACCCCGATTGTCCAGATCTTTGACCTAAAATATGGAAAAAAGACACAAACATAAGCCACCCTCAGAAAGACTGTTCTATTGAATTTAATTAAACTATATATCGTAAGTCCAAGAAAAGTAGCAGATTCTCACATGCCACCATGTTACATGATAGAAAACAATAATCCAAATAGTTGTTGATTAGCTTTCTGACAACTGACATTAATGAATTGACTAATTGTTGCAACTCTAAATTCAAAGTTTAAGTTGTAAAGACATTTACACTTATGTTGTTCCAGTTTTCCCCTCAATCTGTGATTTCCTACATTGTTTCAGAACATCTGAGCTTGACCAGCAAACCAATTTTTGGGGTTTCAAACCGCCCTTACAGACAGATTCCTAATGACTAGAGTAGAGGGAGAAAGAGTCGGCCATCTTTACTTGTATATCCTAAACCAGCCAGTGCTCTGTTGTGTAGGCCTCCTCCAACACATCCAGTTCGAAGTCTTTGTTTGCCGATCTCAGCGTTCCTCACTCTGTCATAACCAGGTGGTCGCTCTGCGGAGAACAAGTGAGATCATCAGAATCACAGGACAAAAGGCTGCGGCTTTGACAAAGTCTTCTCCACTGGCTGTTTCGTCCACATTATTGCTCCATGAGTTGCTGTGGAGTTACTCACTGGCCTACTGTGTAGACCTGGCCAAAAGCGGTAGTAGCACATCTTGTACATGAGACAGTTGAGCAGGACGGGCGAGCCCTCGCGGTCCACCCGGAACTCTCCGGTGGGAGTGTAGTAGTCGTGCTCCTTGATGTGTTTGCCTGTGTCCGTGCTCCCCCCGATACGGACCATCCACAGGAACTTGTTGATGTCTGAGGCGGGCGGATGGATGAAATTGAGAAGAATGTTAGGCCTTATATTTTTGCCCCGCCTTTTCTGCGACATTCATTCAATGACCGACTCATTCGACGAAAGATCAAAGTCGTTACTTTATGCAAAGAATGTGCAAGCTAAATATTATCTTGTCCAGAAAGTCCCTGAAAAATAACTTTAAAAAAACACCGGTTTTGCAGTTTATTGCACAGTGAACTTAAGAAAGAGTGGGAGGGATACTAAGCAGTAGAACCACTGCTTAGTAGAAAAAGGAGAATTTTCTTGCATCTAGGTCTCATTTAAAAAGAGACATGAAAATCACAATCTAAAAACCCAAAATAGCACAATGCAAGAGTGGACATTTAAACCTGTTATTTAAACAAATGTCATTCCAACTGGTAACATTAATAGCACAGCATAACCATTGCAAACAGACTTTTAAACCCAAGCCTATTAAATCTCTGTCACACTTCTATCTATAGTGAGAATGTATGTGTAGGCATGTTATGTCCACACAGTGTTGTACCGACTCTGAGCTACTGATGATGGGCACGTACCATCTGAGGAATAGCCCGTCAGTCCTCCGAAGATGACCAGGGACATAACTGACATCCAGCTCCCTCATATCTCATAGGCCCTCTCCTCTGTGGATGCCATGGCCTACAGAACAAACAGTCAGTTTAGCAGCGCTTTAAAAAACACAGGACCCCTACCCCCCCTGAAGGTTACCCGGCTCACCTGTCCAACTCTGGAGATGTGCGTGTTGTTCCACGTGTTGTTGTCCCTAGAATGGTTCGATTTGCCATGGCGGTTATCTGGTAGCCATAATCCCACCAGGACATGACTTGGCATCCTGGAAACACAAAGTTACTCAAATCATTGAGTGGAGGCCCTTAAATCAAATTGAGATGATGGTGCATAATAATATTCAGACTATTCAAAATCCTAGTTAAGAAATAAATATCGATTTACTTAATCTTCATTTCCTTAGGTATGACTGACCTCAGGGGTGTTGTGGCGGAGCCAGTAGTAGGCCTCTCTGAAGTCATCGAAGATGATGCGGCTGCCGTCACCTTCCGCGGGCCGACAGGACAATTGAGGGGGAGGAGTAGGCTTCGCTGGTCACCCAGGTAGAGTGGAAGGTGTATGTAATGAGGAAGAAGGCCATGACCAGAATCATCCCACTGGCAACCTGGTAGGAATATGCAGACTTAACCTTTCTGTCCGTGGGACCAGCGACATGCTTTTATTCCTGACTACTGAAACCAAAGATGGTGGCTGGCAAGTGTCATTTATCAGTAAGAAAGAACACAGCTGACCAAGAGAGACTGTAAACTTTGACAAAAGTACCAATACCACAATATAAGAAGAAACTGCAGTACAAGTCATGTATTTAAAAATGTACCCAAGTAAAAGTACAGAAGTACTCTCAACAAAATGTACAGAAAAATATCTCCAGTGATTTATATTCCTCCAAATATGACATCATAGGATTGTTAGTAGTATCTTAAAGTTGTAGCTGGTTGAGGTGAAGTAACTTTTAACTTATTTATATACAGTTAGGTAGCTTAGTCCTGTGGTCCTTGACCTGAGAAGGCCACCAGAGAAGGCCGAGGGGCTGTGACATAATCAATGAGGTAAAATGTTGTTCATGTATTTTTAGTAATCACTTAACCAAACAATTTTTAAAAAGTAAATGGGGTAAAAAAGAAGTCTGGGGAGCACTAGTTAATCTTTTGCATTTATGATGTAATCTAATCTGAAAAGCTGCCAGTAACTCATAAATGTCACATAAATGTAATGGAGCATGTCCAAACGTGTGCATGACACCTCCCTCCAACAAGTCATCCATGGCCTCCTACCTCATTTTTGATTGGGTAGGTGGCGTCCTGCTGCTTTTTGTTCTTCTTGTCTGGCCGGCTGACATCCAAATTCTTCATGTATGTGGTTAGCACCTGGGACACGCCGATCCCCGACAGGATGCACATGACGGGAGCCAGAACCAACATCAGACGCACCTGAGGAGGCATCAAGCAGTACTTGTAATTAACCAAATCACTTTCCTAAACACAGGTTTTTTCCATTTACTGTGTTAAATGTAATTTGGGTTTATGACACAAAATGCGCCACCTTCTGGTTGAAAATGTCACAAAAGCAAACAAATGGACTGCTCTCTGGAGAGTCCTTTGAGACGCATGTGTGGCTCTGTACAGGACATACCATGACAGCTGAGAAGTACATGCTGGTGACTCCATACATGATGATGAAGATCCTGGCGTCCGACAGGTTGTTTGAAACAGTAATACAGACCAACTGTGTGGGAAGAGAAGGTAACCGTCAGTCAAGACCCAAACAACACGCCAAGCTGGGCGTTCCATTCGCATGAAAACCCCTCGTTACGACGTGTGTTTCTGCCGAGAGCGCACTTACCTGGGAACATGAAGACCAGCAGCTGGAGGTCAAAGTAGTACGAGGACCAGGTTGTGGGCTGATGCTCGGAGACGGAGGCGATGATGGGAATGTTGTTCTTGGCATAAGAGGGATCCAGCAGAGAGTAGAAACGACCCGTCCACGGAGAGATCTTACCTGATGACATGGTCCAAAGCAGAAAGTGATCAGTTTCTCACAGAAGGAAAGGAGAAGGAGACATTTTTTGCTACCATATCAAATGGTGGACCAAGTCAACCCTCTTACCAGTCAGCATGAGAACAGTGCCCACAGACAGCAGCATGAAGCCCACCAGGGAGATGACGCTCTTGAACAGCACCTCAAATTGCAGGGTATTGAGTTTGCTGCGCAGGTAGTCCACGAAGGCGTGAATCTGGCACAAGCCGAACACACCGAAGGCTGCCATGTGCTCCGATGACTGCACCGGCTGGTTTACGAGAGAGAAGGGAAGGGGTAAATAATGCATAGCTTTGTAACTGTTATATTCTGTTTTAGGGTTACTTTAATTTATACTGGCGCATTTACAGGAATGTTATATTTATGTGCACTGTCCCTACCAAATAGAATAGAAAATATTTAAATAACTATAGAATTGATGCTCTTTCTTAATCCCTAGTCATAATTAATTATTGACTCGGCCTATAAGGATCGGCTACTCCCACCAATTTCTTGTGCCATGAAGGGTGCATGCTTGTTTCTGCGCAAAGTAAAAACATTTCTATCCACATATTAGTGAATGAGGCCCAATGACTTTGTACTGTTGAGGCATTGCTAAGCATCAGAGTAGCTTGTGTAACATACCTGGAAACCAACGAAAGAGATCTGCATGGAGAGGATGGTGCCCAGGCAGTAGACTGTGCAGTAAGCCACGTAGATTCGGTGAGAGAATCGGCCTGTGAGCATCAGAACCAGGACGTGGAGGGGGATCAGGTTGATCAGGAACACGTAGCCTCCCCAGGAGGAGACCTGGATACACACGGAAACCTTATCAGGACCTCTGTAAACTCTGAATTAGTTAAATAAAACACGTGTATCTTTAGCTTTCCTCACCATGTAGAAGTAGGCCAGTGCGCACACGGACGACCAGTACACTGACCCTGTGTTGACCGCCTTGATCCACATGTAATAGGTCAACAGCATGCAGAAGATGGCAATACCTGAGGAGGATAGCACAGAGGGAGTTATTTAAGAATATTTCTGTCAAGTTTTATTGACATAATGTGTTCATCACATGCATACCTTCATTATCATAGGAGCCAGCGACAGAACGAGAGATATAACCAGGCACCACTGCAATCATGGCGGCAGCCAGCAGTCCAGCACCGGCATCCTACAGAGACAACAGGCTATTTAGTGGCAACAGGTTGTGCATCCATATATCAATACAAACATAGTGACCTTGTTTTGTATTTTTGTCTTCATCTGCCGGGGTTCAGTAAAGTACATTCAAACCTTATTACGTGTATTACTTGTATGAAGTGTATTATTAGTTCTAGTATTACTAATATGATTCTAAAGAGGCACTCCATTTCACAAGATTGGCGTATTTACTATCCTGAAGAATACTAGGCAGCAACCCATAAAATCAGTTCAATGTCTTCTGCAGCTTTGAAAGGAACATTCTTATGTCTGAGCAAATAACTCTTATGAATACATTTTGAGCTTAAGAAACTGAATATGTAACCAAAAGCCTGTGTTACCATGTGGTGGTAAGGAGTTCAAAAGACGTAGGCAGTTACCAGGCAATGAGAGCCTAACCAGGACACTATAGAGTTGCATTATGGGAATTGTAGGATTTTATTTGGAGTTAAGCCATACTATTAACGGCTTTGATTTTGACCACTTTTCTTTTTATTTAAATCTGACTCTTATGAGTCTCTTGATTTTATTTAAAAACGGTAAATCTCTGGAGTTCCCCTTTAAAGAAACACAGCATTGCATTTTATTAAGAATGTATAACCATGTGTATTGTGGTGTATCTTGTAATGCTGTTTTCTACCTTCAGCTCCTTGGTGAAGTGGTAGGTGACTATGGTGGTGAAGGAGGAGAACAAGGGAGCCAGGAAGACACAGACATTACGGATGTCAATGGTGATGTGGAAAAAATGTAGGACATGGTACAGGAGGGCAGAGGTGATCATCAGCCCTGGTGAGAGAGAAGAGACAAGGTGTCAGCTTTGCGTTTGTGCCAATAATCGCTCTTCTGACCCTTAAAAAACACTTGTACTGCTCTACTTTTGACATCAAACAATACAGAATAAGTTAATAAGTTTACATTCATATTGTAAATGTATGTATTTCCGATTCCTACCTGGATAAATGGTCCCACCAATGATCCTCCCCAGAGGATACCATGCCCTGTCGTCAAACCAGTTGTGAAACTTATAAAATCCTTCTTCTGTCAGGAAGCGGGTGGTACGGTAGTTAAAGTACCTGGAGGTGAGATGATGGTGTAGGTGAGACGTTACTTTAAAAAAGGGAGGTCAGAACTAGTAACAATCCTTGTAAAAAAAAAACACACACAACAGAATTAGAACTTACGGATCAAACTCATGGATGACACTTTCAAACCTCAAGACGGAAAAGAGTCTGGTGGAGAATGCTGAGGGGAGAGAAATGCACATGGATCAATGGGATTGCTGTCCGTATTGGCGAGATCACGCTCATGTGTGAGATAAGTAGAGGACTCACAGAGTATAGCCGCCATAGACAGGATGAGCAGCTTCAGCAGCGTGTCCTGTTTCTCATAGGACAAACGGAGGAAGCCCATCTTGGTCATTTTGGCGAGGTTAGGCACAGCTCACCTTACTACCTGGTGGGAGGAAGACACGCACTGTCAGACCAACAGGTACACACAGCACAGGGGAATGCAGGTAAATAAAAACACACGTTAAATGACAGGTTTCAAGCAAGTCAGATAACTGTTACTCGTGAAATCAAAGTCTTCACAACTGCAGAGTCAACTTCCATCTGCAGCCCAACCAGATAAGGCCACGCACTCCGATGTGGCGTCAGGAACCAGGAAGCACCCGCACTAGAAAACTTGCAGGGGTTTCTGCCTGTTTTCTTCAGATCGTCTAAGCTTTTGCAAAGCTGACACAAAAACTATCAAGCTCAACAGAGCTCCATTTAATGCGAACTTTGAGAGCTAGCTTCTCCTTTTTAAATTATTACTGGCAACGGTTACAAAATCCCAAAGGAACGAAATGAACAGCAGGTCATATTTGTTCACTGCGTTACTTATCGGCATGCATTCTGAGCACGTTCACAATGAACGGACGCCTTGTTTTAGCCCAGAAAGCATCTTATAGTCACTCAGCATCAGGCCGGCTAATGTTGACGCTGCTCCCATCCTGTTTAAAGTGGGAGCAGCTAGCGAAGCTAACCTGCTAGCTGCCGTGTAATGACCAGCCCAGCCACGCGCCTCTTCTCTGGCTTTTTTTGATGGTATCGGCGCCACCTTCACATATTGCAGCAGGACAAGAGCCTAAAATAAAAGTTGGTGCACCTAAAGGAGTTTACAGATTTAACGTTTAATGTACAGCAAGACTCACCCGCTGCGCTCCTGTTACTCATACACTATTCTCACACAACCTTCACCACGCACTAATCCTGCCCCCACAACGCTGTATTGCGTGTTTATTGGTTGAGCGTCACTCAACAGTAATGCCACGTTAATTTGATTGGTCCTCCGGCTGTCATTCAAATGTAGTTTCCTATCTTGCCGCTGTCCTATAGTGACGTGTCCTTAGTGAGTAGAGCAACGTGTCACCCCCTACTGGTAAAACAACTCTGGACACTGGTAATATCAATGGTGCAACCTAAGATAAATAAAAAAATAGATAGTTAATATAAATTGTTAACTGTACGGCAACGTACCATTAACAATTGGTTTAAACAGTTCAAAACCATAATTTAACAAGCTGTGACAATAAATGTATTTCTCAATGATGCAGACTTACTGCAAACTCACAATATCTTTATTTTAACCAAGCTCCATTATTATGATTGTCACACATTTAATTGAAATTAAATCCACTTTCCTCTGAAGTTAAAACTTTACAGTATTTCCATGTGTTGTGTTTTAATAGCT
The DNA here is from genome assembly GCF_009769545.1 of Cyclopterus lumpus. Taxonomy (NCBI): domain Eukaryota; kingdom Metazoa; phylum Chordata; class Actinopteri; order Perciformes; family Cyclopteridae; genus Cyclopterus; species Cyclopterus lumpus. Next base: position 20,070,050 of record NC_046979.1, read on the forward strand.
TCTCAGTGTGACCACTATCGTTGTGACTCTACCTGTCCAACTTTCCATCTCGTCTTTTCACTATCGAGATTGAATGTCCTGTCGAGTCCTCACCACGGTATCAAAAGCCCAGAACACAGTGATCAAAGTATTGAATACTGACCAATTTTATTTGAAATTAGACGTATTACTTTTACAAAACCTCACTCACATACATCAGTCTGCACAAACACTATGCTCTTCTTACAATAATTGCACATTGTTTTTCAAAAAAGAAATATCACGGCCCCGCTCTGATGAGTGAGAGAAAGGTTGGTGACTGGGTGGCTGTGTGGTGGTGGGCTTCTGGTTGAACATTCGGGGTGTATTAACATTATGTACAGCACAGAAATCGAACAGCCTGAAGACCAGTTACTGTATATTCACTTCAGCTCTCTTCGGGGGGGGGGGGGGGGGGTGGGGGGGGGGGGGGGTGAGGAACAAGAGCAAGCGGGTCAAGGCTGATCACCCTTTCGTTAAGATAAAAGATGTTAACTATGCGACCTCCTTCCTGTATTACAGAGTGAGCTTTGTAGTGGTTGAAGTGAAAGAAACGGAACATAGAAGCAAACAGTTTGGCAGTGTCATCTCTCCTGTCACCTACTCCATTCACACAGGCTGAAAACGCTCTGGCAGCTTTTCCTTCGCTGGCGTCACCATGCGCATCTCATCGGACGGTGGAGTGAGATTCAATTTGGGATGAGACAAAAAGCTAAACTTCATTCAACACACGACAAGAGTGACTTTGTGACTTGGTTTCCATTACTAAGGACACCAATCCTTGATTATTTTTTTTTTAGCAGCTCCTGAGCTGGTTTGTATATTCTACTAAAAACAAAGCTCTTACAGGATTAAAAAAGCCTCCCTTTTTCTTTAACTATACAAGGTTATTTCTAGAACTGATAGGACACCATGATTTGACATAAAAACACATCCATGTGCAACAAAACATTCAATCTGCGAGGAAGGAATGTGACTTGCAACGAGACGCACCCATGTACTGTGGGTACAACAAGACTGTGCTTTGCTTCTGAATACAAACAAGCCCCTTCAGTTTAAAAAAATCCTTTCGTCACACGTTCGCTTAAACATATTCAAAATAAATGATTTCTTGTGCTGTAATTTACTAAAAGGAGAGTCACTAAAATGGCACATTATACAAAAAAAGAAAACAATGACAGAAAAATGAGAAGAGAAAACAAGTCAAGAGCTGAGTATATAATGTGTTTTAAGAGTGAGGCACGGGGCAGTCGATTGTTTTGTGTTACACTGAAAATGTGTCTGGTGGGCTCTGCAAACGAATAACCAAAGGGAGAGAGATTAGATGGATGTAAACCCTTTGTCCTACACCACATGTCACATCTTCAATTAAGGAAATCCGCCTGGAAGAATCATTTTTTCCACACAAAGGGCTTTTCCTATCTCCTTCAAGCGGCTCCATCACTGGGTGGGGAGAGGTCTCTGGCGGGTCGGGGAGGTGTGGGGTGACGACAGCCTCTCCGAGGAGGTGGACGACGTCAGGGAGGACTGCAGGTGCACCGTCTTGTGGAAAAACTTGTTGCTGATCAGAACGACCAGGGAGAAGAGACGCAGCTGGAAGTGGCTGAAAGAGTGGGGGGGAAACACAAGCATGATCAGTAGCTCATGCGTGACAATAAACTATTTTTACTTCAAAGGAAAATCTTTATTTCCCACTCACTACAGCTTTGATGGCGTCTTGGCCTCATTAGCGCTGATGATGAATAGAGGGAAGAGGATGGAGAACAAGCAGCCACTAGGTAGAGAAGGAAGAACAACATTGCATACGGTAAATGCAGTAAAGGATAACTGAGCCCAATGAGAACATGAGGTCCGTTTTCCCCGAGTGCACTCCTGCTCTTTTAATAATTCCGCTGTGTTATGTGGTATTTTGTAAAAAATAAAACAGCATGTTTACTCAAAACCCTATAACAACTCTATGATCATTATTTTAATATATTTCATGATTGACATTTGAAAAACGTTTTGGATTCTCCAGATATGCTACTCATGAAGTTCTGTGAATATTTGAGCTGAGATTATTGTGTTGTTCTGTTCCCAATGTTCAAGAATGAACTTCCAAATTCAAGAATGAACTTCCAAATTAGGAATTGATTCTGAAGGCACAGGCATAAAAACTGCATATGAATTTTAACAAAAAAGAAATACACAAGAAAGATTAAGCAATTTGTAGGTCTATCGAAATATTCATGTGCACATCTTGATGAATTATGTTTAACATATTTCAGAGTTTAAAAGTAAAAAAAGTATAGCACAAAGTAATATGATAACTGTTTCTATGATGATAATGTGTAAAACAAACATCTGGAGGACAGCTGGAAAATGAACCCAACATACACAATCACGCTTTAATTAAAGAAAATGTAAAAAGCAAGGCTACACCTAATTATTATTTTCATCATCAATTAACATTTTTCTTTCAAAAATGTAATACAGGCAAAAATAATGCACCCAACAAACCTAACACTATGATGACATGACAATAGAACCGCACCAAAAAGATTTGAAAAAAAACAAACAATCAACAAAACAATATCATCATTTCACATTTCATCAAAAGAAATTAGCTTTACACTGTAATTTTTTTTAGGGAACTTTTTAGGGGTATCAAAATAGTAAATGCATAGTCTCCGAAGGAACAGACTGTATGAAGGGAAAGCAGTCTTACCTGATGATGTATGAGGAGGGCATGGCGGTCAGCAGAGCCATGGGCAGACCAAAGCCGAAGTAATAGGGCCAGTTCCTCTCGATGTTGGACAGCCGTTGGTGCATCTCAATGCCTTGAACAAACATTAACAGCCTCAGTTTTGTTTGGGTTCTCCAATCAATCCAGATGATGTGGGTGTAGAATGGAATGCGAGTATCTCACCGTGGTTGAACCAGCGATACTCAAAGCAGTACAGGGAGTAGAGCAGCGACATGTGGAGGAGGCTAACCATCTGTCCGATGGCATCGATGGGGAAGAGGCTAACAATCATGCCCTAGAGGACCACGAGAATACACAACACAGTGATATTCATGTTAATGTTTTAGCTCAGAGAGTAGAGATTTAGATTGTTGTACTATTTGTTAAAAATGTATCCAGATCAGTTGTGGTACGAAAAAAATTATTGACTTCAGAACAAAACAACGACACCAGAACACTTTTTTTTCCTAGAAAATTCTTTGAAGTGAGAGTCTGGAACCTAATTGTTGGCCTGACATGTTGGAGGGCTCTGGTTGAGGAGCAGCGTGACTTTGTCGCTCACATTTGGCGAGTCTGAGCCTCCAGCGACAGCACAGGTTACATTTACTGTAACCGTTTCAACTCAAACACTCAAGAGCATCAGATGCAGAGGTTCTTGGTATACATGTATGCATGTATGGGCGATATTTTTCAAAAGGAAAAAAAAACCAAGGCATCGGTCTACATAGAATGTACCTGAATGAGGAAGAGTGCCTGGAGAAGAAGGTTGAAGAGCATGTCTGCGATGATCTTACTGACACTGGGGAACGGCTGCGCTTTACATCCAGACACTTCAAATGCTAAGTCGGCTATATCCTGCAACAGAGAACAACACCCTGATATCTACACCTGTGTCAGCAAAGCATATGAAGAAACAACCACATTATTAACATTAAGCTTTGGGACGCAGCCTTTTGCTTTGTGATGGCAATATAACATGACAGTACAGTATAAACTCCTCAGGCTTCTTCCCTTGTCCATGCACCTTGGAAGTAGGTGAAGTTGTGGCAGAAACCTCCACTTTGCTTTATTTCAAAAATTCACAATGCAGTGATAATACTAGCATGTTTAGGACCGTTGGAGAGGATGCAAACGGCATGTCAAACTATGTGATGGGATCTATGCGTAGCTTTAAAAAAGACCACTTGCTCTGACATCACATCATTACAGCCTGGCAAAGCAGCAGGGCCTGACCTGGAACCAGATGGCGTTGACTATCTTGCTGAGGACGAACAGAGGGAGAACCCAGAGAGCACTGAAGACGGAGGTCAGGAAGAACTCTAACCAGGACCACACGCTGCCATGGAGGGAGGGGTCACCTGGAGCAAAAACAGCTGTTGACTGACTGGTCCCTACCACGAGCCAAAGAGCCCGCCCCACTAGCAGCCATACATACCTATGATTTTTGCAGTGAGAGTCTGCAGGAGTGGGATAAACACCCGGTAGAAGAGAAACAGACTGAGCTGGAGAGAGAAATGACACACAGTTAGTCTTCAACTCAGGCTTTCCCCATACAACAGAGTTGGCATTTTAAGATTGTTTTGGGGGGGGGGGGGGGGGCTGCAGGGACACCCAAACGCTGACATTTAGCAGAAGGACTTTAGTTCTACGCTTACAGAAGATAAAAGGTAAGTTGGGGACAACATGTTGCACGTTGTTAAGTTTTCAGCAGTGCGTGATGGGGATGTACTGTAACAGTAAATTAAAGATCTCACCCAGAACACTCCTCCATTCCAGGCACAGCATTGAAAGATCCTGCTGGCGACTTTGGGGTCACTGAAAGAGAAAAAGAAAATAAAATTAATGTGCATCATTGTTGTACAAGTGTAATTTGGTTTTACGTAAACTTGACTCTTCTCCCTTAACTAGAGTCAGACAGTCCGATGGACGCTGTAAACACGTCTACGTTTGCAGACTGACATTTTGGGAACATTTTAATAACACGTATGTTCTCAGATTGAGAATGAGGAGGATATTGTAACTGCTTACAATGCTTCAATTAAAAAACATGTTGAATTGACACAATTCTAGTCATTTTCAGTATTGACACCGATATGAGCATACGGAGAAAATTCCAACCCCTTCTTCTTTGGCGCTTTACTTTCAAGCCGTGTAACAGGAATGCCAGAAAAAAAAACTTGTCTCAACAGCCATTTGACTGGTGGAGCTTGTGGGAAATGGTGCACAGCATGTGAGGTGCGCAGGAAGTTCTCCTGAGATTATCTTGTCAGGAGGAGCTGCTATTAAATCCCACAAACAGCAATAGTGTTTGCAGACACAAACATCGATGAGCATATCTGACTCTGGCTGAGTAAGAAAATCAGTAGCAGTGCAACCCGAATATGCAGCTTCTTCTTTGGCCTACTTGTCTGGTTTGCGCTCCTCACTCTGTGCCCGTCTCTGTGCCAGGGCCCCGCTGGCCCTTCGCCTCCGCTGCTCTTCCCTCTTCTGCTGGATGCGGGCATCCAGCTTGGAGATTGTTCCAATCCCCAATATGGAGTCCTTGATCCCCTAGAGAACCCAGAGCGAGATAAAATACACATACAGTGAATGTTTCTAACTCGTAAAAAAATTGAAGGGATTATTGAGACTCAACTCTTTTTATTATTCTGAAATGTTATTTATGCTTTAATAGGACAAAATGCTGTTTTTATTTCATCATCGAATTTTCCCCAATAACACTATCTCACAGTCAAACTTTTCATGACCGTGGTGTTGTCACCGCCCTCTCATCTTTCAGCCAATCCCTGGACTCCTAAGCATCAAGTTCACCAACTGCTACCCGTTTAGCCACTTTAGCTCCTGTTAGCTAAAGCATCAACAATGCTAAAGTTGTTCTGAATCAACCAACGAGAGGCTGCTGCTGTAAACATTGCGCACAGAGACAGAAACTAAGACAGAAGACTAACTGGCAGGTGTATTTGTGAGCTTGGTTTCCTATTTGGCACCCAAGTGAAATGACGGTTTAAGCAGCAGCAGTTCATTACGCCTTTTTATTTATGTGATATTGAACACCACATAGGATGCTCCACAAAGTCTATTCTGCTATATGCAGGTAGCAGAGAGACACATTAATGTAAAAACAAAAGAGATATCTGGAGGACAAACATTGTCTTTGGACTCTTGCTCACATTCAAGGTGATGGTACACAATGGTAAAGTTCATGGTGTACATAGAACATGAAGGTCCACCGTCCCCATGTGCCCTTCATTCCCCACACATACGTCAGTCAGAGAATGATGTCACAGCAAATATATGATATTACAGTATCAGGGTTATTGTATATAAGGGATTTATAACATGAAGATGTTGCTTTAGTTGTGTTCACCCCCTAAATGTGGACATATGCCACTTTTTTTGTTGGACTGCATGGGGATTAAATGTTTTTAGAACATTATATTAAAAAGCACATAATACATATATTTGTGTATTACATTACATTTGTCAGTGGATACATGTTCTACAAACAGACTACACTCATTACTTACTTTATTAGGTATACCTGTAAAGTCTAATGCAACTCAATAGAACATATCTGTATAACTTATACTTTTATGAAGCTCACACATTTTCAGTTGTAGACACTGTCAGACATGTGATGTTTATCCCCATTCACATGCATGAAAGTAGCAAAATATTATAACCACCTTTTGATTTAAGTTTAATAATTAAGTGGCCATTGAGTGTATGCCTCTGCTATTTCAAAAATAACGTTGAATTCTAGAAACCTAGATCTGTTTCACTGTCAATGAACTACACATTTGTGCGTTGTGTCATGGATCATGTGTGAGTAGTCTGTGCGTGTGTGTGTGGGTCTGCTGACCGTCGCAACATTGCGGAAGAAGGCCCTGACGCTGTCTGTCATCTCTGGACCAGCTGCAGATCCATCAACTGCAGAAGGAGGGGGGGCTGGCGACTTGGTGGTCAGCGCTCATGGCAGGGAGGGGCTCACCCAGTAACCTGCCACAAGCCAGAACACAGAGATTAAAGTGAAGGCAAGAGCTAGTGGGCGGAGAACTCTTTCTAGAAATTAACAATAGCCTCTAAGATGCAGATCTAGCCAGAACAACTCGCGGTGGTGTGCTGGGACTTGCTAGAGCCACATTGTTTTGCTTGCACTATGATAAAAGGTTTTTTTGTTCACTTAATTGCTCCACCCATGTCAGCTTTATCCAATATCATTTGTAGAATTCAGTACAAGCATGAACAATAATCACCTGTCCTTTGAGCGTAGCTATCTTGGCATTTCTAAATGTAGTTTTTTTGAATGCATACATAAACGTATTTTTTTAGTATTACATAGTTATTATTTTACTTCAAAGAACAATGACACAAATCCTTCTGGTCGTGACACTTAGCTTTAATAACAGCTAAGTATTTTCTTTGTCTTGGACACTATGCTATCACACCAAACTAGTGTTGGGGTCCTTTGAGTTTTTTTACTTTGACAAGGAAAAAACGAAAACAAACTACGTTACAACTTCATAAATAATGTGTTGTGTCCTATCTAATACTGAAATGAGAAATGCATAACTAATATGTGCTTAATATATGCTGTTATTGTCCTTGTTTAACGCACCCATCAGTGTCTGCTTGGTGACGTTATTAAACAACAACGTCACCTCTTTTATTCTCCAAAGGACTGGCTCTCGGTCGATTATACAGGTTTTATAACGAGCTCAAAGGGAAAACGTTAACAACGTTAAGAGAGCAAGCTGGCTCAGTGGGTCGGCGTTAGCTCAAGAGAGGCGAGCAGCCGACGTTAGCTCGCTCCGGCTCGACACAACTAAAGTGTGAACAACTGTCGCGTTACAAGCGAAGCCCCTCGTTGAGCAGCTCGTGTGGTTAGCACGGTGTCTCCACTCCCACTATTGTTTGACTTTCCTTGGTGTGTTTAGTGCTCTGCTAGCTTGTCTGTCTTTGTCGCTAGCTGACTGTTACCGCTCAACAACTCATTTAACTGAGGGTTTCCCCCCCCCCACAACAAGCGCGTGAAGTCCGCAGACAACACGGCTCCCCGCGGGTTCCTCCTTACCTCATGCGACAGGCCCGGGTTTACGTTAACTTCGTCAATTCTTTCTTTTGCCCCCTTAACGTGACAACAACAACAACAACAACCAAACAGACACTACCGAGCAGCCAGGGCCGTGCAAAACATATTGCGCAAACTCCGACTACTAAGGAACATGGGAAATGTAGTCTTCGTCGTTGGAGGCTGATTGTCAATGATTGGAAATGTTTCGCCCTATGTGTGTATTATTTCTAACATTATTCAATATGCATTCAGTTGAGAGTATCATATATAATTAAGGCTTTGGTTATACTGCATTTCTTATGCTCCACCATTCATCTAGTTGCCATGTCTGATGCTAAAACCCCACTATTGTAAACTTAAGATATGTTGATATCTGATACATGTTTTCAAATAGTAAAGTATACTAGTATACTTCGATGGCCCGATATAATCAACATAATATACCCTATTTTTGAACCTATACAGCTTTTTTCATTTTCACCTATATTTCTGCCAAGAAATTAATTATAGTGGATAAACTATTTCGTCATCCTCACCTGTACCTTTTACGACCCGAAAAGTAACACATGCGCACAGACTGCCAAGGCTTCTCACAAGGGGCACTCCCACTAGGCGGTGCGCAACTCAAGTCAGCATCATGCTGGTCTGTGTTCAGATGCAGCTGTAAACCTCCCATCACTGCTCCCCATGTCACAGGAGAAGAGCTGCTCCTTGCACCGATGGTTGTCTTGAGGATAAGAAACGCTCACAAAAGGAAATATGCACTTATCTGCCTGTGTATTGTTGGTTTCATTGTGTACAAATATGTCGGGTAAGTAAAGTTGTCAATGTTATATCTATTCAATTAGAGCAACTCTGAGACTGCAACTAATGCAGTGCCTTAATGAATTTCTAAATTAAGATAGAAATGCTGCAAGTTTCAGTGCACGGACACGATAAAGTATTATATTGTTTTATTATTTTGGTGTGATGATATTAAGTAAAGCTACTCTGAAGTGAAACAATTTGACTGGGCTGTCCTCACAATGCAGTATGATTATCGTTCATAGAATGTGTTTCTCTAGGGGAAAACAAATGTAGAGCTGCTCTAACTATATCATAAAAGATGCTATAGCAAAAAACGGACCTGTACTTATATGAAATGTAACATTGATAAACAAAATCTGTTTTGCATTCAGCCTCTAAACTCAAATATGTTCCTGCTTCGTTTGCCAACGAAAAACTCCGGCAAATTGATGTCATGTGGTTTATTCAGGCACAATAGCCTGTGTGCTACAATATTACGTGAGTGTGTGATACAATTGAACTCCACTTCCAAGCATGCCATCGGGGGGACAGAGGATGAGCAGGAAGGTGGGCCTGAGTGCCAACGCGTCCCAGTTCACCCTGGAGGGAGAGCCCTTCCGCGTCCTCGGGGGCTCCGTCCACTATTTCCGCGTGCCCAGGGCCTACTGGAGGGACCGCCTGATGAAGATGAAGGCCTGTGGCATCAACACCCTCACCACGTATGGGAACAACTACTGTGGATGTGTTTTGTCTCTCTTGGCTCGAATGTTTAACATCCTGCGTCTTCGCAGGTACGTGCCGTGGAGTCTGCACCAGCCGGAGAGAGGGGTTTTCAACTTCTACACACAGCTGGATTTAGTGTAAGGAGTAGTGCTCATGATTATTCTTCGCATTAAACCAAAAAATGCAACCGGCACACATCCATAATAAGAATGAAAACACCTTTGCGCCACCGTCGCTGTTCTAGCAATACTACCTGCTCTAAGGGTGCGTGGGGAATACTCTCCTCTCCCTCTCATTATCTAAGCCCTGGTGCTCCGGGGAGAAGCTGGAGGCAAAGAGGTCCCACCTGACAACGGCAGCATCTCCCCAACAACAGCAGCTTATCAAGCAACTAACCACACAGCCGGTGATAAGTGTGGATGGGATGTGACGCCTCGGCCTGCCGCCGTTGTTGCCCAGCACGTCTCATGCTCCTCAAACAACGAGATACGGGGTCTCGCTTGGGGGTCTGAACTTTGTGTTTGCAGATAGAGAACAAAAATGCATTTTCATTGTCTCCTTTGTGTGGGTTTCAGAGCTTATATCAACCTCGCTGCTGAATTGGGATTGTGGGTGATTTTGCGTCCAGGGCCCTACATTTCCTCTGAGCTGGACCTAGGAGGACTGCCAAGGTAACGGTAGTATTCTTATAATTATTGGAGTAGAAATGTTAACATTATTGCATATAGAAACCCAGATTTGATGTGTATATATTGCAATCAGATGCAGATTTAAACTCTTTGTTCAACTAGTTTGTCCCTGAATGAATGAAATTACCTCTGTACGGGACTTTAACTCGACAGCACAAACGTAACTTAATGTGAGCTACAAAGTGCCACTTTTTGTTGAGTTTAAAAAAAGTCACATGTTGCTGGAAGGGAAGACTCACCCTGTGTGTGCATCTCTGTCCGGTATTTTAGACGTACTGTGCCCCTGTTGTACTTGCAGCTCTGTGACCTCTTGTGTTTTTTTCTGTCTCGTGCAGCTGGCTCCTCCGTGATGGCAGCATGAGGCTCAGGACGACTCATCCGGGCTTTACTCAGGCTGTCAATACTTTTTTTGACAAACTCATACCAAGAGTGGTTCCTCTGCAGGTCACCAAAGCTGACAACAAGTCTGTTTCGGCTCCAGGTCGTTTAACTTAAAAATACTTGAACTATATGTTTTCTTTATGTGGTTTTTAGTTCAAGAAAGGAGGACCCATCATTGCAGTGCAGGTTGAAAACGAGTATGGATCCTTTGCGAAGGATGAAAGTTACATGCTTTTCATTAAAGAGGTGATGCGATAGGCTTGCTTGATTAAAAGGCCACCTTAAACTTCAATGAAAACACATATGAATAAAAACAGATTGATATTGATACAATAACTCAATTGGATCTGACATTCTGTTTTATTTTGAAAGGCCTTACAGTCCAAAGGGATCAGCGAGCTCCTGCTCACATCAGATTACCACAACACATTAAAGTCTGGGGGTGTGGATGGAGGTACAGTCTTTTATTAGTGCACACACACACATACACACACACACACACACACACACACACACACGTACAGCTTACCTTGTGATCTCCCATCTTGTAGCTATCAGATCATTGAAATTGCAGAAGCTGAATCAGATGGAGCTCCAGGATCTGAACGCTATCCAGGTGTGTATCTTAGCTCTCATCACCGTTTCACGTCTGGCACTGAACAACGTCACATAGACAGGTAATGAAACACTGGACGGTTGGCTGTGTGAGCTGATGGTATGTCTGTCAGCCCAACAGCCCCACCATGGTGATGGACTACTGGACCGGCTGGTATGATGTGTGGGGGGACCTCCACCATGTGCTTCCTCCGGAGGGTAAGAAAGGTTTCTCCTTGTCACCTTTCAGTCTCCCCATACCTCTTATTCCTAATTAGCCTGCATGGGTCATCCTTGGTCTGATTGTTGGCTCAATTGTTTGTACTTCAGCCCAAGATAAAGCTAAATCTTGGGCTAGATGTTGCAGCCTTTGCTGCATGACATACTCCTTTTTCTCTTCCCACGTTTCCTGTTTCTTCACCATTAACTATGTAATAAAGGTGAACATTTGAATGCACGGCTATTTGAAAACTGCCTGAAGAACTACAATGAAATGTTTCATTCATAAATTCATCAATATTACTTCTTCATATCGAGGTTTTCGCATATCCCAATATTTCTTTCTGTTGTGTTGGTGGCCAAGCACATTTCACAATTATTCTGGTTCCAAAATATTTTGTCTCGGTCAAAATGTTGTTTGTGGCCTTTTGAAAGCCTCGAAAAACATAACACATAACAGTAAAACCCAATTCTTCACCAAAACAGAACCACTTAACGAAAGGCTGCTTTCAGTCTGAACGCCAACTGTGGCTTCTCACACCCACGAAAACAGACGAGTCCTTTAACACGGCCACTGACTCCTTTCATGAAATAATGACGTCAAGTTACTTTGTAAACAAATGCTTTCTAGCTCACTGCCTAGTTTGCAATAAATGAATTTTCCTACCGCTTTTCTTTTTGCATAAGCTATTTGCCAACAATGCAAATGCAACGTGAGCTCAGCAGAGGGACAAAAAAGATGTCCGTGACTTGATGTAAATACTTTATTATGATTTCCCTTTTGCAGGGACCTTTATGTTTTCAAGGAGAAAATGTGTTGAACAGTGTGAACGTGTTGAATATTTTGTCAGATATGATGTCCACTGTGAGAGAAATTCTGAGGCGGGGCATGTCTGTCAACCTGTACATGTTCCACGGAGGCTCCAGTTTTGGCTTCATGAGCGGAGCACGCGCCGATCCTTCCTACAAAGCTCTGATCCCCAGCTACGGTTGGTTCTGTCACAAACAAACTGTCTTTAATGCAAATGTTCTTTGTATTTTGTTCTGATAATGATGAAGCACTGCTATGTCAGATATGGAGAATATGCTCCCTAGTGTCTACAGAACAGCACTGACCTTAAGGCCCAACAGGTGGCAGCAGATTATAGTAAATCTATTACACTGTGATGTTTTTCAGACTATGATGCTCCCTTGTCTGAGGCGGGGGAGTACACTCCAAAGTACCACCTCCTCAGGGATTTACTTTCTCTATACAACAGTAAGTTAACACTAAATTGGAATGAGAATGAAGTATGTGATTACATGCTGTGACTACGCCTGATGCTGTCTTTGACCTTTCTGTGCAGGAGGCAGTTTCCCTGACATGCCAGCCCTGCATTACAGGGAGTCTTATGAACCTGCTATCATGTACCAGCACCTGTCATTATGGGATGCTTTGAGCTTCACTGAGGGAGTACGTTTTATATAAGATTATTTGTTGCCTATATGTGTATGAAAAACAAAGACAATTTAGCTTTCAGCAGATCAATATATTTTATTTTGTTTCCTACAGCCATTTAAGTCACCCAAGCCAGTAAGCATGGAGAATCTACCTGTGAACAACAGGAACGGCCAGTCCTATGGATACACGCTGTATGAGGCTACCATCACCAGTGGAGGATTACTGAAGTCTGGAGACAATGTCCGAGACCGTGCCCTGGTGAGTCCTCATGATACATGATGGCATGATCTCATTCCAACACGTTCTCATTCCAACTCGCCACACACTGACGTCTTGTCCGACCCCTTGCCGTCATTTTCTAACACACCGGGGAGACAATTTTGCTTAGGTTTAGGCATCAGAACCACTTAGTTAAGGTGAAGAAAAAACATCATGGTTGGGCCTAAGATTAGTACGTACAAAAAGCAAAATGCAACATAAGTATGGAAAGCACATCACAAACATCTCTAACTTCAAAATAATTCAGCAACACTTTGGAAAATGAACATCGGTCTCGAATCGGTCTCCTGGTTCAATATCCTGTGACGGGTTGACTCCTCCCACCCACCCTGTGCAGTTTTTCCATCTTTATATTTCCGTCATCATATTCCCATATAATTTTTTCTAAGCGGATGGGTTTGCATTGTAGTGACTTGAATGCCCAGTGCATCTAATATAGATGCTTATGGGTGCCTTGTGCGTTGGTATCAGTCGCTGGTAGCCACAGCAAAGCGTCGGTATGTGATTGATGATGTGATTGCCCTCTGTGAAACCAGTTGGTGGTTTTACAGGAGATTATGTGCCAAACTATTTCTAGACCAGGTGCAGTGACTTTCTGAAGTTAGCAATCAGCGAGGACTTCAGATATAAGATATAATGTGATTATTAGTAACAATTAGAAGTGCTTGTAGGCTGGGTTTTTTTTACCATCGGACAGAATCAGGCAAGCCCCTTGGTTCCAACTGCTGGTTAGATACGGAAGTGGTAACAATCTTCTTATTCTCAAAGAGAATAGATGCATTTCCAAACATTTTGAATCATCCTTTAATATCAGACAGGGCTATCAGTGGTAACCATGTTGTTGTTGGTATACCACAGTACACATTTCAGGACGTACAGCACATGGAAGTTGTGTTTGGGTGATTAATGTGGTCATAGCTGGCAAACCTAAAGCCACCTTTGAGATATTTAATTCAAGTGAAGCAGATATTATGTGTTATGTACGACAATATTATCGATTTGACAGCGATATTTGTCCTACTAGGTGTTTGTAGATAGAAGCTACATTGGTCTTTTCAAGCGGCACAATCTGGAGCTGGCAGTTCCTGATGGTAAGGTATGGCATCGAAATGGACAATGTCCAATAAACTTAATTCACAGTTATGAGGAATGATGGATGCTGAAGTGTTGGCTGTTAAGATCTGCAAAATACATAAAAGCAATGAATCCCTACAGGGACGACGTACCTTGAGTTTATTGGTGGAAAACTGTGGACGAGTTCACCAGGGAAGGGACCTTGACAAACAACATAAAGGTGATTGACAGAGAATATGAAGTGCATTGCTATGCCTGCTGTTAAATCACTCAAGCACTCAGTGGGTAGCGTACAATACCATTTTGATTTGTGTTCTTCCAGGCCTTGTGGGAGACATTTTATTAAACAATACCCCTTTGCGAGACTTTACAATGTACAGCCTGGATATGAAACCCAGCTTTATTGATAGGTTTGTACGCTTTATTTAATCTAAAGCATTGCATATCACTTTCATTATGTTGTAAGAGTGTGTTTGAAGTGGTTGCCTTATTTCAGTCTTTATCAGGCACCTTGGAGATCTCTCCCCGACACTCCCAGCTTCCCTGGATTTTTCATGGGGAGGCTGTTTGCCTACGGGTATCCGAGTGACACGTTTGTGAAGCTGCCTGTAAGTGAAATTAAATGTATAGTTTTTGTGCTATACATTTTTGTGCACGTCGTGAAAAATACTTCACGTATACATTGTGAAACCATGAAATTGTCTTTGGGTCCACAGGGCTGGGAGAAAGGTGTTGTGTTTATCAATGGGCTGAATCTGGGCCGCTACTGGTCAATTGGGCCCCAGCAGGCTCTCTACCTCCCTGGTCCATTTCTCAACAGTGGAATCAACCAGGTACAGCTGAGCACAAACCAGCACCATTTTTTAAAATACACTTTTTGCTGAGAGTTAGATGAGAAGATTAATACCACTCTCATGTATGCACTCAATTAGCTTAGCATGAAGACTACAAACAGGGGCAAACAGCTAGCCTGGCTCTGTCTGGTATACAAACTTCCTCAAAGCCCCTCTAAAGCTCCTTAATTAAAACACTCTGTGTAGTTTGTCACATCCGTAGCCACTGCGTCCGGCTAAGAAATAGTCTGTTAAAAAAACATTACATTGAGGTTTTTATACGGATTAAACAAAGATATATACCATGGTAATAAGAGAGCTTTAGAGTTGACTAGCTATTTCCCCTCGTATGCAGTCGTTGTGCAAAGTAAGCTAAGCTAACCTAACTGGCTGCTGGCTTTAGCTTCATTGTTAGCGTACAGACATGAGAGTGGTATCAATCTTCTTAACTCACTTTTGGCATTATGAAGGACTTGAAATACACATTTTTACATATAACTTGTGTGTGAAAATGCAACAAAAGTCAAGTCTCAAAGCTGTAACTCTCTTCTTCTTTGTCTTTCACTTTTTTTCTGTTGGAATGAATAAGGTCATTGTGTTTGAAGAGCAGGAGGGTGACTACAAGATCCACTTTGAGGACACGCCTGATCTTGGCATGACAGCAGACATTCAATGATTGTCATCCCTGCCTGTATGGGCATTGTTTTTTTTGTGTAAAAATGTGACTTTTGACAAATTGCTTCTTACATCAGGTCAAACCTTCAAACTCAGGGATATCAATATTATTCATATCATGGCCCTTGTCTGATATGATACCTTAAAATCTGCATTTACTTAGACAAATATTAAAAACAGAGAGAGGCATGTTTGTATGGGAGCAGTTTATAGCTATATACATACAGTACTTTCAGAGACGGTGACTCTTCACACATAGAGCAACATTACCAAGTATATTTGCTTACCTGTGGATTTCCACTTATAGGGTAATACATTTGTATTTGATATTTCTGTTAGATTTGTATTGCTTGTGTGAATATACTGCAGAGTGCAGTTGATGAAATCTTCTGTGCAAAAAACAAAAAATGGTTTATTGGACAATCTGAGCTGAGGCAGGAGTGAACGTGAACAGCTTTCAAATGAAACACAAGCAGCATTGTAGCAACATCAGACCCTAATCTTTGAGTGAAAGTTTCGAATGCCTGAAACATCGGCAACTCACCAAACTCCTCACAGCTACAGAGTCTGAGAACATTAGCATTTGTAAGGAGTGCCACTGCAAGTCAATGGGGTATGAAATCATCACTTGCAAGGCAGCCATCCATGGAGGGGATAATTAGATTGTGTAATACAACTATTTGAAAGGATGCACAACCAATTTTTAGAGTAATGGATTCGTATCCCATTGACTCGCACATGCATAGCTCACGACTAACAAGTGAATGGTACCAGTTACACCGAAACAATAAATAATTCAACTGAGAAACCATCAGTTCATTCAGTAGGATCTTAATTAGCTTATATGCAGATGACTGTGAGGTGAACAGGTAGCAAGGGATACTGAATATTCTTTTTAAATATGAGTAAACCTCAGTAGTGTTACAGCATGTCAGGAATAACCAAGAATTTGGAGTAAATGACTGTAAGAGAAGACGTCGCTGTTATACCGTAATAAATCATTGCTCCGTCCTATTCAGTGCATGTGTGTCTGTGTGCTCACTGTGTGCAGTGTGACAGCTGAGCATGTGTGAATGTGTCTTGAGGAGTATCAGTACTTTTAATTAGTGCTGGGTTCAGGGTGCTATCTAAATAGCTCAGTGTTGTACAGTACAAGTGGAGGGCGGGGGGCTCAGATCCCCTCTGTGCAGTCTGTCAGTCAGTGCTGACTCACTTAAGACAAGGGCCCCTTTTGTTCCTCCATGCAGCCCTGTGCCCAACAGCCAGCTCACCTAAGAACAAAGGGGCCCTATTTAATGCTGATTGGATGGTTGGCTGGTGTTGTCTGCGCTCAGAGGGCTCTTTATTGCTTGCCGTGCTATCTCTTCCTGCAGTTCAAATCACGTAACATCCTTTGTCTCGGCTCTCCGAGGAGACCTCAGTGGGCAAGCTCCGTTTGGCAACTCCTACCGGTGACTCGCATCAACCAGTGCTCTGAGCAGCATGTTCTATGTGCAGTTGTGCTTTGATGCTCCGTGGTCTGTCCAAGCACCATTGTGCTGCCTCCTGGGGCGGACAGGTGTGCCTCCATTGGTGAAGTACGGCTACTGTACTGTGATGTGATGATATTTTGGACCCCTGGATATTACTGGAAGGAGCTCTGAGGTTGGTTTGAATCCACGTAGAATCCAATGGAGAAGTGCCCCTAAAGGAACGGACATGCAAACAAGACACATGTTAGTACTTTTTATGAACAAATCAACCAAGAGCGTACAGCCACGCTGTGAGCTAAATGCTAACTACAGCACGCTAACATGCTCACAATTTTTAAATAACTGTAATGTGATGATGCAGGTTTGTTCACCACGTTCACCATCCTGGTAAATTAGCATGCTAGCATGAAATGTTTGCTATTTAGCACTAAATACGAAGTACAGTTGAGGCTGATGGAAATGCCATTAGTTTGGCAGGTAATTGGTCACAAGTATTGGACAAATTCAAATTGTTTAACTGATGACGTTGCTAGAGGAAAAGTCAGAAGATCACCAAAGTCATTTGAATTTATTCTCTGGGGACCATGAACGTTTGTACAAAATATTAAATCCGTCGAGTGGACAATGAGATATTTCACACAAAAATTCAAATGTCAACCTCATGGTGCTGCTTTATGAAAGGGTCAGTGGGTCACAAAAGTCTGTAGGATTCATCCTCTGGGGACAGTGAACATCTGAACAAGCGTTCACAGGATTCCATCCAATATTAGTTTGGGCCAAAGTGGTGGACTGACTCACAGAGCAACATTGCCACCTTTAGAGCCACGCCGCTAGTGTGGTTAAACTTGCTTGTGATAACCAATCATAGCCAAATCTGCAGGAAACAATCCTTGAAAAAAAATCTGTAAAGGTCGGACATCTATTTCAAGTAAAGGCCCATATCTCATCGTGCACATATGAGTAAAGATGCTCTCCTTTGGCATATATCCCAGAATAATCAGTGTGGAAATGCAGCAATTTGCATTTCTAAATCTCTGCCATTACCTGTGTCAGATGAAGTATGTCATATCTCCACATTAGAGTCTGTAAATCCCTTCTTGCCCTCATTTACGAGCACAGGCTTCTCTGTCCGTGTGTGCCATACTAATACCTGCGGGTAAAAAATAAATAGATGGAGACAGGCAGAAACACAGCCAGTATGATAAAACATTACAACTTACATTTTGGTTCACAGTGCTGTGCAGTTGTAATACACTATATCATACTTGCTACACAATGTCTAGAGGCAGAATGAAGCACATTTGAACAGGGCTGTAAGCATATAAGAGTTGGCTGTAAGCTGACAGTTTATTGACTTTAAAAACAAGTTGTTATGATAGCTAGGGATCTCAATGCATGTTCTCTTACACCACCAACATTTACACAAGCAGCTTGTTTTATTGCCAATGTTCAGGGGTTGCACAACATGCAGAGAGCCTAGTTTTCCTACCTTAGTGCAGTTAGCAGCTTTCGGCTCCAAATCGCTGAGAGTGACCAGCTCCCTTAACAAACTGGTCTCCTGATAACCTCCCTTCACTCCCCGTAACTTGAAATAAGCCTGAGGCTTGGACAGAATGAGGCGCAGGTTCACAGCAAACCCAGCCATGTCGATGGCGAAGGGCCGGTGTGGGTCGAACACAGTCTTCCAGCCGTACACCTTGCCCAAGGTGTTTACCTTAGGGGACTCGTAGCGTAGGCCACCCACAAAGGCCACGGGCCACACCGACACCTTTTTGGTGGAACGCATCTGGTATTTGAAAACAGAGACAGGGATCACTCATTTGATGCATTTTTTTATTTCCTGAATCCCGAAATGTAAAGTAAGATGTCGGTGAAAAGATGAGGTGGGGAGACATTGCATTGTTAGAGAGAAATTATGCTCTGCATCATGTTTTGCTTTGCAACATACATCCTTACCTCCTCAAACAGCTCCAGACTGTACGTGTTGTCATCGTCTGCAAAGTAGACAATCCCAGTCTGGCTGCTGTTTACGCCGAAAGTCTCCCGGAGCCACCGCAGGGCCAGGTTCCTCTGTATGGTCCCCCGAGGTATTCGCGGGTCCCGAGTGTCCCCGCGTACCTTATAGTTCCTGGGCGTCTCCACGTTCAGGTGGGTGTAGTTGAGTCCCGTCTCCTGGAGGAGACGGCCGACCAGCGTGGTCCTCCTCTGGGAGTCCTCCACCAGGAGCCAGTGCAGGTTGGGCACGTGCAGCAAGGTGTTGGTCAGACGTGTCAGCTCTGCCTTCTGCACCGGCCGGCTGTAGGTGGGAGTGATGACGTGGATGGTGGGCAGGACGTCAGACCACGGCGGGGGCCTGCTGTAGACGTACTCAGTGCGCACCACATCCACGATGTCCCTGTTCTGTAGTGAGCAGGACTCCTTGAGGGCAAAAGTATTCCGAGAGTTGGAACGACCGTCCCGTCTGTCATCTAGCCAGGAGGGGAAACGATAACAGTGAGCCTCTGTGTGCTGACAACCACTGAAGACATATTCAGATATATTTCCGACACAAGATAGTGTGGATTCCCTTTAATCCGTAGATAATTTGATGCTAAACACTTATCATATAGGTAATCCTCTGTGTATTACACTCAGGCAAAATGGCATTTTATCAAAATGTGACATTTGTCATCAGGGCTCCAGACCAACCGATATTTTGTGCACCTAACTTCTTAATTTGGGTACACCATCACATAATTTAGGTGCACCCAAATTTGAACTTCATTGAAGATACTAGGTCAGGAGGATCAGGCATTTTACCAGTGAGCCGTGGTGGAGCCGTAACTGCCACCGATGATGTTGGGTCTGGATTGGGCATTTCAGGGCTGCAGCATTTTTCTATCAATTCTGCTCTTAATTTAAAATTGGGCAGTGATTTTATCAGGGTGGCATTGGCTCACACACACACACACACTTTTTTCAGGGTCAGTGCCAATCAGAGGTATGGGTGGGTCTTCACAGTTGGGGAAAAAAACAATCCTCCACACCTTCGTTCTTCTTACCCTTCCGTGTAGCGAGTAGGGGAGTGATGGCGCTCTGGTGCCAAACAGTAATGAGCAGTGTCCAAGGCAACACGATCAACACAATGGCGACGATGTCTCGTCTCTTCGGCATCTCCAGCGTCAGACCTGAGTCATGCCTCTACCTGCGAGGCACATAACACAAGATGTGGTGCACAATTATTACGTTACATTTAGCTGACGCTTTTATCCAAAGCGACACAGCTACAGGGGAGCAATTTGGGGTTAAGTGTCTTGCTCAAAGAAACATCGACTAGGGCTAGCCAGGGATCGAACCACCGATCCTCTGATTGAAAGACGAACCTGCTAACCGTTAGCAGGTCCGTCTTTCAATAAGAGGATCGGTGGTTCGATCCCTGACCCACAGTCACCCACAATCACAAGAACCGGAGAGCTGAGAAATGACAAGCTAACGAAACAAGCGTCTTTTGGAAATCAAATGTTATAGTTATATAACTATAACATTTGATTTCCAAAAGACGCTTCTATGATATCATATCCAATTACTGTTATAGTTTTATATATTTTATCATAATTTTTTGGAATTTCTTAAATTCAGTTGATAACATTTTTGTTATTAACTGTGATTTATTATACATGTGTCATTATTTCAGAATGCTGTATAATATAATGTATAATATGTTTTAAATACATAGTTTTCATGCTGTCAGACAGACAGACATGTATGGTTGGAGAAATTATGTGAAAAGTGTCTTTCTCCCGAATCCATTCAGTCATTCCTTTCTTTTTAAGGAAACATTCACTGCTTTTAGAGTTATATTTAGCCTGCTGTCTTTAGCCCTTGAATGAGGCATGAGCTGGTTGACTGAGTTTCCCAATCTAGAGGCATATCGCAATATCTGAATTGCATTTGGAAGTCCACATATGGTGGTTGTCTATTGAGCGTCAACACACTGCGGCTGCAGGGCACAAACTACAAGGAAAGGCATTGTGGTAGAAAGCAGTCTCAGTCTGCTGGAGCTGCCGCACGACAGAAAATAGGTCAGAAAATGCTTAGAGCTTTCATTTTTTTGTTGTCCCATTTGAAAGCCTACTTCTGTATTACAGAGAACGTTTGCGCTCGTAATTTGAAGAGGTCTTCAGTTTGGCCCTTTTCTGTCTGTAAATGGGTGGATAGAGTTGTGGATTCACTCTTCTGTAGGTTCCGTTAACGCTTGATACAACTACGGTATATATTTTTTTTATACTGTAAATTCGCAAATAGAAACATATAGCCAGGCCTTTATCTGGGCTTGTATTACAGACATGCCTTTATTTCCATTGTGCCCTTCCCCAGTTGACGCAAACTCCATCCTCGGCTCCTCTTCATGTCCACGAGTTCTTTAGCGAGACACTGAACCCCACCTTTCACCTGATGGTTCGGGCGCTGCTTTGTTACTGGAGTTAACTCTGGATATAAATTACGATCCACTTTATCATACCTATGTTTATAGCCAGCACACATGGTCAGTTCAAGGACTGAGGCTCTGTATGAAGAGGCCCGGAGAAGAGGTGTGTTGTCCAGTTCAGCCGACGATCCCTACAGAGAGAAAACATACGTAGGATGAGAATCTGTTTGTCATTTAACTCGGGGAAAAGCAACACAAGGTTTCTGGAGATGTTTCTGTCTCTGTTGAATTTGTTCTCGTGGTCATGTGACCTGCCCGGAGGGTACAATGTAAACAATGACGAGTCTATGATCGGGTACTTCTAGACCGAATATGCGGGGCAAATGTTTCATATTCAGCTGTTTATCTGTGCTTTTGGTATGATTCATTACCAAAGGTCATTAGTGTTGCAGTGCTTTTCAGGCAGTTTTCAGCCAGGCCGTCTATACATGGTTCAGTTGATATCTGTTTGGGTCGTACAGGCTTTTGTGTGGATGAAGGTCGGAAAAAGAAATGCCGATTGTAGAGATTACACACATTGGGTCTCATGCAAAAAGCGACATGAGAACAAATGTCCTTTTATTTTTGTTCCAATTATTGATTTTGGATTCACTACTGTTTTATTATTGTTGCTCTTTTACGAGAGCACTCCTACCAAGATAAGAAAAAACATCTTGTTTTCTGCAAATTGTTTGTCCAAAGCAAGGTTGTTTTAAATTTGAGGAACATTAAAAAAACAGCATTAATATCATAAAAGCTCATTTAGATTAGTGTATGTTTTAGACTATTTATACCGGATTATAAAAAATTGCTATTGGTCCAGTGATCCCATTTCAGACTATAAAAACCTTGGATGACATTGTGTGCGTTCAGCTTCTGAAAGGCTTACATATGTATGATGCTTTTTGATTTTCCTGTAACACTAGAACTGAAACTCTAGAAAATCTTTTTTTAAGAACCTCGATATCATTACTGCTGAAGTTCTTTGCCTTTTTTTATTTGGTGGCATCTCTCCAATTGTAATTGAGTATTTGCACACAGCACAACACCTGCCTTATATAGTGTTCAGGGGGCGTCACCTACAGTATATGCTAATAAAAGAAAAAAAGAAATACATTTACATTTTTATTGATCCCTGTGGGGAAATTCTTCTCTGGATTTAACCCATCCTTATTTATTAAGGAGCAGAGGGCTGCAGTGAAGCACCCAGGGAGCAACTGGGGTTCAGTGTCTTGCTCAAGGACACAACATGCAACTATGGGGAGAGCGGGGATCGAACCTGGTTACAGGACAACCACTATCCCCCATAAGCTACAGCCGTAGCTTATATAGCTGTAATGCACATTTGGCCACACGCCTCCAATTTATGATCAAGAGGGATTTATCATTCAGCACACCTGGGGAAGAGCAGATTTAGATGTTTAAGAATGTTTGGTGCATCTGGAGTAATTAACATAAAATGAAGAGAAAATATTAGAGAAGAGCATCCCTTCAATCTACAATATGAGATCACAATAACGCAGGCTCCAGTCACTCTGCGCTCTTTTGTTTCCCTTCTCTGCAGGAGTCGCTTCATGAGACGGATCCTCCGCCAGTTAATCACAAAGCTTTAGACGTAACTAATCCTCGATTAAAAAAGGATCAACCCCAGTCTGAGATCAAAGGTTGTGCTAGCTAATTAACACATCGGGATAGGTTTAACGGGGTCATGTATGAACAGCGTGTTATTGCTTCAGACAAGCTAATTATCTTCTCGCATCATGTTGAAAAGAGATGACTCGCTCGCCACTTCCTCATCAGTTTGCACACCCATTTTAAGGTTAATTATGTCACTGCTGAGAGCAACCCCGACAGTTTGGAATGATGTGCTCTCCTCTACATTATACACCGATTCAGGTCAAACAACAATCTAAATGTGTATAAATCTGTATTTTGCTTAACATTTAGAATGTTGCTCCTTGCACCTGCATCTAAATACACATTTACACAGATGTTTTGGGTAACACTTACATCCTGTGAATGTCCGTAAAAGTACAGTACATGGATGAGCTACAAGCAAAATTACATTCATTTTTGTCGATATGTGCAGCGGTTACCTAAATTTGGTTCGGTATGTACAATGAGTCATGGAAATGTATGACATATGTAAATAAGCCGTGCTAGCAATAATTTAACAACCAGTGAATAAAATAAATTAAACAACTTCTTTTGGGCTCATCCAAATATGTAGTGGAGCCAATTTGGTGAAAATTGGATGGAAATGTTAATTAATTGTTGAAAAAATCTAACTATGTTGAAATGTTTAGATTTAGTTGATATATATTTTGAACAATTAACAAACAATAAGATTACAAAATAAGAATAAGCAATGAAATGAAAAGTGAACACCTAGAACAAATTCTATGAACTAAATAAATATTATATATTGGAAAAGGGGGCTGCGCGGTGGTGTTGTGGCTAGCACTGTCGCCTCACAGCAAGAGGGGCCCGGGTTCGGTTCGCGGTCTGGGCATTTCTGTGTGGAGTTTGCATGTTCTCCCTGTGTCAATGCGGCTTCACTCCGGGTTCTCCGGCTTCCTCCCACAGTCCAAAGACATGCAGGTTAATTAGACTCTAAAATGCCTGTGAGTGTGAGTGGTTGTCTGTCTATATGTGCCCTGAGATGGACTGGCGACCTGTCCAGGGTGAACCCCGCCTTCGCCCAATGTCAGCTGGGATCGGCTCCAGCGACCCTGAAAAGCGGTACGGATAATGGAATGTTGGAAAAGGAGTATGAGGAACTGAAATAACTTTAATAATTGACTGAATGTTTATACACATTAATAATCATCTTAATGTAAGAAAACAATTTAAAAAAACGACAACAGGGAGCATTACAGTCCTGAGAGAGACAAGGCCCCCTCCTCGTCCCTGTACCTCTCTTTTATACATTTTCTTTATTTTCTTCATTTGAACCATTCGCACTCGCACATATCTTTAATACAATTTCTAGCAGATTTTGTGTTCTAAAATCACACCAAGAAGTTTATTTCCATAATACTCTTTCTATATTAACATTGTCTTTCTTAACTTGTACGTCAGTGTTTATCTAACAATTTTCTTTTTCAAAAAGTAAAAGCTTGGTTTTGTTCAAATGTAATGATCATTTTGATATGTCAAGCCACTGTTTTAATCTACTCATATCCATGGTGGATTATTGTTTTGGTTACTTTGCCGTCTTTATGTGTCTTTTTGTAGTCGTTGTATGTTTGTTTGTGGTCATCTTGAGTCTCTTTGAATGATATTTTGTAGCTGGAGGATCGGCCTGACATGTTGGGCCCCTTGACCTGTGCACAATAGGCCCATTCAGTAATCCATCCATGAATGTGATCAAACACTGCTGTCAATTCTCCCCAGAACAAAAACAATATTAGTGCTGTCCGCTAATAAAACAAATTTCAGAATTTCTTCTTCTCTGCATACACGCCACAAGTAATGTGTGGATTCATGCTCAGCTATCTCACCTGTATGTGCGTGGCCTATGAAGATATTTAGAGTTGAATCAAGGAATCCAGGGAAAACCAAACGAGTTATGAGCAAAAATTTAAAATTCTTTCCGCATCAGAAACTAATCAGTGCTTTCTTTCCAAAAGATGTCACCTAAGAAGCGGTATCAATGTGCTAAGTAGTTTTTGAGATTTTCCTCAGCCAACAGACAAACAAATAGAAAAGACAGCAGCAGCTGTCTGGATATCTGGTGGCACAGCAATGCCACCCAGACACTAGTGTGACACAACCTTATAACCAAGACAAAAGTTTAGATTAGATTACAATATTGTATATCTTTGATTCACCTTCGTCTTTACTTAAAGTCAGCCTCGCAATCAGCCACCCAGTGTCCACATCCAAACTTTTGAGGATTTCAACCCACACAACCTGCTCAAAGTTCATTCATTAATACATTTATAAAAAAACAGATTTCCTCTGCACAGTACAACAAAAACAGATTTCCTCTCCACAGTACAACAACAAAAAACAGATTTCCTCTCCACAGTACAACAAAAAACTGATTTCCTCTCCACAGTACAACAAAAAACTGATTTCCTCTCCACAGTACAACAACAAAAAACTGTCTCTTCCATTGCAGCCTGAAAACTCATCAGTTCAGACTGCACCATGGCCCATAACAACAACTCTTTCTCTTATTGTTTCCAAATGGAGCACTTGAAGCAGTTCAGCACTAGCACTTCTTGTAAAGTTTGGTTTGTATCCACATAGCTGAATGCACATATTGAAAGTAGATGAGTCAGAACACCAAAAACCAACTGTTAATTATTTTTCCCGATTCCATACATCTTATATTTGATCATCATTGAATCCTTTTAATGCAGCTGCAAAATAAAGCAGTTTTGTACGCTGTGGAAACTCGTCGGTGAACATGGCAATTTTACTTTGTGCGAGCACTGAGCCATGAAGCCAATTCAAGTGCTGCCTGTCAAAACACAGACCGACAACCTCTGAGTCTAGAGGGTGGAATAACGACTCGCACTGAACTAAAGCTGAAACTCCTGGAGCTGCCCCCGATCTCCTTATCTCGAGTCCTTATCTCAATTCTGTCACTTTAGATGTAATCCAATAAACAAACTATCAAACCGTGTGATTTTGACGGGCTCTCAGAATTTGAGCAGTTTGGTCGAGTTTTGCGTATTCTTTCCCTGCTGTTAGTACGTCATTAGCTTTGTTATTAGCTATCTTATTTTATGATGACTGTATATTTAGATTGTAGAGATCCAGTAGAGATAAAATGCTGGCCCCTATTTGTTTGGAGCATGTGCCCACATCTGACACACTACCCCTTTATATGACACAAAACAGACCTGTACACATTTACTTTGCACAGTCAACTTGTGTCCGTTTGTGCACAATCCTTTGATTGTGCTCTTCAACGCTGCTCTCTTTATTACAAAGGGTGTCATTCTGTCCTCGTGGCTTTTTTAATGGCTTAATAAGAAATGCCCAAACAGCCCTAAATAACCAGCGCTGGTACACATATGGACCTGCCCGACTCTGGCCTACATCACAGACCTAATGCTTCAAGCCTAATGCTCGCTAATAATGAATCTCGACTGGATCAAAGTTGAAGGAGGATGAGTGGAAGATGGTGCCAGCCTCACTTCAAAATATCGAAAGCTTCACTGTGTGTTTAAAATGTATGGCTCAGCCGCACAAAAGCTATAAATAGGTCTCTCAAGATATCAAACATCTCAGAGATGCGTCTTATAGTTCCTGTCCCAGCGGGGGAAATCTATATTATTGTTGTCTATGCTAATGACAGTCAAATGGCCGCGGCCTATGAGGCAGATACGAATTAAAGGCTGAGACATTCTCGATTTAAAGGGTGACAAGCCTGGAGAGTGCTGCATGGAACTGGAGACTACGGGATCCAGTTAGATGGCTTCAAAGATGCTGAGCAACAACACTAAGGACCACGCACTGTGTTCATCCTCCAATTTATCAGCCCTGGCTTTGACACCGCCATCTGTATCCAGGGTGAACCCTCATTACAGCATTGCTGTTCCTCCAAGCAGGTGCCAGACTGAGTCACAAACAGTAAAAGAAAAAAAGATCCAATTGTCATGGGAATGTGATTTCCTTTCATTTAGTCCTGATTGCTGCCATTTGAATCCAGCCAACTGTTATTAAACCCTTCAACCCTAACGGTGACGGCATCATGTGTCTGTATTCGATAGAGAGCTGCAGGTAATCTGATGTATTCCTGTTCCTGGTGTTTGATGTCCTGATGCTTGCGCTATCCCTTTCAACTGGTTGGAGTTGTAAAAGTTGAGCCCGGTGCCTCGGTGCGCGGCTGGTTTGAAATTCTAATGTTCAGGTGCGGTGGGATTTTAGGGCTGAGTCTCTCTGAAATAGTTTTTCACTTCAGTACCTTTCGTCTCAGCTTCTCTCTTCCCGGTGCTGCTCAACATTTGTGAGAAAAGGTGTTGAATTTCACTGTTGTTTAACAGTAACGATATAACTGACTCTTCAATTGAATGAACTACAATGCAAAGTAATTCCAATCATAAAAATAAGAAATATAAGTGAAAGAAATGTATACTTACAGAAATGAGCGGTGATCCACTTTTAGTCACAGAGTCTAATCCTGTTGTGCTGTGCTAATGCTTAAGGTACTGATAATGGTGCCGGGCCTTGATGTGTCAGCTGTGGTGAACAGAGGGATCCATCAAGTTGTCTTCCAGGGGAAGGAGAGTGTGTTTGGTGCACATATGAGCACCAGAGTCGGGGTGACAACTTGCGGATTTGGTTGGCAGCATCCGGTGGGGTCCTATCCAATCCCCGAGTAGGGTCGCGTCCTCAGTGCCAGCCCCTGTAGAGACAGAGGAGGTCATCCCTCTGGAAGAATGCTGCTTCTCATTGCGAAAAACAAAGGCTGGGATTGTGAAAGCTGATGGCAAGGGGACGGGGCGGAGGGGCAGCCATGGCCGGAGGACTTGGGACAATAGAATAAATCACATGAAAAATGTCACAGCCGCACAAATGGAACTCTTATTTGGGGATGAAGCGGGATTGGAGAAATTGAGGGAGCCATGCATAACGTGGGTGTTGTTTATCCAAGGCATAAACAGCTATAGTCACATGGTTCACTAGACAGACAGTATGGGCCTGTCTATTCATTTTGCTTTCATTTCCTGACAAGGCATATGAAAAGAGTGCATTCTGAATGGGCTCCTATGCTTAAAATGTTAATAATGGCTTAGAGTAAAATATTTATAAATATGGCTGTAAAATAACTCTACAGATGGAGAGGAGGCAGCTGTGTGAAAGGCAGTACAGCTTATATCAGTAATTAAAGAGGATGGTTATATACTGGCATGTGACAAAGTGCAGTCGCTGTAAATGATGCTTCTTATAGCCGGGTGGTTTAGATAAGTGACTATGAATCACACCTAGTGCATCAAAGTCAGAGAAATGCTCATTTGTTCACCAGCATGAAGGAGTTATGAGGGTAGCAAATAAATGTCAGGAGATGACTTATCATTGCAGAAAAATTACACGCTCACATCATGTTATTCATATACGAGCTGCCGAAGAGGGGAAACCATTCATGTCAGAGTCCGACTAGTAATTCCGATTCAGAAATATATTGGAATTCTGACAGCGATGATATCTTCAGCTTGGTGAAAAGAACAGCTGCAAAAGCATCATTGCTGACAGTTATATCGAAATAAAATCCAATATTAACACTCATAAAATAATTTAAGTTCATTTAAAAGGACCATAGCACAAAGACTGGAAACAAGGGAAAAAGCAAACCTGGTGAAAATATGTGCCTAATAATAATGATGCGCTCACACCAAACGCAAAGCGATTTTTCCGGAGAAAGTCAATGCAAAGACGCGAGTGACGCGATTGGCGCAAAGTGGAAAATTCACCTCATTCGTGCGAGTTAAAATGTTTCAACTCGGGTGACAGATGTGAAAGCCTATCAGCGTTGAGATGCTCCGCCTGTCATCAGTGACATCCTACCGTTGTTAAATCTAACTGGCTACTGGTCAGCCTCCTCAAGTAGCGCTGGAAGCGGCAGTCATCCAGACACAGTTCCTGGACTATTCGGTGAAATTCACCAAGCTGTGTGCAGCTACGGATAATGTTATGAACCGCACACGAGGGCGTCTGATGTTCCGACGTTTGTGGAACTTCCACAACATGTACAAAGCAGAAATAGTGGTAATTTATTCCATTGTGAATGGTGGAAATGATAACTTATTCCATAAAGATATGAATAACCACAAATAGTCCAGCGAGTAAACTCACGCAAGTAACGCAACCGCTAAAATTTGGTGTGAACAATAGGGTAATTAAAGGTGCTTATTTCGAAGGCTGAGCCAGAGGCTAGGAGCCAACAGCGCTAACAGCATTAACAGTGTACATGGCCCTAACAGTGCTGATAGAGCTAACAGCGTTTATCTGAGTGGGAACCGGAAGGTGGGTGACTACGCTAACACAACAATGATCGGGATTTTCTTCCAGCTGTAAGTGCCGTATGAGCGCAGTGCAGATCGTCGGGGATTAGCTAGCTAGTAGGGAATGCTCACATGCACTTGAAGGCGCATGTGGTCGGCCCACTATGTAAACAAAGCAGAGAAAGCTTGATTGTGACTTGATTCTCTGCTCGGGTAGATATCACTCCAGTAACATAGCAACTAGTTGTTTGATGCCATATTAATGCTCTGAATATCGTATCGAGAACCTTTTAAAAGGTCGCTGATAGAACCTTGGTAGGTTCTGTTGCTTTCTGTTTCACCACAAATGTCCATGACTGGTCAGTACACAGTATGTCTGCAGTCTTATAAAAAACACCAGTATCATCAACACAATGGATTATCACATATTCTATAAATATCTGACCTCGTATCGCAAATGGACTGAAATTCTGCATCTTTCTAAAGGTGTGAGGCAATAGACTGACAGACATGGAATCAGTATTTGTACTTAAATTTCAACCTCTTCCTTCTCAATTTACTTATCCATTCCCACTTCCTCCGACGTATGAACCCTCAATTTCCCCATTCCATTTCGTTGAGCACAAACACCATGATGTGTTTTCATTATGCCAGTGATTCAAATCAGTCATCATATTTCTTACATATTAAAAAGGCTATTTAAATATGTATGCATCTGATCACCTCTGTGTGTTTTTTTAATAGCTTGAGTCAAGGAAATATGCTGTTTATTCATGCATATGTTATTAAGGAGCCAAATAAGACGGCAAGCTCAAAAGCAGCCTTTCATGACCAAGCATGTGAGCTGCATTGTGGTCTGCGGCGATATTATAGTAACGCATGCACTTAAACAGATTAATTGTAAAAGAATAACTAGTCTCAGCTCGACACCTCTTCCCTGACTGGTGTCTTTGTATCCAGCAGAAACCTAATGCCTTTCGGACATTTCTAAACAACTTTGTTTAGAAATGACACTATACCGATAAATACGGCAAAACATTTGCTTGATAAGTGAGATTAACCAGAAGTTTGGACTCAAAAGGATCCACTGATGGTTCCCCTTTGCGCTCTCACTCTTCTCTTATTTAATCACTTTCATCAATCAATATTCTGTCTGCATCTGTTTATGTGCTGAGGCTCAGAGGAATGCCATGCAATGTTTTTGACAGATGGGCAATTAATGAGACGGCGGTGCACTTCCAACGGTGTCACATACAGAAAGAGGTGTAGGTGTGCTATTAAAATGCAAATCATTCAAATTCAAACTTAATTAATAGCTGCTTAAACTGGTAATATTGATGTGTATGTGATGGAAACACTGTGAAGCGTAACTCCTGTATTTTCCAGTGCGGTGGGTCCTTTGAAAATCATCTGGGTGATAATTAGTGGCTTTTTACTGCGACAGCTCTATCTCTGCTTGTGTCATTTCTCACATCCTGCAGAATATGACACGACATGGCACAATGAGTGCTGCTTTTTAGAACCTGGCTTCAATGTTATTCTGGAGGTTGGAAGGGCAACAAGGGGGCAACTCAGATCGTGCGTGCCTCATTAGTTTTAGCTTTCTAGGTCGCATTCAGAAGCTTCAATCTTTTTTTCTAACAGAATCAGGCAACCACAACACGCCCATAAGATGACCCTTCTAAAGAGGGGGCACATTCCTGTCACAATGTCAATCAACTACGCATACCCAAAAAACATTCTTCAGTTTAACACTGTAAAAAGAGAATATGTGAAGAATCAACACATTCGTCCTCTAATAATTGAGAAGTATAATTTAAATGCATACAATCACACCCTTGCTCAATTCAATACACTGTTTTTTTTTTTTTTGCTGCTACAGCCTCGCTAGCTTACGGTGGCTAATGTTAGCCAAAGTCACCAACAGCAACGGCTGATAGGAATGACATTAGTTGTGCAGGTATTTGGCCATAAAACAAAGATTGGACAAATTCAAATTATGACCATATGGTGGCGTTACACAAGAAGTCAGATGATCACCAAAGTGAATACAATTCATTCTGAGGGGAACATGAACATGTGTATACAACATTTCATGGTAAATCACCTTTGTCAGTGGTCAACAAGTTAGACAATCACCAGATTCAGCAGGGTTCATCCTCTGGGGACCATGAATGTATGTACAACATATTATCTGTGGTCCACACTGAGTGGTAGATGGATACTAAGTGGTAGATTTTAAGTGGTAGATGGATACTCAGTGTTGACGGTAAATACTGCTTCCTGTGATGTTTGATATTCTCATCTGGCTTCCAAAACAGAATATTCCTCTCACTGTCGGCAAGTCGTCATTTCATGTCTAGATAAATATTATATATATATATATATTAAATAAACTTGTCGAATATGAAATGCTCAAAGAGGGGGAGGAGTTCATACTTGAAAACCTCCCCATGTAGTAACACATTGTAACACTGTTTTCTATAAGGAAAGATGACGTTATGGTGAGGGGACAACAAGGAAGCATTGATGACAGGGCTGCCAATGTAACACTGATGAAAGTGATGTCAAGCATCATGATGTTTAGAAATCATACACAAGCTGCCTTTACCTGATCTGATGCAGCGTCGCACAGCCTTCGGGAGCAATTTGGGGTTGTGTCTTGCCCTGCTCTACCTTCTGAGCCACAGTCGCTCACTTACACTTATAGATAAAACATGGGTAGAGCAAAGTCAAACTCTGTTTAAAAAAGTAACTGCTACAACTACTACTAACTACTACAAAGTGTGGGTCAATGGTTTGCAGGTCCGTCTTTCAATCGGTGGTTGGATCCCGGCTCACGGCCCTAGTCGATGTGTCCTTGAGCAAGACACTTAACCCTGAATTTCTCCCCGTAGCTGTTTTTACGGTGTATGATTCGCGTGTAAGTCGCTTTGGATAAAAGCGTCAGCTAAATGAAATGAAATGATATATATTTAATGGGATTTGTTTTGTGATCCTGAGTCTCGATCTCATCCCCTCACAGCAATTGCCCTAAAATTGATTAATGCCTTCTTTAGAAATGGAGTTATTAAAAAAAAGTTTAGTGAGGGAGAGATGTGTATGTAATTTGATATGTGTGTGTAGGCAATTACAGCTTTTTACTGTGAGTGGTTGCAAGTATGATCGGTGCGAAGTCTGACATTTCAGTGAAAGTGTTAATGCGTACCGCATAGCCCTGTGCCAGCAATGCATTTCACAGCTCAGTCGGGGAAATCTTCCCACTTACAGTACAGTTTGCAATGAGAATCGTCTTGTGTATACATGGGCTCGAATAAAAAAAACAGCAACAACACCCGCAACAACTCTCGTACCATATATTATATAATGCACCTGAGGAACATCACTCAACAAAAATCTGAAAGTTGGCCACATTATTATTTCTTTGGGAATAGTGAAAAAACAATAACCTAAAGCAAGACTACGACACTTTTCAAACAACACATTATGCATTTTACAAATTAAAAGGTTATAAATGTGCAATAAACGACATCCAAAGCATGAATATAGCAGCAAAGTATTGTCTCTGTAAAGATATAGTGGAGTAATGTCTACCTGAGCAGAGCGTGTATGCCCCCAGATAAACACTTTTAGCTCTGTCGGCACGTGTTCTTAGTTTGTACCGTTAGCACTGTTAGCACCGTTAGCTACAAGCCGCCGGCTTAAAATGCTCCTAATCTAGTGTTATGAAACTTTAAATTCCTAAGCAATAAAACACACCACTGTTAAAACCGATAAATGTAGAAGTGTTACTGCTACCGCCTTACTTGGTCTTGTATGACCATTAGCTAAAGTAATATTTAGGGAAATAATGCTCTATAACAGACATTACTGGGCCAGTTTGCCGACTTAATGACTCTTCTCTACTTGCACTACTGTTACAATAGCTTTGCATTTCTACCTAAATGATAAATGGCAGTTTAGCCATTCAGCACTAAATCCTACACAATGGTCCTTTAATTGTTGTAGTGGCCACTGTAAACATAACAGAACACACACAAAAACGAGCTCAATGAAGATGAGAAATAGCAGCAGTGTCTATTTCTTTGCAAGCCTTTCAAGCATTTTAATTAATAAAAAGTCTAAATCCATTTGGCAAACATTTGGAACAATAAAGCCAAATACACTCAAGGTCTTATTTCACTTACATCAGCTCAAGTACTCAAAGGTTTGTCCACGAATATGCCACAAAATCATTGTATTAATTTAGCTGACATTCAAAGGATTGAATACAGATAGTACAATTCATTGAACCAGTAATGTGCGGATATATTCCAACACAAGCAAGGCAGTTTTGCATATTACAACTTCGACTTGAAGAGGAGAGAGACACAGCAAAAATATTGGCGACAGTGCAACACCTTTACATATCATATTCTCCAGTCTTCGCACAATGCGGCGGCCTTGAAATACAGTCTTAATAAAATATAATATCCTCTTGTGATTTATTGCAGTAATTTGAATAAAATGTGTTTTTAGATTGTGGTCCGCTTGGAGGAAGCTGTTGTGCTGGCCAGTAAAATCACGGGACCAAATCAAATTCAGCTCGTTGACATTGATAATAAGCAGATGAACTGCCCCGACTCTCGTCATGCATCCGGAGTCCCATCTTTCAAAAATAAAATCCACTTTCATTGTCAAAGTGATATCACAGTTGTTGGTCGTTTCGCAAATTTCCATATTGTGCTCTCAGGTGAGAATCATATTGTATCACTCTCTTAAACGCTGCTCCACTGGAGACTAATTCAATTTAAAAGTTTTGAACTTTGTGTCAAATACATATTACATAATATATTGACAACTTGTTATTACTGTTGATATGTACCCAATAATTCACTATATCTTAGTTATGGGCACACAATAATTTAATTACTGCATGTACTTTAGAGTTTGAGTTGTTTTTGCTATTTTGCATACAGCATTTGTTGATGGAGTGAATCATTATGTGCTTGTTTCCCTTGAGGCAATCAGCATTCATCAAAATACAAGCCTTATCACAATATCAATTTACTAAATATGACCATAATCAAAGTAATTATTATTCTAAGATGCCTACATTAACATGTCGTAATTGCTGTATTCTTGCAATATAATTCAAATATGCAGCTACAGGCAAATGACAATAAGCTCCATCAAAAATCACAGTGTGTACACGTTACTGAGGACAAGTGTACTATTCTGCTGGGCATGTAATTAGCTTAATCCAATTATTCTCATGATCAAAGCGAGAAACAACAATTCTGTGCAAGTTGTCACAGTTAATGGAGCAGCATCTCATTTTGACTTAAAGTGACCAGAATGTTCCCGTCTCTACATTTGAAAGAAATGTGGTAATAATACCAAATACGTTTCTGGGTAATTAACAAAAGTGTCTTTATATTGCTCAAGGCATGTGGTTTATGTTTGAGAGACCTTGTATTAACCTACAAAACATAGTGGTGTGAGCAACATAAAGCTCAGATTTAAATGCAGAATTTGAAGTGAAACATTAGGCAAAATGTATATTCATGTGCGTACACCCGGTCCCCAGGAAAATGTTGGCATTGTAGGCATATACAAACACAGGATTTTACTGTGTTTGTATGCGATTGCTGTTCTTATGTCATGTGAAAGCAAAAGTAGATGTTGAGTTTACGGTTGTTGCGTAATGTTTTCATGCTTGTTACGTAACATTACATAGGAAAGTCAGCTTAGGGTGATTGTTATTTATGTACACTAGTTGTTACGTTATTGTTGTTGTGTTGTTACGTTGTCAATGTTACCTTACTGTTGCTGTGTTATGGTTGTTACATTTGTTACTTTAAGGTTGGTATGTTGCGTTCGTTACGCTACGTTGTTACGCTACGTTGTTACGCTACGTTGTTACGCTACGTTGTTACGCTACGTTGTTACGCTACGTTGTTACGCTACGTTGTTACGCTACGTTGTTACGCTACGTTGTTACGCTACGTTGTTACGCTGTTGAGTTACGCTGTTGCGTTACGCTGTTACTGTTATGTTATGTTGTTATGTTGCCTATCCAAGTAGTTTAGGTACCTAAACCTAACCAATTGTTTCTCAATGTGGTTAATTTATGAAACAAGGCCCACACCTTTCCCCTGGGTCGACGTACACTCTCCTTGGTAAATTTGAGTAAATCTGCATTCAATCACATTTCACTGATTGAAAGTATTGTACAAGTAAAAATACATAAAGACAATCACAGCCCCATATAGAATCAGCAAGCACAATCAGTATATCATGTGAATGAATGCATGGCCTCAATTAAAATACAATACACACACGCAGAGCAGCTCCCATTATATACAACCATATTATACTGCAATCCCCCCACCCTGATTACAAACACACACTCATCCAAAACACACACACACATTAACTTGCTTACTAGTTTTTCAGTTGTTGAAAATGTGGCTCATTTAGTTGAAGAATCATACACTGCTGCTCTTTCTTTCTTTCCTTCAACAATCTGAGGCTCCAGTCCACTGATAGACCAACTGAAAGTTAAATTGATTTAATTTTTCAATTCAGTTTATTTTGTATAGCCCAATATCACAAATTACAAATTTGCCTCAGAGGGCTTTACAATCTGTACACATAGGACATCCCTGTCCCAGGACCTCACATCGGATCAGGATAAACTCCCCAAAAATAACCTTTCACAGGGAAAAAAGGGAAGAAACCTTCAGGAGAGCAACAGAGGAGGATCCCTCTCCCCGGATGGACAGAAGCAATAGATGTCATGTGTACAGAATGAACAGCATTTACAAAGTTACATAAACACATTACATGAATATGACAATGTATGAATGAAACTCCAATCCATGAAACAGAAGGAGGTAGAGAGGAGGGGGGGTGGGGCGCATCAGCAGGGCCAACGCGGGAGGCCAGTTCACCAGGCATCAGACACCTCCAGGTCCAATGGACCCTATGAGACGTGAAGTAACAACGACTCCGGAGAGGAAGCAGAGTTAATAAGGTGCAATGGAGAGATGTAAATTCATCCATAAGGAGAGAGAGAAGAGGAGATCGGTGCTCAGTGTATCCTAAAACATCCCCCAGCAGCCTATAAGCCTATATCAGCATATCAAGGGGCTCGACCAGGGCAAACCTGATTCAGCCCTAACTATAAGCACTATCAAATAGGAACGTTTTAAGTCTATTCTTAAATGAGGTGACTGTGTCTGCCTCCCAGACTGAAAGTGGAAGCTGGTTCCATAAAAGAGGAGCTTGATAACTGAAGGCTCTTGTTCCCATCCTACTTTTTAGGACTCTAGGAACCACAAGTAGCCCCGCATTTAGTGAGCGCAGCTCTCTAGTGGGGCAATATGGTACTACAAGCTCCTTAAGATATAATGGTGCATCACCAATCAAGGCTTTGTAGGTGAGGAGAAGAATTTTAAATGTGATTCTTGATTTTACAGGGAGCCAGTGCAGAGCAGCTAATACAGGAGTCATGTGATCTCTTTTCTTAGTTTTTGTGAGTACACGAGCTGCAGCATTCTGGATCAACTGGAGGGACTTAAGAGACTTATTAGAGCAGCCTGATAATAACGATAAATTGAGTCGTGCAAGGCTCAATTTAAGTTTCATGTATAATTCTACATGAATGTCAGGAGTGCACCAGGTGGACATCCAGTGGTGGCCCAAGATGTCCACCGCTGGATGTGAGAACAAGAGACTGAATAACAGATAGCGTGTTTTGCAGGTGGAAATGCCACGTACCACATTTGGTCGGCGCAGTGTTTAAATATTTAAATTGTTATACCATAGTGGACCACAGCCTAGCCTAGTAGACAATGTCTTTGTCTGCACCAACCTACTGTTTGCAAGCTCCTGCCTCAAAGTGTGTTAAAAAAAACATAGCTACTTGCCGTCGACACAACAGCCACTCACATTTGCGCAGAGGTCCGATGAAGTGTGAAGCTCATTAGCGCATCAAGAATCTGCAGTGGGACATGCTGTATCTCCTTGCCCTTGTCATTTGGTGTAGCTTGAATCACAGCGTTTCTGGACACATTTGTTTCCATGCAGGTGGATGATGCAGCACACATTACAGTATAATTAGACTAATTAGAAATATGATACTGATATACAAAGTGCATTCATGATCCCTGATTTACAATTTTTTTGTTTCATAAATTTAGCTGACATGTTGCAAGGATGGGAAAGTGAAAACACTTAATTACACTGCATTGGCAGCCAGGTGATCGTGCGTGCCAGTGGACTCGATACTTAAAATAATTGGTCAATCTAACTATCCGTCATTAATCACAAACTCCCATGATGAGCATGAATGATACTGTTCCTGTTTGACTACAGTGTGTAACTTCAGAGGAGTCAGCATCCTGCTCCGTAGGATGTTGGTTTTGCCAGGAGCCGCTCTGATATTGATCTGCTCATGCAGCATTGCCTCCTCTTGAAGCCAGAATTTGCCGCTGATCTGAACCAGCTTTCAAGTGGGCAAAAACAACCTCAAACAATCTGACTCAAAGGCGTTTTTAAAAAATTGTTTATGTACATCAAGAACACAGCGGAGTATGTAGATGATAAAAAAAGAGGGACAAAACAGCACGCCTGCAGAGCTCAAAGCGTAATGATTTTCTCTTGAATAGCCTTCTGAGGCACTCTCAATTCTGCTGAGACACATTCGATCTAGATTACACAGGAACGATGGTGAATCAAAATTGTTGAGAAGGATTTCAAATGCTCCAATGCCCTCTGATGAATTGCCAAGCAGCAGCTTTTAATTTCAGATCAAACCATTTCAACAAGCACCATTTGTTATCAATTTGTTAATGAGCGGACCAATAAGTGGGGAGCCAGTCTAAAAACCTGTTAAATCCATAGACTTCCTATACCAAATGTCCATAAAGATAATATGGCAATGATCCAAGGCTGGTGCAGTTGTGGAATATGCAGCCACATGCAGCACAGGTTCACGTTTTACGCCGGGAACAGGGGAGAGTTTGTTTTACAAAAAAAAAGATTTGCGGGAATTCTCTCACTTTCTGAAGTCTTTGTAGTTTTGTGAAGTGTGAAAAACACTTGCAATTAACACATTTTGAGATGAAAAAAAGAACTCTCGTGTTCGAGGGGTATTTAAAGAGGAGTAAAAAGTTCATCTTTTGTGCTGATCATTTAGAACGACAAAGCTTTACACGGCAGTCAGCTTTGCAAGGCAAAGAAGCAGTTACCTTAAAACAACACATTTCATGCTGCTGTTAATGTCTGAATCAAGGATGCAAAAGTCAGTGTCTGCAAAGTGTGTCTCTCTGGGCCCGTTTTGTAAAGCTGCTATGTCAGTAGTATCCCTGCTAGCAATTTTATTTGCAACTCACTTGTGAGTGTTAATCAATAACACTCTGATTGACAGTGTGTGCTGTTAAGCAACATCACTAGAATATCCCAATGCTGGAAGATCTCATTAAATTGTCTCAGCTTTTGCGTAGGTATTGGTGTTGCTGATGATTAATAAACAAATAGTTTTAAAATAGTGAGACAAAGACAAATATCCTGCTAGTGCTTTTGTATCAAAGAAACAACTTATTGGCGATACGTGACGTAATGGATGAACATGTTTTATGTGTGTTGTTGTGTTATCATTTTGAGAAAGAATTGTTTGTGCACTTCACTCCAGACAATTTGGAAGCAACGTGCCAAAAGGACCTCTTGAAGATCATCCAAAGGCTAATCAAATAAATGTACATCTCAGTGACGCTGGGCCGAGCCAGCAATAACACACACTCTCAGAAAACTCAAGTTGGCTGTACAAAACACAAATGATGTTATTGTTGTGAGTGTTTCACCAGTTAGATGATATTTGCTGCTGTGAAAACTGCAAAAGAACCAAGAAATAAGCTCAGATCCTAAACACATGCATCCACACATGTTCTTCAAATGACTTTTTACCCACGTGAAAGTTCTCTGTAATTCAGCGAGATAGATGGCCGGTGGGGTTGACGACCTCATCTCTTGTCCAACATACACTTGCTCAACATAGTAGACCCGGCAAAGCAGGAGAAAAGCCTCCGGAAACAGCGTGTATAGTCTCCGTGCCACGCACATTTCAAAAGGGCTGACAGATCAGAAGAAGGGGGGAGGTCCAGACCTTAACGGTAGACTCAGCATCCACTTCCCTGCGCGTCGCCTTCTCCTCCTCCGCCGCCGCCTCCTCTGCCTCCAAGCTCATTCGATTTCATCGGGACGGATACAAATCAACACGCTCCTTCGCTGCCGTGAAGCGTCCCTGGATGAATGAACGGCGCGTGCAGGTGCACATGTCGGGAATGCGCTCCGGTGCTGCACAGACTGAGATGATGGGAGAAGAGAGGGCGTCTTATTTGGCACTCAACCCTCCCTCCCTCTGTTCTGTCCTCCTCCCCGTCGCTCTTCCTCTCCTTTATTCCACTTTACCTTTTTTGATGCCCCCGTTTAGCTCCCAGTCCCCCCCCCCCCCCCCCCCCCCCCCCCCCCCCCCTCCTCCCACACCATTTGCATCAAATGATGCTTCCTGGTTTTTTTCTTCTTTTTTTGTTGGTATTAATGCTAGTAACTGTCTGATTCCTGAAGGTGTGAAATACATCTGTGACGTGTGAGTGAGTGTATTTTTATGGGATTGAGAGAGTGCCCATCCTCTCTGAAACAAGCAGCTATATAGGCATGTACCAGAGAGGGGTCGACAGCCTGAACGAGCACAAGAGGATGAGAAGGAGAGGCGGCGTCATTTAATCAGATGTGTGCTCTTTGTGTGTGTGTGTGTGTGTGTGTGTGTGTGTGTGTGTGTGTGTGTGTGTGTGTGTGTGTGTGTATGTGTGTGTGTGTGTGTGTAGTGGGGGGATAAGAGGAGATAGTGAACAGAGATAGAGATTCTCATAGCCACTGATTAAAACGAGCACCTTCAAAACGCGTGGGACGCAATAAAACATTTTTGACATTGAAAGATCACCCCTCCCCAGCCCAGAGGAGCCATTAAGTGCTACTTTTCCTCTTTTGAAAGGTGTGACATTTCCAAGAAAATGCTAAGCTACTGAGGGGGGTAATCCACCAAATTTGAGCCTAACCTTTACTAAATAATGGTTTGTGGCTCCGCACCATGTGACACCTCTGTAATTGAAAAACAACAATCTCAAAAATCCTCAGAGAGTTGTGAAGCCTCGGTGGCGTGCGCATTAGTATAGACTCTGTAATGCACTGTGATTCATGTCATGAACACAGTGTTGTGTCAAGTAAGACGTGCGCCTCAGCCAAGAAAGTGATGAAGTGAAATAACGCCCTCTGAAGCCATCAATCATATCTTTCCTCGCCAGCACCGTGACAGAGCTGAGTTATCCACCACTGGCTGGAAGCCTATTTATACCTTCTCTTTAAAGCAGCTGGAGGCAGTTTTTTATTCAACGTCACATGGAGAAAATTCCATAATAACCTTTCAGTGTATTGCCATTCACAAGGTCTGAGAGAAATCTAGACTTCTGCACCCTCTCTTGGCTCTGTCTTCAGGCTTTAGAAAATCTAGCCCGTTAAGGGAGATTTTGGCCAATCACAGCTCATTTCAGAGAGAAAGGGGGCGTTCCTATTGGCTGTTCTACAAATACCAATGCA
Organism: Cyclopterus lumpus; assembly: GCF_009769545.1. Classification (NCBI taxonomy): domain Eukaryota; kingdom Metazoa; phylum Chordata; class Actinopteri; order Perciformes; family Cyclopteridae; genus Cyclopterus; species Cyclopterus lumpus. Next base: position 20,111,081 of record NC_046979.1, read on the forward strand.
GCTCCCTTTAGATGGTGAAAGTCTGATTCAACTGTGGGAAAATCCTGTAGGAAAAGTGTCTCTTCCGACATTGACAACCACTGCCTTCACTGCAAAGCAACCCAACATAAAGGAAGACGTACTGAATAAAAAGAGATTCAGACAATAAAAGTGTCAATATCGTCAAAGGGTTTTAGAGATGGAGAGAAAATGTTGCTAATACCTTCTGCTTACCATAGCTAAAGACTGCGGCTAATTCAGCTAGCTCGAGCCTAGTACTAATACATGTTACTGTATGAAAGACGTTTGAAATGAATGACTTACTAATACATGTTACTGTATAAAGGATGTATGAAATGAATGACTAGTACTAATACATGTTACTGTATGAAGGATGTATGAAATGAATGACTAGTACTAATACATGTTACTGTATAAATTAAGTATGAAATTAATGACGAGTACTAATACATGTTACTGTATGAAGGATGTATGAAATGCATGACTACTAATACATGTTACTGTATGAAGGATGATGTATGATAAGAATCACTACTAATAAATGTTACTATATGATGTATGAAATGAATGACTAGTACTCATGTGCTGACAGTAGACCACAAACACACTTAAAATCTGTGAAATATAAATACACAATAATAGTTTTTCTGTCTGTATATATAATAGTTCAGTTATTGCTTATCTGGTTATTTATAATACTTGTTTTGAGCTTGTTTCTTTTCTTTTTTTACTATGTCTCTTGTTTTCACTATACCCTTTGCTGATTTAATCCTGTAAATTCCCCCTTTGCGGGACTAGGATTATTTTATTTTATCTTGTCTACTGAAGAATACAGTAAACCACAAAAACACTTAAAACCTGTGCAATATAAATTCATTGTGCAATAATAGTTATTCTGTCTGTGTTTATAATATGTCAGTTATTGTGGAGTATTTACTGTTTTTATTGTTTATTTATAATACTTGTTTTGATCTTGTTTTTTAGTTTTTTTACTATGTTACTTGTTTGCACTTCACCCTATGCTGATATAATCCTGTAAATTTTATTTTATCTTATACATATGCAGTGTGTGCATGTACTTGTGCTCATCTGGTGGGAGGGGCTTAAGACAGGTAGGCGAAAGAGGAGAGAGACACAGGATGAGGGCTGTATTTTTAAATTGCCGTTTTTTATTGCTTTTTTAAAGAAAACGGCCTTCCCTACCTTTAAGTGCCTTAGTGATTGTTCTGTATAATTATATGTACTGCAGCAAACTACAATTGCTTTATTTCCACAATCTTGCTAATGCACTGGAAAGATCAATAGCTAAGGGTCCTTATATTCCTCTACTTTATATACAGGCAGAGTTTTTATGTAAATAAATGTGTGATTATGTTTCTCGAGGCAGTCTGTAACACATCATCCCTCCAAGCTCCATCACAATGAGTCCTCAGGGTGCAGCAGCTGTGACCTTTCAAAGTTTTAAAATTTGACCTTTACAATTTTTTCCCCAATCACACCGATTTAGGCTGGATGCTCGGCGCTTTGCTTATTTTCCTCAAAGTGTTGCAAGGAAAAAACTTGATACTGCAGTCATTATTGTGTTTTTCCTCGTTATGGAGCTGTATAGCGGAGTGCCTCGAATGCATCGTGTCCCAGCTCAAACATCAACAAGCGTCTCATCTATTTTTGATGTGTCAAGTATTTTATGCGTTATGATGAGTGTCGATTTCCCCAAATGTCAGAAATTGGCGAAAATAAACAACAGCAGCAAAGCCTTATCTGATCAGAATTTGCAGATCCTTTATCTTGGTGTTAGTATAAATCTAAATTAACATTTATGTTTATCTCACTCTTAAAAATGAACGAGGCAGAATGGGAAGCTTGTTGTACACTAATGCGTGGCCTTGATTTTAGTGAACTCAGTTTTTCACCGATTTTGGTAGTGAATGCCGGCGGTAATGACGGGATGCTCTATGGTTGTGAACAATTTTGTGTTTCTGTACATCTCCACAGTTTGAGGAACAAGTAGGCCAAAGCGCCCCGGGACCCTTTCAGCATTTTGACAGACTTCCAGATCTCCTGGAAGTTGGTCTCCGGAGGGGCGACGGCAATATTTAGGGCAGAGCCCTGCACAGTATTCTCCTTCCTGCAGCTGGTGCAACAGGAATATGAAAAATATTAAAGAGATGTTTGTAAATATAATAAAGGTAGGGGATCCATGATTCAGGTAGTCAGGTGTAATATTGTAGGTGAGATGATTGCTTCCAAAATGCCTAGTTTGGCTCATAGGTTATTTAAAGTACAGTGGAGTTATTGCATCATCACCCTCGTCACTGCCACTGTTTCAAGACAGCAGCTTGCACAAACTGTAGCAATGGTGGTAAAAGGGGCTGAGATAGAGAACAAGGCAAAGGAAGTTGCGAAAAAAAACCAAGCTGAATGGACTGGGTATTTTGTCTCTGGGTGTCTCAATGGGCAGCCTACAATGTATGTTAATTCATCCTTCACAAAGAGCCTTGAAGCGAGACTTTCCCAAACCAGCAAACAAATCACTTCCCCAGCTCACTTGGTATTCTGTGGCCGATTCTGTGGAGGCTTTGTGTTGTGAAATGAACAGCGTTGAATAACAAACACATTCAAGTTGTAGGTGAGGTTCACTTACTCAGAGGTGACTTTGACTGAAGCTACTCTTCATGCACACACACAGGAGTGTGTTTTCTTCCTTGTGTGCAGCTTGTAGGTGGAGGAAGAATAATTCTCTGAACACATTGTTGGCTTGTTTTATTAGAATGGTTCTCACATGTACAGTAACTCACTCCGCGAGTGTTACTTGAGAAACTTAATTAACCAACGGGACCAGATTAGCCCCACGCCACTTGCAGACTAACTTACTTTGCAGGGAAGAGAGCAGACGGGAGCTACGGAGAAGATGGCTGGCTAGTTAACTAGCGAGCTTGTCTATCTCCAAAGGTGACTAGTTAGCTGGTCTCCGGAGCTCCCGCCACCTCCCTGCCAGCGAAGTAGTCTCCTAGCAGCGCATGAGGTGCAGAGATCGTAGACACAGCAGCTCGCTGCATTTTCTGGAACCAGTGCAACGTTAGCTTGATAGCCAGCAGCTAAACAAGTCAAGTTTGACAACGTAATGTTTTATCCACACATTCTTGACATAGTGTAGGTACATTGGTATTACCAGATAAGCGATAACTTTATTTTGACTATTTTCTGTAACCAGTGTTGCATAAAAGCTTTGGCTGAATTAGCAAGCTAGCTAAGGAGCCAGCCGTCCGCTAGTTAGATTGCTAATTCCACCTTGCTTTGATGCTTCACTGGTTACAGGAAATAATTATAACAGTAAACCATCTCTCTAATAGTTTAGCCTATGAACAACATCTCTCTCCATCACTCTAATAGTTTAATCTTCTGTTGTGGTGCAGCAACCATGGTGGAGCTTTGCTTGATGCTGTCTGACCCCAGGTGTACTGTATGGTAACTTGATTAAACACATTGATTACAATGCAATTAGCACAGAACTAAAGCCTAATTTTAGTTTAGTCTGGTTTTGAAACTATATTGCATCAAATATTTAAGCACTATTATTCAACTGGGTTAGACTATGACCGTGTTTTATTCAATAGTTGCAGTTTCCACCATATTTAAAAAGTCAACTCCTGTCCTGGACCACTTTGTTTGCAGCTTTTGCACCTGCAAGCTAATAGTGAGCGCTGATGCATCAGTAATGATTGCATCTGAATGAGCAAAAAGACTATATTTGCATTGGCAGACACACTCAGGAGCCTTAAGTTAGCCTTTTTGGTTATTAGGCTACCTGAAGTCAACTCATACGTTAAGGTTTGTTGGAAGTAAGACTAGACCTCTGTGTTCTTTATGTTCTTCCTTTAAAGTAGAGCTATAAACAATGAACTTTTATCCTTTGAGCAAAGTTATTTTACATCATAGTATGAATTATGAATAAACTAAATAGATTTGCTTCATTATTCAATAACAAATGGTGTAAGACAACTGTCTTGTTCATGTTGATGTGTCATGGTTTTAGGGTCCTGTACGAATCCAGTAGAGCCCTCACCAGGGACAATTCATATTTTATTGAAGTAAACATTTTTCTGATTTCATGGTTTTGCTGTTTTGCATTTTTCCTACTTCTTGTATTTGTCATTTTTACTTGCATAGTAAAATAAATGCTGACTTTATGCTGACAAAATTGTCACGCATCTTACATAATGTTACATAACAAAGTCAGCTTCGGGGGGTTGTTTCTTTATTTACGCTAGTTACGGTTGTTTCATGATGTTGTTACATTAGGTTGTTGATGACACAACAGGAAGAATTTGAGTAAATGGTCACCAAAGTTGTTACAGTTCATCCTGAAAGCAACATGAATGTCTGGACAATCCATCCAATAGTTGTTGAGACACAAAAGGTCAGGGGATCACCAATGACAGTAAGATTCATCCTACGGGTACCGTCTCTGTACAAAATGGTACGGTAATCCTCCAGTGACTGTTGGGATAAGTCACGCTGGACCACAGTGGAGCGCTTGGCATTTCTTCACTTGTTGGGTTCTGTTTATTATCCTGGTTTGAGATTTGTTTCCAAATTAAAACCATTCACTCATCATGCGCTTTGTGTATGTTTGATGAAGTAACATTTTTCAGTGGAAGATAGGAGTTGAGATTTAGTCAAATTTGTATTTATATTTATAATCATTATGGTTAATTGATAGACTCTTCCATGAAAACATCTTGTTGGATCAGCAAGATGTTTTCATGGTTTTCATCTGTCATTTCTGTGTTCTTTGAAGTTATCTCCTTTTCACTTTTCTACAATATAAGCTATTTTTTAAGAGATCTTGTTATTCACAAATATTCTCTCATTAACTGAAGACTGAAGATTACCATACTGAGTAAATGTTTCCAATCAATAGGTGCATTTATCATTTGACCTTTTATATAATAAACAATGTTTATTAAACTTATTCATTTTTTTTCTGTTCTCACATAACTTACATTTTTGTAGAATTCAAACATACCTCATGTAAATTATACACAAACACATGTTCAATAATTGATGCAAAGTGGACAGGGTCTAAATATAAATAATATTCAATAGAAATGTTGTCACTGCTTTGCGCGGCTGTCATAAATAGTTGATGTTCCGCAGCCTTCTTCAGTGTCGCTTCGGTATCTTCTCCTTAACATCCCAGCTGTTGGTCACACTTTAACAGAACAATTATATCAACCTATCAACTGTGATTATTTGCCGTTTCAGCCAAATGCAGAGGTAAAATCAACATAAGCAGCATTTCTGTATGCCTGGGAAATGATGATGGATGATGGATGTTTGAGTTCTAAAGCTGCTACTGTTATTGCGGTGTAACTCTGAATTGGATTATACTGTCCTGAAAGAGAACTGACCCAGCAAACTACATACTGGATCTGCCTTTTAATAATTAATCTGCATAAAGCGAAATGCTGCAGTGTTCACACACTGATACTATGTCAGTTAGTGTGCGGTTGCAAATGTAATATAAATTCACTGTTAACACACATTTCCTGTCCTTTTCTGTGGACACTGGAACTTTGTGTGGATTTAACTTTTACACACTCATTAATAAAACATATCGTAATGGTTCTTTTCTTTGTGCTGGAATCAGGAAATATAATCTCATACATGAGCAAACAAAGCCTCCAAGCAAACAGACTGTAATGCTGTGTCCATAGCGGGATTACTGTGGATGCCTATTAAATCACGGATATAGCAACGAGAGATACAATTACACACAACTTCATGGCTCAGAAAATAAAATTGTTTAAGTAAACTAAACATTAAAAACAGTCAGCATGCAGTTTGATTAAGCTTTCTGTAAAACAGCATGTTTTGTGCAAAGTTAACCAAATTCCACGCATATTCATATGCAAAGAGTGGTCAAGAGACAATGTGTCACTGTTATGTGGACGTCTAATCAGTGTGGTTTGTGAATGTAGTCAATTGAAGAAAGAAATTCCTCAGCGTGTGCGATGTTGACCGAGTCGTGCAACAGTGAACACATGTTCCAGGATGCACTGTGAGCAAAGCTTCAGACAACCGCTCGTAGTTCTTCCTCACATCCGACTACGTCACTGCAGGGAAAATGACGGCGCTCGGATGCAGGAAGAACCACAGATTTAGCAGCAGCGAACTCATCTTTCTGTAGCAAGCAGAGGAATTTATCTGCTTCAATCGACTACGTTTCCCATCAATACTGATTGGGCATCCACATAAAAGGTGAAGAAATTGCATAGCTAAGGCCCTGCATTGAATTATAGTAATCACACGAGGCAGGGCAGAGCATTTAAATAAAGATTAAGCACCTTAAATAGCGAATGGATACATTTATTACTGTGTCTTAAGGAAACATTTTCCCTCATAATTCAGTCTTCAGCAGGTGGAAATGAAAGCAGCTCCGGAGAAACTAGGAGAGGAACAAAGACTGCAGGGAAAATGCAGCAAGCACCAATGAGAAGAATCTGTAGACCCAAGTTCTAAAAATTGGGAGCAACAAAACAAAACAAATGGAGCACATAGAAGAGACAACAGCATTAGGAGGTTGCATGACTCACTCAAGTGTGTACTTGAAGGAAAGTGTAGTGTTTAACGTGCTTGTGTATTGCCACCCTCTTAGAGTATTCAACCTGCACCTCTCATGTGTCTAACCGACTAATAAGGACAACAATTTCTGAAATTAGTCCAGTATTGAGCGAGAGAGCTGCAGACAGCAGCCGCTCAAGGCTGCAACGTAATCCTATCGGGCAGCGTCAATAACGTCAACTAGATGTGCTGGTTTTTAACCCTGATTTAACGCTGAATATTAAGATGATTTCAACAACGTGAGTGAGGTCTTTGAATTTGATGGATTTTTATTTGAGCCAGAGTAATTGGATGAAGAGCAAATTGAAGATGCTGCTGCTGCAAGGCCGCAAAGGAGACTGGAAACTGGTGGGGTTCCTGTGGCGACCTGTTGATCTCACAAAGAGACTTGAGCTCCTGAAGCAAGACCCGGACACAATAACAAACGGACCAGATAAAGCAAAAGGTAAATAAAAAGGTTTTATACCCTGTCGGGACACTTCCATCATGTTTTTCAGACACTATGGAGAATGCTAATCTGATCAGTGGCAAAAACAAGCTCTCCTCGTGGACGTAACGTGGCACCAGTTTGTTTCACGGCTGCTGGTTGCAGTAATTTCCAAAAAGTGTTGTCCCCATTCGTCACTTCGACACAAAAACAACATAGGATCTAGGTCGATAAATAATAAAACTGTATTCATGAACAGGCAAGTTTGAAGATGACACTGTAGTTTATTGCTTTCTAACATCAATACATCATAAACATTTTATCTACAATAAATATAACAGATGTAAACTGTCCACCGCTGCCTATACACATTTTATATCTGCCAGAAGGGCAGGCGGTGGCCGGGACAGTAGGAGGAAGTAGCGTCGGATGTCTTCATCTCCTCTGGTTACAGTACTCGGCTCAAAGAATCCCAATTCAACTGACAGCAGCGGTTCAAAACTGCTTGCACGGCAACTTTTTTTAAAAGCCGGTGCACCTGCTTGCCGTCCCCCTTTATTACCAGACAACAACAAAAACACGCCGCGACCCTCGTGCTCCTTAACTTGCCTGAGTTATGCACATGCCCAGAATGAAGAAGAGCCACATTAAATGGCACCCTCTGCTTTTATTTCCACGTCCTCCCACAACGCAGGGAGACAAACAACCTTGTGTTTAATAATGGGAGCCCGGGCGAGAGGACCTTTATCTCGGGTGGAGGCTGGGGAAATAATGGCAGTAATTATCTGAGCGTTACTCCTCAGCGAGACCTCCTGAGGACCCCCACAGCCATTCCAGCCATCTCCTCCTCTGCCTGAATTGACAGTGCTGTCAAGTCTGACATGCCCGCTCACCAACAACAGCGCCTGTATTATATGCTCTCAACGCAGCCCTGGACCGCTGCTGGAACTGAATGTCAATATTTTCTTTGACGCTGTTTTAATTTACTTCCCTGCCACTCTCTAGTACGGCGCTGCTCTTAAGGATTATTATTTTCACGTTGCGGTCGCTTCAATCATCACGCAGTCGTGGAAGGAGACAAATCGTCCCTCGCACATAACCGTTCCTTTTATTGCTGGAGCGTGGAGCGCACGTGTGTGCTGCGATCATTTATAAATACCAACATAAAAAAGTATTTATTGTGGTTTGACAGCTCACCCATCCACTATCCACAGCACATATATCAGCTCGGCCAGGTTGACGCCTCCATCTGGGTCCTTCTGGGCAGCTGCACGGCCCTTCACTGAGGAAAAGCAGTTGTTTCTCTTTTGGCCTTCATGTGGCCGTGGACATGGCGTGTATGAGGATGCATTATTGTCAAGTGCACTATGAGGATGTATTTTCTCCCTCTTGAGTTCTTGACTCCAAACATACACACCCTTAATGTTTGCCTTCTGGTGGAAGTAATTCACGAAAGAGCAGCTTGAGGTTGGTTTGAAATCATCTGTCGAGACGCAGGTTACTTTTGACAGGACCAACAGCCCCTGCTGTTTTGCAAATGGCTCCACCATCAATGGTAAGAGTGGGTTCCGAAATCGACTTGACATTTCCCTCCTACTGCATGCAGCTTTCTGCTGGAACATGTTCAGCATCCGCTAATTTGCATTATCATCGCCACGGCTTCCTCTCATTGAGCTTCCTGGAAACGGCTGATGCCGCTGAGCCTCACAGGTTGCACTGTAATTGTCATTTCAATAACATCCCCAGACTCATCGATTAGCATGATTCAACCCGTAGTATTTTTCTGTATGAGCCCTCGTGTTCGGGCATTTCATTCAGCTCTCATATGATGCAATGGGCCTCTTTTAATATGAAAACCACAGAATTATCACTTTGCACTAAAAATGGCAAAATATAACAACACAGTCGTCCAAATTGTCACAGGATACATTGAATTTGTTCATTTGTGAACCAAAAATACGTTTTATAGATACCTTTCATATCAGCCTTGAATCACTCTTGCACAATGCTCTGTGGTTAGGTTTTGCTTTAAATAATAATGTAAGAACGGTACATTACAACCATAACAATAATAACAAAAACAGATAATTTTAAATATATAAAATAAGATAAGAAAAGATAGAAATGTATTAATTACGAAGGAAATTCTTGTGCCAGAGTTTCTTCAAAGATTACAAAAGAAGAATAGCAAAAAACAAAAGAATACAAAATATAAAGATATATGAACAATAGAATAAAAACGTTTGGGTTTAAAATAAATAGTACTGACGCTATTGGAAAATAGAATACAAACAATTAGAGAAAGGCAAATAAATAAAGTAAAAAATGTTAACTAAAATATGCTACTGTCTAGTCCTGGACCGCAGGTATCATGTATCTGCATCAACTTACAAATACTAATAAATACAAATACTAATAGCTTCTTTAGAATACAGTTGAGGTCAAGGAAAGCCAAAGTTAGCCTTCTGAACTGCTGTCAGACAAAACGTGAATCTCCATGTATCTGTGTGATCCGTTCTTCTGCACCTGAGTGTCGGCCATGCCCACTTCATGTATAACACTGTCGTTTGGATAACACTGGGAGAGCGACGGGCTCTGAGGAAACATGAAAACAGATCTTTTAACGCAAAGTAGTTCGGCGACAGGTGTGTGGCACTCGTTCCTACATGGCAGCGATACCGCCTCACTGTCACAATGATTCCTCAGAGTGCTGACTGTGGTAGAAATCATGCCTTGGGCGTTCAAATAGTGTACAGAAAGCTTCTTAATGGCCATTAAGAAGATGTTGGACGAGGTGGAAGCTCTCTAATATAGCACCATGTTATGCTGTTACGACTTGTAATATGATGTGTGCGCTTTGCAAGTGCACGTTATGTGCCCACACATGCCATCCAGGCACTTTTACTTGTAGTGATTATTTTAAGGAGCAGAGTCAGTCACCATCGTGATGCTGACGAAAATAAAATTATTTTATTGCTCATAATAGGAGGATTTAAAGGGCCAGCATGGAACATTTAGGTGGATCTATTGGCAGCAATGGAATATAATACGTTTTCTTTAAATATAATCACCAGAAAATAATAAGCCTTGTTTTTTGTTACCTTAGACAGAGCCGTTTATATCGTCAGACGTCTAGATGGGGCCTGTTGCATTTTCGCGTCGGCCATAGTTCTCCATGCTTTGGACACAGGAGAGGTTTGAGTTGGTTGCAATCACCAAATCTTACACACTAGACCTTATAAACCTACAAATGCCTTGGATCTCTGCTGTCTTTCCCTGCTAAGAGGACATAGTTCTGACATATATTATTTGTAGAAATAGGAAAAGGAGACTACGTTAGTTGTGTAATGTTATGAAATAATGTTCCTCTCTGGTTTCCCCGCTGAGGTGTTTTTTTTTTGTGTCTTCTAAAAAAATATTTTAAAAGCTATGACTATTATGAGCCCTCTGTGCGTACACACTTTATAAAAGAGCCTGTATTATTGTGGAGCTGATCTGGCAAAAACGACATAGGTTGCACAACATGTCAATACATTATTCAGATAAAGAATAGTGCACAAAACCTCCTCTTGTTTGAATGCCATTTTGCATTTCTAAAGGTAACACAGTATGGTTGGTACGGTTCCAACTCCCTTAAAGAGCGCAGCATTGGGAAATTAATGAGTTCCTGTTTGTTTATGGGAGCGGAATTGATCCAGAGGGCAATGACTGTATACGAACAGGACTAGATGCTTCTGAAATTGTTCCTGCTAATGCAAAGACGCCATCACGGTACACAGTAGGGAGACCCAATATACAGGAAGCGGCATTTTACTTCAATAATGCTCTTGACAACAAAATAGGCACCTTCTTGAAAGCTTTAACCAAAAGGCTTTCGCCACTGACAGGTGAGCAGGAATTAATTTAGGATTAAAGATTAATATTATTTCACTTTCTGTGCTGTCATTCATGCACAATCTGTGCTTTTTCACACTGTTTGCAAACAAATGCATATCCTCTTGTCTTGTTTGTGTTCTTTTTTAATATTTGTATTTTTTTATGTTATCACTACTTTTACTCTTAGTCTTTTGGCTTTTTTTTGTCTGGGATTGTTCTTCCCTAAATTGAAGTCTCATAAATTACATGAAGAACAAAAGTCACTTTTTTTTTAACTGAAAGAAGTAGCAGAAAGATGCCAAAGTGGAAGCTGCAGGTGTGGCTCTGGCCTGCAGGAGTAGCGATGAGTTACTGCACAACACATTGCACTGCCATTATCCTATATTAGTTGCAGTCTGATTTACAAGTTCTTCAAGCCCCAAAATGACAACAGTAAAGAAGCTTTTTACGAGTTTGGGAGCATTCGAATGCTTCTCAACGTCGACGGCTAAGCCGGCGGCTCGCAGTTTACGGTGCTAACAGTGCTAACAGCGCTAACAGTGCACACTACGGCAAAGATGCTGACCATAGACTGTATATAGGAAGTGGATGTAGTCATCTTGACTTCACCCACCCACTGCCATTGTGAAGCCTTGAGTTTGACAATTTCCCCCTGTCGCCATCTTGGATTACGGTGTTACCATATGTGGAGGAGTGACGTAGAGACACTGTTTACAGCGCTGGTAGCCGCCAGGTGCTGACAGAGCTAACATTGTTTACCTGAGGAGGCTGGGTGCTACGCTTTTGCGGTAACCTTTATCAGTTGTAACTCAATGTATTGGGACATAAGTATCCCTGAAAGAACTGATAAATGTACTTATTATTGTATTAATTTAATGTATTTGTGTCGATCCTCTTTATTTGACAGCTCCGCCCTCATTAGTTTCACCAGTCTCTCGTTAGCCCAGTAGTTGCCCGGACTCCTGCCCACCTGTTCCCACTTCCCCATCACTCAGTCCCTATTTCTACCAGTCCAGGTCTCTAGTTCTTCGTCGGGTTATCGTCAGTTATGTTGGCAGTTTTGTACCAGTTTGCATTTATCCTCCTGATTGTTAGTTGTTGTTTATTTTTTCAATCATGGCATTGTTTCTTCCTTGTTTTTGTCCGCTGCCTGATCTCTCCAACCTCGATGAGCACATCCTATCCTATCAGTTCAAACCAGAGTGATTAACTTTGAATTTCTTTGCCTTTTGGCTCGAGGGTGCTCTTTCTTATGGAGACTCATGTTGTGTTAATTTAGCTGCATAAGTGTCCTTCTTCTTTCTGTGATGCAGAGTTGATATCATAACTGACCCTTCACTAAGCCCTGCCCCTGCTGTGCCCCTGTCAAGCTGTCAAAGCTACGATCGGAGCCCACACTGTCACTAACTAAGCTATTTCAGAGTGAAGCAGACGGAAGAGTCTGAGGGTCTATCTAGGATGTCAAAGTGATTCAGCAGTGAAAACAGATTAAAAAGATAGAGATGGTAGCTAAAGCCAACAGAACACAGAGATGGAGGAAAAGGAAATTAAGGAACAACACTGTTCCTGTGAAGCCAGACGGGTCTTTATTCACTGTTACAATCACTCATGTTTCATGATGACATGAGTTTCTTACTTCCAGACGGCATGTGAACAGTTGTCCCAGCGCTCCCTCCGCACAAGACCTTTAACAAATAGTGATGAGGACAGGGGAATGATTGCCTTCATTTACAATGTGCCCGTTGTGCCTCTTTCCTTGTTAGTCTTTTAAATTGATCAGAAGACGCAATCAGGATAAAATGTAAAGTGAATAATGAGTAAATATTTTTCTTTTTTTTTATTAAGTATATTAAATTCCACACTGTTTTTTGACCTTGAGCTTTTACTAATGTGCTGGGATGTAATGCAATCAATGGGTTAAGTATTAGAATTTACTTTGTGAGATTATTTTATTAAATGAGATTAATTTAACGTTTGTCATTACATTATTTGTTATAGTATTCAAATAAGTGGAAACACATTTTACTTGAAAGACTGAGGGTGATGGAATAAAATGAAAAAGCTCCATCAGGGAAGATGCTCTTTATTAATGTTTTAAGTAGAGCTTTTCCTTGCCGCAGTCACCCAAAAGCTTGCTCAGGGGGTAAATGTTGTGTCTCTTTCAGTATGGTCTAGACCGGCTCTACATAAAACATGTCTTCTGTTGCTATTTAATTAAATGGACACGACTAGCTTGAGCCCCTAGCCTGGCTGTTGTAGACTTCAGAGAGCAGAGAGACGTCATGCTAGGTTCAAATACACATTTTCAAATGTTTTCTACTTTTCAGATGTATTTTTTTCAAAGTGTGACAATGTAGGTGGGGGAAATTAGTTCCTTTTAGAGGAAGCACTTCCACAAATGTCAGCTCTCTACTGACGGACGGAGAGCAGGTTTAATGTGTTAGTTCAAGAAAGGTGTCGCACCGCGGTGAAGTTGTTGGGTTTGTTTTATTTTGTTGGGTTTTCTTGTCTTGTCATTTCCTGTTTTATTTTGAAGTAGTAACTCTCCTCTCGTTTCAGGTTCCTTGCCCTTCCTCATGTGTCACCTGTCTGATTGTCTTCCCTGATTTCTGATTGTGTCCACCTGTCTCCACTTCCCTCATGTGTACTTATAGTCGGCGTTTCCCCTTGTTCTGTGCCAGTGTGTTTGTTTCTGTCCGTGCGGTCCCTCTAGCTTTGCCACGTCACCGAGTTTTGAAATACCAAGCCATCTTTTCCGTTTTTCATTGGATTCCTCCCAGAGAGTGATTTTGAGTTTGTAAGTTTTTGTGTCTTAGATTTAGGTGTATTGTTAAAGTTTTCATAGTCCTTTGTTTCCTCCGTACTGAGTGATTTTTGGTTTAGATAATCTTTCATAGTGCCTCCAGTTTTTAAGGAGCGTTTTTGTTTTCCTCAAATTGGAGTGATCTTTGTTTTCTTTTGATGATCTTTCATAGTCCTGCATCTTCCTTTTTGACCTTGTGGAGAGTCAGTCTTACAAATAAGGACAACGTTTCCTGGAAGACCCTGCATTTGTGTCCTGTGTCTGCCCGGACGTGACAAAAGGAGTTTGTGTGACATTCATCCTCAGCAGCACTGCTAACATACTCCCTTGCATGTACAACAGGATGAGGCCCTACTCTGCACCGACATTTAAAGTACCCCCCCTTGTTCAATCATTGTAACGGGAACACGCTGTGACTTCACATGGTAATTATACCACAATGGAAATGTACGATTTCTGAACTGGTGTCGAGGAAATGTTCCTCCTGTATACATTTCACTGCTTCATGAATGGGGAACTAAAGCGCGAAGCCTGAGTTGATATGAGAGACGGTTATGACTTATGCTTCGTGAGTGTGTGACAAAGTGGGTCCGGATGTGTCTATTATTATTCCGCACTATCATTTCGCTCCCACGCCGGTCCACGCGTTAATTTATTCTGTTCAAATCTACATAATACTTGTGCCAAACCTTTGGATTTCTTCTGCATAGTTTAACAATGGTTAACTAATTTATGATGGTGCAACTATGCAGTAATGGCGGCCTAATCATGATTGTGCTTCCTGTTTATCGTGGATTACAATATCTGTAGAGAGAAACGCGACAATCCTCTCTAGACGTGTCATCGGTTGGTATGCAATCCAATGTCCAGGACGAGCACACCGGGGTTTAATAGCTCAGGAACCTTATAGCAAGTCCTGCTGCCTCCATTCAATAAACAATCAACACAGACCATCAGCTCGCTTATACCATCCAATTAAACATTGCTCTGCAGATCCTCAAATTGCTTCTTCGAACTCTTGAGAGAAATTTCCATTTTTATTAAATTTCCATCTCTACTTGTGTATTTTTATTTATTTATTTTTGCCTCGGCACCTGTGATCATGCTCCCTCACTTCCCATTGGTCTCTGCCCCGCAGCTTTGGGTGGCAAAGTGGAGGTGTGGGCGCTGCCTTTGGGAGGTATCGATTGCATAGTGAGTCCATCTGCCTTTGATGCAGGAGAAAGACGCTTCACTTTTCATAAATATTGCATGAACACAGATTTTTTTTTTTTTTTTTTTTTGTATTTGATACATTAAAAAGTGCTCTCAACAAAACATTTGCATAACCCACCCCTGGACACATACATCCTCGTATTCCAATTTCCATAGAGGAGAGCATTGTGTATTTCCCCCCTCACGCTTGGCCGATATATATTTGAATTCTACCTTGTGAAGTCTGCACCAATTTCCTCCAAAACACGATGGAGATGAAAATGAATTGATTGCAAGAGAAAAGAGGTGAGAACGCGTGACATTTTCTCGACAGCGTCGCTGACGCAGTGCTGCACACGGGTGAAATTGGATCTTTGGGAAATAAGAGTAACCCCAGGGGGGGCATCCTCGTCCAGAGCAAGGAGATAGAGAGAAAGGGAAGGACGGGGAGTTGTAATGGCCCTGCCAAGTCCCAAGCAGCAGGGGCTGAGTTTGATACATTAATTGGGATGCGGAGCTTATTCCTGCACTGTGGCCTGTCCCTCTCACTAGGAAACCCTGATGGCTGTTGGTAGGAGTCCACTGAATGAGCGGAGTAACTCCCCCACCTCCCTATGTGGTTCATCTGGACAGGTGCCATGATGCGAGACTCATTACTTCTCTTATACTGGTTATTCAAGTGAGCATTTAGACAGACATACGTAAACAGAGATCATCAATATATTAACGAACATTGTCCCGACCAACAGTGCACCCTCTGGTTCCCCCTTCCGCAAACACCGTTAGCTCTGCAAGCACCGCTGCCGATGTTTGCACTGTTAGATGTAGCCGGCGCTATGTTGAGAGCTGCGTGGAGGCCATAGATATGCTCTGTACTGAGCACCTGTAACCGGGTAGCCTCACTGAGATCAATTTCTCTTTTACGGATGGCAGGAAGCAGACTGTTAATGCAGGAGGAGAAGAAACAAAAGATACGTCATTACATCTTTAGCCCGACAGTAATACAACGCAGATCCAGCCATTATTAAATGCATATTGCTCGTAGACTTTTTCGGAACACTAAAACAATTACAAATTACATTTTTTCCCCAAAATGAATTCATTTAGGCGGGGGCTTGTTACATGTTGTTACTCCACTATCTAATCTAACACAAAGGTGACTACCAAACCCAAATTAGTCAGGAAAGTAATCACAGATCACTCTCACTCTCTCTCTCTGGAAAAAAAAATATCAAAGACTTTTGGAGCTTCCATCTTCTTCCCTTTCCTCCAGTCACGGCCACAACAGCTGAAGGCCACATTTTTTAAGAAAAGTGTGACGCTTGTGATGTCTTCTGGTTTCCCAAGATGGAAGCGTGGCAAAAACTACTTGCATGTTCAAAGCCCCATGGCCGAGGCAGTTGAGGTAACTACATGAGGTCTCCTCATCAGTCCTAAGATCCTGTCTTGGATGTTGTCCGAGCTCGCTTTGATGTTCTCATGCTTCTTCCTTTAAATCCAAGCAGTTTTCTGTCATTTGGGAGTAAATCTTTAATTCATTACACAACACTGCCATGGGGCAGTGTCTTGAATAATTTAAAACCAGGATGAGGTATGTATGTAGGTTGTGTCATTGCAATAGTGTCCAAAAAAACTGTTGCGTCCAGGTTCACCAGCACATAAATTGTGTACATTTTGTATTATAAAGAACAACCAATGTGTTATTTGACGCCGGGAAGTGAACCCTCTGTGGATAGGGCTGGCTGTCACTCACAGACGATCAATGCATCCCCTCTGTGGGTTACAGAGCGGAGACGAGTGGAAGGGGAACACCTTGTGTCTTCAAAATGGTGCTGTCTCCTTGAGAGAAAGAGATGTCTGGTCAGCTTGATCACATTCACAGTGAATAACACAGAACACTCAAACTAACAAGCACAACTTTGACACTGGACGACAACAGACCAAAAAAAGCATGATTCAGTCATTTTATCTGCATAAAGCCGACTGCAATGTACATCTACTTTCTTCCAGATTATTCACCTGTTCTGTCATAATACATATTCAAACATCAATATGTCCTTCTGTAAAGGCCTAATACATCCACCACAAATAACACATGTTCCTTTAGCTCCATCTGCTGGAGAAGAGTTTATGCAAAGACGAGATCTGAATCCTACTCTCTACATTGGTAATGCACCGGCACCAGGTGTTTTAGTTATTGTTTCTTAGGCCACTAATCTCCATCTACTATGATATAGGTCTGAGGGTGTAGGTGGACAGTGGTTGGGCCCTTCTGACTGCCAATGAGGAATTGGTCATTATATATAGTTTATTAGTTACGGGAGCTAATTTACATGTTTTGGGCTGAAAGAACTTCTTAAGGAATTGTATTTGATGACCAGTTTGTGGGATGCCATCATGGATAAAAACATATTTTAGACAGTGAGTCATGATTCACAAAACAGCTTACTAACAGCACCAGAGCACTAATTACATCAACATCAACATAAAAAGGATACTCTAAAAGCCACATACTGTATAACAGCTATCACTTAAGAGAGTAATGCGGCAAATAAAACGTGAAGCAAACGAAATTCCGAACAGACATTTTGACACTGGTCACTGTAGGAAAAGCACAGGTGTAAAGTAATAAAAAAGAAAGTGGAATTCCATTCAGCTGTTTCAGGGTCCTGGCCTGTGTCTGAAACAACTCCCTGTTGGTGCACTTTACCTCCCCATTCTGTGTGAATCTCTGAAGTCGTTGTACTATATACTACTAACCTACGTAGCTACTGCGTTTTTGTATTTTGTGTCCAGGACATCAAGACACTCTAATGCTCTTCACTGCCAATTCAATTTCAAAGGTTAAAACTCAAACGGACTTTTGTCACTTTTCCTGTGCATATAACCAGCTGAGAATTAAGTGTGTCGTCTGTATATAGGACACCGTGTGAGCGTGAAATGTATACACTGTACAGTTCTCTCAGAATGTAAAGTGTCGGTCACATGCTGTCATTGTGCTAAGCTAAGCTACCCGTCACATGACTCACACTTTATAATTAACATTGTTTTAGTGTATAGGCCTCTCAAAGGACTGTTACACATTAACAACAGACACTCTCACAGTTCCTCTGCATTCTTCTTTCGCTGCCACCGTGGGCTGCACACAGATCAGATCTCCTGGGAACCGTTTAAAAAAATGTCATTGTTAAATGTTTAATTTATTTTGTGGCATATCTGGTAGAGCTTTAAGTTTGTCCTCTCAGCACTATTTACCTCTCAAAACCTCATTAATCCTCCTTTGCCAGACAGGCCCCAGAAGTTGCGTTCGAGGACATCCCACTTGTGAGGTCTTACAAACACACGCGAGACTAAAGTTGGCCTTTTCTTCCAGCAGTGCTACACGCTTTGGGCTTTGAAGGTGACCTGATGCAGCATCGTTCCAGCTGGCAAAAGTGGCTCGGACTCCCCTGCTTTGACTTTCACAAAAAAAAATGTTCAAGCAGTCAGACATCATCTTTGCTTTCTCCAGCAAAACCGCCAGAGGATGGCAGTGGTGAGCTAAATGCGGAGCTTTCATAATAGATCTATCTTTACATAGACAAGAACGTAGACGATGCCGGAGTTTATTCTGCAGATCCCGCAGCACTCCGCGCCGTGAGGAATTACACGGTCAAAGTCGCACATTTTACACGGAGTACTCCTGGCGGCGTTCCGCGGTGCAACGTTTGAAACGACAGCAGTGCGCGCTGGTTCGTGGTCACGGTGACGCGCTCACGAGCTGCAGATTCATGAACGCGCGTCGTCCTTTTTTTTTTTTTTTTTTGTCGCATGGATGGGATCGGCGAGAGGGTCGCGAATGAAAGGTAACCAGCCTCACGCCCCCCCCCCCCCCGCCCCTCATTCACCGTGTCAGGGGAGACGGTAACCGGCATGTCGATACGTCTCGCTTCATGTCGGCATTTGGTCACGTTAAAGCCCCGAACGACACGCGAATAACAGGACCGCAGCTCCGCAGTTTAGTTCGCCGCCACGAGGGTCGTTAGTTGACTAACTGAGAGGGGGGGGGGGTGTAACAGCGGCAGGAGCACAACAATGGTCCTGTTCAATGAGTTTATCAGTGCATTGGCAAGTGTGCCATGTTGTCGTCTGTGTCGGGCCTCCGTCAGAGAGGTCAAGTCGTGCACGTAACGCTACGGTGTATCGTCTCAAATTGAACACGGAGCTGAATGTGGCTGATTTATGATTGGAAAGGATAACCTTACAGACCATTTGAGGTCCTCGTACTTCTGTTTTATATTTAAAAATAAGAGGCTACAAACGACCTCTGATCACGTGAGTTCCCTGTTGGGCACCGGGTATTTTCGGGGTAGCTGACTGGAGAGCCCGCCCCCACATACAGACACCCGAGGAGCGTTCAACTTTGTGAAGTTGCTGGGGGTCAACTGACTTACACACAGCAGCACAACACCTGTGTGTGTGTGTGTGTGTGTGTGTGGGGTGGGGGGGGGGCACATTGCTATGAGAAGAAGTTTATTCATGAAGACTTGTGTCTTCTTATTATACATCATATGTTGTGTCCAAATATACAATCATTCAACTATCTTTTATCCACGTTTTCAAAGTAAAGGGTCCATGTGCTAAATATCTGCCCTTTTACACAAATATCTGTCGTAATAATTTGCTGTTATTTATTCTGGTGTTTTCATTTTCAGGCCGGTGTAAGGTTCCCCACCCCCGCCCTCCCACCTCTGTCCTCGAGCTCGACAAGCAGCAGCCTCTCAGATGAGACAGACGGAGCTTCCAGCCTGCAAGAAGAGAGCTTGTCAAAGAGCGTGTGTCCTTATGGAGAAGATTTAATCAGCGCGCCAATGCTGCGTTTTGTCTGCACCGTCCCAGTGCAAACAAGTAGTCTATAGCGTGTACTTTCTTTTCTTACTACCAGCAACAGTCCCCACGACGCAACACTCTCCGCTCGATTGGACCCAAATACAAGACCCAAAGGAAATACTTCTCGTCTTTATTTTCACCCAGAAGTTGTGCGTCTGTGCTTTCGGGAACCAAGTGCAACCATGGGGGCCACAGGCTACGGCTATTATCGCGCAACCATCTTCTTCTGCATGTTCTTCGGCTACTCGCTGTATTTCTTTAACAGGAAGACCTTCTCCTTCGTCATGCCCTCAGTGATGGAGGAGATCGAACTGGACAAGGACGACTTGGGTGAGACGGCAGCATTTTGATTTTGTTTGTTCGGTGAAATAGTTTTTGCCCAAGCAATCGTTGGGTCTGCGTTGTTTCTGGTTTATTTAGCTTACTATCCATGCGCAGTGCAACGGCGTTAGCTCTTTGATATTTTGGAATTGTCACCCCTACCTATGTTTAGTGTCTGTTAAGGCCTACTGGTTTTATATCATTGGCAGTGAAGTCTCATCCATCTTTGGTTGCTTTTCGTGGGTTCAAAGCAACAGTCTCTCTCTTTGTACATTGCTTTTTACCAGCAACCTTCATTGTGTTTCTGCAGGGCTGATCACCAGCAGCCAGACCATGGCCTACGCCATCAGTAAGTTCATCAGCGGCGTGCTGTCAGACCAGATCAGCGCCCGCTGGCTCTTCTCGATCGGCCTCTTTCTGGTGGGCGGCATCAACGTGGCCTTCTCCTGGTCCTCCACCGTCCCCATGTTCTCCCTGCTCTGGTTCGTCAACGGCCTGGGACAAGGCTGCGGCTGGCCCCCGTGTGGGAAAGTGCTGCGCAAGGTAATACCGCGCCGCAAGGTAATACCGTCCCTGTGTCCACGTGCGACACAGGGACGGTATTACTTAGCGAAAAGGTTCCGAGCAAAAGCAGGTCCCGCTCGCGCCGCCTGACAAGCAGCTGGTGAAAGGGGTGCAAACCCGGAGTGTGGAAACCACCTGCTACTGACATGTTGTCCGTATTCTCTCCCTGCGCTGTGAGAGAGAGAGAGAGAGTGAGAGTGTAATAAAAATAATGGCAGACCTCATGCACAAACCGCTTTTTGGATCATAAAGTTCTGGGAATGGCTTGCATTGCAGAGGGGGAGCTGGATTCTGAAAACGCAGACCCCGACTCGTTCTGGGCTCAGGGTCGACCCGAGGCTCCTGAGAAGCTGCCTTTTTAAAAATTAGCAGTGCTCGAAAGGTGAGGGAATAAATAGGATTTGGCATGTGGTCAGCGTGCCGAAGGGGATCAGATTACAGGAGAAAAGTATTTATAGAAGATCCTCAGCAGATCTTTCCGAAAGAAAAGCAACTTTGACCAAAAGGTGTTTCCCTTGTCTCGAGAGAGTTCACCGGCTGATAATGGCTCCAAGTCTTCCCTGGTTTTGCCATGGCTTCTGTAGCTCCGGTTCCTCGGAGCCGAGTTAACATCGGCACACTGAGGATCGGCATGGTGTAGATTCAGCGAGGGCTGTTCTTAAGTATGTGCCAAGTGGATTCTCAAGTTACTGGTTACTCCGTCGGGTATGCTGCGTGAGGAATGCTCATGGCTGCCTTCAGCTGTGGTACATCTTGTGGGCATGTGCATTTGATGCCATTGGTACACCAGCAGTTAATTTATAAAATAATTAAAAAATCTTGGCAAAAGAAAGTGCTGAAAATGCAAACGTTTGTTGATTATTAGGTCGAACAAATTATTTTGTGTGTGCTATTTCAGCCTGTGAAAGACAATTAAAATACAAAGGTGATCTCTGCCAAGTGTGTCTGCAATGACCTCTGCTGTAGTGTTGGATTGAATGATTACAGCCCAAAATTGGCCGGTTAAGAGTAGTGAGCGAGGAGTGATGGAACAGGCAATAAAAGGTCTTTTGAGAAAGCTTGAGTCGCCCGCAACCGCAAGAGGTCTTTTAGCATGCAGCCATAACAGGGCACCCCAAATATGTTTCAGTTTGCTGCAGCAGAACGGGAGATTTGCCGTGGACGGACGCAGACGTACACACACTCACTCTCAAACTCATACACCAGAGTGATTGCATGATTCTCCTGGCGGAGATATTAATGATCAGCGTTTTACCATGACCTGTATGTACTTTTTTGTAGAGCAGACGGAACTGGACATGTGTCAATCGGTCATAGGGGTTGATTAGTGTGGGCTTTCAAACGGAAAAACAAATCTAGGGGGCTCTATAGAGCCATTTCTTTATATCCAAATGCGAGACTCCTAAAATAAAAAAAAAAGTTCACCAGTCCTGATATGCATGACACATTTAAGTTTCGGGATATGATAAAGCCCCCAAAAAGGCAGTTGAATTGGCAGAAGACGAAAGAATAATAAGGGCCTTCGCTGGCCGGACATGGTCAGTGCTCAGGCTCTAATAAGACGGATTTTGGGAAAGTTGACCATCCTCTGCTTTGTTTTCTCCTTGCGTCTCTTTTCCCACCAGTGGTTTGAGCCCTCCCAGTTTGGAACATGGTGGTCTGTGCTGTCCTGCAGTATGAACCTGGCCGGTAGTCTGGGTCCGATCCTGGCCACGGTGCTCCTGCAGTACTACGACTGGAGGACCATCCTGACCATGTCGGGGCTCTTCTGCGCCTCCTTCTCGATTGTTTGTGTGGTGTTCATAAAGAACGAGCCGAAGGACGTGGGCCTGCCCAGCATTGAGGCAGCGGCCAAGAAGGGGTCTAAGGGAGGAGAGAGAGAGAGAGAGAGAGAGAGAGAGAGAGAGAGAGAGAGAGAGAGAGAGAGAGAGAGAGAGAGAGAGAGAGAGAGAGAGAGAGAGAGAGAGAGAGAGAGAGAGAGAGAGAGAGAGAGAGAGAGAGAGAGAGAGAGAGAGAGAGAGAGAGAGAGAGAGAGAGAGAGAGAGAGAGAGAGAGAGAGAGAGAGAGAGAGAGAGAGAGAGAGAGAGAGAGAGAGAGAGAGAGAGTGACAAAGTGACAAAAATAAGAAGGAGCAATGAATTTAAGTAATCTTGAAACGCAGATTGGCCGACTGAACATAAAGTAGTTGGCTGTGAAAATCTGTCTAATGGTGCAAACTATGGTGTTTACCTAAGGGGGACCCAGAGGGGGGCGGGGCTGAGTTATCAGCTGTAATCACCATATGAGCGCACTGCAGATTGGCGGCAATGAGTATAATAATAATGACTTTCTACTCTGCTCAGGTAGACATTACCCCACTATCTTCACAGATAATAATAGTGGTTTGCTGCTATATTAATGCTCTGGGTGTTAAATACAGCTTCTTTTTTAAACCTTCACAAATGAACACTTAAAAAAAATATTTTAAAGCGTGAATGCCGTGGCACAAGTAAAACTGACGTTAATATTAAAATGAGAGGTTTTCTTAACGGACGCAACCTTTTATGTCCACAGGGACCACCAGAATCTACATAATGAAAGGCCGTAGCGTTAATTATGGCTGACAATGTTTGTCTATTGTTCAGTTGAATTAATCAGCAACTTAATTTACACAGGAGTAGACTAGGCTTTGGGTGTGTTTCCCAAATGACGACCGTGATCGCTACTTAACCACCTGAGTGTGATGGATTACAACGTCATACACAGCTGTAACCCCTCAACCCCTGTCTCTATGCAGATCAGGCAGGAGGTCATTAATGGCAGTCGTGCTTTTGGCATCAATAATGTCCTCCCACATGCAGGCAGAGCACTTAGTACCTCATTAATAACAACCACGCTCTAATTTTGTGTTCACGGTGAAATATAAGTCACCTAATCCATCCCTCCGTGACCTGTGTCTTAATGGGAATTAGGGAGGGGAATATTAGACTTTTGTTTGAGGACCCCTGAGTATGCCTGAATCCCTGAATAGATGGCAAACCATTCGACATTTCAAACATGGGAGAGGCGGCATTACCGAGCCATGCTAAAGGAAGCAGACATCAGAGCGCTGCTGTTAGCGAAGCTACAGCAACCTCCATCACCGGCTATCTCACCACAGCGAGGGCCGAGCAGCACGCCTCGCTAAGCAGGCGTCGATAACCGATGCTGTAACGAAAAGTGAAGTCTTAACTGCGGAGGTAATGTGGGCACCGAAGGTTGCCAATTCACATTATTCTTTTAAATCATCCGAAGATGCCACATCTCTGCTCGTTGGGGCTCGCTCCTTCACTTCAAGAGGCTCACGTTGTCCAACGTGTTGAAGGGCCGATGTCTTTCTATTTGACCAAAGCCTGAACCACTATTTACAGTCCAAACAGATGGATTTGCACGTTAGGGATTGATTAATTGATTAAAAGAATAAACATTTAAATAAATGTTTATTCTTTTAATCAAACTATTGTCTCTCATTCATTTGTGTCATTTAAGGTATACTGTATGCTTTGGAATTGTCATTGTTATTTTAAATACCCCCCCCAGGCAACGGTGAGAGCACCCTGAGTGAGTTCCTCCTCTCCCCTTTCCTGTGGGTGCTGTCTCTGGGCTACTTGGTGGTGTTCGGGGTGAAGACGGCTGCCACTGACTGGGGACAGCTGTTCCTCATGCAGGAAAAAGGCCAGACTGTTCTCATGGGTATGCTTCTTTTATTTCTTTTATTTTCTTTTTCTTTAATGATCCATCCCGTCTGACTGGTTTTTCACTCCATCTGACTGGTGAAGGTTGCTGACATCGGCTGCTTTGTTTCCCACAGGGAGTACCTACATGAGTGCCTTAGAGCTGGGCGGTTTCGTGGGCAGCCTTGCGGCAGGGTTCCTCTCTGATCGAGCCGTAGCTCGGGTGAGTAACGGGTTGGGATTGATCAGGCAAAACATGGCTGGGATTATTGAGCGAGGTTCAATACCATCCTCTCTTTGAACTTCCTCCAGCGAGGCTTGGGCACCCACGGCAACCCTCGCCACAGCCTGCTCCTTGTCATGATGGCCGGTATGTGTGTGTCCATGTACCTCTTCAGGGTCACCATCACATCTGAGATGCCGAAGGTAATTGGGACTTCATTTCTTCTTTTTTTATTGTGTTAAACAGATTGAAATGTATCATAGGAGCTTATTGTGTTGGCACAGGAGGCTCCTCTTTGGGTCCAAGCCCTTCATCCTGTCTCCGTTCTCGTTGGTGTGTCAGAGAAAGAGGTACACTCAAAAATGTTCTCAACAAAATGTGCTTTGCTGAATCTAAGGAAAGCTTTGGAAAGCACACTGTTTTTACTCCTTTACACAGATCTGGATCCTGTTCCTCGGTGCGATGTTTGGATTTTCTTCCTACGGCCCAATCGCCTTGTTCGGGGTGATAGCCAGTGAAAGTGCTCCTTCGAATTTTTGTGGAACCTCTCATGCCGTCGTCGCTCTGATGGCGAATGGTAAATTCACGTTAACCAGCTGACACACCCGTATCACCCGCGTTGGCGTGAGCAAACAAGCTTTTCCTTTTTGTTACAGTTGGGGCTTTCATGGCAGGCCTTCCCTTCAGCACCATCGCCAAGAAACACAGCTGGGACATGGCCTTCTGGGTTGCCGAGGTGATAATGGCCGTCGCCACCGTTGGCTTCTTCCTGGCACGCAACATGCGCACCAAGATGGGACGGATCGCAGAGAAAACGGACTAATGTATCGTCCTGAAATGAGCCGACCGACGACATCCTGTCATGTGACTTGACGGGCAGCGGTCCCGCACCGTTGATGGCTCTTTATACACAGAATACTGCACATTAATATAACAACGCCAATTAGACCAAACAAAACCACGGAATCTCGGAAAAATCACTTTAGGTTCACAATCGGCTGCTTTTGTCACACACAGACAGACAGACGGTTCCTTACGTAAATCCTAGATGCACCGATGTCAGATATTGGTCTGATACTAACTCAAATAGCTGGATATCTATCACTATTGGACCATCTGATAACTGATATGATTATTAGAATTCATAATGATATAAAATAATAATTCAGTACATTTATATATTTAATTGTAACATTTTGTCTTGCAAGTCAAGTCAAGCCTGGTGTTACCTTGCACATAAGATCCCAGTCTCTTCCACACAGCTCCCTAATTAAACACGGCTAAGGGATCAGTTCTCTATGGGCCGACCCCCAAAGCCCAGGTATCAGTATTGGTATCGGGACTGATTGGTGCATCCCTAATTTAACAACACAAAGATGCTAGACGGTAACGACACATCACAAGCTAACCTTTTAGAGGAGCAGTGTGTGGTTTTTAGTGGCACCTAGTGGTGAAGTTGCAGATTGCAACCAACTGAACACTCCCCTGCTTACTCCTTCCTCCCTTTCCGAGCGTGTCGGAGAATTACGATGGCCTTTAGGTAATGAGAAAAAACCCGTTCTGGGCTACTGTAGAAACGCAACAAGATTTAAAGGGCTCATTCTCAGCTAACAAACAATTGTTTTCAGTTGGTTGCATACTAATAACACAATTATTATGTCACATTTCTGCCAATACATCCTGCACATCGGTCCTTTTATTGCTTTTACTTAATACGAGAGGTAGCTTTCATGTGGAGACATTTAGCATTTAAGACGGCTGTATACTAAAAAAAACATGGACGTGAAAGTGAGCGAATGTTTGAGCTGATTCCAATGCGATAAAGTGAACGTGTAATGCTGCTCATATCTTTACTGTCTATTCTAGACATTTCTTTGTCTAACTGTGCCCAAGGTCGTAGCACGCCTCATGGTCAAAACTGTAAAAGGCTCATTATTTCACCCAAATTAAGTAATAGGAGAGGATTATTTTTATACACAAGATCCATAATAACACTGTCGTGAAAGATGGGCAGGTGTGTTATTACTGCCACTTATAACACTAGATTGTATACCGTTAACTTTCTCAACTCCAAAAATAATCTGTGACTTTTGACAACTCCAATTATTGGTGATTTTACCCTGGACATCTAATAAATGGGAAGTTTACTTTGTTTGATTTTACTAGTGGTAGTTGAACGTATCACACACCTTCCTGTGAGTCTGTCTCTGCTTTCTGGAAAGAAAACTTGTTTTGAAGCACACAAGCGCTCACCTTCGTTCCTCTTTCATTTCTAAGGCGTGTGTGTTTGTCACATGATCAAATAGAGCCTTGACATTGGCCAATATCAGCATGCTCTGCGATCATCGTTATCATCATAATCTGTATATGACAGAAATACCGAAGAATTTGTTTTAATTTGTTTTATTTAAAGCTTTTTATGGTTTATGTAGAATAAGCATATTTTGGTATAGATTGCTTTAGACTATTTTACCAATAAAACAAAACCATGAAGGAGGTTGGTTTGCCTTTTTGAGCAAGTAGTATCTTTTGGATATTGAGAGGGGTTATTCCTTGAACACAGTAGTGTTTTGAGTGCTGCTCTCTGTCTGGCCCCCCTAGCCCAAGGATATTATATGCATGCCCATGTGGACATTTTAAACATGTTCCTCCGGCTGTGAAAGGATCCCTCGTGAAAGTTCCAATGTGAGATCAAATCAAGTCCTAGTCATGTGCATAAATACATCCCATTGAAGTGGCACTAAAGATGTGAGCATCTTCCAAAGTTCCATTTTTTTTTTTCCTATGAAGGTTTTGTCTTGGTGTTTCTCTCCACTCTGCAGGGGAAACAAAGTTAGATTTGTATTTACAGAAGACTGCTGAACCCTCACATTCGCTTCAGTTGAACCTCAGAATGCATGTTTCTAGGACTGCATTTGGATCACCCCATCAATGGAAGCATCAGGGAGGGATCTCTTCGTGGTGGCGGTTTTTTTTCACGTGGTTTACAATCTGGAGCGAAACGAAGTTTGTGTCCTGTGTGACGACGGGGGAGAAACAACATCAACCCATCTGACGGCTCTACGGTGAATCCCTCGTAACCTTCTCCGCCGACCAATCGCAGCAGAGCCGGAAGTGGACGTCCTACCGCTACTGCATCAGAGAAACGTAATGGCGCACGTTATCGGCTTGTGAGGGTAAATATAATGTTTGTGACGGGGACGTGAATGCCTCACGAAACTGGTCAAAGTAGAAATGCCGAGGGGGAAATAATAAGAACTGATGAACCTGAAGGAGCCGGAAGAGCTGTCCGTGGTGCTGAAACTCTTCTTCGTCGGTTTTTATTGTGATCGTTTGTAAAAATCAGTGCTCTGAGAGGCTTGATAGGCGACATTAAAAAAAGGTTTTACAGGGAGGAGTTACACTGCACACGTGTTTCTGCTGCTAATGATGCTGCTGTATTGCTATTTCAGTCCTCAGTGAACTTGGACTCCTCCTCTTCACCTTGAAGACACATTTGCTGGTACCATGACCAAATGGCAAATATTGAATACAGCTTTATGTATATGTAGAAAATGATATAACAATCTCCAGTTTGTTGTGCTTTAGGTGCCTTTACCAAATGACGTGCACACTAAACTAGTGACATACCACTGATAAAATGACTACCAGTGTTCAGCAAGTCAAGCATGCTTTTTGTCAGCATAGTATGTTGTACAAAGCCAAATTAGCAAGATTTCTGTTTATTAATTTCTTAAGCTTCGGCTTTTAGATCAGTTACTGCAATGTTTTACATCTTCTATCATCAACCAAGCCCTCAGAATGAAACAGTGCAACAACTACCAACCAAGTTTTATTGGTTTGATAACAATCATTACACAGGTACATCTATAAACAAATAAAAAGAAACTGCACACTTGTACTTGATACAGATATCTAAAACCCACATGAATATTGCTACTGCTGGTTTAGATTTGACATCTCAAATAACTGTACAGTTTGTCTGTTGGCCTTTAGGACACCAATCTCAACATGTTTTTTATGGTTACACACCTCATTATCATGGCTAAGAAAACAAATTCCATTTTTACCATCCTTACTATGTACCATTATACACTGCATATAGAAAGATTGAAAACCTTTTTTTTTTCACAGCGGCTATACAAATTTATTGCGATGCTATCACAGAACAGACACAACCAACACACGCGATGCAGTCTGATAAGGAGAGCTCCAGTACTAGGGATTCTAGCTTTATTGATCAGATTCATTAAGAAAACTGCATGAGTACAAGAGTTAACATGGAGGAACAAAGCTTACAAACATTCTAAAACACTGTTCTTCATTATAAACAATAAAACAATGAGTTGCCCTGTGACTGTCCATCCCACCCTGGCACAGATTACATACACTGTCCCTTATAAAGCATATGGAATGTAATCCACACGGACAAGCTCCTCCGGTTGTTGCCCCAGCTCCTGTGAACGGCATGCCTGCGCGTCGACGCGGTAACCTGTCCTGCACCCTCCCCTCCTTCACATTTTAAACTGAAATGAAATCCACTGACAGTAACAACAACGACCGCGATTTTTTGTGGCGATGCAAAATTGTGGGATGTGACGAAATTCCCGTCTCCAAATTGACTTTTTTTCTTCTTTCATTAAAAAAAAGTGTTCTCTACAATCAAACTACTAAAAAACCTGTATTTAGAAAATAGTTGATAAAAATATTCCCCTGAATTGTACAAGAAAAGAGGTACAGGGAGCACTGGTGAAAGATGTAGTTTGAGGGATGTTATTCTGCCGCATCGTCTTTTTCATCAGTTTCTTCTGTAGCTGGTGCCTGGAAAACACATTTTTTAGAAGTGTTTAAGTTTAATAACCACTGAGATTAGTTGGATTTTGCATGTTTATATATGATGCTGCGAGCCTTACCTCTTCCTCAGCTTTGGCTTCGCCGTTCTCAGCGGGGGCCTCTGGTGCTTTCTCTTCGGGCTTGGCCTTCTCCACCTCCTTGGCTTTCTTAGGCTTAGCAAGTACCTTCTGCAAAACAAAAATATTCACCGTATTAGTCACTCCGTCATGAGTTGAGTTGAGTCTAATCGGAGGGAATCCAAACAAAGACCCACCTTTGGCTTTGGTTTGGCCTCTGCCTTTGCAGGTGTAGGTTTCTGTGTGGACAAAAAAAGAAAAGAATTGTCAGCATTAAGTATATAGTTAATGTTGTGCATATCGTCAGTGACAGTGTGGGCTTCTTTGTACTTACTTCACTCAACCTGAGTGATCTCCTCTTGGCCTGTGGAGAGTAAACAAGACATGGTGATTACTTTGTGCACATCAACCAATTGCGCTCACTGATGGGGTGGTACTGACCCCTAGTGGGTGAACAGACAAACTGTTTTATTTTTCAAAGGGAAAAAATCAGATATGTAAAAAAAAAAGTTTAATTAGTACTCACCGCTGGTTCTCCTCCTGCCTGTGAGAGACACAAAAGATAAATCAGGTTATAGAATTGTTCTGCAGTTGAATGTGCCTATGGTGAGTTGAGTTGGTGAGGGGGGAGTGGGTCATGGGCTTTAAGTATTAGTTATGTAACTCAAAAGTGGGCGTTTCCAGACAGAGCATTAGCCTATGGCTGAGCAGCTAGCTTCATACATGATTTAGGTTAGACCAACCGCTGTGATTGGCTGAGATATGTTCTAATTCTTGGAACAATAGAGCTCATAACCCTGAAGAGCTCAAGACTCACTTCTTATTCAGCATGTTGATATTCATTATATCGATTAAAAATAAAACTTTTCAAGTACATCTATCCACACAACAATAGGAGAAGAAGAAGTGCCGTTTTGACCTGCTTTTATATACAGAGATGCAATTTAAACGGCGGCCTGTGGCCGTGCTCTCCTGGGCTCCTGGAAGAGATTTGTCTGTACTGTAAAACTCTGGTGGAGGAGGGAGGGAGGACTCCGCCTCCCCGTGAACGCATCCATTCATTGGTAATAAACCGGAGTGTAGCGAGCGAAACCGAGCGGTGGAGCGAGCGGTTCCCGCCACGAATTTGAAAAAAGAGTCACTCCGAGACGCTCAGCGGCGACTCTGTCGATCTGGTAGCAGAATCTACTAGAACCCCCAGCAACAAGAGCGGGCGCTTTGCTGACGGAGGCTCGCCATTGCATAACCCTACGACTGGCCTGATCCGACAACACACATAAAGACACTCAGCTGACACGACGAACGCCTTCCGAGAAATGCAATTTTTTTTCACCGTTGAAAAAAAGGACGGCCATTCATTAACAAAAACAAACACATGCGTGTTAGGTTTGGGGAAGAGACATTAGCATATTATCGTAACAAAATGTATAGATATATAATTTGGTCCAGAAAAAAAACCATTTAAAAAGCCTCGGCCCCCACAAGAAAACAAATAGCGATGGAGCCAAGTAACAGCCGCTTAATTCAAGTAAACGTTTTCGAAACTTTAATAGCCAGCGTGACTACCCACATAGGAAACAATCAATATGCCGCCAACTTTCTCTGCAGAAAAAGCAACCCGTCGACAGAGAAAACGGACCCGCTTTGTCCTACACTGCAAGCGAATGTATTTTATACACAATTGTGACTGTGCATCTCAACATTCTGCAGTACAGAGCACACGGCACACGGAAAAACCACTTGGCACAAAGATAATCACTGCACGAGAGCGACAGCGCCGAGAATCGGCCACTTTAGACCATCAAAACAGACCCTCCACGCTAACTAAACTCCTGTCTGCAAGCCGCCACATTGTACACATTGACCGGGAAACGAAAAAGCAACATTTGTAGCAACATTTTTTAACAACTCGCTACTCGCTAGCTGTAGCGAGCCCGTTTTACAAATTGCAGTTGGGGGTTATAAACGCCGTATTACTGAATGCATGAAAGATGTCGGTCTACTCACTTTGCTCCTTTTAGGCATGGCTGGTTTGTGTGGGGTGAATATATTATTTTTTTTAAGAAAAGAGCGCTAAATGTTGCTCAATACAGGAGAAAAATACAGTGGTATATTCTGGATAAAGCTGTACCAGTACAGTCTAATACAGCGCAGCGCGACGGTAATGTTCCATTGGAAGAAGAACTAGCTCAAACCGGATTGGATTCTCCCCCTCCCTCCCTCCCTATTCATACTGTTATACTTCCTGCGTGATTGACGGGGCTACATCCCGCCTTTGCTCCCCGGCGATTGGACGACTCAGTGGTCAGCCACGCGATTTCAAATATATGCTCCGACCTGTGTGGGTCGGTCACACGTCAATCAATAAACGCGGCGAGCCATTTGTCTTTCTGTGCAGCCATCTGCTGTAACAAGGCAAAAAAATTGTCATTAAATCTTGACTCCCACCTCGCTCAGAAATCGCTTGTATTTCCCACCAAAATTCGACATTTTTACCCGCCTGAGTTCTGTCTTTAATAGATGCTGAAAGCAAACCCATCATGTGCCATTTGAACACGAGTGATGACATCGACACTGGATAGTTGTGGGCCTATTAGCAGAAGATTGAGAGAGGGATGTGAGCTCCCCCAACCAAGTCTTTTGTATTTTAGCTTGGGGGGGGGGGCGACAGGGTACAGCTACCGAGCATATGTACGCTCTCGTGCAACCCTCTCGCAGTGTTGTCAACTGTCCACTCGCCGCATTCTGGGTGTGCGGGTCCAAAAATGACTCCAGTGGAAACAACAGCGGCGGCGCTGCAGCGTTAGTGTGTTGGAAGAAGTCATTTGAGACATTTCGGCGGCACGAAGACGCGCATTCATTTCCCCCTCGAGTGGATGAGACCGACATTACCCTGTTAGTGCTCCCTCTTATTTCTCCTGTAGCCCCCGAGAAAACAACAGCGGGCACTCTGCTCGTTACGGTTGCAGTTAACGCACTGCTCAAAAAAAGACACTTCATCCGACGAGTTGGTATGACAATGTTGTATGAATATTTTTTTGCTTTTATAAGCTACTCATAAAAAAACTGTACACAAATGTACTCCCCTTCTACAAATGTCCGTTATCATGTTGGTGAGGTATAACTCTCTCTCTCTCTCTCTCTCTCTCTCTCTCTCTCTCTCTATATATATATATATACATATATATGTATATATATATATATATATATATATATATATATATACATACATATATATACTAATTTTATATTTAGCTGGACATAAGGACAATTATTACATCTTGTTTTTTTTTACATCTTGTATTTCTATACTGCCTCTTGGACAGCCCGACATCCTGTTTTAGCATACATCACATTAATGAGGTGACATGCTCTCAACAATCAGCTTCTTTAAGTTTAACATTCATCTTGCATTGCAAATCAGGCGAGAAGAAAGGAAGATGTGCTCTTAAACCACCCAGGACACATACTCTTTCTAAATGCAAACTCGGCCCAGTATCCTGCTGACTGGATGAGGTTAAAACAACTACAGGTTGATGAAGCATTCGGCCCACTATTATTGTTTTGTGCCAGAACATGCTTATTCCATTTTCATTTTCACAAGGCCATATTTATTTTTCTGTCTTTTAGTAAGGCAGTGATTGTGCACAACGATTTGGTTTTTAACTGAAAAAACACTCCAATTTGCTTTTCATATAGCAGGGCCATATAATTGTTTATATACTATTTATTTAAATCAATTCCATTCAGTTATATATCACAATTTTTTAAAATTGATTTGCTTCAAGAGCGGTTAATAAAGTACCCTTTGAGGTACCTTAGAGCTGCTTTTGAATCAGGTATGAACACAATCAAACAAACTTTTTTACAGTAAACTGACGCTTCCTGCCGGGCGGCATTCAACAGCAGTTTGTGAGCGCACCAATTCATATTTTTTTTGGTTTGGAGTATCCATCCAACCCACGCTGCACCTGCCTGAGACATTTGACTGCTAACAAATACTCAAATACATTAAGTCAAATGTCAAAATAAAACTGCTGTTATTGGGCTTTCGTTGCTGGCCACCGTGGAGGCATCTATTGACAAGAAATAGTGACGTGTTTGAAAGTTTTCAGTGCCTTTTTTTAATGGGAGCTTGGAAAAGTTCTGATGATTTATAAAATTTTATAGCAATTTTGATAACATCGCCAAGATTTACTTTACTTCCAGAGAAACACAGTTCAACTACCCGGAGCCTACTTTTTCATTTAATGAGATATGAAAATGATAACGCTACAAGGTGGGTTATTGCAAGTAAACTAATACTCTCATATGGGTGAGGAGGAAAAGAGTAAGGCTACATCCACACTAATACGTTTATGTTTAATAACGGGTTTTAAAATGAAAACAATCTCCGTCCACAAGGGCGTTTCAGCATCGTTTACAAAATGATTTTGGCCATATTAGCCCATGACTATTCATGTACACTGGGCATGTGGGTGCCGGTGTAAACAGGAAGTAGATTTACTTGCTTAGTTACAGAAAATACGATAGTATTGTAGTACTCTTTAATAATAAAAGGCAGTGCTTGATACGTAAGATCTTCCTCTATAATCTTCCTCTTTACACTCACACAGAGTGTTTTCAGTTTTCTTTCCAGTTACAAGAATGCAGAGAGATTATGGGTCAATACATTTGGTCAACACACGTTTCACATTTTCGTTGTTGTTTGTTCACACTCGTAGCTCTGCGGTGTGGCTGAAGTCCCTGGAGAGCATTTATGCTTTTCTTCATTTACAGTTTCTGTGTGGACGTCACAATAGTTGTGCAGAACAAAATGAGCATTAAAAAGAAAAGAGAAGTTCTCCCTTTTGTGCCCATAATCTTCCTCAAAGCTGCAAACCTGGGACTTTAGCGGTCCGCTCTGTAGGGCTGATGACACCGCTGGACACGCTGCTTGCTAATCGCTCCAATAACAGCTGCTGCTTCTGCAAGTCGGTAGAAATACAAAATACAGAATTTAACTGCACAACAGCCACTAGACGAGACAACAAGGCCAGTGACCCTTGTAATCCGTTATCCACGTTGGAATGAATCACTGATAGACCTGGCTGTTTGTTATCTTCTATAAAAGGTTCACGTGATAGTAGTTTGAAGAATCAGGGAAGGACACAACGGGACGGCGAAAACCCAATCAAATAGCAAATGTCTACGTAATCGTTTCCAAATTCATGAGGTTACGCTTGAGGTTACGTAATGGAGGGACAGGGAGCTATACTTTCATCCATAGGAAGGGCTAGAGGGCAGACTGGAGATAGCCACCTGTCAAAAGCAATTCAGGGATGGAACGCAGTCAAAAATGACATTGTTGATGTCAACGAGGGCCAAATCACTGACTGAAGAACAGAGATCCACATGAAAATATGTTCATCCCAGTGGCACCCTGGAGTTTTCAAAGTTATCCGGCCTCTGGAGCTTTTTCAAACTTCTCCTAAACCTCCGGATTACTGTAGACGCTCAGTATAAACTAGGAAAAACATATGCGTCTTGGAATGGAAACTGTCAGGATGTAGCCTAAGATGCAATAGTCACAGACTTCAGAGTACATTTGGTGTAATGTAGAAATGCATTCAGCTTTTTAAATAGGGTTGCAAATTGGCAACCCTATTTAGACAAGCAGCCCATCCCCCATTTAACACCGTGTAGATTCACCCATTTTATCCAGATAAAAGGTTTCAGTCTGATCTCCATGGGCAGAGAGGTGTAAACAATTAGGCCAATCACATGCTGATGCCTGCCAGTATTATCATGGTAATGACACCGGGAGTTTACTTCACCCCACTGGTCCACTTGACAAAACAAAAGGCCAGAGTGGGTAACGCATCAATTACGTACCTGGATATCTTGTTAGCATTCAAAGCAACCAGCATTAGCGAAGCATCAGCAGAAGCATCCTCTGTAGTAGATATGTAACCCTTGATAACAGCAACCAGTTCAGCTCGCTGTTTATAGTCTTTGAGTACTTAAGTAAATCATACAAGTAAATATGAAGGGTCTTTTAGGGCCGGTTTATGATACATCACTGTTATAAATATTATCTTACAGTCGATGTATTGAAAAGACAGGTTATCATACGTCCTTGTGCAAGTACCGCAATGGTTTAAAGTAAGCTGTGTGCAGTTCCAACATGCAAGACAGCCAACTTAAACACCCTAAACTCTGTATGATAGTTACACATCCTGCCTAGTAAATGGCAGTCTCGCTGGGGAAAACCAACCTCAATATCTCTGTTTTGGATTTGCTTTTTCCCTTCATCTCATGAGCAGGAAATGAACATGTGATGTACAGCTGTGGAATGTAACTAAGTACTATAACTTAAAGGTGCTCAATACAGACTTCAGAGACTTTCTTTTGCCTCTACACAGGTGTCAACATGGTGACAGCTGAGCCAGCGGCTATAATCTAATGGTGCTAACATAGCTAACTGTCCAAACAACAACATTACCAACCACGCTAACAGTGCAAACAACATCAATAGAACAAACAGTAAAAACAACAGCAACGGTGCTAACAGCGCTTAGAGTGCTAACAGCGCTTAGAGTGCTAACAGCGCTTAGAGTGCTAACAGCGCTTAGAGTGCGAACAGCGCTTAGAGTGCAAACAACATCAACGGCAAAAATATTTACCTTAGTTGGAACCACTACGCTTCTGCGAGGACTCCGTCTGTCAGGATAGCATTATCAGCTGGAACCGGGTACGTAAACAAAGTCGGGAAAAGCTCGCATTACATCCGACACAGAAAGGGAGTGACTTAATTCTCTGCTCAGGTAAACATTCCTCCTCTACACCTTTACAGTGTGAACAGTTGTTTGCTGCTATATTAATTATATATATGTTTTACTTAACACCTTTAAGTACCGTAGTTTGGGATTCTATCTTATATTTTCACCACTTAATTTTAGAGATGGCGATATTGTGCTTTATACTATACTATATTAATTTAACAGCTATACTTATTAGTTACT
Source organism: Cyclopterus lumpus (assembly GCF_009769545.1). Taxonomy (NCBI): domain Eukaryota; kingdom Metazoa; phylum Chordata; class Actinopteri; order Perciformes; family Cyclopteridae; genus Cyclopterus; species Cyclopterus lumpus. The sequence goes on from NC_046979.1 coordinate 20,147,591, forward strand.
TCATACAGCAATATTGCATGTATAAATCCTGTGATACGCTACAATGCTATGGATTAAAAAATGGTAAAAGTTGTTGAAATAATCTCTACCTTCATCAACTACGGCATTAACAATGCTTGATACACATGAAGGCAGCAGTAATTCTGATACAATAATATAATATATATGATAATATAATAACACTGTGTCACTTGTGATGCTGTGCATTCTGCTGATATCACCTCTAATTCAAATCAATTCAGTTTATTTTGTATAGCCCAATATCACAAATTACAAATTTGCCTCAGAGGGCTTTACAATCTGTACACATACGACATCCCTGTCCCAGGACCTCACCTCTGTGTTTTTACACAACTTCAATGTTGAATGCAGGACTTGTACTATAGTAATAGATTTTCTTTATTTTGTACTTTACACAGATGTTCTCAATTTGGTAAAATAAAGAAGTAAATAGACAAAAGGAGCTGAGTTAGCCCATCGCGTTGGTAAAAAAAAAACTAGGGAAGAAAATATCTGCATCATAAGTAGAAGTGCATGCTATTTATCAACAGAACAACATGGAGTCGGCTTTACAGCTAATCAGATTTTCTTTATGGCAGGCAACATTCAAAATGGAGTATCAGGGCACAATAAGGTTGCTAAGATAAGTGTGTTATCTATTGCTTTAAACTTGCTAAAACCTGTCCATATAATTTGATCGTGAACGTTCCACCACTGAACTCTAACGCTGTACTTTGACTCTAGTTTTCTGTCTCGTACAACTGGCTTTGCAGAACGTGGAAATCACACGTTGCAAAAGAATGTCCTGCAGCACTCTGCGGGAGTCTGTCAAGACACTATGCATGGTGGAGGGGCGGGGCGGGGGGAGGAGTTAGGTAGGTCTCAGATAACAATACTGGTGTAGTGTTGAGTGCGGGGCAGCCCTTCCATCACAGCTGCTGCCTGTTGCTGTCCTTTCCCTCCTTTACAGCGTAAGAACCCTGTGGAGACGACTGCGACAACTGTAAAATGCTTCCTTTGACTCATAATGCACATGTTTGGTTTAATAAAAGAATAAATGGAGTTGTCTTAGGGTTTACTGGAACCGAGACGTTGCCATAATCCTCAGGGGAGGGTGACCTCATCCAAAGCCTCTTTGACCGAGGAGGGCAACTTTTTCATTTATCTTCTTCACTCTCTCTCTTACACACACACACACACACACACACACACACACACACGCCCGCACACATACACGCATGCATGCATTCACGCACGCAGGCACGCATACATACATGCACGCACGCACATATTTGCAAATGGTCAGTGGCTGCTGGTCAAAGAACAGGTGGGACTCGGCAGCCATTGGTCACAGTGGAGCATGTGCTGCAGGCAGGTAAGCACAGATATGACCGTGAGTGGATCAGCTGGTTGTAAGGAGAATCTGACTCTCTCTCTCTCTCTCTCTATCGCTCTCTCTCTCTCTCTCTCTCTCTCTCTCTCTCTCTCTCTCTCTCTCTCTCTCTCTCTCTCTCTCTCTCTCTCTCTCTCTCTAAGTGGATTTCTATGCAGCAAATGCAGCCTTCCCATATGGAGCAGCGGGTAAAGCCAGATTACACTCGTATGTGTGAGAGGGGCTCCAGAACCACCAGAGTTCACAGCAGGAACCAACACAAGCATGACGGACACACGTTATAGTTCGGCGCTTTAGTGTAGCACATTAGTGATCTCCATCATTTTGTCGTTATTAATTAGAAATGTAACCATTCATAATATGAAGTTACTAAACGTGCAGCATTGATCTTTTTGTAAACAGGCTATATACAGGATCGGGTGCATTTCGATTGCCTCTCAACGGCTCTCAACATGGCAACGAGCTTGCGACTCGCGCTAACAGTGCAAACTACTGCAAAAAAGCTAAAAGCGCTAACAATGTTTACCACCACGCCATTATCAGCTGTAACCGCCGTATGAGAGCAGTGCAGAGCAGCGGCTAGTCAGTGGGGCACGGTCACGTGCACAAACATGCACTTCAAGACACGTGCGGCCAGGCTATGTCAACAAAGCTCAGAGAAATTCGGATTACAACACATAAAGAGGGACATGACTTAATTCTCTGCTCAGGTAGACATCACTATATGTTTATGGTTGCATGTTGAAGTGTCCTTGAGCAAGACACTGAAGCCCACTGCTCCTTAATAACCAAGCATGGGTCAAATGCAGAGAATAATTTCCCCAATAAAGGGATCAATACAGGATACATTATTATTATTATTATTATTATTATTATTATTATTTACGTAAGCATGAATTGTTTGATGCCATATTAATGCTCTGAATCTTGTATGTTCAGTACTATGTGGCAATGGAAATGTGATCAGAGATGTGTCTCTCTTTCTCTCTCCCTCTCTCTATATATAGATAATAATATAAATAAATAATGTGAGTCATATAGTTGTCCACCCAGCAGCCAACAAAGTGTTGCAGTGTAAAGAGGGGAGTGCCCATGACCTGCTGTGAACACAGGCATTTACATATGAGAGAGGGCGGAGGCTTGCCCAGTTGCAACGCTGCCTAATAAGCTCAGTAACAATAAACCTCCATCGGCTTTAACCATTGATTAGCCAACGACTGACACAACAAAAACAAGTCCCACAAAGACAAGTGATGCTCGCTCTGAAGGAGGTCCATTTTATGTATAGAAAGGACTGCATTGTGGGGTCATATCTTCTTCTCTCATGTAAGGTGGCAATTGAATGGAACTAATCTGTGTTTGCAAACAATGAAATGAAACAATGGGATGGCCGAGAAGTCAAAGGCCCCGAGACAAAGACGAGGAGGCATGATGAGATATGACTGATGATCTCTGACACAGTGGCTCGGGTGGCAGAAGAGGCCCTCTGAATCACTTCCATTGCAGGCCATATGCAAGGGATCGGAGGGGCTGCCGTCGCTGGCCCTCCCCCCACTATCTACTTCCTGTTTTTCATGGTTGTCTGCTGGCTTCTGCCTATACAATACCAGCTGTGTCTGGAGACATTCCCGCTCATACTATGCTGCTTCCCTCATAAAACCCAGAATGTGGGCCAAAGGAAACTATATAAACAGAGTGGTATATAGGGGGATCACGTCAATCCTCTCTGCTGGATCATAGGAGGTCTGCTACCAGGAGGCTGTTCCACTGAGGGCCTTTCTGCAAGGGTTTAGGCTGCCGAGTAGTTCCGGGACAGTTTTTTTAATTTTTCATCAGGTTTCACACTGGAAAAAGTGGGAAACAACTTGAAACCATGTGATACAAAATATGTATTTGCAGAGGCGCAATGTGATTACGTGTCAGTCATTTTATCTGCTACATATTTTAAAATCTGCAATTTACTGCATGAAAAACACAAACACATTTTGACTGCCGGCCCAAAGAAAAAAAGTACATTCATTCAAGTACTGTAATTGAGAACCATCTTAAAGTACTTGCCCTCTCCTTCACTTTTCATTGGGACAGATTACACATTGTACTCCTTCTACATTTATAGCACAGCTATCAACACTTTGCAGATTAAGATTTTACACACAAAGCATAAAATCAGTTCTTAAATGATAGCGCATTGTTATAGATTAAACTAAGTTAGCTCTGCCTAAACCAAATATTACAATACAGTACTGCAGTAAATACTTCAATGACAATGATGATGACTATTATTATATTACAATACAGTACTGCAGTAAATACTTCAATGACAATGATGATGACTATAGAACACTGACCAGGGCCATTTTGCACAAAAGTCCCTTTTACTCTATTATTCAAGTGGATGATCTGAATACATATTCCACCACTGCATGCATTAAGTGCATGCTTTATTAGTGCATTGTACTTACTTGGTCTTCATCCACACATACTTCCACCTAACACAATATGGCAGCTGAATAATATAAGTCATCACAATTTATTATTGGAAACATGAAAAGAGTCATTCATCTTACGACTGTGCAAGTCAATCACAATTGTTGTTGTGTTGAAAACATTTGCACACATGTATTTTATAATTGTCCATTTTATTTTGTTTTTTATGCCTCAATGATTGGTGGAGAAACAGATGTTATAAAATCAAAACGCTTATAAAACGCCTGCATCTAAACATTTCTGCATGACTGAAACCCATTTTGTAGAAGTAAAAGTGATCCTACAGTGACCTCTCGTGGTAGAAGTGAGACAGTCAGTCAGTATCAGCTTCGTATGCAGAGGGTGCAGGTTCAGACCAACAGCAGCCGTGTTGTCTAGATGACCTTGGTGATGATGAGCTTGCTGCAGCCATCCCACTGACACTCATCAGAATGTGTCACAGGTCCACAGGCATCTCCACAGTACGAGTGTGAATTCTGGTTCACACACAAAGCTCCAGCTCCCTTCAACACACCTGCTGCAGGGCCAATGGAAGGCCTGGAGATATACCGTGTGTTTGTGATCCAATGCTTGAAGCAAAGTAGTTTCATATTTATTCTGTCACAAAATGTGCTCCAGTTTGGTTTTTAGCTCTATAAAGCCAGTATGAAACTACCCTGTTGATGAGTAAAACATTGCATTTAATGTGATTACAGCCAACACAAAGATGTAATCATCACATTCTCGATAACTGCTGGATTCATGAGAAATTAAGATACAAGGGGAAATACTGGTTTGCTGGAAAAGCTTTAATACTATAGGTTACCCATTCCCAAAGTGTGGTTCAGGACCCACAGGTGGGTCGAAGGAGATTTAATTTAGTAAATAAATTAGTAGAATTCCTCTCGTCATTTATTGAGCGTTTATATCTGCACTGCACCTTTGAGCCACATGATGGAGCCTGAACGTCCATATTGTTCTTATAATAGTTGCCTACTTATAACTTTGACTCTAACATAAAAGGCTAGTTTTATTACCAACACTAGCATAGCGTTAACTCCACCTAAATACTTTAATCTTTTAAATAAAAGCATGTCTAGTATTTAACATGCGTGTACGTTTTCAACAACACATCTCAAACGTACAGGAATGGCAGTAAAGATGGTCAGGAGGGGTGATGGTTTGTCATTTTTTAAAAGTGAGTCCCCAGAAAACAAGTTTGGAAACGCCTCTTTTTGGGTAACCCTCTTTTTTTCTTTTGTCTCCTCATGGAAGTCAAAGGTCAGGCTACTGAAAGAAGCTTGCTGTCTTTTCACCTCATTATCCCAATTATGTCTTTAAAAAGTGACGCTATAAATAATCCTGTGGCGCTAGGATGGGGGCTTATCTCCTTTTTTCTGGAGAAGCAGTGGGTGGGGATTTGCTCCCATGTCTGTTGAAGGATTTCAAATTGTTCTTAATTTAGTTTCCCCCTGTGTCTTTGTACTCCAAACCACAGCCCCAACTGGAGTGGACTGTTTATCCCTTTTTCAAGAAGAATTACACGACACAGAATGGGGTAAGAATTTAAATGATGGAACAATACAGTGAAGACGTGGAGATTCTGTGACAAAAATAGAACATATTTACAGAAGATGTATTGTAAATATTCTATTTTATCGAGAGTATGAGACAATAAACAAAGACATAAGTCTGGTTGACATAAGTCTGGTTGTCTGGGTGACAAAGAATGCACCATGAAATTAATCTTGTGACTCAGCCACCAAACGTGTCTTTTCTGCCTGCAGGTGGAAACAAGCCTCACACCCCAGCCACATGCTTTATTACTCACTGACAGGTAGACCGAAGGTGATAAGGATCAGAGTTTCCAGCCGGAGCTGGACCTTGCTCCCCGTTAGAGTCTTTTACAGGCTCAGGTGGAGCCCTGCTGCTCACCTGCTGATTCAGGAAATGAAGCTCTGATCCATTCCACACACCGGCGGCGGGAGCTCTCATGCAGTAAGTTTGCTTAAACTGAAGATGTTGTTGCTTTTGAGGAATATTTGGTCACGAAGGTCGGGATTTTCATCCACAGAGACCATTAGTGAGAGTCAACGCTGGTAAGTATGGAGACGCTGTGAAATCTGAGTGCAGAGAAGAAGAACACTGCATCATATAGGCCATTAATTTTGTGTGAATGAAGTATGGATGGAGGTAGAAACCTCTGACCAGTTCCCTTCGTGAAAGAACAGAATTATGAAACAAGCTTGTAGATTTCATACAAATAGAAACATCTTCAGGTCATATCAGATATTATCTAGAAAAGGGAACAACTCTCCCTCAAAGCTAAAGTCAAGTTAAGCTGCTAACTGAGGACACTTCTCTCGATGTTTTCTACGGTCACTTTCACAGACGTTCACCGCCCACTTCAGATGGTCCTCCAGCTCAACATGTGCATATAAGTGTGTGGTATCTGTTTGTGCAGTTATTATCTGAAGCCTTTCTCTGAACATTGAGCGTTCTCACAGCTGTGTCTCTTCCGTCTTTTCAGGACAACAACACTAGCATGACTGTTCCCTGGAAATCAAGGCCCGACCTCTTCCGCATCGGGTTCTTACTGTGTGCAACTGGAGGTCAGCGCTCACCTTTCAAATATTTGTCTGCGGTTTGTAAAAACATGGACAGAATTTAGCGGGAACAAATAAACGCGTATTTCTTTCTGGATTCTTGCAATCTATCAAACAAATACTTTTTCCTCATTTCCACACAGTGTTCATGACAATTCAATGTATATGTTTCATTTAACATTCTTGGGGTCCTTAAAAACTAACAGCAGACCACAGAGATAAATGGCCTTACAGGAGGACTAGATTACACTTTAATGATCCCTGTGGGGAAATTAAATTGCTTTAATCACTTATATCCACTCCTGATACAGAGAGAATTAACTGAACCGACAACTGCAAGTGTGACTTCAGCAGTACGATTGTTTTAGATGTAACCTGAACAGGTTTTGTCCTTCCTGAGCATTTGCTTCCCACGTTTATGTGAATGGCTTTTAAAGGACTCGGTGAATGGAGTCAAAACTGTAGGGCGAAGCTCTTCACCATCAGGGAGAAATACTTTCTGAACACCACATCAGGTACCGCAGCTTTTCTGGGTGCTCCTATAGAAATTAATTATTACCCTCGGCGGTGCCTTGAAGAAAAAAACAAACCAAACTGTCGCGAGTCTAATCAGTCCTAATCAAAATGTAAACTGCCTTGGCCAGAGCAGCGTTCCTTCGGCTTCCTCGGAGGGACGCAAAAACCCGAAGAACACGTCCAAAGAAACATGCTCAGACTCCCGCCTCGGCTTTGAGGCTCGACACGTGAGGGATCAGGCCAGCTTGATGTTGTGTTTGAGTTTCAGTCTTGTCAAGAACCAACAAAACATATATCACAACCTTTGTAGTGTTCACGTTCCTTAAACAAACTCAAACATGTCTCAGGCACTGACTTGCACAAAGAGGGCCATGTGGCTGCATAACCAGCGGGCCTTTGAGATAAGCTCAGCCAATGTTGCCGGACTTTTTTTTTTTTTTTGTGACAGACTTCTTCAGAGTAAATTTAGTTTAAAAATAAAGATAGCTGAGTTTAGCTTTATGAATATGAAAAAATGTTTTTTGAGCTTCACTTTGGTTCTTCAGAAAAGTCACAGAGACATCAATATTCTTTTTCCGGTCATCATTTAAACCCAATACACGTCTTTAAGTAGTTCCTTCATACAAAAAGAGGTCACGGTGGCAAGATGCCCCTAAAGAGTCCTGTGCCAGAACAACACGATTCAAAGACCTTCTAAACTCGGTCTCATTCCTGCCGGACATGTTGTCTCTTTCATATCCAGCGTTGTCGGGACAGTTCCAGCTCGAGCCGCTGAATTCAACAGTGCTCCAAGGCTCTGATGCGCGATTCAACGCCACTGTGCAAGGAAAATGGACGATCATGACCTGGGGAGTCGGAGGGTTCATGGTCCTCAATTTCCCGATCACCGGTAACGTAACCTCGTCCTCAGAGCAGTTCTCCGCCAAGTTCTGCTTCAGTGGTGACACCAGTTGTGTGGAGTTCACCATCCATAACGTCACCCGCAGTGCTGAGGCCGGCCCGGTCGTTTGCAGGGTGCTGGGGGATTATGGATCAAAGACGGCACAGCTAAACGTGGAAGGTAGGGTCGTCATCAGGCAGCACCTTTATGTTGTTCAGTACCCGGTTTGGTACTGTCCTTTGACCTCTCAATGCGGTCAGATTACCTTCAGGTAATCTCTCTGTGAAACATCTGGGCTCCAATCTGGCTGTGAATGGATATTGATTATTTAAGGGATGGAGCTCTATCTCATGCGGCTGATTAGGACCTCAATGATTTCAGACAGTCTCCTCGCATGTAGCAAAACCTACACCCAAAGCTAACAAACTCACCCAATAGAGCTGCCAGTTTAGCACGTTGGTTTGCTTTTCTACCAAAGGATGAGATTCAGAGCATTACACTCAGCAAACAATTGTTGATGTCAAGACATAGTGTGGTAATGTCTACCTGAGCAGATAATTAAGTCACTCTTCCTCTGTGTGTGTGTGCTGTATTCTGAGTTTCTATCTGCTTTAATCATATAGTTGAGCCGACCATGCGGGTCCCTCTGCACTGCTTTCAAAAGGAGGTTATAGTTGTTGTCCTGCCAGAAGCCTCCGTCAGCACTTTTGCCGTTGTTTACATTGCTAGCTGCTAGCCGCCCGGCTCAGCCAGCTCCATTTTGATTTTTCAAATTTGCCCCTGTGTGTCCATTCTTACAGCTAACCGTGTTTTTGATCTGACTTTGAGATCACTGAACTTTCTGAAACTATTAACGATGACTCAATGAGCCAAGTCATTGCTGCTGTACAGAAGTTTTGTTTACAATAAGAAAGTAATAGAATATCTACAGACTTACCCTTTAGACTGCCAGTCTAAGAATATATGATGTAAGATTATTTATTCATCTTATTTTTCAGCCCTTTACTATCACTTCCCAGTGTTAGAATGGAGCAGTGAGGCCAACCAACACTACATGTTCTCATCCCTCACCGACCACGGCTCCTAAAGGCACGATGTGTCCCCGACTTGACCTCTCCTCTGTCCCCGTCTTTATTTCTCAGAGAGCGGTATGGTCAACATCAAGGGGGGGAATGTAACGGTGGTGCAGGACCAGCAGGTGGAGTTCCAGTGTGTAACATCCGCTTGGTTCCCCACCGCTACTGTCAGCTGGACCCGAAACGGCCAAGCTGTGAACAGCAGCCTGTACAACACCAGCAGCATGGTCGATGGGGAGACCTTCAACTCCACCAGCGTCCTGAGGTTCCAGGCTGTCAGCAACGCCACGGTGGAGTGTCGGGCGACTGTGCTGTCACTCACGAGCCCGCAATCCAGCTCCGTCTTCCTGGTCGTTGGTGAGAAGATCTTCCACAACTTTCTTCTCTCAATGAAGAAAGTTCTCTCAGCTGCTTTGTTAGTTTCCCATTAAACGCAAGTGTAGGATGAGAAAGAGTTCAGTAAGACCAGGTCTACTGCTACACCATAAGGGCAGTGTGGGGCAGCATTTGGGCACAGCTGTGCTTTGAGCTACATGCTCACATGCTCACAATGACAATTGTCCCATGCTGATGTTTACCATGTTAGTGTAGCATGTTAATATTTGCTAATTAGCATTGCCAACTTCAAAGCCAGCATGGCTAAAGACTAAACCACTCAAATTGAGACCATGTCATGACCAAGACCATAGTGTACCTGAGACCGAGACAAGACCAAGACCTAAAGGGGTTGAGACCGAATCATGACCAAGACCAGTGTGAGTCCCACGCTGCATGACACACTTACAATAAGATTGTTGCCATGTGCTGTGTACCGTGTTTCTATAAGTGCACCATGACAAAGGTCCTGATAAAATAATAACATGTCATTGTAGTGTATTCCATGTGTTGGAATGTGCCTTTGTTTCCTATGAGCACTCACAGTAGTGATGGAAACTAATAAATCAGAAAATGCAAAGGCAGTTTAGTGGAATCCCCACAGTTGTGGTCTTGAAATAAAACCCCGAAATAGACCCTCTCTACTCCCCTGCTGCCCCTGTTACTGAAGAATAATCTGATGAAACTAGTTTTTTTAATTGAATAAAGTAAAAATCCTTTGACAGCAACAACCCAGAGTGTACAGTTTCAATCAGAGTCTGCACACTGATAACATTGAGAAGCAGCGTGACGAGTCAATAGTCATTTCTGACACCCTGCAACCTGCATGTTGCAGGGGAAAGAGAAATCTTACGAAAAACCTATTGTATTTGGACACATCATAACAAAACCTATTGAAGGTAATAGCTTAATAAAATGTGCTTCTTTCCTCCTTTTGGGTGTGGTCGGATTTTGCAATCTGACCGTTTTATTTGACAATAATAGGCTGTTAAGCCGCTTGTCCTCTCTGCAATAGTTCCCAAGCCTCCTGACTGGACCGTGCTGATAGCTGTGGTCGTGTCCATCGGAGGTTTCGCTCTGCTGGTTTTGCTCATCATCGGAATCATCTTCTGCTGCAAGTGCAGGGAAAAAAAGCGTAAGGCCCTCATTTAACTTACATTGTTCACGTATGCACAATCAAACCACTCACAGCAAACCACTCTTCAGCAAAAAGTGATGCATTTCTCATTCACATGGACTAATTCGCTACCTTACGATCCTCCCCAGAACGCAACTACCAGGATGAGATGAGGTAGGAGTCCGCCCGATATGATCAATATTGTGTCAAAACTTTCTTTAATCGACTTCACAGCCTGTGCTTCTACATGTTACCACGTAAAACCTTCTGTTTGTTTGTGGCTGAAGAGCGAGGACGGACAGCGAGATAAGCGGTGGTCAAGAGAATGCAGGATACGTGTCGGAGGATCAAACCAGTAAGCCATGTTCAGTGCACATGTACACAAACACATGACAATCTTTAACAAATGGGCCCTCTATCGCCATATGCTACCCAGCTTTACTCAGCCGGCATCTGGTATGTGGCACAGTAAAGTCGCAGCCCTTCTCTCGTCTCCGTTCAGGTGTCGCTCCCAGCAAACTTACTGACAGCGGCTTTTCTCAGGCAAGCGGCTCCGAAGTTCATGAGGTAAGGTTGTTCAGTGGCACACGATAAGCAATAGAAAATGGTGAACAATGTTAGGTCATGGGGGCGAGAAGAAAGACGTACCCCTCTGTTATAGATGTTACATTTGGTGGGGAGGAAACAAAGAGTTAAGCTGTGAGAACTGACCTCTTCCATGTGTGTTTGGCTTAGGGACTGTACACAAATTACATGGGTAGTTTGACTTTTCTTTCTTTTTTGCTAATTGCTAATTTCCTCTTATTTGGCCATTGGTGGTCAAATTATACCCTACATATATTACTGTTTAAATGAGATAAAGTCATCTTGAAATCGTTATGCGTTGCTTTTTTTAGTTATTAACTATCTAACGAGTTGTAGGAACCCAGTGCTATATTCAGAGATATCAGGGGGAGGGGGTTGCAGTTAAAAGCAGGATCCAAGTAAAACTATTGATAAGGCTGAGAATTTTGAAAACTGAATTACAGGTTTTAATCCCCTTTCCTGCCCTAGTAATTTTCACACAGTGATCATCATTTCCATGTTTACCATCTTACTTTAGTGCGTTAACATACTAATATTAAACAAACACAACCAAAATAGACATTGTGACTCATCCATTTTCTTTAGATTTTTGTTGGATATTTCACATGAAACAACATACTTCATACATTTTTCTCAGTAAATCGAGTTTTGGGAGAAACACTCAAAAGGGATCCTTCCCCTATGCTGTATGCTTCTGTATGTGAGAGGTGGTGATTTATATAGATATCTTAACATGGCTCTTAGAAATGAAAAAGAGAAATTACCAGCCATGTGCATTTATTATCTCTAATTATAATGATGCTAATCATTTTAAGTGGCATTCATCAGGCATGGCACAGTACATATGGATAATTAATTGCTTGATTCAACAAATTTCAGTGATGAATGAGGTACCTCATAAAAAAATACAGTATATTATTCAAATCCACAATTACAGCCTATTAATTCCAAAGTGATTGCCTTTCAAGTGGAGCAATATAGTTGCACAGTTTGTGTTCGATAAACTTTGATTTAAAATTGCAAGGAGGGAAAAGATATATAAATGCACAGTGCCTCTGCTATATATTTGAGAGGCTAATTAGATGCATTACTGATGTCAAATGTGTGTTGCTTTTGATTTTTTAGGTGGCTGTGAACACTAACCAGGCAGGACATGTCTACAGTGGTGCCCCCATCACTGTGGGTGAATCCGGAGTCAGGAAACACAGACATGTCACCATTGTGTAAGAACAGGAAGAGGACCATAACTTGTAAGAGACTTTTGGAACAGACTTGCACAGCACCTTGAAGCTTCGCTGGTTTTGCTCCCCAAACATTGGAGAAAGGTGAGAAGAAGGACTGAATCTGCCCAGACCAACAACCTGTTGGCAGGAGACATGTATATATGTCTCCTGCCAGCAGCTTGAATTGTAGGATATGTATTCCTCCTCAGCAGCATCATCACAGACCAGATGAGGGCCTTTAACACTTAAACCACTGGAGCAGGGGTTGAGGTTCTAACAGCTCTACCTTCTTGGTTGTTCCCATGCGTGGTTGACTTTTTTTTTTTAGCCGTATTTTTGTTACATTGCTATGGCAATTTATATTAAGCCATATATTTGTATTTATGAGTTATATAAGTCAAATCACATATTCAAAAGGGACCATTATAAACCTACTTTGTTCTCTAAGTGTCTTCAAAATGTAATCCTCCCTAAATGAAATGCTTCTCTGCTCGAGGGCCTATTTTTAAGACGTGATGAAATAACCAATAAACCCTTTCACATACAGTGTTTGAAATAGTCCCCATGAAGAACATTTGACATGTATGAATTGTTAATGTGTCTTAAAATGTGTTTGCAATTTATTAAAGGTACTCAAAATGGAATTCAGAGCATATCTATTGTCTCCAAACAACTTTTTGGGGTTTTCCGACCACTCTAAGCGCTTTTAACATTATAGCATCATTCACCATTAAACACATTGAACATATTTTCAATTTACATATTTAAATATTCATACCGATTCACTGCCAGCACAGCCAGTGCGGAGTGTCTTCCTAACGCCTAGCGGAACCGGGGATCGAACCACCGATCCTCTGACTGAGGGGTGACCTTGCTCTACCACTGACCTGCAGTCACCCCAACAGTGCAAATGTTGGAAACAGTGCTGATGCAAATCTGAGGGGTAACCGGACGCCATGGATCAGGGCGGCGTTACCAGCGGTTACCAATGTATGAGCGCAGTGCAGAGCGGCGGCCATTAGCTAGCCAGTGGGGCACAACAGAAAAAAATCATGTTCCCAGATCTACTGTAGTTGAATACATATGAGCTGCGTCCACCTTACTTTATTTTTCTCACTATGACTTAAGTTTTCTAAAGTGCCAAAGCTACACTTTTCTATTGCAACACGAAAGACGTGAAGTCAGCAGAGTTCCAATGGAGGCTCTGACTTGAATTTCTCTGAACAAAATAAACAAACTTGTGAATTTAATCAGAAGATGTTCTTACACTACTTACTGTTGAATGAATAAACATACTCATCTATATACTGAAGGATGATTTACAAGCGTTAAATGATCAGATTTCCAATGGAAGTTGGATTTTCTTTTCAGATTTTCTTTCTTTTTTTCACCTGATTTACTTGATTATTTTCTTCTTTGGGACAATATTCAAATAACACAAGAACAACTGGAACCCGAAGACGGATGCAGTTGGTGATCCAGGGTCGAAGAGTTTGGCAATCACTGATCCAGAGCGTATCTCATGTAAATGCATTCTGTTCTCTTCTGTGTAATGACAGTCAGTTTCAATCTGACCAGTCAGCATGGTTTTTGCGCTGCTGAGTCAGCTGAACCCCAATGAGCTTTACTTGGCCAGGATACAAATTACTGGACTTGTTGGCCAGGATGCACCGGCAAGGAGCAAGCTCACCCGAGTTGAGCTTTGGGATCAGATGCAAGCCAGCAATGGCATCTCTTACAGTGGATCAATTAGGTGATAGCATGATGTTCACTGTGCAGTGGCAGGTTACGCATCAGGCCAGTTAATTAGGTGTTTAATTCAATTGGTTGATTGGTGATTCGATTTAATGTTATCTTTTCATCAAATAGCCACCACTAATGGACATTTTGAGTGTCTACCCCTTGGTTATAAGTTTCAGCCACTACACAAGTTGTAGCAGCCTTGAGGCTTGAGTCAGCAGATTCCCAGGTGTCATCCCCATTTGTACATTTGTCCAAGGCTCACAGAGGGACATGGACACATCTATTCTTGGTAGTCCAACGATGGTGATCAGATGGATGCTTAAAGGTCATTAATTCAATGAGAATCAGTTTGATTTAATTAGGATTTTATTCATGATGAATTATCCAATTGTGTAAGGATGACTATATATTGAAACCGACAAAAATAGTTGTATGGGCTTAAGATAGTTTTTTTTGCTATTTTTGTGTGTGTGATTATTATACCCTTGATTTACTTAAACCTGCATTATCACTTATTTTGGCCACTTGGGGGCAGCAGAACCAGGCTGGAAAACATTTACATATTATAACTTGGTAAGATTAATGGCTAACTCGTTAGCATCACATGGTTAATTATAAAGATACAGAGCAACTATGTATTTGGAGTTATGTTTTTAGCCACCTGGTGAATGTAAGTCAAAGATTCACTCTCTTTTAGCTCTGCTTTGGTCTCCACCAACTAGAGAGAAAAGAAATCCGGCTTTTTTAGCCGCTAAATTATCCATGATGTTTGTCTCTCTGCTGTTTGGTGCTGAACAGTAGGGTAGTTTATTTATTTTAGAAAACAGCGTCCTGCTGTATCTAGTAAGCCGAACACTAAAGTGAGCTAAGGCTCTATCTTGGCCCCTTTCACCGCTACACAGCATCCCGGATGAGTGGCAGGAAAAGGATGGATCCAGGAACTTACCATCATTCAGTGTACAGATGTAAGCATAATATCGGTTTTGCGCCTCTGTGTCTGGACAAATGATGGGAGTGATGCACATTAGAGTGCTGCTGTGTCAGCCTGACATGCTGAGGATATTCTTCTTCACTGGGATGAAGCTCTTCTCTTACAGCACGCAATGAGAACCATTTAAGTCAGAGAAACTAATTGATGTCTATTTATGTTTCTATAGTACAAACGGGATGAATGGCATTAACATGAAAGATCCTTTAACATCATATTATCTCTACTGAAATTACTTCAGGTCAAACAATAGCTTTTTTTGTCGTGTTGATGTTAATATTATTTACGGCACTATAATGTAATCATGCTTTGAGCAGGAAAAAAACGTTCTTGGCTCTCCTAAATACAAATATAACTGAAGTAGCAGGCTGGCAGTAGCTGAAAGAGTTAATAAAACAACTAATTCAATTAAATTCAGTTTATTTTGTATAGCCCAATATCACAAATTACAAATTTGCCTCAGAGGGCTTTACAATCTGAACACATACGACATCCCTGACCTTTGACTTCACATCGAATCAGGAAAAACTCCCTAAAAATAACCTTTCACAGGGAAAAAAGGGAAGAAACATTCAGGAGAGCAACAGAGGAGGATCCCTCTCCCCGGATGAACAGATGCAATAGATGTCATGTGTACAGAATGAACAGCATTACAGAGTTACATAAACACATTACATGAATATGACAATGTATGAATGGAACTCCAATCCATGAAACAGAAGGAGGTAGAGAGGAGGGGGGGCGGGGTGATCAGCAGGGCCAACGCAAGGCCGGCTCACCAGGTATCAGACACCTCCAGGTCCAATGGACCCTATGAGACGTGAAGTCACAACGACTCCGGGGAGGAAGCAGAGTTAATAAGGTGCAATGGAGAGATGTAAATTCATCCATAAGGAGAGAGAGAAGAGGAGAGAGGTGCTCAGTGTATCCTAAAACATCCCCCAGCAGCCTATAAGCCTATAGCAGCATATCAAGGAGCTCGACCAGGGCAAACCTGATTCAGCCCTAACTATAACCACTATCAAACAGGAAAGTCTTAAGTCTATTCTTGAATGAGGTGACTGTGTCTGCCTCCCGGACTGAAAGTGGAAGCTGGTTCCATAAAAGAGGAGCTTGATAACTGAAGGCTTTAAGAGACTTATTAGAGCAGCCTGATAATAAGGAGTTGCAGTAATCTAATCTGGAAGTAACAAACGCGTGAACCAGCTTTTCTGCATCTTTTTGAGACAAGATGTGCCTGATTTTTGAAATGTTACGTAGATGAAAAAATGCAATCCTTGAGATTTGCTTAACGTGGGAGTTAAAGGACAAGTCTCGGTCAAAGATAACGCCGAGATTCTTTACAGTGGTGTTGGATGCCAGGGAAATGCCATCTACAGAAACCACATCACCAGATAATTGATCTCTGAGGTGTTCAGGGCCCAGTAAAATAACTTCAGTTTTGTCTGAGTTTAACATCAGGAAGTTGCAGGTCATCCATGTTTTTATGTCTTTAAGACATTCTTGAATTTTAGCGAGCTGGTTGTTCTCCTCTGGTTTGATCGATAGATATAATTGAGTATCATCTGCATAGCAATGAAAGTTCATGGAGTGTTTCCTGATAATGTTGCCCAAAGGAAGCATATATATATAAGGTAAATAAAATTGGTCCAAGCACAGAACCTCTTGGAACTCCGTGATTAACGTTGGTGGTCATTGAGGCTTCATCGTTTACAAATACAAATTGAGATCGATCCGATAAATAGGATTTAAACCAACTTAGTGCGGTACCTGAAAAGCCAATTGACTGATCAAATCTCTGTAATAGGATGTCATGATCAATGGTGTCGAACGCAGCCCTAAGGTCTAACAAGACCAGTACAGAGATGAGTCCCCTATCTGATGCAATTAGGAGGTCATTTGTAATTTTCACCAGTGCTGTCTCTGTGCTGTGGTGTTTTCTAAATCCTGACTGAAACTCCTCAAATAAACTATTATGATGTAGAAAGTTGCCCTCGATGGACTGGCGGCCTGTCCAGGGTGTCCCCTGCCTTCGCCCTATGTCAGCTGGGATAGGCTCCAGCGCCCCCGCGACCCTAATGAGGATAAGCGGTATTGAAAATGGATGGATGGATGGATGTAGAAAGTCACACAACTGATTTGCAACTACTTTCTCAAGGATCTTAGAGAGGAAGGGAAAGTTAGAGATTGGTCTGTAGTTAGCCAACACCTCTGGATTAAGAGTGGGCTTTTTTAGGAGAGGTTTAATTACAGCTACTTTGAAGGAATGTGGTACATGGCCTGTTAGCAAAGACACATTAACAATATCCAGCAGAGAGGTGCCAATCAAAGGCAACACGTCTTTAAGCAGCCTCGTTGGGATGGGATCTAAGACACAGGTAGACGGTTTAGAAGTAGAAACCGTTGAGGACAATTGGTCTAGGTTAATGGGAGAAAAGCTATCCAAATATACACCAGGGCATACAGCCGTTTCCAAGGCCACTCCTCTTGATGACAGATCAGCAGTGGTTGAGGGCAAGAGATCATCAATCTTGCCTCTAATAGTTAAAATCTTTTCATTGAAGAAGTTCATGAAGTCATTACTACTGAGGTCTATTGGAATACACGGCTCCACAGAGCTGTGACTCTCTGTCAGCCTGGCTACAGTGCTAAAGAGAACCCTGGGGTTGTTCTTATTTTTTCTCTATTACTGATGAGTAATAGGCTGCTCTGGCATTACGGAGAGCCTTTTTATATGTTTTAAGGCTGTCTCGCCAAACTAAGCGTGATTCTTCCAGATTGGTGGAACGCCATATGCTTTCGAGCTTTCGTGAAATTTGCTTTAGGTCGCGGGTCTGAGGGTTATACCAGGGAGCAAACCTCCTTTGCCTCACTGTCTTTTTCTTCAGTGGGGCTATCGAGTCTAGTGTCACTCAGTGAGCCTGTAGCACTATCGACAATATGATCAATCTGGGACGGACTAAAGTTAGCACAGGAGTCCTCCGTCACATTGAGACGTGGTATTGAATCAAATGCAGAAGGAATCGCTTCTTTAAATTTAGCTACAGCACTGTCAGTTAGACATCTGGTGTAGAAACTTTTGACTAACGGTGTATACTCCGGGAGTATAAACTCAAAAGTTATGAGGTAATGGTCTGACAGAAGAGGGTTCTGTGAGAAGACCTCCAAATGCTCAATGTCAATGCCACATGCAAGAACAAGGTTGAGGGTGTGGCCAAAGCAGTGAGTGGGTTTCTGTACTCTCTGACAGAAGCCAATCGAGTCCAACAATGAGATAAATGCAGTACTAAGGCAATCATTATCAATATCCACATGAATATTAAAATCTCCTACAATAATAACCTTATCAGTTTTAAGGACTAAAGTTGATAAAAACTCTGAAAATTTAGATATAAATTCTGAATATGGACCTGGTGGCCGTTACAGTATAACAAATATAATTGGCTGTAATGTTTTACAGGTTGGATGTGAAAGACTAAGAACAAGGCTTTCAAATGAGTTGTAGTTTAATTTAGGTTTAGGATTCATTAATAGGCTTGACTCAAAGATGGCTGCTACTCCACCTCCTCGGCCGGTGCCTCGAGGAATGTGAGTATTAATATCACTTGGAGGAGTTGATTCATTTAGGCTGACATATTCTTCATGGCTCAGCCAGGTTTCAGTAAGACACAATGAATCAATGTGATTGTCTGATATTAAATCATTTACTAATACAGCTTTAGATGACAGAGATCTAATATTTAGGAGTCCACATTTAATTATCCTGTTTTGTTGCACTGTTGCACTAGTGTTGTTAACCTTTATGAGGTTATTTTGTATGACTCCTCTTCTGGTTACTTTTGATTTAATTAATTTAAGTGGCCGTGGGACAGACACAGTCTCTATAGAGTTAAGGTCTAATAAAATGAATGAATAGAGCTGTGGTAATGACTATTGATAAGCCATATATAGTGTGGCTTGTCAAGTCATGCTGGCTTTCAGGGCCCTTCCCTAAGCAGTTTTATCCTTACATGAGGAATATCTGGCAAATTAATCTCTCAAATCAGCCCTCAATCACCAAATTGGCTCTGTGCAGTGAGCCGGGATGACACGCGTGCCTCCTGCTGGCATGAGCCACAGCCTGTACTGTCAGAACATAATGCAAAGGAAAAGTGCTGTTGGTTGACCAGACTATGTATTATAATGAATTATAATATTGGCCGCTACTAATGCTTAAAACAGCAGTTGCACCTATAAATACCACATCTCTGTTCATCATTTCGTTGTGCCGGACTTCTGTTCTTCCTTCATGTTTGATTATCAACCTTTATCTGAATTTGTTCTCATCTTTTGATTCATACATTTATAAGTATATAGGGTTTTATTTTGTAGTATCTCGGTCATAAATGGCACTAAGCTGCAATGATTTCAAGGAAAAAAGGCAACAGAAATCAAGGTTGGTTGATGATGGTTGCTATGGATATGTTTCTTCTTTCTTAGTCTGCTCAAGGATTTGTCTTGCGGAGCAGGAATGGCAGGGCAGCATCACCGCACACTTTACATAGATATGAATGGTGGAGATAATATATAATCAGGAGTGGCTGAGGTCAGCACAGATTTTAAAAAAGAACAATCGGATACATTGTGTTTGTGTGATAGTCATAAAGAAATTTTAAAAAGGTGAAATTGACTGAATCATGCTGTGAGGTTATGCTGATGTATCATATTAGCAATGCAGATGGGACTGATTTAGACCTCGCCTCACACAGTGGGATGCACTCATCAAAACTGTCAACCCCCCCTTTTTTTAAAGACGCTTCTTCAGAGAAGTAATACCAAAAATAGCAGGCCTTAAGGTAGCAGCTATTATCTAAAAATGCCTCAGCAACATTGTAAGAGCCAGATTGAAGCTGGGTGACAGACAGAGAGGGAAGGAGAAGGGGTACTTGCCATGCATCTCGTAATGGATAACCCTGCAACTTGGCATGCACAGCTGAGTGCTCACTTTGTCAGATTGTCAATATGTCTTCAGTACATGGAGGCAGGCGCTTTAGAGTTTAGAAAGAGTTTGCAGACTTGATCCCAGCAAAAGCCGACATGTTCATCAACGGCATCTTCTACCACTGACTGCACCCACATCTCTCCACAACAGCAACTTATGATTCAAAGTGTGGGCTGTAACACAATGCGGTCCTGTTTCTTTGCACTAATGGCTCAAAATGAATGTGATAATGAATGCCGGTGTTAAACTATGGCACCGTAATGACCCCTCGCTTACTCAAAAATGAATGTTCTTTAGTTGCCTGTCCACAGGCCAGAGCCCTGACTCATTACAGTAGATGCCTGTCAGCTGTGTTTGCATCATTATTTTACATTCTTATCTAGCGCAGCTCTTTTAATGACCTCTTCGATCGACGTGCTGCAAAGGAAAATAGTGACTCACTAATATGCACACGGTCCTATATGTGTGTCTTTACAATAATTGCATTCACGATGCAGCAAAAAATAGAAATCTGCTTGGTTACAGACCCACAACTCAGTTTTTCTTTGTCCATTTTGTGTTACAGTTTAATCATCAGGCTAAATACTTATAGAGGATTACAACAGGAATGTATTCCCAGAAACAAATCATGGTCAGTTTAACGATGCAGTTCAACATGGGTTTCTATGACGGCAACTATTTTATCTTTTGTAGCGACGATGTGGCAGTCGGTGGCCCTACGCGCCACGCAGGACGGGAGTAAAAGCTGGAGTCAGGTCACATCGTCCAGTGTGAAACCAAACGTCAACGTTGAGTTATTGTAACCTAAATTTGGTTTCAAAAGTACTAAACTATGTCACCAAAGGTATTTATTTTAATCCAATCCACGATCCTTTCCAAGTTGTTTCCTGTGAATACAGAAGTTGATGTTGAAAAGTCAAAGTATGTGTGAAACGATCGCAAAACTGAAGCTTTAGTGGCGAAGCTGTTTGATGATGCACATAAATGATGCTGTGAGAGCCATGAGAGTCAACCAAAATAGCAAAGTGGCTGGCCGGAAAACCAAAACAGTATGCTGAAAGACACCAAAAACGACACACGAAAGAGAATCCGGTGATGATCCTGTCATGATGTGTTTGTCAGTACAAGCGACATCACACCATACTAAGTTCCTTGTAGGTGTAAATCTACTTGGCTAATAAAAAAGTTTCTGATTCTGATTCTGATCTTTCACATAATCATTTGATCCTCTGTTATTCAAAGCTATATGGATTTTAGCAAGGTTATGTCTCCTGATTTTTCCTCTTAGAAGAGAGCTCTCTCTGTGTGTGCTTCAGGTCTGCCACGCCCCTTCCTCCGGGCCTGGTCACCCACACCTGAATCTCATTCAGCAATCAGTGGACATCTAAAGGCTCTGTATCTCTTTATTTAGGAAGCCATGTCAAGGTTCTCTGTTATTTTAGTTTGTTCCTGTGTCTCTGGGGATTAGTATTCTCTTTTTGTTTGATTCAGTAGAATAATGGTTTTATTTTCTAGTTAGTGTGAGATATTTTGTTTGTTGTTTTGGCCCTGGAGACTGCGATGCCTTGTTTATTTTCTTTAATTTTAGTAATGTTGCTCCTTGTGTTTAATTCGTAACAAGCAGCCTTATATATCCTGTGATGAACTGAATCATAGAAAATAGACCTCCTTTATCGCAGTGGAATCCAGCGGTGCTTAGCAGGCAGTGATGTATGAACAGTTTGGCAACACAATCTGTTGAAGGCAGCAGAAACGTTCTCGGTGACTGGTCGTGTGCCTGTCCAGTGATGCTGCAGCCTCCTTTCTCTTTCTCTTTGAAGCGCGACACAAAAAGCCCTCAGCTGCTTTAAAGTGGAATCATTTCTAGAATGCAAAGCGTCAGTCCTCTCACATGCTTTTGACAAACAATAACTTCAAAGACTTAAAAACCCAAATAATATTAGACTTTTCATTTGTTGTTGCGGTGGAAACTGAGTATGCTTTGAATGCACTCCCTGTATTTCTTCGACACACGGCCGTCACCAAGTGTTTACATACTCATTACATTACATGTCATTTAGCTGACGCTTTTATCCAAAGCGACTTACAACCATATTACATTCATACACTGTAGACACAGCTACAGGGAACAACTCAGGGTGAAGTGTCTTGCTCAAGGACACATCAACTAGGGTGGGGATTGAACCGCAAACCCCCTGATTGAAAGACGGACCTACTAACCACTGACCCACAGTCACTCCTCAAGAACGATACGAGGGATTGCCTGAATGAGATGGATCATGTGGGGAAAAGAAATTATGAATAGGCGCAACTTATTTATTAATATAATGATTTGAAGTAATGAAGACCAAAGCTTTAATTCAAGGAGCTGATGAGATTCCGTGTCTACGGGCAATCCAAACAAATCGATGCTCGGAGTGGCTGGTGATCAATTAGGCCCCAAACACGGATCCTGAGGGACACCGGCTCTGTTGGATCTCGTAGCGGCCGAGTGCTCTAATTAAAATGTGACTTAGTGTGTGCCAAACTCAGCCTGATTAATAACTGTCATCACACACAGACACACACACACACACACACACACACACACACACACACACACACACAGGCGTTGAAAGATGTGGGTGTCCTCTGCCAAATCGCTAAAAGCATTTAAAGAGAACTGCTTTAAAGACGGACAAAATCTGTGAGCACAAATACCCACAAACACTTTTGTGTGTGTGCAGTCCCCGTCTAAAATTGTTACAGAACTCTAACGTGGCCTATAAACTATTAAAAATGTGTAAAGGAGCATATACTGTCGGACATGTGCTTCCATCACGATAAATACTGTAATTTATTCTGTGACAGCTCAGTATTTTTAATCTCTGGAGAGGAGAGAGTTCTCTCGGGAGGTCTTTAATTGGATTTGCTGATAATAATAATAATAATAATAATAATTCAAAAAAGATAATACAGCACAAGCCGTATAGTTAAACTAAAAAATGTAAATAAAACCAGCCTCTTGAGATAATGGAGTCGATAGTTAGTAGAGGCACCTGACACTCTTATTTCCCCCAGAAATCTTTGCAAAAGAGCTCAGACTCAGTCAGATGTCATGACGACCGTGAGGTTCTGTCCCGCATACTCTGCTCTCTGCACTAGTCCACTGCAGGACTCTAATCACTGAAGCGAGTCCTGATGCGTGGGGTCGTTGACGGGAGAACCAATCTACTCCAAAGTGGCAGCTCACTCTTTGTATTTTGTACTCATTTCAACTCCACAAGCCTCCCAGGGCCCTGTGCTGCAGAGTGTCCCCGCCATTATCATCATCATCATGCTGCTACCGTCACCATCGCTTCCATAAACTGCTGGGTTAAAGGCCACCCTAGGGTCAGAGTCTCCCACGTGCCTCCTGACAAACACCTGCCCAGATGACATGCCAGTTCCTTTCAAACAGGCCACTGAGCTTCAACTGGTAAAGCGCCACGGCAACGGTTGTCATGCACAGCATCCCTCCCGTCTCTTATGGATTCCTGTTGCTTCCTCACAGCGGTGAGGGACATCTCGGTGGCCTCCTTCACTACAACGCCCTTCTCTCACGTGTGGACATGGTTCCTTCCTCATGACGTTACTGTGTCTCAAAGTAAAGAGTTATTGTGTGGTTCATGTTTACTGTATATCTCATTTAGATCGATTTGTTCAAAGAATCGGTGTCCCACCCACTGATATTCACAGGTCTAAACATGTAGTCAGTCGGTGTGGGGGTGTCTGCATGCAGATGTCCAGGAACAGCAATACACCCTCTGACTCATTTTGTACTGTCGAGTAGGTTACATGAAAAAAACAAAAGATGGAGCTACAGGCGGTGGTGGTCCAAACGAATGCTTTATTCAATGGGTTTGTAGGATATCTAACACATGTGCAGACTGTGACACTTTCACACCCAGTGGTCAATTTGGTCGGATTAATGTCTTCCTTACTCAACGGCGGATGTGTGTTCGTTTTCACCACCCTCATACTGCCAACAAGCACCTGAAAACAAGCCAAATAAAGTGGCGGATTATTGGAAATACGAAGGGTTGAGAGAGAGAGAGAGAGAGAGAGAGAGAGAGAGAGAGAGAGAGAGAGAGAGAGAGAGAGAGCGAGCGAGCTGGAGGCGAGGAGACCCACGTGCCTATTGGTTTTCATGGAGACGCGGCTGAGGAGAGCGGCTCCGCCCGGGCTATAAAAGCAGAGCGCGCGAGCGGAGCGGCTCGGAGAGGACGGTAGTTGTTGAGCCTTCAGCCAGCTGGACGGTGCGCATCGCAGATCACCGGGGAACCACGCAGAACGCACGCGCGCAGCCATGAGTGAGGTAGGTGCTTCGTCTCGCGGTAGCTGCTGCTTCAGGGACATGTACGTTCACCGCGCAACAGAAGCGGGTGACATGTGAGGCGCAGCGTTGGGTTGGGGGAGGAACTCTGCTCCAAAACGTTGTTAAACAAACTGAAGTGTTCAGAGCGTGATCTTTTTGATTTCTGTAAATAATCGTGACGCGTGTTGCATGGGTGTATTTGGAGTAGCGGTTTCTTTATTAAAATAGTGCACGTGCCATAGGACTCAAACGAAATCAAACGTGGCAGTGAAATCCCTCTGTTAATCATGACTGTGTTAGAGACTGATGTGCACTCCTGCTGACTGGCCCACTTTGAATGAAGCAGGCAGCAGGTGTGAGAGACATTGTCAACTCTGAAACCTCAAATGACAGTCATGGCGTGGTGTGCACGAGACTATTAGATCTATATGTCGTCCTTGGTTACTATGTGACATTTCAAACTAAAGCTCAGCCCAGCATGAGCACATGCCGGATGAAGCAGAAGCAGTATTGACCTACACAGTTAGTTAGTCCATGCACCATTTCATTGGGAGCCGAGCCATGACAGCGTGTATGTGGACTACAGAGAAGAGATCCGAAAAGACCCCCAGCCAAAGTATTCTCTTAAAGAGGATTCACAGGCAAGGAGCGCATCCAAAAGTCACTGAATTATTCAAGGCTTGCTGCGAACCCAGAGAAATAAAACGTTCTCACCGCGTGAGCCCCGGCTACAATAAGACCCCATCAGGAGTTTGTTCACCCCGAAGAAGCCAATAGAAGTCCTCTTTGAATCTGGATCCTGCTGGATGGGGCCCAGTCCTGGTGTGTACCTCCTCGGCTGCAGCACGCCGTCCTCTGTCGGGAGCTTCATGATGTAGAAAACTGGCGAGACATTCCTCAATAATATGAAATAAAAGTAAAACAAGTTGTTTGTGAGTGTGTGTGTGTGTGTGTGTGTGTGTGTGTGTGTGTGCGCACAATAAACACCAGCTCACATGCTCCCCTCTGGTGTGCTGTAGGGAGTGAAGTCTTATAAATAAGACATTACACATGAGAAAAACAAAACTCATGTCAGTGAGGGATTCATGTGATGGATACGTGTTCATATGGAGCCGAGGCCCGAGACAAGTGTACGTTGCTCTGAATGAATAATTAAATATAAATCGATGGCGGGCTCCGTCTACCTCCACGCTCCACTGCTCTTTCTTACCTCCACTCAAACAAAGTAGCAGAGGGGAATGCAAATTTTCTATTGAATCATAAAGATGTCCAGATTGGAGCAATTTTCTCAACAAAAGGGAGAAATGTTGCTCAATTGCCACTCAGCGCCTGCGTTTCAAATCCCGTGGAATGACTCTGGCTCTTTGTAGCAGCTTGTTTCTCCAGGGACACTTTGAGAGTTTCATCTCAGGCGGTGTTTTATTAATAATCACTTTTATAAAAAGCCATGTTTCACAGTAACTATTACAGCAATCCATTCAAACCAAACTGCTTCACAACCAAAATATGTAGGAAAAAAAGACAATATATCTATAGTACTGCACAAATCAATATAATGGGCCAATGAATAACTATATTGCGAGATTATAATGGGGCCGTAATAGAGTCTCTGGTTGCCGCGGCTGATTCATCTTCAGCTGTGTCCACAAATATGAAGCAGTTTGAGGTTCCTGTGGCGACAGTAGCTTAAATGGGTGGACTGTCGCCATAGTGATGAACAATTCATCGTTCCCCGACTGCACTATCGTGCAAATTATGACAACACGGAGGCCGGTGTTCACCTCATGTTATTTGTGTGGCTATTTCTCCCAGCCAACCCGGTTTCCCAGCTCCCTGCTTACCGGGCTTTGCAGCAGATCTTCACTCATCGTCGTGTAATCGTTGTGACATCGGCCTCAATTTTGAGATATTGTGCTGATTGGATTTTATGTGCCAAAACAAGCTTCTTCTCAAGCCATTCACGCTGTCATTGAGCCTGCTGTTGTACTGTTTGGCTCACATGATCATCTGGAGAGATCACCCCCCCCCACCCCCAACCCCCCCTCTGCTTGGGCCTCAGATTGTTGAACATAACTTTAATTAGATGGCACTCGTGGAGAGGCTGCAGCCAGATGCCCAGCGGTGGCCAAGATATGTCAGTTCCACTTTTCAGATGTTCAGCAAAAGGCAATGATCTCCATTGCAGGTTAGCTACACGCCCCAAACCAAATCTGTCATGATCACCTGGTTCAGAGACGTCGACAATCAACAGATGCACAATGGCATAATATTTTTCGGCGACTGGGTTGTTAGTCATCTGTATAAATCTGCTTGAAAATGCAATTATGGATGCCTGCTTTAATACAGCCACAGGCGACCCTTCAATCAATGCATCTACATTTAAGTGGTCCTCTCGCTGTGTTCACCCACCACGCACTGTAATTACAGTGAGAGCGGTGGCTATGGTGACTACTTGGCAAAGCCATTTGTTTCATCAAGCAAAGTGGAATAGAGCCCCTTTAAAACAAAAAAAATCTAATTAATGAGAGAGTGTTCAAAGTTGCCGATCAATGTAAAAAAGGACAGCATGTTGAGATGGGAAAAGTAATCAGAGATGGATTTCCTAAAAAATCCTTTTTTGTTGACTGAAGACTGACAGAATGATTGCCCTCGGGCCCGAAGCGGTGATTAGTTTAGACAGAAAAGGCCCTCTGCAACTCCGGAGGAAACATTCAAAAAACATTCGGAGCGTGCTGAATTTAAATGGGATTCTTTTCTCACTTAATGACTCAAAATGTAAACACAATTTTAAATCCGCAAATCCTCTGTGTTTTGTTGCGAGGCTCGTACACTTGACCCTAATCCCACTTTAAACAATGAACAGAGATTAAACATTGAAATAATCTGTAATCCATCTAAATGGTCAGCGGTGCCGTAACACCTTCGGGCTTTGCGGAGAGACATCGGCAAAACATCGGCGAGTGAGGAGCGGTCAACACGAGAGGAAACCGCAGCAGGTGAAGCCTCGGCTGCCAAAATCAGCGCTTTAGCGTCACCTCTCCTCTCTTCCTCCCTCTGTTTACATGAATTGTGGAAATCTGGATCGTCGTCCATGCCTACTACTCATTATTCATATATATTCATTGAATGTGTTGTAACTCTATAACGCTGTTCATTCTGTACACATGACATCTATTGCTTCTGTCCATCCGGGGAGAGGGATCCTCATCTGTTGCTGTCCTGAAGGTTTCTTCCCCTTTTTCCCAGTGAATGGTTTTTTCCTGATCCGATGTGAGGTCCTGGGACAGGGATGTCGTCTGTGTACAGATTGTAAAGCCCTCTGAGGGGAGTTTGTGATTTGTGATTTTGGGCTATACAAAATAAACTCAATTGAATTGAACCATCTTTTGCATTGCTGTTCAAATGTCACACCGTTTCTCAGAGGGATTGTTTGAAGTCTCACCAAGCTGTCAGAAACCGAACAGCTTATACCCGACTTCAGGGGTGTCAAACTCATCTTCACCACATCAGCATCATGGCTGCCCGCAAAAGGCCGGTTGTAACTGTAACACTGTATAATTAACTACTCCCAAACATATTGTTAAATAACTGTTTTTGATTATTTGATTATTGTTTATTCACGTTTAAAAATATTGTACATGCATTTTATAAATGTAAAAATATATATAAGAAAATTTAATTATATTTATTAAAAAACACATTACTGTATCAAAGATCAAACTCTTGAGGAGCAGCTTTTATCCACTAACTCAAAATAAATTAAATAAATTAAAAAAAGATTAAAGTATACAACATTAACATTTCTTCTGATTTCCTTATTAGTAGGTAAATACTGAAAAGCATTAAGCAGCACTCACTTCAACCTTAGTGTGACACTGACATAGACCTGATGGAGGAATTCATAATGGGAGAACTGGGGATGTTTTTTAATACAATGCACAGATGCGTATGTGATTAACTATGTATGTGATGCGAAAAATGCACCTGATTCACGCAAGCTGAATATTTGAACTCAGGTGAAAAAAAGTGTGTGAGGCTGTGACGTTACAGCCAATCAGCATTGAGATGCTCCGCCTGACATCACTGACGTCATGCTGTTGTTGAATCAGAAACTATGGAGGATGTTTTGATCGTCTGGAAGTGTCCGTCATCCAGACGCAGTTCCTGGAGAAACTGTGTGCGACTACGGATAATATTAAATATAATATATCATATTAATATTATGAACCCAGACACAAGGGCTTGATGGTACTATGTTTGTGGGTAATGAACTATTTCCATTGCGATAAGCCACGCCTCCTCTCTGGCGCGCAGGAAGCGAATTATCACAAATAGTCCGGTGAGTAAAGCAAGCAAAGAGTTCGCTTCTCTTTTGGTGTGAACGCAGCATGAAGGAGAGTGAATAGACCGCACTCCGCTGCAGAAAAAATTACCTTCAAAGGATTTTTTTCTTACATTTTTTAAAGCAATGGTGATCATATGTCTTTCAAGCCGTCGCGCGCCACATCAAATGACATCCATATGCCTCTTGTATATTATTACCTGTCTTATTGCACTTCATCATGGGCTGAATGAGGATTAAAACAATAGATTTGTAAAGTTGTTTTAGGTTAAATCTACCAGTAGGAAAGATGCCTCCTCCGCTGACACAGGCTTTGCCCCCCCTTCTGTCTCCTCATGCTGTGGCTGCCTGTAACAAACAGGCACTGATCCCACGGAAACAACACATGAGGCGGCGTACCTGGAAACCTCCTCCTCATTCTTTATTTACATTTTTTGGGGGCTTTCGAGCCATGCATTTGTTTTTTTTCACTGGATCAGTCATCTGCCCATCTGTGGAACAGCTACAACATGGCAGCAAAGTGTTATTTTGGACCTGGATGGAACGTGAGCCGGATCTGAGCCCTGTCAACATCTGCAGATCGATTCTAGTTGCTTTGTGCAGCAGAGCAGTAAAAATTGTTGCTCATTTATCCTTTTTACTTAAGCCCTCCAGAGTGTTACCAACTGCTTTCTGACAGATAAAGAGAAGGAAAGGTCTGTGCAGTTTGATGTATGCCAGTGGGTGGGCCATGTGCCTAATGCATGCTAATGTTCTATGGGAAAACCATGCTGCTATGCCATTAGTGTCACTTGAATAACTCCAGCTGGAAGGCAAACTGTACCTCCCTCATACTCTAATGATGCTGTTGTACATATTTAGCTGATTGAAAAAAGTTTTTCCTTTCACAGATCTGTTGAGATTTAAAAGGGGTATTTATTTTAACACATCTCACTAATACCTAGTGGTATGTCTCATGCAGCTGTCTTTCTCTTTATATTTATCGTAGATTTATTCCTCTACACTAATAAAGTGAATGGAACTTTCTTTGTGACGCTCACATTATTCAAGTAACACGTCTTTTTAGAAACGGTGTCCCTGTTAAATGACAAAATAAATAATTCAGATTGGATCATTTGATCATAAACTTCTATGCAATGCGACTTCTTTTTGCAACCAGAGGAGTCGCCCCCTGATGGCTAGTAGCAAGAATGCATGTTTAAGCCATTCTGCATTGGCTTTGCTTTACAGGCCCCGGAGGTTGCCCCTTGACTAACACTTAAACGTCACCTTTTTAAAGGTAATAATAAACTATATGGTTTATAAGCAAGCATTCATTCAATATCTAAACATGAGCCACTTTCCAGGCGAGAGAGTAATGGTAACGGTAACTTTATCAGTCACTCATTCATTATAATTGTCCCCCCCAGTATTCCTTTTTCACTCTATTTTACCCGCTTTTTTTTCTTCCTATCGAAAGCTGTCTTCAAGATTAATACTCTCAATTGAATTGAAGTCTGGGGTGTAACTGACTCACTCTAATTAGTGAATGTGTCAGCGTCAGATAAAGATGAATAAGGAAGTCGGGCCAGCTTTCGTATTCTAACTTTTCTGACTCAATGCACGACAAGAGGACACTCTAATTATCCCACTGCAACATAAACATCCTCTTTCATCAGCCTTTTTTTGGGGGGGGATGGACATTTTACAACATTACACCAACTTTCAGTTAATATATTTTCCTGAAGGGAATCAATCAGAATAGGCTTTCATTATTTTCTGTATTGTTGACATTAACGTAGCAGATGACTGAATGACCTGCTTTGTTGTGGACAGTTTATGAGTTGGGGACTGAAGAGTGTCTTGGACTCGCACAGGAGAAGAAGTCTTAGATCTGGAGTCCTGCGTTCATTAGGAAGCACAGCTGACACTGTGCTGGAGATGGTAGAGGTGCACTGATTACACACTCCTAAACTACACACAGTGAGATCGTTAGAATGTGTTAACATGTGTCAGTATTATTCAATAGTATTAATGTTACCCCTCTGTAATAACTTTACATTAACAGAGGTCACACACTGAGATGCACTGCAATACATGTTCTTTGTCTATGTACGAAGAGTGTTGGCATTTACTTTCATGTCTCGTAATCCATCTGCTCACCTTTTCAAGGTGTGCCCAAGAGGGGCGAGACTGTTGATTGGTTGGGATCTCGTGATGGACATTGAAATATCCAGGAAGACCTGTCAGAGTTACAGATGTATGTGTTTAAAAGCTTATCAGACGGCATAAAAAACAGTTTGTAACACAGACAGGATTTTAAAAGTCTGGCGTCTTGCTGGATGATGTCACGTTGGGTGACGGCAAAAAATGTTTTCCCAGAGCCACCTGCGTTGGCACCGTAGACTTCCTATACAGTCTGTGAACGCAGGCTCCTTGACTTCCCCCATTCTGAAGAGCAACTGTGAAGCTGAAAGTGGGCGGCTCGGGCCCGGCACCATCTTGGCCGTGACAATGGTAGTGGAGGCAGTCATGGCAGAGCAGACAGTTAGCCGCCAGCAACCTGAGATGGCACCCACCTGTCACTCCAAATGGCCACACCCATTGTGCATAACGTTAAGCCGTAATATATTTTTATTTTTTATATTTTTATATATTATATACAAATTCAACCCCATGCAGTCATTATATATAGAGACCAAAACCATTTTCTGTGCCAAACTGTAAATGTGTTTTTTATTTAAAGTTGGACATTGTAACAGGGAGTCTGAGGATCACTTTTAGAGCTGGAGACAAGTGGCCATTTAAGGAACTGCAGTTTTTGGCACTTCCATATTAGCTCAATTTTTCAGCATTTTTTAGCCCACTTTTACAAATATCACAAATTACAAACTCCCCTCAGAGGGCTTTACAATCTGTACACATACGACATCCCTGTCCCAGGACCTCACATCGGATCAGGATAAACTCCCAAGAAATTGAAAAATATTCTTCCCGGCCGCAGTCAGACTGATGGCAACACAAATCAACTGAAATATGTTCAATAACTCAACACTACCTCACTACACTTATGTGCAATATGTGCCATTTTATTACTTAAAACAATATAATTTAAAACTGTCTAATTTAAAATATGTGCAAATCTCAAGGACTGCATTTTTACATCTACGTAACATTTAAAAAATAGGCACATCTTGTCCCAAAAAGATGCAGAAAAGCTGGTTCACGCGTTTGTTACTTCCAGACTAGATTACTGCAACTCCTTATTATCAGGCTGCTCTAATAAGTCTCTTAAATCCCTCCAGTTGATCCAGAATGCTGCAGCTCGTGTACTCACAAAAACTAAGAAAAGAGATCACATTACTCCTGTATTAGCTGCTCTGCACTGGCTCCCTGTAAAATCAAGAATCACATTTAAAAGTCTTCTCCTCACCTACAAAGCCTTGATTGGTGATGCACCATCATATCTTAAGGAGCTTGTAGTACCATATTTCCCCACTAGAGAGCTGCGCTCACTAAATGCGGGGCTACTTGTGGTTCCTAGAGTCCTACAAAGTAGGATGGGAGCCAGAGCCTTCAGTTATCAAGCTCCTCTTTTATGGAACCACCTTCCACTTTCAGTCCGAGGCAGACACAGTCACCTCATTCAAGAATAGACTTAAAACTTTCCTCTTTAATAGTGCTTATATTTAGGGGGTTGCACTGGTCCAGCCCCTTGATATGCTGATATAGGCTTATAGGCTGCTGGGGGATGTTTTAGGATACACTGAGCACCTATCTCCTCTTCTCTCTCTCCTTATGGATGAATTTACATCTCTCCATTGCACCTTATTAACTCTGCTTCCTCTCCGGAGTCGTTGTTACTTCACGTCTCATAGGGTCCATTGGACCTGGAGGTGTCTGATGCCTGGTGAGCCGGCCTCCCCCGTTGGCCCTGCTGATCGCCCCGCCCCCCCTACTCTCTACTTTTTTCTGTTTCATGGATGGGAGGTCCATTCATACATTGTCATATTCATGTACTGTGTTTATGTAACTTTGTAAATGCTGTTCATTCTGTACACATGACATCTATTACATTTGTCCATCCGGGGAGAGGGATCCTCCTCTGTTGCTCTCCTGAAGGTTTCTTCCCTTTGTCCCTGTCAAAGGTTATTTTTGGGGAGTTTTTCCTGATTCGATGTGAGGTCCTAGTACAGGGATGTCGTATGTGTACAGATTGTAAAGCCCTCTGAGGCAAATTTGTAATTTGTGATATTAGGCTATACAAAATAAACTGAATTGAATTGAAATTGAATTTTATTACTTAAAACAATATAATTTAAAACTGTACATACTAGCACATACTAGCACAACTGTACATACTAGCACCTCTCTTGTCCTTGAACATAGGACCACCCCTCTGTATACATCACCACTTCTGTACAGTGTTCTCTTTTATATCTTGTATTTTTCTCTTTTGTCTTGATAATGTTATTTCTGAAAACGTTGACTCGGAGAGCCCTGCATAAGAGTTCCAATGTGTCTGGACTGTTGGTCCAGGCACAAATGGCAAATAAAAATCTTGAATCTTAAAAATAACCTTTCACGGGGAAAAAAGTGAAGAAACCTTCAGGAGAGCAACAGAGGAGGATCCCTCTCCCCGGATGGACAGAAGCAATAGATGTCATGTGTACAGAATGAACAGTGTTACAGTTACAAGGAGACAGGATTTGTGGATGAAATTAGCGCGTCCACCCGGGTGTCATCACTGCTGATTGTAGCTGGAGCTGATAAATACCCGTGACTAATGCAGAGTCATTTATGAAATTTAGGAATGAGAAATGAGTCTTGTTTGAATAAGGGCTTTGTTTTAAGAAATGTTTTAAATCACTTATAAAAAAGAAAAATTCTATTTTAAACTTGGTTGTACCTGCGCTGAAAATATCTCTCTGACGTTGTTTCTTCAACAGTGTGTTACATCATCAAAAGAAAGGCAACTTGTTGCTCATCTCCAAAAGCTGCCTCCAAAGCTCCGTTTTCACAGAGAAGTCTGTGCCAACAGGGCGTAACCCGCCGTCGTGCCATCGTCGGCCCTCGTTCAGTCAATCACCCCTCAGCAGTGTCACTCTTCCATGGCTTCCAGTCTGCTGCTGTGGAGTTACAGTGATGCTGCTGGGATGAGCTGTCTGTGACCTAGTTTCGCTGTCTCCTCGTTAAATTGTTAATAGATCCTGAGTGCAGCATGGAGTCTCTCCGGGGAGCCCGAGCTGCCATGAGAACCAAAAATAGCTCCCCACACACTGGGAAGGTAATTTATTTATTTCACCGATTCCCTCCGTGTTCACGCCAACCCTTGGTGCCGGCGTGGTGCTTCATCAACACATATGAGCATCTTAGAAGGAAGCGGTGACGGAAGTGGCAGCAATTCAACTCATCCTGACTCCGTGGATGCACATTTGAGCCTTTGCTGATACAAAAATACAATCCGTCAGCTGTGTGTAATTCATTTGTATGGACGCACTCTGCAGTAATTGCTGTTTCTATTCGAAATCAGAAAACAGAAAAATAAATATATAAATAAATATATTAAACTATTAAATGCAATAGTCTGCCCAAAAGCATGTCATCTATTTCTGTTTTTTTTTTTTGTTCAATCCAAAACATCACTGAAGATCATTTTAAAGGACTGATACTGTATTCTCATCATTAAAAAAAAAGAAAGAAAAACAGAAGCTCGAGGGAGAACAAAATCATAATATCTAGTGTTTATCAAGCTTTGCACATTGTTAGTCAACCGCGGCAGACAGAGCCATATGTGGCCCATACACTGCAGAAGGACATCATCATTAGCAATGTAATTCTCGTCATTGCCATCCATTTGTCAAGCTCCCTCCGTCTCCGGCATATGGCACCGGGAGCAAGCAAACACGGCGGTTCGTCCTCCGGGACTCTGCTTCGAGCTGCGCACGAGAACCTGCTCAAACACCAGCTGGCAACACCGGGTGAGGCTCAGTGCAGCTCGCCACATTATTGGCACTGACGGCATGCGAGACTCCCGCGATCCCTCGTCCAGCCTCCTAATGAGGAGCCGTGTTGTTTGGCAGGCCCGAAAGAGTCTGTTGCTTTGGATTTGTGTTTGTTTGTGTGTTTGTGCAGCAGCCTGGTCAAGTATTTAATGTGCATGATAGTATGCTATTACGGTAAATGCAGATATTAAACTGTAGCCGGGATGTATTCAGTGAGCTTAACTGTATCACTAGACAAGCATCATCAGTATTGGTTTCAGCAGTTTTATAAAAAAAATGTAAATGTTCTATGCAACTTCAGTGTGGTTAAATGGCAATAATCGATATATTCATATTGAAGCCTGTGTCCACCCACCCAGGTGTTTTCACTTCATCTGGCTGATCAGATCTCTTCTCAGGACTGTGTGGACGTGGAGAGACTTCCTGAGTCTCCGGTTAGGTTTGTCTAGGTTTGGGACAAATGACACCTTCCTCATTATTATTGGTAGATAAAGATTGACATCATTAATTCCCATCAAAGACAGAATAAGTGAAATGGACAGTGGATCCCATGTCGCTTGAAAACACAGAGAATCGTCACCCGACTGCAGTCCCTCTCAGATACGGAGTTTCTCCGCTCGCCGTAGAGCATTGTCGCTTTCCAACGCCACCGTTTTGGTTCATTCTCACATTCTCATCAGTTTCAGTTTTTTTTGGAAACGGCAGGCAGTAGTTTTCAGTGAAAAAGCTCTTAAAACCCCCTCAGATAGACCACGTTACCGACACACTGGTACACATATTGGAGCATTTAGCAGCTAAAGCGTAATATATTTACCTCTGGAGACTAAAGCAAACTTGGACTTGTATTAATTGTGTGGCCACAAACATAACTCCAAATAATTGATAATGCTACGCCATAACTGCTGGGCTTGTAAATAGGCAGCTGTTTGCTTCATAACTTTATGTTTTCTTTCGGTGCATGTCAATGTTGTGTTTCAAGTTAGTTCCCGGTCTGTGAATAGACCTCCAGACCCTCACTTCTGGACTCACTACGTAAAGGGCCGTGTGTCCAAAGTGTTTACATCGTGTTTACAACCCAGTCAACACCGAACTGGAGTTCATTGGTTTTAGTCTCTCAACCGTCCTGGCTCTTGAGATTTTTAACCTTTTTTAACCAGAGTAGCATACATTATTTGTGTCAGTTTTGATTGTATCTAATCAGCAGCCTGTATGGTGCAGCTACTCAGATTACAACTGGAGCAAAAATCTCTGAATTTAGCTTCTTCGTATGTTGTCAGAATTAGGATTTTACTGCAATATTGCGCAGCAAAAGCTGCTCTAGAAAGGAAGGAGGCAGTCGGGTATTAATTCATCCCATCCGCAGCACTGAGAGGCTTTTCTGATGGTCACCATACCCTGAAATGAATTTGGAGGGACCCTCCAGGGCGCCGCTTTGTTGGGGTCACACCGGTTGATTTAGGCCGATATAATGCTGGTATCTGTACATTACAAACTGCTTTGGGCAGCTTTAGCACATGAATATCTCTGTAGAGGACCATTGGTCACCGTTAAAACCTTTGGATCAGATGGAGGAAGACAAAGCAGAACTGAATGAATTAGACCTCAATCAACGCTCTGCCGGATACTACAAGCAAGTAGTGCTTTTATGACAGGAGAGGTTAGCGAGTCGGCTCAGTTCAAGTTGAAAGGCTCTGCAGGACGAACACGTATCAACTGAACGCATCGCTGTTCAAGTGGCCACGACAGTCAGTGCTGATTCTGATTCAGCCTGTTGCTCATCCAGGCTGTAACGATTAATTCAGGCACCGTTTACAAGGTTCAGTTAGCATTAGTTATTAGATTATGATTGTTTCTGTGGCTTTCAATAGGCTTTCAGCCTGACAAAGCTACTGATCCCAGAACTGACAATGACGATTCAGTAAAACTGAAAGATACGTTCATACATGGAAGGACAAAGTTATGGATAAGAAGACGTGCAGATGCAAAAAAATAGTTTAACCTAAACTCTGACTATCCTTGTCTGTCTATGTTTCACCGTTCATCATGTTCATTTGCCAATTTTAATAATTATAGGGGTTGTAAACGCGCCTGTTTAACCTTTGCCTCAAGGTTTTCATAAATGCGAAAACATGGTGCAATTACAGGCAAAATAAGTAGAAAAGAGTCATAAAGTCAGTGAACTAACTCTAAATGGCTAGCATTAGTCATGCCATACAAAGTAATGCTTAAACAGCAAAACCCAGCTGGGAATTTTAAAATTCTATTTTTATTATTGACATTTTTATATATATATATATAAATAATGTTTTCAGGTTATCTGTCTGTTCATACATTCGTCCCATTCTAGGGAACGTAATATCTCAGCAACGCCTTTCGTAATTACTTTAATTTGGCATATAGTCCAAAGTCTGGACTCAAGGATAAACTAATTCAATTATGGTGTTCAAAGGTTACTGTGACCTCACTATATATATATATATATATATATATATATATATATAATTTTATTTTTGCCATAACTCAAGGATTGATCTGACAATTTAATGCGAAAGTCTATTCCATCAGACTTTTGGACTCAATGGACCAACATTGATGTACAACTTCAACCAAAAGGCGGTAATTCTAGGTTTATTTTAAGAAGACTGTGGTCTTGAAAAGCTTCCACAATCTTGCCTTAAAAAGAAAGACAGAAGAAAAGCCTTCCTGCCATAAAGGAGACACCTGAAACATGGCAAAGCTTTTGCTGGGACAGTTTGCTCAGCGGCTGTGCTGTGCTGTGTTTGGTGAGAGGAAACATCCTTCAGCTGGGATGTCCTCCAGTGTATTTAAAGTCACCCCCAAAAAGGGGTAAACATTAGAAATGCCATTTTCTCGTCTCCTACTTAAAGTTACGAGTGAGGTTTTGAGTCCTCTGTTAAAATGCTGCTGGCGAACAGAGCGACGGAACCTCCTCAGCTGCTAGAAGTAAAAGAGTTGTGAGAAGCGAGCAGTGCCGAGCAAAGGCCGAGATGAACCACGGCGAACATCACATTTGGAATTCACTCACTGCTCCTGAAAATCCTCAAATGGATTTTCTTCTCACTGTTTCTCCTCCGTGTTTGTTAGTCACATTAATTAAAGCGGAGCATGTGCTGCGATGAGAACCTCCACCGGAGAGGAGCGCTTGAGCAGAAAAACAGGGGAAAGTGTGTGTGTGGGGGGGGGGGGAATGTGGTAACGTGTGGAGAGTTATCCCATTGCACAATAGGACTGGAGCCGTTATGTAAGCCTCGACTGTATCCAGGCAGAAAGAGAAAAGAGGAGAGACTGGGGGCGGGGGGGTAATGATGGTGATCTAAGTACTGTTTTGCGAGGAAAAGAATAGCAGCAGAGGATTCAATTCAATTCAATTCAATTCAGTTTATTTTGTATAGCCCAATATCACAAATTACAAATTTGCCTCAGAGGGCTTTACAATCTGTACACATAGAACATCCCTGTCCCAGGACCTCACATCGGATCAGGAAAAACTCCCCAAAAATAACCTTTGACGGAAAAAAGGGAAGAAACCTTCAGGAGAGCAACAGAGGAGGATCCCTCTCCCCGGATGGACAGAAGCAATAGATTCACTCCCTCAATGTTTGCATGAGAATATGGTCACGTTATTGTTGCTTGTAATTCATAACTTTTGAGGTTTGCATCACTGTTGGAGACTAAATGAATCCCTCTCAGGATACTTTGATCAACAACACCAAACTCAAATAGCACACACGCATTACCATGGTGTGAGCAGAGAGATATTTAAGCCCCCTCAAGACGTCTGCATTTATTTTACAGCTGAAATGTGTCCTAAAATGGAAAAAGAAGTCCCAACTATTTGAACTTAAAAGAGCTGGGCTCATATCTGTTGGTGCCTACCGCCATGGTCCATCGGATCGGAGACGGCTAGTTGAAGCTACAGGCTAAAGCAGGAGAAACTAAAAAGGATGGGACAACAGCATTAGATGTGAGAATGAAAATGGAGACAGAGGAAAGCAACGAGCCTCCCAAAAGGTTGCAGCCGGTTATTGTTCTCAGCTTGCATCGCATCTGTCTTCATTTCTCGATATTGCGCCGCATCTGTCGAGACAATTACTCAAACGCGCCCGTCGCTCTGCTCCCGGACGCCTGGATGCTTTGCTCGCGTCCCGGCGGGCGGAGGGGTGATGTATGGTGCCATCACTGCGTGGCACCGCTCCCGCCCTGCTGAATACCACAGCACGATCAAGCGGAGGAGTCAGCGTGGCGCTGGGAGTCCCGACTCTCTCCGAGTCCCGCGTGTCAACAGAAAAGCAGATGGCAACGCTGCCCGACGAGTTTCTCCTCCACGGATTCTGGTGGTGGCTCATGAGGGACACTGTAGAGTTGTAATGGTTTTTTATATATACTTGCACATGTAAATAGGAAAGTCCATGTTTTAAATTAATACATAATAAAGATATGATAATCAATAAGGGATATTATGAAGAAAATTATGAAGAATGTGTTAGGGAAACATGGGAGAAAAGTCACTGTCACTGTATAAGTATGTTACTGTATAAGTATAATCACTGAATAAGTATTATTGTAACTGTATGCTGATTGTTTTATGTTTTATGGTTATCATAACTATAAAGATGACTCAGATATATATCCTGTAATTTCCCCACTGAGGGACTAATAAAGGATTATCTTATCTCTTATCTTATCTTATATGAATGGAATGTATTGATCCAAGGAGGCGTGGTCAAAGTAGTGGTCTCCCTAAGTGACCGGAAGATAGGCATTTATTTTGAAGGAGCCCATCTTACTGTTTAGGGCCGAAAGGGAAGAGATAAGGGAAGTAGCATTGTGTTTTATTGCTTAGAGAAGTCTGCCTCTTTGTACTGAAAGGCAAATAGCATGCTGTGTAGTTGAGGTATATGCATGCATACCTGATACTAACCAATGGAGAAGCTTTATGCTCAGTGTATGGATTGTACTTAACCTTTCGGAACTCTCTCGCGTGAAGGCGGTAGACAGTTAACTATTTTAACAGATTTTTATTCATATAAATCCTTATTATAGCCTGTGGACCCAACGACACGTGAGCGCGCCCGGCTGGGACAGAAATATATGCTTATGATCCTTATTCGTTTATTAAATACTTTATATTATAAATTACTGGTCAAGGACATCTTTCAAAATGCGGGAAGCTCAGAATTTCAGTTGAACTTAACAACACAGGAGGAAGATGTCGGGTTTTATTTGAGGAACTGCTTTGGAAGTTCGTTGGATAATTCATTCAGTTGTGAGCACGGCGAGATGGAGAGATGGTCTTTGCTGGTTAGATGAATTAGTGAAATACAGAACTCTCTAAATGAAATCACACAACACAGCGGATGTGAAGTGAATACTTGGAAACAGCAGCTCACTCACACCGCGGTGTCTCTGGAAGCCGAGTGCATCTCGGCGTGTTGCAGAGCAGCACCGGCCGGTCAGGGGAGAACATCCGGGAGCTGTGACAGCTGCAGAGTGATCGTGGCCCCACAGCAGAAACATGGATTATAGATCAACATATCGGGTCCCCGCTCCCCTCAAACCGACAGACTGCGACGGGGTTTAGTGTGAGCAAGAAATGTCTTGGAATATAAATGTTTAACTGCAAAGAAACATTCTGTGGAGCGATATAGAGATGAACAATATCTAATAAGTGATTTGTATTCCACTATTGACACAGGGTTGTTGTTTTTGTTTTCTTTGCAGAGACAAGCATCCGGAGCAATTACTGGAAACAGCAAACCAGCTGCTGCCCAAGGTATTTTATCACTATCATGCTCAATACAGAAATACAGAATATTACTAATGTTTTGTTTTCAACCATTTATTGTACGATGCATAGGCAGCTTCTAGATTACATATTGTAATAGAACAAAGCTTTTTTCTTATTATGAGAACTCAATAAAATACAAAACCCCACGAACTCAAATGAAATACTCTAATTCTACAATTCATCTTACTGCAATTTGATTTGAATAACAAAGTATATTGAGAAAATTGCCCATTATCAACAAGTGAATGTAACATGACGGGAGTGTTGTCCGTCTGACTTGACTTTTATGTCTTACTCGTATTATATAAATAATAAATAAAACCACACAAGCACAATCAATCACACTGAAAATAAATTACAATGCATGTATTAGTTGACATGGAGACAGTATTCAAAGGTAAGGGACAATCCTTAAATCACTTTTATTTGTTATAATCATAAATGATCTTCCATGGGTCCTTGATGATTGTAGAACTCATTTGTTTGCAGATGACACAATTATGTATACATTAAAATCTCAAACCCAAATTTGTATTGGCATTTTAAGTTTATGCAAACCCCAGAACAGCCTCTACTTCTTCTACTTCTTCTACTGCTTCCATGCGTAAAGCAAAGCAAATGTGTTCCATTACTTCAAATGGTATCATACACATTTTTCATTTAATGTCTAAATATACCAAAATTTACTATGTGCTATGCTTTTTATATAAGAAACAGCATACCATGGGTTATGGTGATAGAAAGGCTCTACCACAGGGCCAGGGTACTGTCAGCATAATGATGTCAATCAAAGCCCTCGACTTATAAATGGTCAAACTAGGCTTGCGGTACTTTGAAATTCATAAATGGTGTTAAGTGCATAACTGTCATCCTGGCAAAGTTGAAATATGCAAGAGCAAAGGCCTGTGTTGCAACACATGTTTCTATAATGAATCTCAGACTGGGGAATTAGGATTTATTTTCATGACCTCAGCTCGGGTGAGAGGAATGTGAATCAGCCGGACATTTCCTCTCTGGCTTGCAGAATTAGCATTGTTAATTTAGCTTTAAAAGCAACTCATATTATGATGAATATACATTTAGCACGTTGTGTCCTGTTACTTGGTCAAGAGGATACTGCATATCTTTTTTTAAGTGCTTTCTGCAACATCCACAAAATGAGGTTCTACGGCAGCATATGGTACACGGAGGAATCTCCTCCACTCCTTGAAGTGGACCTTCTCCTCACACAATGGATGCAGCTGGCCCATAGCAGCTCCTGCTGGATGGCTCCATGGCCCCATTCGGCACATAAAGCAGCCCTCTGCACCTGGAGGCCCTCCTCTCTCTGGGGCTGCTGAGGACACTGTTAGGACCCCGTGTTGAAATGGTTTCTGTCCCAACTTCTGGGATGATGAAGTGTACTGCAGCTCAGGCTCAGTCCTCAGGGAAACATCCCAACAGGGATCAGGAGGGATTTTAGGCAGCTTTTAAAAGAGTAGTTGCTTTTATTCGACATTTGCCCATTTCCACACTTTCCCTCTCTTTATATTGCTTTTTGGTTTAGGAAGGTATGAACTCCAATTCACTCCAATAAATGAACAGTGTTGGAAAGCTTCGTAAAAAAATGTCCTCCATCATTCATATCATATTTATTCAACATGTTATCACAATATTAAACATCAGAGACCTAAATGATATAAGAAAGGGGAAAAGAAAGAAAGAGATGATGACCCCTTGTCAGTATAGATGCTGAACACATACATAGATTTAGCAAAAATAAATTCACACTAGCCCTCAGTTACTTGTGTTTACCGGCAAATTCACTAATTCTAATATTTTATTTATTTGAATTCATTACAAAGAGAAAGAGAGCACAGAAACATTTCTCCCAAACATCTTTATTTAATGGACATTGTGAATATTTTCAATGGAAAGCTGCTTTTTCCTTAATGTCAGCTGGATAGATGTTATGACCGGTATCATGTCGATATAAAAATCAATACCTTTTTTACCTTTTTCCTGTGGACACAATTGCTCACCTTTTCCATAGTTTATTAATATATTGGAGTCAAACTTGTGGTTCAGTTTTCATGGCTTGACTTCACCATTTTGTGGCTTAGTTGCTCAGTGTTCTTTAGAGCGGGCCGTCATCAATCATAGTCCATAAAATCTTAGGTTGATTTAAGTCTCACAGGAACCAATTTGACCGTGACCTTTCGTAAACCTCTTATGGAAATACTTCCATCCTTCATTGGGGCAATATGATTTATTCATGCAGCAGCACGACACATTACTGAAACTGTGATGTGCCCTCTGTGGCGTAAAGGTCATCGACGCTGTGGAGCAGGTGTAATTTTAGAGACTGTGTGTGTGTGTGTGTGTGTGTGTGTGTGTGTGACAGAGAGAGTTAGTGTGGCTTCTGCAATTATAAAATATGAATTTGTTTTAATTGCCACACGTGTCATCCAAGGGCCTCAAGGTCAACAAAAGGTTTCATCCAAACGTAAGTAGGCCATTTGGAAAAGCCTCTCTGTTTATGCCTCAGCGCTCACGTCCTGCATGACAACTGTAGTAAACAACTCACTGTCAAGTTACATAAACCGGAACCGTTTCCATTGTTTTAATCTGCTTATTGTTTGTTTCAGCAGTTAGCACAAACTTGTCTTCAGTCTTCACTGTACACTTATTCGTACACTTACTATTTGGGCACTTATTTGTATTCGTATATGATGCCGTTTTGTTGTGATATTGAACATTTTTCCTCCCATTTCAATGAGGCTTGTCTTGCCGTCTTCATACGGGATGGTGTTATACTGTACGTGTATGAATATTTATAAGTTTGACTACAAGTCTGCTGCTATTTATAAATGGATGATTGGAGGAGTCTGTCTCCTGTCATTAAAGAACAATGGTCTCTCAGTATGTGGAGAGCAGATGGCCCTCGTTGACATGTGGGCTTCTGTTCTGTCCTGTTATTGAATGTCAGACAAATGTAATGACACTTACGTCTGATATGATGAGGTCACCATACAACTGAAGAGAAAATAAACCATTTTTTGTTGTTCACCCTCTCTTTGAATACACTTTTTCTCAATAATAGTAAATTGCTTTACCCTGACAAGGATCAAAATGAAGGACTAAATATAGAACAGACTAATTCTGGGGGTGGGGGGGCATTTGCCAAACCAAGCTGTTAGACTTCCTCTGCAAATGCAAAATGCAAAAAAATTTTTGGATATGGGAATATATTGACGACAAAATAAATGATGTACATTAGCAGTGCTTTTGGCTAAATGCTAATGTCAACATGCTAACATGTTGATGTTCTGCAGGTTATGTTTATCATGTTCACCTTGTTAATGTATCTGCTAAGAATGGTGTCATCATAGATAACGTGAAAAGAGTTCAAACAGCCCGTAGGTGTGAATGTTAGCATAAACGACCCTCTGAAGAAAAAAAAGCTGGATGGAGTTTGAATACGAACACGAGGTTCATG
Source organism: Cyclopterus lumpus (assembly GCF_009769545.1). NCBI lineage: Eukaryota > Metazoa > Chordata > Actinopteri > Perciformes > Cyclopteridae > Cyclopterus > Cyclopterus lumpus. The sequence goes on from NC_046979.1 coordinate 20,191,489, forward strand.
AATCTCACTCCCTGAGAATCCTGAAAGCTACGGACGCACAACAATCAGGCCACTCACTACCCCCCCCCCCCCCCCCCCCCCCCCCCCCCCCCGCTCTCTTCTCCACAGACGAGAAGAACAAGAACAACCTCCCCCAGGACTTCGACATCGACATGGACAACCCGGAGACGGAGAAGGCCGCCGTGGCCATCCAGTCGCAGTTCAGGAGATTCCAGAAAAAGAAGCAGGATGTGAAGTCGTAGAGCGGAGCGTCGTCACTCGATGTGGGCCTGGTCTTTGCATGTCAATCAAACTGCACCGTCATGAACTGAAAAGGAAGGGTGGGGGTGGGGTTCCTGAAGGCGGGTGGTGGGGTGGTCTGGTGCTAAATGGTAACTTTGTGAAAGTCTGTGTGTAATTACAAAACGTATAGTGACTATGATATTCAAAAAGTATACATTATCAAATTATGGGTGTGTGTATTTAAATTTGTACTATAATTTAGCTGTTTCTGTTTTTTACAAATAAGACCGCTTATCCAACACTGATTATCCATAAATCAGGGGGAGTAAAAAGCCACATGCATTGCTGTGATTGACACTTTGACAGAGTCCTAATCAAAAGATCTTTCATCTCCACTGGAGGTCTGTTAATGGCATTTCCCTCCGGCTGGGGAAAAGGATCCCATACAGTTGCCAGTGCTTTCACGCCGTATGACTGATGCTGTTAAACAGCCATGTCTAAGTTGTACCGGCACGCCGGAGGTCTCCCCTCCATCACTTCTTCTCATCCGATGACATGAACCTCTCTGAGCCGTCTAGACACGGTGGATGTTGTGCTCGTGAATTGATTCCACTTGTCTTGTTTCCATTGTTGTTCCAACGTGATTTTAAACCACGTCATTGTTCAGTTGCCTCACATGTGAACCTGTACAAGCATGCACACACACACACACACACACACACGTATGCATGCAAGACACGCACACACACATTAAGATAAATGAATAAAGACATTGTAAAGGAGTGCAAGTTGATTTACTTTCAACCAAATTGTTCCGGTTAGCGGAGGTGACTTGTTGAAATGGGAAATGATGTGTCTGATCGATATGAAAAAAAAGAATATTAATATAATATATAATGTAAAGATATATCAAATAGATAAAAACAATTGACACTGTCGATTATGCTATACACAATATGTGCTGTAGATCATATTAGACTGGATTATTTTATTACCATTTATCCCTTTTTTTAAACCCAAACAAAAGGTTTCATATGCATTTTGGATTATTTGACTGAACTGAACTTTTCCTCACAATGAACTAATTCTTCAGTTTTTAAGATTGAATAAAATTATCAAATAAACTGATGATACAACTGGAACATATCGATAACTAGTTTCTAAAGAGAACTGTTCCGTGTTGTTGGAGTTCCTTTGTCCGAGTCACCTCATCCTCAGAAGGCAGGTTGAAGATATGCAGTAGAAGGTGCAGCAACAACAAAAAGTTAACGTTAAAGAACACAAGAGGCAAAAGATCCCAGGGTCAGAGGTCGGAGAGAAAAATACTAATATGTATAAAAGCTTTGCCAATACACAAAGATAATGAAGACTTAACCCTTGATGGCGAGGATTAATATAGGTCATATACCAAAATGGATTCAGGAGAGGAAGATCTGCTATGGAGTAAGTCACGAAATAGAGAAATCTTTTATAATGAAAGATATCCAATAAGCTATGTGGAGTGAAGGACCGCTGATTCAAATGAATAAGATGGGCGTAGGTGGAAGGTTTTACAATGGGGTAGATCTATATTTTAAGTGAATATATCTATAAAGTATATATGTATATGTACATAAAGGGAATTTACATTGACATTGAGTTCAAAACAAAGCTTTGAGACTTGCACTGGCTTACTGGTCTTAGAGGATATGAGGATGAAAATACTACACACTGTGAACTGAATAAATAATGGTATGCATATTGAGTGTGTATGGAAGTTAAAAGATGAATCGGGGCATCAGCAGGGCCAAGGCAGGAGGCCGGCCCACCAGGCATCAGACACCACCAGGTCCAATGGACCCTATGAGACGTGAAGTCACAAAGACTCCGGGGAGGAAGCAGAGTTAGTAAAGTGCAATGGAGAGATGTAAATTCATCCATAAGGAGAGAGAGGAGCTCAGTGTATCCTAAAACATCCCCCAGCAGCCGATAAGCCTATAGCAGCATATCAAGGGGCAAAGGCAAACCTGATTCAGCCCTAACTATACAGAAGAAAGTCTTAAGTCTATTCTTGAATGAGGTGACTGTGTCTGCCTCCTGGACTGAAAGTGGAAGCTGGTTCCATAAAAGAGGAGCTTGATAACCGAAGGCTCTGGCTCCCATCCTACTTTTTAGGACTCTAGGAACCACAAGTAGCCCCACATTTAGTGAGTGCAGCTCTCTAGTGGGGCAATATGGTACTACAAGCTCCTTAAGATATGATGGTGCATCACCAATCAAGGCTTTGTAGTACTCCCCTAGTCCCCTAGTCCCCTACTCCCCTAGTCCACGTTCTCCCCATCTCCCCTCGTCCCCTAGTCCACATTCTCCCCTAGTCCACGTTCTCCCCTACTCCCCTAGTCCACATTCTGCCCTACTCCCCTACTCCCCTAGTCCAGGTTCTCCCCTACTCCCCTACTCCCCTAGTCCCCTAGTCCACATTATCCCATACTCCCCTACTCCCCTAGTACCCTAGTCCACATTCTCCCCTACTCCCCTACTCCCCTAGTCCACATTCTCCCCTACTCCCCTAGTCCACATTCTCCCATACTCTCCATCTCCACTAGTCCCCTAGTCCACATTCTCCCCTACTCCCCTAGTCCACATTCTCCCCTACTCCCCTAGTCCACGTTCTCCCTTAGTCCCCAAGTCCACATTCTCCCCTACTCCCCTACTCCCCTACTCCCCTAGTCCACATTCTCCCCTACTCCCCTAGTCCACATTCTCCCCTACTCCCCTAGTCCACATTCTCCCCTACTCCCCTACTCCCCTAGTCCACGTTCTCCCTTAGTCCCCTAGACCCCTAGTCCACATTCTCCCATGGCTGCTTCTTCAGGCCAAGGTTGACTTTATGATGATGGAGCTGAACACAGATTGGGTGGAAATGGAAATAGGACACTGTGCAAACCAGTATATATGTTTTTATGAATACTCAAAAGCCCAAAGTGACCTGCAGGTACACTGTCGGTCTACATGGCTGAGACGATGGCAGCGACTGGTGGGGTCCAGTGGGAGGAAGAAGGAACACCAGGTCGGGTGGTGCTCTGTGGTGACTCAAAGAACGCATGAAACCGATGGAGAGACGGGTGGAAAGAGGGGCAAAAGGGTCCTTAATTAACTCAGGGTTGTTTAGTGGATATCATTTATGTTTTAAAAAAAAATAATTGAACTTTTACAGACTATGATGAACTAGATCCAGTTCTATAGACACGGTACAGCAGGTGGCGGTATGCACCTAAAAACATTGGTAGAAGAAGAAGAAGAAGAAAAAGAAGGGCCCAGTGGATCATCTTTCTATCTGGAGGCTAGACAAACAACAACAACAACAACAACAACAACTCCTGTCAACGCAGGTAAAAATACTGCTGCAACGAAATCAGCGAAGAGAACATTTAGATCACACATCTGATCTCGATGAACGAAATGTTCAAGTTGAAAATCTTTATTGATACCTTCATTTTTTTTTTATCATTAACAGTTTGTACATGCAAAACTGCTCATATATATATATATTAATATATATATATATATATATTAATATATATATAAAAAATATAAATAAATAAAATAAATGTGTGTATATATATTCAATTCAATTCAATTGTTCAATTCAGTTTATTTTGTATAGCCCAATATCACACATTACAAATTTGCCTCAGAGGGCTTTACAATCTGTACACATACGACATCCCTGTCCCAGGACCTCACATCGGATCAGGAAAAACTCCCCAAAAATAACCTTTGACGGAAAAAAGGGAAGAAACCTTCAGGAGAGCAACAAAGGAGGATCCCTCTCCCCGGATGGACAGATGCAATAGATGTCATGTGTACAGAATGAACAGCATTTACAAAGTTACATAAACACATTACATGAATATGACAATGTATGAATGGAACTCCAATCCATGAAACAGAAGGATGTAGAGAGGAGGGGGCGGGGCGATCAGCAGGGCCAACGGGGGAGGCCGGCTCACCAGGCATCAGACACCGCCAGGTCCAATATATAACATATATCATATTTTTTTAATATATTTTATATATATAATGATATATCATGTATATATATATAATATATTATTTATGTCCCCATTTGTATCTGTCTTTTCCCCTCATTTGTCCCGATTTCTCCAACTATATATTAGATATTTGCCCTTCCTGACTGGCACATTCTTCTTGATAAATGTAGAGCAGCTTCCACATCCCCTCCATATCATAACAAATATTTTCTCGCTGCCTTCCCTCCCCCTCCTAACCCTAACACTAGCCCACCATTCAGATTTTCCTCTACTTCATCCATGGTGATCTCAGCTGCCCTCTCCACCTCTCTTGTTGTGCTTTCCTTCCTCCCCTATCCTCTCTGCTTCTTCTCTCTGCTCTACATCCATACCTAGAACTCCGGCCATTTTGATCCCACCAATCAATGCTGAATCTGAGTTGGTGCTGGGGGTTAAGGCCCAAAGCTTATATCACAACATAGGTCTTCTGCTACTTCAATAAATATATTAAGGAGCTGTGAAGCTGAATCGCCCAGTTTGTCGTCTTCAGCTCCTTTTATTTGTATCATGATACTCAATAACTGTTTTGTCCCAAAGGTATATTCCTTGTGAAAGTTGAACATTCAACATAATTGATTTCATTTATGGGAGCTATGGAGGCGTCTTCAGGTTCATGAAAATTATGCAATTCTCCACTTAAATATGTAAATATACATTCTATAAAAGTATATTATTGTTGTATGGTTGTTACTTGATCTGTTAGTTGACACACACACACACACACACACACACACACACACACACACACACACACACACACACACACACACACACAGATATGTGGCCTCAGAGGAAAACGTCTGGGAAGAAGAGGAAGGTTATCATTCAATGTCATCTACTTCCCATGAATGTCATAATCTCTGATGTCCGGAGACATTATGGCCTATTTAAGGAGCTCATATGTCTTGCTATCAAAATGTTGTAGTATAGTTAAAAATATCCTAACTAATGTCAAATAGTATGCCAAAATAAATCAGAAGAAATATCATAGTATACTTTGCTTTTTTGTTAAAAAAAAGTCACATTATAGTTTGTCTAAAAAGGTACAAAAAAGTCATATTATAGTATGTTCTTCTTTTTCTGATTTGAGTCACGTCACTTTCACTTATTTATCTGGGTGTCAGGAAAAACGGACTGTGGCCAACAAAATAATATAATAAAATATCATACTATATTGCTAAAGGTGCACTTAAAGTTGTGGTGGTGTATTTGCATGATTGATCCACATGGTTTGATGCACTTATTGGAAGGGATTTGGATAAAAGCATCAGCTTAATGAATGTAATGAAATCTTATATTCTCAAACCTTTGGAGTACAAACACACTTTAGAAAGTGTACTTCAAAAGTGTGAACTACATCATTTAAAAAACCAATGTTACCTGCCCCAATCTGTCTTTAATTCCTGCATCTCTGTACTCGACATACTAATCTAATCTATTTTAGATGACGTTTGCATTTTTACGGTGGCTCTGAGTGGTCAAACTAAGACTGGCACAAACAATATACCAACATACTAAGAATTCATCCATTATGTTTGGTCTCATCTCATTTTTCCAGTCCTCTTTGATAAGATCTGTTGATGTATATGCATTCATGAACCAATGAAAGATGAACAGACCATAGTGTACGTCCCTCAGTGCCACATCAGACCCATTTAGAAGATCTGCCCGTCCCTCTGTCAACACCCCCAAGAACTCTTTCAAAGGACAAGATCCTGCTGTCAGCTGCACTGCTCAGGAAAGGAGCAGTTATTAGTTTATTATTACGTCATCATTTCCACCGTCAATTCCCCAGCGACCGCTTCATGTTTCTTAAGCTCATCAGCAGTTTATTTTACCCAAACCTGATTTATGGATTTGTTGTGGACTTAAGAGGCGATGCTGAGTAATGCATCCTCCCGTCTTCTGGTGTAAGACCATGGACGTCATCGAGCAGGCCAGTCGTGTGACGCTCAGGCAGAAGCTTCAGTAAAGTCATCAGTTAATAAACCAGTTTAAAAAGGAACATCTTCAACGGCTCAACATGATATGATCTTATTTAGTAATCTTCAGAAGATATTGGTGTTTGTAGAAGCATGGGGTTTAAATGTATCAAAGGAGAGATGGACCCTTGGACCCTGATGGGTTTTACTGCTCAGCAGTTTATAATAAACTTAATCCTGATTGTCTACTTTTGTTAGGATGCCGTTTGATGGCTCGTCAGAAGTGTTGGTGACCAACTGCTTGAAGGGCGCATGGCTTTAACGAGTCTCATGTTGCATTGCATTCTGGTCCTTTGAGGCTTCGTCGGTGGGGCAACTGATTTCTCAGGTTGTCCAAACTTGCTCCGTCATTCTCTCATTTTCCTCAACCTGCTTTAAATGTTCCGAAAATAACTTGTTTGTTTTATTCGTTCACTGTAGACCTTTAAATGTGTCAGGCTGCTGTGACATCACAGGGTGGCAAGCGTCACACTGCTTTGGGATGAAAGGGAATGGAACAGCGCCACCTGCAGGCGGGGAAGCTGCAGACCCTCAGAGGACCACCCACTCGCTGCTGTCGGGATCAAACTAAAGGGCCGAGGATCCGGGTTCTCCCCCCCGGGACCTCGAACCAGACAGCCAGAGAGCTGAGCCCCTGACCGGCTCCACACCACCATCAGTCACTCATGTCAAACCCGTGGAGGACACTTTGGGGAACAGCCATTTTATTAATCAAATTTGAACGTTTGTGTTAGTTTCTCTTTATTCCAGTGCCACCATGGTGAACACTCATGTTAAAAATAAAAAGTGACATCTTTTTTTGTTGTTTTTTTTTCTCGTTAAAATGTATAATCATAATGAAGACAGTTAATCATAGAAACTAATCATAGAAACTGACATAATGACCTCACAGCATTTTGGATCAAACTCTTCTCCCTTCAGGCTAACTCAAAGGAACAGAAAGAACAAATGGGCCAGGGTAGACAGGAACTCAAAAAACAAAAAACAGCTTCTTACGTATATCCACATTTTTTTTTTGTTTTCAATATTTCCCATAGACATTATAGGTTTGGTTTGAAGGGGGGATTCTGCTGGATTGTCTCACGATTCTTTTTTTAACCTTTTTTTTTTCCCTGTAGAGGAGCGTCACTGCAATGCAGGGACAGTAAATCTACTGAGGAGTGAGAGCCCTGAAGACTCTACCTAGTGCACTGAGAGTAAGGGGATCTATCTGGACACACTTGAGTCGGTGTTGTGAAGTGCAACCCATTAGTTCTCTAAACCCTCCCTATTCTAGCTAACATCATTCACCACCCTGGCAAACAAGCAGTGGCAAACTACACCTGAATACATAGCTGGAGTGTGACCGGCCCTGTAAGTATACTCACAACATAGTTATTTTTCATCATTACAGTACAGTATAGAGCAATAGTTTTCATATACTTTTCATATCTTTTTTCATATTGCACCATCAGAGAATGGGACACAGAGAAAGATCAACAGAGACTCCATTTCCTAATTAAAACGAGATATGTGCAAACATGACTAAGGACTTTATTAACCAAATCAATTCTTCCCTGTAATATCCACAAATAAAAGTGATTTCTCTTTTTATATATATATTTATAGTAATAAGAATAATAAATCTTCACATTGGATCATTTCATAGTGTGACAAAATGCTCGACTGGGCTGTCCAGCCTCGATCGTAATCCTCATTGTCTTTTAATTGGTCAGTCCCCATGCATCCATAGGAAATAGATATTTTTTTCTTCAAAAAAAGTAACAATTTGAGAGCAGCTGGAAAGTTTGGACTGGTGTCAATTGCTTTCATTCCAAGATTTCTCCCGAGTTTCATTCAATGTTTCAGAAGGATATTCCATAGGAAAAAAATGACTCCAAATCGTCATCTTCCACTCCAGAAAAAAAGGATGTCCGGGTTCTTATGAAAACATTGTAGTAATGGTGATAATAGATCATTTGGTAATCAATAATTAATGATCATTAATAGCTGACAACTAACAATTAATAATCACTGATTAATTATAAAGATTTAACAATAATCAAGAATAAATAACGCTCCCTCGTTACTCAATTAGTTTGGCAAAACTCCGGCTAGAGTTGTTTCCGATGAGTGAATTTTTTCTCAAGTGAAACAAAAAGAAAAAAGAAAGAAATACAAACAAGAGATAAAAGAAAGCTCTAAAATAAATAAAAGGAGATTAGTAAAAGTGACCCCGCCCTTGGAGAGACAGAGAGAGAGAGAGAGAGAGAGAGAGAGAGAGGAGGGGTGGGGGGGCACGTATATACAGAACTGCGTGGTGAAAGTCAGTTTACTGCACTTGAGTGTTAAGTCCAGTGTTAGAGTGAGTTCTAGCCCCGCCCTCGGTGCCCCTGCTGCTATACCAGCGTGTAGGACTTTGCGTAGGGGTTGCTGCTCGGTTTGAGATGTCCTCGCGAGTCCAGCAGGGACTCCTGGGAGGTGCTGAGCTTGGCGGCCTGGGCCAGCTCCGAGCCCTCTCTGTGGGGGAGTGTGGCTGCGGAGCCAGGCTGCCACTGGGCCACTGGGTCCCTGTTGGCCTGAGGGGCCTCTGTGGGCGTTGGGGGCGCCATGCGCGAGGGCCGCTTCAGCGAGCGACTCTTCTGGGGCTCCAGGCAGGCCTGGCCCATGGCTGCCCTCTCCCCGCTAGCTGTCCCCCTGGATGAACCAGAGCAGGTCATGCCTCGGTTTAACAGGAAGTCCATGCGCAGGTACGGAGGAAGGTGAACCAGCTCGCCCCCTGCAGGACAACGCACACAGATCAGAGTTAGGCATAGGAGAACACGTTCCTGTATTGTATTTAATAACTTCATAAGAATCCAAATAGCATCTAAAAGCTGTTAACAAACAAGTAGCTGTAGCTAGCTAACGTTCCACTTGAGCTGAGATAATTTGGTCCTCAGAAGAGTCCATCTCATTACTCACCTTCATAGGTGATGAAAATACAGCTTTGTCATCATCTTGCTAAGCAATAAATCAAGTGTTTATTCAGTATGACCACACAGATGTCCCCTTGTGTCCTTGACCTCATCTAGTTTAACTGGAAGATCTAACCCTCAGCCTTCATCCCGTCACTGTGGACTCACTATGACAATATTACTATTATAGAACTATAGCTAGGACACAAATCTAAACCTCAGATGATTGCTCATCAGCAGCTCTATTTAGGTGTCAAAATTGACTTAACAAAGCATCCACAGGGTCTATCCTTAGATTTGAATTGATGTCTCATGAATATTTTAGTCAACGGTGTGAAATATTAATCTACTAATATTCTGGAATGTCCAATTTGAATCAACTTGGTTTGAATTTCCGATTTTATGGTTTGCCAGTTTCTTTCTGAAAGACTTTGTCCCAGTGTAACTGAGACAATCTTTAACTTGAATACATTTTGCAGCACTTATTCTGGATTCACTGTTACGTGTTATCAATATTAGACAGGAAGTTGAAGTTTAGGGATTAGTGTCATAATGAGGCCAGTTGAAATTAAAGGTTAGCATGCCGCCGGGGGTTCGGGCAGAGACGGGTCTGTGGTCTCACCCGGTCGGTGGGCCTTGGGTGCGGCCATGTTCATGACCCGGCTGACGTCCTGAGGCTTGGGCGGGGAAGCAGTGAAGCGGCAGATGCCCGATTCGGACGGCGTGCTGGAGGTCAGGCTGTCCGTGTAGTCGTTGGTGCCCGCCGTCATCTGCTCTGAGGAAGTGTCAGAGATGAAGCATTCGGTGATGGTGAACTTGGCGTGGCGTAGCTGCTCCTCCATCTTGGCGTGCTCGTAGGCCCTGGCGAGCTCCTCGTAGGTGGAGGACGCGCTCTCCGTCGACACCATGCTGCTCCGCGCTCGGTCTGGACACGGGGCCGGGGTTAGTGGGGGGGATTAGTGTCGAGAGTTAGTGGCAGAATTGTTGGGATGTCACTTTGTTAAAGTTGTCAGACAGCTGACACTGATTGGCTGTTAGAGATGATGAGTGGTGTTACGCTGGTAAAGCTACATGTCCTGATAGGCTGCTTACCTGTGTCCTGAGATGGGCTGACGCTGTAGCTGTCGCTTTCCTTGTCAACGGAGCCCGCCACCCGGGGGGTGGGCAGCCTCCAGTCGGTGCTGAGAGTGTGGGAGGAGACAGGGGGGTGTGGGCGGTTCAGGGTCCACTGGCTGGCGTAGCGGTTGCGAGCAGCTGGGCCGGCTTTGGCCGTGCGGCGGGCGGTGGGGTCTGAGAGGGAGGAGAGTGCAGGGTGTTTATGCTGAGAGACGGGACTCAATCAACTGGTCATGGGAGCAGTGGTAACGACAAAAATAACAAACATCTGGACACACATGGAGCTATTGACTAACATTTCCAACCAAAGGTCACACCGTGCAGACATGTCATCATGTGAGGAATACAGGACTCGTGACTCAGACTTCCTTCTTATCATACCTGCCAACGGTAACCATAATGACCATGAGTTCCTGTTTTCTATTAGAAATTATTCTTAGAATTATACGTGAATGTATAATTTTGGCGTCCAGGCCCTAACTTCATCACTCCCCACAGTGAAGATATTATCTTAAATACATGTGGTAGTGATGCTTCAAAACATGCAACCATGTGCCGGCAAAGGCGGAAGGAAAAGGAGGCTGAAAGCCAGTGAATGGTGCGGGACGTAAACTTAAAGTCGGCCTTGAAAATGTTCTTTCGAGGAAGGAACTCATCCCGGGGGTGTAAGTAAGATATATGGTGGTAAACATGCACATCAGAGTAAAAATAGAAAGGTAAAGAAAACACTGCTTGGGAACATATCTGGGAAAGCAACGGGCATAAACAATATATTTGATATGTTATGAAGATAAAAAAACAAAAAAAAAGACGTCCGTACTGGACTTACTGGTTCCTGGTCTGGCATCGGACACATCCACCAGTGGACCGGTGGCCTGGGACAGGGACTGGTAGTGGACTGTGTGGGTGACTGTGGACGACTTCTGTTTCTGGGTCTCCCCGAAATCGTTATCAGTCAGTAACACAGTGGACCTGTCGTCTGTGGGACGGCGACAGAAAACGAGCTCAGCACTACGATCACCAGGTTCATCTGCTGTGAGAGTTACTTGTGACTTTCCTCTCTGGCGCCGGGGCTTACCAACAGTTTCCATGGTGTCTCTCTCCTCGATCAGGAGCTGAGCTCTGGGGATGTCAATGTGCATGCGGAGCGTCTGCTGCTGTTTGTTAATTGGCTCTGTTGGACGTGTGTTTTTACTGAGGAGCACAACAACAACAACAAACAACTTAATTACGGAATCTCCTGTCGGTATTCATTAAGGTCAGATAGCTGTTGACCATTCTTACCTCATGAGCATCTCAGCCAAACTTTTTGCATCTGGGAAAACAAACGTAGAAAACATCATTAAATTTGTTGAACCTGAGGAAGAAAAGAGGCTACATTTGGTCGTATTAGATGATCGCTCTCATCTCACCACGCAGCCTCTTGAGCCTCTGCTCCCTCCTCCTCCTCCTGAGCACCAGCAGCCCGATGAAGATGACGACGATGCCCACCAGCACGCAGGAAATGGTCACCATCATCTTCAAACCCTCGCCGCCCCCGGAGTTGTCCTCGCTCACATTGGGCGCCTTCACCAACGGTGCGATGGTACCTGTGGGGAGGCCATATGGTTTATGACAGATGATGGTGCTCCGCCCACAAGGGCTCTATGACCTTATTCCCATGAAAGAGAACAGCGTCTTTTAATTTGTGTCATTTAATGATGACTACTTCTGCTGCATTCTCTTGATCTTGGCACTTGACCTTTGGCAAAATGGCCTCTAACACCTGGTTCCCGCCTAACTGTACTTTAAATGCAAATGACCTCATCCTTCAAAGCTAAATGTTCAGCTTGACTGTTCTCTTCAACAGCTGCAGGATGTAACTGAAGGAGCAGTTAGCTGGTCTTCAGACCTGGTTATGGCAGAATGCCAACGTGTTTTATATTGTCCAATTCATCACAGGAGCCTGGATCACCTTGAGTTCTGCCATTAACAGAAAAAGGGATTCATTCCTCTTGGCTTTACACCACTACTGTTAGTCAGACTCACTGGGCTCCAGTTCCTGGAAACATCTGTGTTGTGTCACAGATTCTCTGCTTGCTCAACCGTCAGACTGCCAGTGTTCCTGTTACACTACCTCTGGAGCAGCGGGTGAATCATACACTTCCCTGCCACTTCCAGCAGGCCGTGACAGATATTTCAGTGGCTCCGTTCCCTGCGAATAAATGAGTCGGAAACGGTATTGGTGCGTTAACTCACTGCCGTCATAGCTGAGTGTCGCGAACTTGACTCTCTTCTCGGCGTAGCCGGCGCTGTTGTAGACCTTCATCTGCAGCTCGTACCAGGTGGCCTCCTGCAGGTCGTACAGGATGTAGCTCTTGGTGAGGGAGGTGCGCTGCGCCGTGGTCCATGCGGGCGCCTCCACGGCCCGATACTCCAAAGTGAAGGAGGTGATGGGGCATCCGCCGTTATTCCAGCCGTTCAGGTTAAGCTTGACCCGGGTGGCGTTGATGGTGGTGAACAGCTCCTGGTCTTTAGAGTACTGAGGTTCTGCAGAGCAGAGACGAAATATCTCAGTGTGTTAAGATGAAAGTAAACACCTGTTACCCAGGCCAGATGTGCTTTAGTGTATCAAGAAAGAATGTTGAGCTCTATGTTTTCACTGTGCTGATTATTTACTCAATTAATCAATTCTAAAACGTTGTACCTGATCTATTAATGTAGAAGACTAAGAAAACCAGCAAAAGTTTACATTTGTAACCAAAAGTGAAGCTTTTATTTCTTACATTGTTTTAATTTTTTTGTTTAGTAAATAAAAATAAAAAAACGATAGCGATAAATTGATAATCAAAATAGTTTCCAATTAGTTCCAATCAATCAGTTCATATAAAATGTAAATGTAATATACCATGTTTAAAATCACATGTTACTTTATATTTTGAAGTATCATGGTTCATTCATCTAAAAACTACATCATTGGGAAAGAAAATGGGTGTAAAGAAATTACTTCATCATATCATAATTCATTCTCAGAACAGGCATTTTTCTTAGAAAACTATGGTTATTGTGTTTATCACATGGCACATGATGAAAACAAATGATGGCACTAAACTCTAATATTATGTGCCACTCAGAAGAAAACGTGTTTGTTTCTACCTTTCCCATGGGTCTTTGCCTCAATGATCTCACTGATGCGTCCCGGCCCCACTGCATTCTGGGCTGTGAGTGTGAACTTGTACCAGGTGCCACACTTGAGGTTCTCCAGCCGATAGGAGCGCTCACTGGGACTAATGGCGAAGTTGCCCCACTGCTCGCTGTTGTCCTCCGAGTACTGCAGAATGTAGCCTGGAAAAGAACACGTTGTATTTTGTATTATTAATATTACTTTAAGGAACAGGGGGAAAAAACCAACAGACTGACACCAGATACTGAAAAAGACAAGTAGAGTAGTCGGCTGACCTCTTATGGAGCTGCCCCCGTTGTCTCCAGGGATCCAGGAGAGGGTTATTGAGGTGGTGGTGGTCTTCGTCACTGTGAGGCGAGGCTGGTCAGGTGGAACTGAAGCAAGCAAAGAGAACAGACAAAGCCCACAAAGCGTTCACTACCTTGGTGTGACAAAGGATGAATCACAAGAATCTAAGCGTTGTTATAAGCTCTGATGGGCACTAGGTACAGAAATGCTGATTTGTTGTATTTCTTACCTTGAACCTGCAGGTTGAGGACGATCTTGTCCGAGCCAAAGCTGTTGCTGGCCACACAAGTGTAGTTCCCAGAATCCTCTGCTTTCACCGTACGAATAACAAGGCTGCCGTTGCCATGGACGCTGCGCCGGCTGTCAATCACGACAGGTGCTGGGGTTCCATTGCTGAAACACAGATGGGTTAAGAATCAGCTTCTTGTCGCACAGCAACTTCCAGACAAGTTCAACGACTGTTGGAGACCCTATTCACACGTATTTATCTCTACACACACAGTCAACTGTACTCACATCTCCTTCAGCCACTTAATGGTTGGGGATGGATCACCCACTGCTTTACAAGGCAGCACAATGTCCCGCATCCAGGGGGTCGTTACAGTCCTGTTGAAGGTCAGGATCCGAGCCGGAGCTGCAGTAACCCACACATGCTTCATCAGCTCACAGAGGACACACGGTAACAAATGCATGTGCTGTTATTTTTCTAAATGACTTCTCCACATTTGATGTCCTTTCATTCACTCTCTAACCCTTTGGCTCACTGATTCAGGGACACAGGCACAGTCTAATGGTGCTTTCTTTCTCCATCTGAGCAGTGGAGTAGGGAAGGAGGGACCATCCATCACATAGACCTCAGACAGGATGTCCTGATAGGAGCTGTGGGTCCTGACTCTAGAACACACGGGGGTCTATCAACACACGCAATCAGCTTATCAGCTTCCACGAAGCCTGTTCAATGTTGAAAGGGTCTAACACGGGTTATTTATATTCAGCTAATGCTTCCTTTTGAGTCTTCTTATAAGGAGATACTAGAAATAAGAGGGAAGCAGAGTCGTCCCCAACAAGGGATCCTGATGAATTTTAACTGACTTGCTGCATTACGCTTTATGGCAGTCAACGTTAATAATTGGACCTACTGCAGTAACATGGTATACTTTATATTATATGCTGTCAAATGCTGTGATTTCTCTGCACACTTGTGTTTCCATCTCAAGTCCGAAAATGATGCATCCCATCTTACATAGTATCTTCCCATCAGGCACGTAGACACGGACACCTCTTGCCTTTTACATGCTGAATATAGACCATCAGGAGGTTACTTCTCAGTTTTTTATTTACCAATAAATCACACAATCTGCCTTTAGATCAAACATGGACCATGGTTTCGGTTTTATTCAGCACTGACTATCAAACTGCACCAAAGATGGGCTCCACCTACCCTCAGCCATTGGTTTGACGGTGATGATTTCACTGGCGTTTCCACGGCCCGCGGCGGTGACGGCCACCACCCAGATGCTGTACTGACGGTTCCTACTCAGGTTAGGGATGCGGTAGTAGAACACATCTGGGGCCGCCTCAAACTCACTGCTCACCTGGGCGGGGGAAGACATTCAGGATGTCATAACGTGCTGCTGCAGATCTAAACATATTCTACAAAGACATTAAATGCTGACTTAATAATAAAGTGACAAATGGATGTGGCAACGGCCGGAATAAAAGGGCTCAAGACAGACACGGATGGAAACAGTTTATCACTGATGTGATGTATCACTGTGTTCCACGAGGAATACAAAGTAAGTAAAGCGAAAGGATAAGTCTGGTGACGTTAGATATTTTTCTTATTTTCAACAAATCACAATACAAAAATAAAAAATGTATCCTACTAACACATATTGAGTGTGTCTCCAACGGCAGATATATCTCTTTGTTCTTCTGCGTAACAGAACTCTACTAAAACAAATCAATGAGCCATGTAGTTCCCGCTTAAACCGACCAGACCTTTGAGCCGGGTTACTCTCTGGTTGAAGGTTCCAGATGTGTTGTGGCTGTATCCACACCCAGATGTGATGTACAAGTACACTGACACTTGAATAACCATCTACATCACTGAAGCACGTGTGAAGTCAAACCACTGGGGGCCAACAAAGACAATATTGTCAGCTGGTGTTCAACAATCGACAACGTACAGATTTATATAATTTGGCATCTTTAGCTGCTAAATGCATCACTCTGACAATAAATGATCCTAGAATCTCCAAAAATGATGGCAATATTGGTTCTAGCTGCTTTGAGCTTTTGAACCAATGTGTGTTAAAAACTAGTGTCCACCTGTTTGAGGAAAATACTGAGAGCCACAGACAGGGTAGGGGCAGAATGGTCCTTTCATTGGATTTGTTGACAATGAGAAAAATATAGAACAAGGCCAGCCTTATCCCTTAAGTCAAGCTAGTTAAGTTACATGGCTCAATGGCCCGAATGATCAGTTTGTTTGAAATCCATCCGACTCAAGGCGGTAAACTGCTCACTGCTGTTCGTACCGTGGGGTGTGGGTTGGAGCAGAACACGGTGTATTTCCTGATGATGCCGTTCACTTTGAGAGGAGGGAGCCAGGACACAAACACCACTGAGTTTGATGCAGCGGCTGCCTTCACGCCCGCCGGAGGCCCAGGAACTAAAAGGAAAAGAGGATCTGGTTGATGTATTTCCCACATTAAGCCTCATATTGTTCCTCGAGTTGATTTTTATGGGGCTTTTTACACTGATTATAAAGCAGGATAACAGATGGAGAAATGTCATATTCTAAAGGCCAATTACAACTCTCCTCTAAGTAAGCATATTGAAGAGTCGCTCGCTTGCCTCATTTTTACCACACAAGGGTGCTGAAAGACAGCTGACATTTCTCCATTTAATGTTAAGACCAGACATACTGTGATTCCTTGAGGCCTCGCAGCAGCCAGTTAAACGTCACAAGCCTTAACAAGTGCAATGTGACCGCTGCCCTTGTGATTGTACGAGGAGAGGTGACTTTATCTTCCTACCGTCCTCCTTGGTGCGGGTGTAAATCTGTTCGCTGCGAACGCCGTCTCCAGCTCTGGTGAAGGCCAACACCTGGATGCTGTAGTTGGTGTACTTCTCCAGTCCGTCCAGCTCCAGCGAGGGCTTAGAGGACGTCACATTCCTGATTTCTCCAAGCTCTGGCGGACAGAAACCAGCGGACAGGAAAGAGATGGAACGGAGTAAAAGTTAAAACTGAGTCAGGACAACTCAGATTTCTTATTGTAAATAAACCCAACCATATGACAAGCTGCCGCTGGTCCAGACATGGGACTCATATATATTATACAGCAGGATCACATACATCAAAATTTATAGCACAGCCTTGGATGTGACGCCATATTTCAATCACGCATTTTAAACAACCCTGCGTCCAAGGTCTGCTGTGGTGGCCGGCCTTGACTGGCAATCTGCTACCCTTGGGTGTTAGGGTTTAAATTAATGTGTCAATCCCTGTCCATATCGCTCCACAACAACGTGTCCTCGCCAGAGATCAGGAGGCCAGCTGCACCTCTTCTTCTCTGGCTTTTATGGAGCAACTAAATGCCTGGAATACCTATCGCACAGTAAATGCACGATTGTGTATTTGCCTCGTGTCTTGATATCCAGTCCTACTGTTCGGATACAAAAATTAAGTGTTACATTACATTACATGACATGTCATTTAGCTGACGCTTTTATCCAAAGCGACTTACGTGCATTAAACCATGAGTCCAAACTCAGAACAACAAAAATCAAGCAAGTACAATTTCTTCAATAAAGTTAAACTACAAAGTGCTATCAGTAAGAGCCATTTAAGTGCTACCAAAGTGCTACTACGGCGCTACCTTCCCTATTCAAGGTATAGTCGAAAAAGATGTGTTTTTAGTTTGCGACGGAAGATGTGGAGACTTTCTGCTGTCCTGATGTCAATGGGGAGCTCGTTCCACCAATGAGGAGCCAGCACAGCAAACAGTCGTGATTTAGCTCGAAGTGAAGGAGCTACAAGCAGATTGGCAGAAGCCGAGTGAAGTGAACGAGGTGGGGTGTACGGTTTGACCATGTCCTGGATGTAGACCGGACCCGATCAGTTCGCAACACGGTACGCAAGTACCAATGTTTTGAAGTGGATGCGGGCGGCCACCGGTAACCAGTGAAGGTCGCGGAGGAGCGGAGTAGTGTGGGTAAATTTCGGGAGGTTGAAGACCAGTCGAGCAGCTGCATTCTGGATGAGCTGTAGAGGTCGAATGGCATTAGCAGGTAGACCTGCCAGGAGGGAGATACAGTAGTCTATCCGTGAGATGACCAGAGCCTGGACCAGAGCCTGGACCAGAACCTGTGCCGCCTTCTGAGTGAGAAGAGGTCGTATTATCCTGATGTTGTACAGCATGTACCTACAGGAGCGTGTTGTTGCGGTAATGTTGGCAGTCAGGGAGAGTTGACTGTCGAGTGTCACACCGAGGTTCCTGTCAGTCTGAGTCGGAGCCAACACTGAGTTGTTGAAGTTAATAGTTAGGTCGTGGGTGGAGGAGCCTTTTACTGGAAGGAGGAGAAGTTCAGTCTTGTCCGGGTTAATTTTCAGGTGGTGTGCGGACATCCACTGAGAGATGTCAGTCAGATAGGCAGAGATTCGTGCTGCTACCTGTGTTTCTGATTGGGGAAACGAGAGGATCAGTTGGGTGTCGTCAGCGTAGCTGTGGTAGGAGAAGCCATGCGAGCGAATGACAGAGCCGAGAGAGTTGGTGTACAGAGAGAAGAGAAGAGGACCAAGGACTGAGCCCTGAGGGACCCCAGTAGTCAGAGGACAAGGCTCAGACACAGATCCTCTCCAGGTTACCCGGTAAGTCTAGGGGATCAATAAAGTACTTATCTATCTATCTATCTATCTATCTATCTATCTATCTATCTATCTATCTATCTATCTATCTATCTATCTATCTATCTATCTATCTATCTATCTATCTATCTATCTATCTAAGTGCGGTCGGTGGGGTAGGATGAGAAGAGTTAGAGTGCGATGCATGAGATACCCAGGTCCTGGAGGGAGGAAATAAGGATCTGGTGGTTCACTGTGTCAAAGGCAGCGGAAAAGTCTAGAAGGATAAGGACAGATGAGAGAGAGGCTGCTCTAGCAGTGTGAAGCTGCTCAGAGACAGCAAGGAGGGCAGTCTCTGTTGAGTGGCCTGCCTTGAATCCAGACTGGTGGGGGTCTAGAAGGCTGTTACTGTGGAGATAGGAGGAGACTTGGTTAAAGATAGCTCGCTCTAGAGTTTTGGAAAGGAAGGGGAGGAGAGAGACAGGTCTGTAGTTATTGACTTCAGACGGGTCGAGAGTGGGTTTCTTCAGGAGAGGGTTAACTCTTGCCTCCTTCAGAGAGTTAGGGAAACAGCCAGTTGAGAGGGAGGTGTTAATAAGATGGGTGAGAAAGGGAAGAAGGTCAGGATCAATAGACTGGAGAACGGGATGGGGTCAAGGGGGCAGGTGGTTGGGTGGGCAGAGGTTACCAAGGTAAGAACTTGATTGGGAGACAGGGGGATAAAAGAGGAAAACGAGGGGGAAGAAGATAGAATTACTGATGGTGTAGTGAAGATGGATTAGTAAATGAGGAGCGTATGTCGTCTATCTTTTTTGTGAAGTAGTCAACAAAGTGGCTTGGTAGAAGGGTGGAGGGAGGGGGGGGACCAGGGGGGTCAAGGAGGTTGGAAAAAATAGAGAAGAGCTTTTTGGGGTTAGACAAAGAGGATTCGATTTTGGATTGGTAGAAGATATAGAGATAGACGCAGAGAAGGAGGAGAGATGAGATTGATGGGCAAGCAGGTCGTCGGCGTGTTTGGATTTTCGCCATTTCCTTTCCGATGCTCGCATAGTGGCTCTCTTGGCGCGCAATGGTTCGGACAGCCACGGAGCCGGAGAGGACTTGTGGACCTTTCGAGTCGTAAGAGGACAGAGAGAATCAAAAGAGGAAAACAGCGTAGAGAGGAGAGTGTCAGTGGCAGAGAGAGACTTCTCTGTCTGGATGTTAAAGTCACCCAGAAGGATGAGCGGGGGGGCATTTTCTGGGAAGTTTGATAGGAGGACGTCTAGTTCTTCCAAGAAGTCTCCCAAGGAGCCAGGTCGACGGTAGAGAACAACAATGGTTAGATGAAACGGATGAGTAACCGTCACTGCATGAAATTCAAAAGACAGTGGGGTAAATAATGGAAGGGAGGGGTGTTGTTGTCTTTGCCTTAATTTGATGTCTTTATTTTCTGCTTCAGATGCTTAGTTTTAAGTTTGTTTGTGTCTGTTTGGTAACAGAGAAAAACTGGTTTAAACGGGGCGCACTGCTCCACCTGGACATCTGATTGGACGTGTGACGGACAGCCACACATCCAATCAGAGTTGACAAATGTATGAATGTTATGGTTTTTTTATTGAATGCAAGTTACACCTGTATTTGTAGCAGTCCTTTCACATGAAATGATTCAGTGTGACATGAACATAAACCCTGAACTGTAACCATCTAACAAAAAAGACACATCAACCACTGTGCACTGTGACCCCGAGTTACTTCCAACAACACTGATGCAACTGGAACAAGCTGCAGCCCTGTTTGTTAGAAAGGGCTTGTGTTTCCCTCTGCTGGTCATACTGAGGAACAGCTCTGGTCTGAAATAGAAATCCATAGAGTATTGACAAGTTTGATTGCAAAAGATACACGTTAAGTGCAAAGAGGCCGTAATTATATATGTCATATTTACATACAATGTCATCCGAACCATTTATAAATAATAACACTGATATCGAACTATGAGCATCCACCAGCAGAGCTGTGGACTGTTACCATGCAAACTAGTCCTGGCTGTCAAGTCTGGAGCGTTCATGCTCTATAGGCAGACCAACATGATGTGACAGTGCAGAGGTCAAAGGTAATCGTGCTGTCACAACCAATCCCGCGGACACAAACTCACCATGTGACAATGGCATGGCATGCTGTCTGACTTCAACCCGACCACACAGACTTTCGGCCCGTCGTGGAGGTTACCCAGATACAACGAGATGCATCCTGGGAACTATAACCTGTTGTTTACTGATAAGCTTCGACGGCAGTCCTTATTACTTTATTCGTTATAAAAAACACAGCATTCAGTTTTTAGCTCATAACTGTTCAGCAGAGATAAATAAATACTGGACCTCAGCCAACAAACCAATCTGATGTATTCAAGTTTCAGTTTGACACAATTGAAACACCGTATCCTCCTTGTGTGGAAATCTGCAGCGTTGTTCTACATTTATCAGTAATACAATAATGATTGAACTGCAGCATTTTGTTTTCTATGTAGTAATATCAATGATTGTTTGAATGGATAATTAATGTGACTCATGTTTTACATTTTGTCTTTTAACTCAATATGTTCTTGTATAATATGTGGTGTGTATCCTGTATAGGGGTATCAGACAGCGTAATGGAGCTCTGCTCTGATTGGTCCAATCTGAGAGTTGACTCTTAAAGGGGTCCCGTGGAGTTTTCTTGTAAACAAACACAAGTTACGTTTACATTCAGTGTTATTCACTAAAATACATTGTGTGAGACCTCAAGGCTCAAATGAATATGTTGTGAGCATTCTCTTTCTTAGAGAACATTTGCAGAGCAGTTATTATTTTAATTTTAAATCCAGCATTGTTTACATCCCTGTTTGTGACAAGACTATTGAATGAAGCCTGGGACAGGTTATGTGCAGTGTAACTGGAGCTGCAATGTTGTACACTCGAATGGATGGCTGCCGATAGACAACAGAACATTTTTAAATAGAAAGCATTTGCTTAAGGTCTTTCATTAAATATATTTTCAATAATTGCAGACTTGTCATTCTAACCCATTGACTATGAGACCCTCCCTGCTGCTCAGTTAAACAAATCAACCGTCCTCATGTTCTACGAGTAAGTGAGCCTCTCCGCAAGTGCAGACCAGATGTGTTATACCCCAATAATTCTACGCCATATGAAGCTGTGGAATTTCCTCTTTGCATTTTATTGTGTTGCATTTCCAGAACACTTCCAATTCCTTATTAAAAATGCAATAAAGCAGCTCTCAATTTATTTCTAAATATGTTGATAACAACATATATATATGTTGCCCGAGGACAATTTACAACATAATTTGATGTTTTTAATAAGTAAACAGATATAAATGTGTACCTCCATCGGGCAGGTTGGCCCAGTAGATGACCCTGAAGCCCACCAGGTTACCGTTGAGAGCATCTTTGGGAGGGGTCAGCCAGGACAGAGAGATGACCTCCGGAGATGTTGCAGTGGCCTGGACGTTCTCTGGAGGACGACTGGGCACTGAGGGGGAGAACCAGGAGACAGGCCGTCAGAAACGGTGGAACTCTTCGGACTGACACCGTGTGGCAGCAACCTCTGATCTCCACTAGGCTGTGATAGATCCTCACTAATCACTTCTCTTTGAGAACAGGGAGTTCAGCGCTGTGTTGTGCTGGCATCATGAACAGGAATTGTTTCTGACTTTTGTTCGGAATATTCTGCAGATCACAGAGTTTGATATCGCATTCCTGTCTCACCGTCTTCCAGCGTGGTGGCGGCCACCTCCGTGGAAGAGGGCCCCGTCCCGGCGCTGTTGCTGGCTTGCACCACGACTCCGTACTGGGTGAACTTCTTCAGGTTGTCCAGCACCAGGCTCTCTGCATTGTCCCCTGTGGTCTCTATGCTGATCACACTGAACTGGTAGTTTCCACCAGAGCTGTACTCCCTGTAGCCCACCTGGTAGCCTTTGATGGCTCCGTTCTGGAGGTGCTTCTTAGGTGCCTGATGAAGGAATGAAACTTTTTTTTTAATTTGAGTGCAAAAGTATTAGAAGACAAATTAAAACATTCGACTGATGAAGTAGCAGGTCAGTCTCTATTTTTGATGAAAAAAGAAAACGTAGCACTTTTATGAATGCATTTTATTACGTTCTGGTACCATAAAGCCACACATACTGTACAAATACGGCATGGTGTTAGCTTGTGATCACTCCCCACACTCACCTAGATATACTCCCAGTGAACAAGACCCTCTTTTTCACAAATCGTTATTTGAGGCGTACCGTATATTTAGACGCATTCTTGTCACTCTTGGATCTACAGACGATTTAAATAAGACCAAAGGCCAAAATGTCTGTACACATGATGGAAATAATAAACCTAATAAAACGGGTCACCTCACCTGAACCACGAGACACGAGTATAAAGACTGATAATGGCAACAAATATCCCAGATGGTACCTTTCTGCACACAAACACACATGATCAACCCACGGAGTTGGATCAACTTACCCGCCAAGAGACACGGATGCTCTGGGAGGAGAGGGCTTCCAGCTGCACTTCCTGAGGGGGTCCATCAGGAGCTGAGATCACATTCGCCAACATGAACACATTAGAAAACTGTAAACATTCCACAATCTCAAATATTTTCATGAGGTAAACAACATTATTCTGAAATAAACAAAGTCAGTCTGAGTCGGGCTATTTTAACAAATGTGACATGTATTTATAGGTGGCTGCTTCGGAGAAGTTCTCTGTGGGGGGGGACAGAGAGGGAAGATGAAGGTAAAGGGGGGGGGGTGCTGATTTGCAGATGGGGTCCAGCCTCAGTCTATTGACCGTAGTGTGACATTTACTACTGAGGCCGCTAATTGAACATTTCTGCTTTTAATGCGGGGGTCAGCGTGTGTTCAATAATGCAACAGAGCCAACGGGGCTGATGTCACCAGGCTGTTAATGAATCGACTCAGCTGCCCCTTTACCTCCTTTTGCCTCTCGTCTTTCACTCGCCCTTCGCTCACTTGCTTTTCTGATTTGTTGTGTCATAGTACCAAATTAGATTTACTCTGGTTAGTGGAACTGCATATAATTTATGCACCACAAAATAAGAGTGAAAAGTAAGTATGTGAACCATGTGTGCGTGAGAGTTCCGTGCGGAACACAACTGCGTCCGTTCATTTCTCACCGGCTTCGTCCGTGGTGATGGTGAGCTCGTTGCTGGCCTCGCTCTTGCCGATGAGGTTCTTGGCAAACATGCGGATGTTGTAGGTGGAGGAGGGGTGGAGGTCGATGATGGTGGCCTGGTTGAGCTGAGGTGAGACATCTTTGGTCTTTTGGGCGGTATCCCAGGAAGCTGTGGAGGGGAGAGGGGGCGAGGTTTATTGGTGAAAGTGAAAGCAGGGATAATCAACCAAAACACATCTGAACCAAATGCACTGTATGATGATTGTCTAATCTTTGATATAAATGTCTTTTCTAGTACCTGATCTGTTCTTGCTTTCAATGTCGAAGCCTGTGATTGGGCTGTTGCCATCAAAACCCATAGTCCAACGCAGTGCAATGGTCCTGTCCTTAACTTCTCTGATCTCCACCTCTGGGGGGTCCGGGGGCTCTACAGGGAAAAACGGTGACCGGAACTTTGTTATTTCAGTGTTAATGAACTTCAAAAGGGCAGATAAAGGTGGGCAGAATGGAAAAACTGCATTGTCTGCAATTGTGGTGGCTGAAAAGCTTCGTCAGAGCATTTTTTTAGTTTTTCTCTCCGAGCGTCTGAGGAAGGGGAAGTCATACCTTGCACTGTGAGCTGTATGATTCCTCTGTCTTCACCAAAGGAGTTGATGGCATGGCAGGAGAAGAAGCCGGAGTCCTCCCTCACTGTGGGCATGATCTGATCGATGCAGACCAATGAGAGAAGTTTAAATAAAGAAATACTATGGAGGTGGTGTTCCAAGACTGAAATATTTTCATTTGAATTATTATTATCAAACATATTCTATACATTTTAATAAAGTATATATATAACGTTTAAAAAGAGAAGGCAATAGTAAACACGTATCTTTATTTTGATATCTTTAATTTAACAAATACGTTTTCTGTTCATCTTTTGATTTGTGACCCATCATAACAGGTCTTGGTCTTAGTGTAGACATGAGCAGTGAATAGTAACCAAAGATTCTATCAAACTATGTCTTAAGAAGGATTTTACAGTCATGAACAGTTAAAGTTTAAGTATTTAATAAGAAACAAAAGAAAGATTGTTTCGATAACATCTTTGATCATATATATGTATATATAGCTCAAAGATGGGAGATATATGGGAAATTATATATATATATATATATATATATATATATATATATATACATACACACACACACACTTTTACACACTTTCAAGTGTCACAGCCTCCTACCTGCAGGGTGGAGATGACCTCGTCGCCCATCTCCTTGACAGAAACCACATAGCGGCTGGTCTCAGGGTTGATGATGCGTTCCTCCTTCTCCCAGCGGACCATGATGGGTTTCTCACCGTGAGCCGTGCAGCTCATCTTCTTCTCCTCACCCTGCGTGGCCAGCGTGGTGTTGGGGTAGGATGTGATCATGGCAGGGACTGGTGACAGAAGTAAGGTGGAGAGGAAGAGAAGAAGATATTGTGTCAGATCTATTATCTGGATGAACCACATTGCTACATGTGTTTATAAGGACGATCAAAGGACCCATTTCTGCATTACAAAATAAATAATAATAGCAATATTTAGGAAATATAAATGAATAACTATAGACATTACTAAAAGTCTACACATTTGTTAAGAAATTTGAATTACACATCATTATTTTCAAAAGAACAACTTTCTGCCAATCACATGCCCGTGGCCTCTTTTAGTGAGTTCAACCATCTAGCGGCTAATTCAGAGTTATTTAGTAACATTTAATGATTTTATTCAAGACGTTCTTCAGGGAAGACAAACAGCTTAGGAGGTAGCTAGTTGGCTGACGTTGTAGAGAATAGCCAGAGAGAATGTGATGGTAAGGGTGCGAAGGTTAAGGTAAGAACTTAACCGTGAAATAAAAGTGTTATGTGAACATTGAATGTGCAAATTGATCCAACTGACAAAGAACCAGATGAACCTGAAGAAAAAACTACATTTGTGAAGTGTTGGGAGGCGAAGGATCCTGGCATCTTTGCGCTGAACAGGAGTTCTAAATGGCAACCATATTGCCTGGTTACCAACCCTCGCAACCACTTTTAAAAGCTGGTGTTCCTGCAATGCAACAAAAAGAAGCTTTCTAATTGTCCTTAGTTTTGACAAGTTTTAAAGCAGCTGAGTGAGAGAGAAAAAAAGACAGTATTCCTTGCATTGAGAATATACTGTAACTGAATGTACATCTTGTATCTGAGGGCCCTAAATGGTACAGTAATGCTCTAACAACATTCTGAAGACACCACACTAAATGCACACTAACAACATGCATGCCTCATTACACCCACAGCAGAGTGTATAACAACCCCTTGCTCCCAGATGATCACACACACTCACACCCACGCACACACACATACACACGCTTATGCAAGCACAAAATGTGAGCTCTTGCATTCTCTCACGCACACACACACACACACACACACTCACACACACACACACACACACACACACACACACACACACACACACACACACACACAAAGCGTGACTTCAGTGATGTGATGTAAAGTGTCAGGCAGGAGGTTGCAAACATTTAAGCCTCATCTCTTATTCACTCGGCAGCCATTTGGGGCTCGGCTACGGAAAAAGAACGCTGATTTATTTTGCATGACAAGTATGAATTTTTTGTGAGACACATTTGGAAAAGTGAGCGGAGAGGGGAAGAAAAAGAAGCTCAGGCTTTATTTAAACGTTATCATTTTTGTGCACAGCTGCTTTTCATTTGTGCAGTGTGAGCGGCTCAGAGGTGGCACAGGGCGATGTTGTTGACACTGTGCGAGGTGACGAAAAGCAAAGACGGCGAGAAGATCAAGACGGCTACGCGTTGTGTAGAGGATGTCTGTACAGCATCCAGGCTCTGGAGGGGAAGGAGGTTGATACAATACAACGGTGTTCCACTTCTTCCTTATATCACAATCCAACAAATAATGTTAGTGCTTATAACGCGTTGATGGAACGGGTTATTAACATTTAAAAAAATACTGCACAAATTAAAACGTTTTAAAAGGAACATATCTAGAAATAGGTAGTGGGATTTATGTTTTCTCTGCTCAAAATTATTTAAAAATAGTGCTTTTTATTTAATTTGATTATTTCTTATATATTTGTAGAACAATAATACCTTAAAGGGGCAAGTCTCAGCATGATCAGCTGGTGATTTGAACCGTCTGATGTCGATCAATCGGATTTTGTGTTTGTGAGGGGGGTTGGCTTTTGATTTCACAGCCAAAGCGTCTATAGCTGCTAGTCAGAATACATAGCTCTTTAGTTGGGAGAGGGGCAACAGAGAAAAAAAGATTTGAGTGATTGAAACATGACACAAGCGTCGCAAGCAGCTATATCATTGTAGGAAAGTGGAAAAATCCACATTTGAGCACCTTGCTACATTAAAGGACAGATCGATACATCGATCAAATAAATCAAGTTAAAAAAGTTAAAAACTGGAATTGTTCTGACAAAGCATCATTTCTAAAGAGCTGTCATTCAACCATTGAAGAAAATGTTAATTTATTGTTGATCCAAATTATTGATCATCACCACTGTTCATTTATTCATCAGTTACTGGCATCAGCATATAAATCAATTTGCAGATTTATATATCATGTGATGTGCTTCTCTGATGTCTCAAGTTACATTTATTTTGAATATATATATATATTTTTGAGCCAGACAGCCGCTCTTCAGTTAATGTGATGCAAACATCACACTAAATCTATCTTACAACGCGACATCTTGATGTGAGATGAATGTGTAGGAAGGCGGAGACACACATGCAAACAATGGGAGTGTCTATGCAACATGAAGAGGGCTCAGCGGTGAGGCGCACACAGTTTGTATGTCCGAGTCTCTGTGTGTTTAAACATGCATAAGCTTGTGTCTATGTATATGCATGTGTGTATAAACGTGTGTGTGTGTGTGCAAGCAGCCCAGCTGAGCCAGCCCTGAGGCACACTTTGTGGCCCTGTAATTGTTGTGTTGATGTATTTCTTTAATATTCAGTGGAATTATGGGAACGGGACGACGGGGGATGAGTGACGAGACAGAGAAAGAAAAGAAATAAAGAGGCAGAGAGGAGGTGAGGGAGGAAAGAGGGAGTCCCCTTTCTCATTAGGCATCAGCTCCCCTGACATCTAATTCAGCCTCGAACACAACACATCGGGCAAAGCGCACAGCAAACGCACAGCCGGACAGAAAACAGCGATTTCATCATGAATCTCATCACTGTGAGCCACTTAGAATCATCTCGCCTTCATCTTACCATTGAAATCTTTGCTTAAATTTCTCGCACTGTATTATTAATAACTTGATGTATGCACACGTCTGGAAAAATACTAGTTTATAAAACATGTTGACACGCATAAGTAGTGAGCACTGTAATAGACTAAAATAATGCTCACTTTCACAGCACTGCTCCTCTTCAGAAAGCAATATGTGATGTGTTTATGGTGGAAGAGGGGAGGATGATGGCGGAGGACAAACATGTTTATTTTTTCTGGAAAATCTGGGGCTGTATCTGCAGCTTGCGTTGGCAAAGAGGAAAGAAAACATCTGCAATATAGCGCTTGGAAAACCTACGAATAATAAGCAGAGTGAGTGGTTCACAATGTGTCTTTCATGTGGAGGTGAGGAGAGCCCTGTTCCTCCACAGCAACCCAGAGGGCAGTGATGATACGCTTAAGCCTGCAGGGGATTGTGGGGGATAGGCTGGCTGCTGATAGGCTACTCCCGTGAGACAAAAGCACCCCTCCTCCCTCCCTTCTCCCAGGCTCTCTTTCACCTGGCCAGGTTACCATGCCAACCAGCGTCGGACAGTCTCTCCTCTCTCCTCTCTCCACCTCGCCTCCCTCTCCTCCCGCCTCTCTCTCTCTCCCTCCCTCTCTCTCTCTCTCTCTCTCTCTCTCCCTCCACCTCTCTCTCGCCAGTCTCCACTCTTTGAAAAAAGGGCCATTTCTAGTAGCCAGGAATAGAACATGGACCTGCCATTGATTTTCACAGGAGTATGATAATGATTACACAATCACGCCCTGAATGTCGCAATGCAGGGCCAAAAAACTAAACAAAAAAAAGATACAAAAAGAAAATGTTTCTAATGTCTCTAACTGGTGGCGTTAGTAATGTGGAAAACAGAATTAGTCAAATGGAGAAGTCAGGAGAATAATAATAACACTTTTACAGCTGAACGGCTACACTACTTTAGTGGGGGTCTATTCATCTGTGATCAAAGGAAGAGAGCAGAGAGACCATCTCACGGGTTCAATGAGATGGAATGAAAAGGGATTACATTGTTTTTTTTTATAGAAGCATCATTTGAGGCAGCATAATTGTTATTAACGACAAAAAGGAAAATACTTCATAAAGCTCCATTTTGGAAGTCCACTCACTCTACAAATGAGATTATGAGGTGTCTAAATAAAGTATGAATTTCTTACGGGGGGGGGGGGGGGGGGGGGCACTATTTTATGTTAGTTAAACCCTACAAATTATTTTTGTAGGGTTCTGAAAATGTTTAATTAAAACAAAAAACACCCCTCCGGCGTGCCATCTTCTCGCCTGATGAGCTGGCGTCATGACAGTATCGCCCACGTTGAGCCACTGGGATGCAAGCCGACATTTCATCCCACACTGTGTCACTGACTGCCTGGCTGGCCAGTGTTCGCCACAGGGCACCCTGGCTCGGTGGAGCCACGAGGGGCCGGACGAGAGACGACGAGCTGAGATGCGTATAGCCTCCTACCCCGGGGGCACATTGTAAGTGGGCTGGGGAGGAGACGGTGTGGATGGGATGCGGGGTGGGGGGGAACAGCTCTGCAGCAATGGCACAGAGATGACTGGTTCACTGGCCGCCTGCAATGTACTGAAATAATTCTCTTAGCTGCACAATTGGCTTGGACGTGGAGCATGAACCAATGTATGCTCGCCCACTAGGTGAGCTTCTGTGGCGAGGTGGGAGGGGGAATGGGGAATGAGGGGGGGATGCAAGATGAAAGAAACGGAGATCACAGGAAGAGGGGACTTCCTTATGCTCGTCTGAAGGACGCCGCACTCTGGAGGCCGCTCAGTGACCACAAGGACGTTTAACCCTTCTCTTCAGTGAAGCCTCATTAGATGCTCTGCCCTTCACCCCCTGTGTCTGCCAACATTATGATGTCTAATAGGCTTGATTGGTCTTAATTGGTCCTGATAAACATTGAGTGGCTGTTGACTGACTCTGATAGCATCCGCTGTGGATTGGTAATGAATTGACTGAAGTGCGTCTATTTTGGTGGTGGGGCTGCTTGACTAGAAATTGCACAATACACACAAAAACATTTGTTTAAGCCCCCCGCCAGCAACCGATGTCAAGACAGGAAAACAAACAAACTGATTACTCCTTCTATAAAGAAGCGCAACTTCCTCCTGGTGCGGTGGGTGCAAGCCATTTCTACTGGCGGCGTTCACACGGGATGATGCATGGTATATTATGACGAGGCACAGAGGCTCGTCACAATGAAAGTGCCAAGCTGGGACATCACAATAGCAGCAATTCATTTCCCGGGGAGTCCACCACAATAGCCTTGGCGGAGAGGGATCTATCTGAAGCGCTGCATTAGCTGCGCGGCTCATTACTCTTTTGTAATGGTATCTGTGCCTTTACATTATGCCTTTTGCATCAACGCGTGCGGTGCTTTGTCCGTCTCTGTGTGTTCGTATGGGCCTCGCCCGCTCACCTGTGTCACACACACACACGACAGCCTCTTTGACATCCATGCGTCTATACCGCACATCAATCAATAGATTTAATCTATTGTTTTTAGTTGTCAAGCCACACCCGGACAGCCAATAATACACAGCGAAGATCATGCGATGCATCACGTGAGGACTTCGGCGTGCGTCAGCTCATGTGCCTCCATAATTGGCTCCTAAGCCTCTTAAGTAGCTGCCGCTGCTCAAGTGGTGGAGGCTGGCCTGGATAAACAACGGAAAAAACCCAGCACAGAGTGTACAGAACATCACCGCGCCCAACGTTACCGAACATTACGGCCTCAGACGCACTGCTGGAGAGCACAGGCTCAGGGCTGGGCCTGTTAAGTACATGGAGAGGCTTTAAGGGTTCCTGAGTATGTTGTCTGCGCACGGCGCATGGGCGCGCGCGCACGCACGCACGCACGCACGCACACACACGCACACGCACACGCACACACACACGGCAGGATAAGGTGTGGCTCCCCTGGCGCCCGGGGAGATTCGGGTTACCACAGAGAGCAAAGAGACACAAATCAGGACAGAACAACTATCACAACAACAGCCTGACACTTCAGGAGCAGAGCATGCAGCTTAGGGACTGCTGACACGCACAAACACAACGCCCTGAAGACATAAAAAGACAAAGATCAATAATGCGTGCATGAAAAAAGAATCTCGCAGTGTATATTGTTTTTACAGGATCATATGTCACACAGGGATATGGTTAATGTAGAAGTCTGCCACACCAGTGGAATTAGTTCCAAAACTAACTGGTTCTCAGATTACCATGACATAAAACAGAGGAAAGCAGTGAATCCTCACACTGAAAACAAAAAAACAAAGAAATGTCCTCACAAGATGTTTAGTTTGCTGTCTGCAGCCTGCTCTGTAAGCTAATTTATGCTAATTATTCTGAGCAGGGTACAAAGATATATAATTTTTTTGTGTCATAAATTGCCAACCATGAAATGCCACAGCTGACTGTTCAACTGCACTAGTGTATAGCAGGTGTTCTCTACTTTCTGTAACTTCTGATTGTTTTTCGAGGACCACATGTCCAAATATACGAGAGAACTACATAACACGAAGACTAAAGGAGAAGAAAAAAAAAACTGGGCTGTGAACATTTAAAGCTGTAATGACCAAATCAAATCATCCATCACTGCCTGCCATTATGAATCTGCATGAGGTTAGCAACATGGAGTACATCGGATTCAATCTACAATCAGCTATATTATATTTATATGCAAGTGAAAGGAAGACATTAAATTTAGAATCTTGCTAATCGGCTTGAAATCCAAGGACTTAAAGAGTAAAAACCTTTTTCTCCAGTCAAAGGTAAGGATTTACAACAACTTCAGACCACGGAGGACTAATCACCGGTAGCATCCTACAGTGGGAACCTTCAAAGGATATTTGATTGTAAATCCCACTTGATTAGACTGTACTGATGTCTGTCTGTGAGGGAGCATGGTCGTCAGACAGGAGGGTTCATGAAGGAGTGGTAGCCTATTTCGGCTGCGGCTGGCAGACAGTGAGACACTCAGCAGGGGAGCAGAGCTCTGCTCTGGCTTGATAAGAGCCACGGGGGCATAAGCCTCATCTCGCAGCCAGTGATCAGAATGAGCGCCCAGCCCCGGCGGACTGGCTCCAGATCACACTTGCTCATGCAAATCTACAATCACGTGCACAAAGCTCAGACTCAGAAATACATGCGACGCGGTCCTTCCTCCCAGAAGGATGTAGACTGTCAAATGAGGAGGGCAGTATTCATATAGATATAGATATAACTTTATTAAAACACTTTGTAGTAAGCAAACAGTGACATTTCTGAGAATTGCATTACTTTGAAAGCTATTCTTCAAAAGACATCACTCGATTTCTGTCTCCTGATTGTGATTTGATTATCTCAATAATATTCCATTAAAAGTATTTTGTTGCTCCTGGTCATGATCTGTTATTGGTTAAAACTTGAAAAGACTAAATCATAGCTGTGCTGCATGTATGTTTGAGGGTGATGGGTGTTAGCTCCACTAATAATGATAATGGTTGGTAATAAGAACATGGAAAATAAAACGTTGCTCAGGCACGAAGAGGAGGACATATATACACAAACACATATATATATATATATATATATACACATACATAAATGTATATATACATACATATATATATTTACATACATATATATATTTACATATATATATCTATTTACATATATATATACACATACATATATATATATTTACATATATACACATACATATATACACATACATATACACATACATATATTTACATATATATACATACATATATACACATACATATATATGCGTACATATATACACATATATATATACATACATACATATATATATACACATACATATATATACATATATATATACACATACATATATATATATATATATTTACATATATATACATACATATATACACATACATATATATGCGTACATATATACACATACATATATATATATACATATATATACACATACATATATATATATACACATACATATATATACACATACATATATATACACACACACACTTACACACACATATATATATATATATACATATATATACATAGATACATATGAAATATCTTGGATATATACTCTTACCGTATATATACATATATATATATACCGTAAAAGAAACTAAAGAAAAGAGGAGAGACGTAGGGAACATGGATAACCCATTCCTCCACTAACCCTTTTTTTGCTCCATCCCTCAGCCCGCTTTTCCACATGGCAGCTCCTGCTTCCATGCAGAATTCAAGGCTTAATGGAGGGGAGCTAAGTCCTGGGCCACACAGCGGATAAATGCTGTACTTTCTGCGAGAGATGCGGTGGCGTTGGATATGGCCGTTGCTTTTGTGGGATTCATTCAGGCAGAAAGCACAGAGCGGGCACCGTGACGGCATCTTGCTGGTGGCCTGACTGTCGGACAAAGCCGGCTCCAGTGCAACCCACTTAACCTTTGTGTTTTAGTGGTCACTTTTTACTGTAATGTCACCGCCCGCATTGAGCAAAATTATTTGTGCAAAGCTGGCCTTAAGAATACACTACACACAAATAAGTAATGCAGACAAGTTTTATGTCTACATCCCCACAAGACTTACTTTTGACATTGAGATACATGGACTTGCTGACATCAGCTCCGACGTCGTTGCTGACTCTACACAGGTAGAAGCCGCTGTCTTCTTCCAGCACATGCTTGATGAACAGAGAGCCGTTGACCAGCACCTCGATCCGGAAGCCTGAGTTGAGGGCGATGGGTTTGAACTGAGGGACCCCGGCGCCTGTCGGAGGGGACAGAGTGAGTGTCGATCCAGATCAGGCCAAAATACAGGAAAACATATGCCGGCTAGTTACATTTTTCCCCTTTATCACAGACAAACTTCGAACAAAATTCTTAATATAAATGAGCTAACAGTTCTCAAAACCACGGTGAAAAGGTTTTTTAAAGGCTAAACGCCAACATATATGGACTGAAGCAGAATATGTCATTAGATTACAATTTTGGATACGAATAGCTTTTGTTCAATCAATTTTGTCCTTCATAATGCTCCTTAGTTATGGCCGAATGTTTATGCTCAAACGAGTCGGAAAACATCCTAAGCGGTCACCACTGGAATCTAATTCTACAAATAGTCAAATACTAATCAATATTTCCACTATATTCATTCTGCCACTGCTAAAGTTTCACATGGTCATTGATATCCTCTGCTCTTGTGTTTCACCAAGGGAACTTCTTTTGTATCACAGTACCTCACTGCTTTGTATATCTTTAGTAGTTTAAGGTTAAAGCTACAGCAGATATTCACCAGATGGAAACCTTGTATACTGTATAATGTGTGTGTACCATTGTATATTATTACAATGTATTCATTAGTGGAGATATAGGGTCTGTGGTTGGGTTGAGGGGGTAATGGATGTCTACTACCATGCCTGTGGCTCTCTGAGGCTGTAATTAAGACAAAGTGCTTATAACTAAATGCTATTGTCAGCAAGCTGACATGCAGAGCGTAATGCTTACAGGCTGATGTCTAGCCGGTATAATGTTGCTCACCACCTTTGTTGAGCATTTTTAGCATTCAAACAATTGAGGCTAATGGGACCTTTAATAGTTTAGCAAGTATTTGTTCATGAACCATAGTGTTGAATGGATGATGACCTGATGATGGTGCCAGGTGAGAGGATCGCCAAAGTTACTACAAAACCAGGATTACGTGAATGTGTGTGTCATGTCAGCCCTTCCAACAGTAATAGTTGAGATACTTCAGTCAAAACCAAACATGACAAGCAATGGATATTCATGTCAATGCAGATCCTTTTTATTTACAAGAATCACTGGTACTGTCTCCAGCCAGGATGGGATCATGCCAGAGAACCGAAAAGCTCTTGCTTTTCATCTCAAAGTGCTTGTGTGGACTTGAGGTGGGTGTTATTATGCGTTCAACCTCAAGGCTGTGGACATTATATTTGTTGTGTTGGCTTTAAAATATATATCATCTATCGCGGAGAAAACGCTTGCCCTAGGACAGAAAGAAAAGTCTGAACATACAATTCAGCGCCATTGTCAAAAGACAAGACAGGAAATGTATCGAGTTAAAAGACTTTGAAAACACATCTAACACTTTCACCGATACCGGGAAGGCACAGCTGTGCGTTATACATGTGTGATCGTGTGGCTTGAGTGAAAAGGCGCATGTACATTAACGCATGTGTCGTGCTGTATGTTTACCTTTAGAGTACTCCCACTGGATGGTAGGAACAGGATAGCCTTCAGCTGAGCAGTTGAGTATCACTGCCTTTCCATAGATGCCGTCCTGGTCCTTCGGTTGCACCACAAATTTGGGAGGAACTGCAAGTCAAGAAGACATTACATTAAACTTATTGCAATATATACGTCTACTGATCACCAACAGCTCACTTTGAAAGAAATCTCTCGAGTCTTTCACTAAACAATCCTCAGTCATAAGAGTGTTTGTCATTGTATTCAGGGAGAAAGATCAAGGACCAATACAAACCAGATAATAGTAGAATAACTAGTCATTTGGATCAGATACTGACACCCACCACTACCTTTTCTGTCACCAGCATTCACTCAGTTTTGTCCCAGTTTTGAACACTTTTAGCAGCAAAAAGACACAAGGGTCTCTGCTTATATCTTGTAACCAACCTAGCGCCTCCCCCTGACTCACCTCGGACGATGAGTTGGCTCTGGTGCTCTACGGCGGCAGCCTGGTTGCGCGCGATGCAGGTGTAGTTGCCGTTGTGCATCAGTGTGAGGTTGGAGACACGCAGGGAGCTGGTAAAGTCGATGTTGTCGATGGTGACACCAAGGCTGACCGGGATGGGCCGACCGTCCTTCTGCCAGGTGATGAAGACGGGCTGGTCGCCGGACATCACCACGCAGGGGATGAAGACTCGCTGGCCGATGGAAAACCGAGGGAACTCAAATGGGTGGATGGTAGGTGGAACTGGGGATGAGA
This sequence comes from Cyclopterus lumpus, assembly GCF_009769545.1. Lineage (NCBI taxonomy): Eukaryota > Metazoa > Chordata > Actinopteri > Perciformes > Cyclopteridae > Cyclopterus > Cyclopterus lumpus. The sequence continues at coordinate 20,227,569 of NC_046979.1, forward strand.
CGTTCAAATTAAAATTGCATCGCAGGATTTTGACCAGCATACGTTCAATTTAGGTTTAACAAATATATATACACACACGGCAAGGCTGAACTAGCTAATAAATCACTCTCATAGAAACTCATTGGTCACAACTCTCTCTTTATCACCTAGTTCCCAATATTAAAACACAATGCTGTGATTTTCCAGGAACGAATATTGTAATACCTGAACTCTCACTCAAACAACATGCATGTAACACTCTCTCTCACGGTCTTTCGCTCTCTGGGGACACCGCGGCCATCGTGAGAACCAGATGCTTTGGAAAATTAATGATTTAAAATAACATTGGAATAAGCTGCACTTCAGCGCTTATTTAATTCACAACAAAATAGACATAATAGGCTCCTGGGGATTCCCTCTCGGCAGCGCTGGAATGCTAAGCAGCCGAGAGGCAAATTAGCCGAGGCGGAATGGCGGCATAGCTTTGTCGACGCTGTGTGCCCCCCTGCACACTTGTTACCGCCAGAGAGAGAGAGTAGGGGGGGTGGGAGGGGCGACATTTTAAATCGTACAGCCTCATTGAAGAAAAAAAGCCATCTGAGGTTATCATCGCCCAGGTTTAGCTGAGCGCCGCTGCATATTCAGATGAGCCTCAGATAAGCTGGCTAGGTGATGGAGATGACGCTTCGCTATCAGTGATGCAAGTGTGTTTTCATTACAGGTTGTGGGTTTTCAAATATCCCTCTGCCTATCTGTGTTTTCTGCAACAAGGAAATGTTTACATACTAAGGCGTTGCTTTAATGTGTCTTTTAAATGCGATGAGCTGCATGTACGCCAGATGGAAAGACACAGTGTCAGTGTGCGGACCGATTAAGAGATTCCGTCTTGGTATGAAAGAGATTAATGATGGAGTAAACATGAAGGTACTGGCGTATGATTAATTGTGTATGTACACCTCAAATAAATGGCCTTAGCTGCTTACTTGACACTTCAGGTTGATACTAATCCTGATGGAGTACCCATGACTACACACAGCCCCACCGCCTAAATCTAATGCTGTTTTTCTAAAAATAAAGTCCTGCGTTAACATCCAGTGTTGAGTCATGAACTGGAACTGAGGACAGATCTGACTGAGGTTCATACCTTTCACAGTAACGTAGACGCTCTGGTGTGTGGAGAGCTGTGGCTGCACCAGCACGTTGCACGTGTATTCGCCTTCATCCACGTCCTTCTGCACGTCAAACAGCTTCAGGGTGCCGTTGTTCTCGAAGGCCCGCTGGCGGTGGTTGTATGGCAGCAAATTAGAGTCCTTGTACCACTTGATGGAGTAGTACGGGTAGCCAATGACGCGGCAGTGAATGTACATGTCCCGCCCAGCGATGGCAGTGAGGTTTTTCATTGGTCTGATGCTGGCAGGCCCTTGAAGGACACATTGGAGAGACAACTCTCTTAAAATGGTTTTGAGGCAGGGGGGTGCTATAAAAGACAGGTGTGCTGTGTTTTGTGTGTTTTCAGGACACCACAAACATGCCGTTTACATGCCTTGATTCATTCTGACAGCAAGAAATCAAAACATTGCCTAGATGCATTGAGGGGATCCAGACCTCCTGACTAAGAACTCCTTGTGATAAGTCAAAGAAAAAGGAAATCATTACCAGTGGACCCGTTCTGCTCTGCTGTTTTGTTTTCCTCCATATCAAATGTGCTTTTTGCCTTGTGAGAACCAGGGACTCATGTACCCTTCTATTAGAGCCTGTAGTGAATATTACCTTGCGCTGCCACCTCTTCGGTGCCGCCTGTGATTGCCTCTGACAAGCATTAGAGTGGAATGTTCCCTCTCTCCACTCATGAAGCTATTATCAAAACCATTACTCATGTTGCCAGCTTTTGCACACACTTGTGAAAAACCAACAGAATAACCAATGGGCCTCCATAGCTCAGTGTCTATCAGGGAAATGGACTATTAGGCTTCTCTTTAAAGCACTATAGAAGACAGTTTAACTAGGCTCTGTAGTGTACTTTGAGCACAAGCCTATCCTGGGTTGCTACTCTCTTTAGCACGATTAAGGAGCCAACGATGTGAGAAACAGTCATTACACTTTCTCTGCAATGGCACCTGTGGAGATTTATCTTCATTGCTTGGCTGCATTCGGCATCCACGGACCCTCGCTTAAGGGCTGGAGGATCGCCCTATTTAGCCTTACAACATGCAAGAGTGAACACAATCAAATTAAACCAATCAGTGCACAGAAAGTGCCAGTCCCCCTCTGCAATAGAGAAATACTAATAGCCTTAAAGCAAGTACAGAAAAGCTTGAGCGTCCCAGTATTACCGCTACATGACAACAAGCAACCCAGCCAACCATGTCCCTGTAGAGAGCAGATAGCACTACAGTCATACACTGGAACGAACACTAAATCACCCTAATGGCATCCCAATATAAAGCTATCAGCAGGTGTTGGGTAGGATGCGGGGTATTAGAAAAGTTAATGCTGACAGCAGTGACTGATGATAAGAGGAGCCAGTGCAGGAGGCTGTTCAAGTATCTGGCACATTCTGAGCACTGAAGCTCCAATATCAGGTTTTAAAGGTACTAGCAGCACATCGGACGACTAAAAATAATAAAATGTTGGCAAATTGAGTCAGGCCTTCTTTCAACACCTGCACAGCCAAGGCACTTTAAACATAGCCAATTGAAAACAGAATAAATCAAGACATGTTGATGTGTATATGTGATGGTGTGTTGGAAGAGTTGATCTGACAAGCACCTCTTACGTTTATTCGCGCCTGGTAGGAAACTGTCCCGGCCGAGTTGTTGCAGATGCAGCGATACACCCCTCCGTCGGGCACCTGGGTCTGGCTGATGTTGAGGTGGCTGACCGCGTGGCCCTCGCCGTTGGTGTAGTGGGAGATGCGATGGCGGCTGTCCCGCACCACGGGTTCATCGTCCAGGGTCCACGTTACCCGGGGCTCCGGCGTGCCCTTCACCGTGCACGTCAGCGACACAAACTCGTTGATGTTGTAGACCTTCTCGCTGAATGAAGCCAGGATCTTGGGGGTGCCATCTGGGTAGCAGACGGAGATACACAAGCTTCATTTATAATGTTGATATTCAACTTCTAAATAAAACTTCCAATGCTGCAGAGCTTTTATTTTACACGTCTATTCATTCTGTTTCAATCTGGTATTTCTGCACGGTTTCAGATAAAGATTAGGTTACACTAAGGTTATTAGTATTGTACTATTTGGAGAATTAGATTACAATGGTGGCTGAGTAAGTCCAAAAAGACAGATCATTTCCCAAATTCATAACATGTTTTTATAGCAGAAAATATTCTTAATAGTCTTTAGTCTTTAAAAAAACTACATTTTCACTGTGGTCAAAGAACAGTTTGCTCTCCTGCTTGCTGCACACAAAGGGAGCCATCACCTGTATTAACACTGTGGTCCAGCAGCAATCTAACGGCACCATGAATTCAATTCTCTTTTCCCCATGCTTTTAGAGTGATGACGTCATAAAACACTATGGCAGACATTCAAAGCATCATTAGATAACCTCAATAGAAGATTCAAATGTTTAAAGGAAAGGTATTTTTGGTCCAGCACCAACAATGAGATTCTATTCAGATTTCTTTTTCATTGCAATACATTCATGTCCGCAGCATAAAAAGCTAAATCAGAGTTTAAAGCAGATGAATAGAGCTCCTTTCTCTGGCTCCACAGCTTCATTGATTATCAATATTCTCCTTACATTGGCGTGGTCATGGGAGGCAGACACTGCAGCAACTCGTATGCAAGCCGCTTTCAGAAAATCTAATAAAGCTGAGCTGTGCTGCAGCACTCAGTACCACTTGTACACTGTCTGGATTTGAACATGAACACACACTTCGGATTCACATGTGCATACACAAATAAATGAACACACAACCAAAAGACATTATGCATACAAAGTACTGTATGATTACTGCTCCCGCACACATCTCCAGTAAGTTCACAGTGAATTCTGACCTTCCAGTATGACTTGAACAAAGTCCTGGGCGGACATCTTGCCATGTCTGGCGAAACACTGATAGGCTCCTCCATCGCTCTTGGCCATGCCGGCCATGACCAGGTTTTCCCTGTTTTGGCCTGTCATGCGAACGCTGTTGCTGGGGTAGATGAGCTCTCCGTTGCGGTACCAGGACAACTGGTACTCCTCGGAGCCGGTTACACTGCACGACAGTGAAACCTGGCTTCCCACGCTGCCCTTCACCTTCCGGGGGCTCACCACGACCTTCAGGGACTCTGAAGGTTAGGAATTTTTATTATTATTTGTTTTGGAATATCACAAGGCGTCATTATTTTTGCCCGAAAAATGATACGTGTAGAAACATATAAATCTGAAGCAGTATCTTTAGCTTCCTAGCTTTCCAGTGTTACATTCTACTACTGATAAACGTCAAGCTAAATGACCACCAGGCCGCGATACTGACCTTTTACCAGCAGCATGCCGACCACCTCAGCATTGCCGTAGCCATTCCACACCTCACACACATATGTCCCTGTGTCGCTGGACTGCGCTCTCTCGATCAGCAGGCCTGTCACACTCTGTCTGAAGCGAGTGTCGGGCTCCAGCGGCCGGTTGTCTTTTAGCCAGCGGTATTTAGGTGCGGGGTGCCCGGAGGCCTTGCAGGGCAACTCCACCCGATGAGACGTCATCACCTCGCGCCGCTCAAAGCTGTCCAGGATGTGTGGTGCTGAGTTGGCGGGGTCTGCATGAGGGAAATCGGGTGTAGTCGGGGTTGGAGTTATTTTTGTTGTCACTTCTGAACAATTACCAAACCTGGTCTGATGCTTAAGTGGATGTGAGACTGGGATGATTAGTGGAACCTAAACACTTTCTTTTTTACTTGTCCGGTTGGACAATTGGGTCTGAAATCTACTTGCCCAAAGTACATTTATTCTTGCCCCTACACAACTAGTTTTGTTTATCAGTGTCGAACCAAAAAAACAACAAAGACTAAAATTACAGTAATTGTGATGTTTAATCTTTATTTCAGTAAATGCTCTCAAACTTGCGGCAAGCTAGACAACACATAGTTTGAGTTTGGCCCACACGCTCTCCAACACGACCAACCTAACATCCTGTTTCTAGGTTAATCGAAATGCTTGGGTGCGCATCGCTGCCATTTCCTTGCGAGGGCCGATTGGTACTGTGCATGTTCCACGCTCAACAGAGATGGAGGAAGAGCGATGGCTCACTCCTTGGCTACCTTCATTATCCGCTGCAGAAAAATCCAGCTAACTGATCTGGCGAGTTGATAGATTTACGAGGCCTGAGCAATCCTTATTGTTGAGCCCTGTTTGTGTGTTTTTATTTACCCACATTATACTGGTTGTGTGCGTCTAATGCTTCATGGTTATCGTGGTGACGGAGTGCGTAAATGGGCACGCACTTGCGTCGTATTGTGAATTTCAATGTTCAGGTATGGCAATTTATGAAGTCACTTTTTTTCCGTGTTCCGATTGTTATTTGGTTCTATTCAATCACGAAATACAAATTTGCCTCAGAGGGCTTTCATTCAAGACCAAAATCTATCATTTCACTTGGTGGGAGGTCCTACAGAAATACTTTGCACAAACACAACATCCTTTCTTTAAAAGTGGGTCTTCAGCAATTAAGCACCACACGTAACTTTGGTGGACTCCCAGCTAATGAATACATGTTTAGTCCTGATTAAAGCTCCCAAACCACTGGATCCTACAATTCACATAATGCAACAGAATAGCTTCTTTGTGTTGACCCCTCGCTGGTCTTTTGGTAGTCTTAAACCCAATCCGAGATGACTCCGATGACATCACATTTTCACAGGTTGAATAGTACCCAAGTCAACTCATCTTCTTGTGTAAAATCTCTCCCTTTAAATGGTTCGGGGTAAGGGAGGGCGATACTCTGTCCTGAAGCCGCCCCCACAAACTGTGCTGGCACGGTTCTCCTGACCTTTATCACATGCCATCTCCTCTTTAATTCATGGGCTTTTCCTGTCACTCTCCATTCTATTCACTATATCTAGATCTTTTTTTGTTCACAAGCACAGATTTATTTCCATATGGTCCTCTGTCACTTTGCACTATCTTTGAAGCCAACCGAAATCCACAGTTGAACTAAAAGCGAAATGAAACCAAAGAAAAGAGGGATTCATGTATTTTACGAGGACAGAATTTGGTATACCACATTTGTTAACTTGTCTTGTGTCATTTACAGCAGAGAATAAAATAAACAACTTGAGCAGATATATTTAGCTACAGGTCAGAAAGTGATGTTTTTGCTGAAGTACAACTTTAATGTTTGCATAGATTGCTGTTCTTCTTACCTGAGACAATGAGGCGGGCACTATTGCTCTGTCGGGTCTCTCCTGTGTACCGGTGGCGTGTCATACACCTGTAGTTGTACAGCCCGTCCTCCATTTGCACATCCAGGATATACATGGCTCCCGTGGATGTGATGAGAAACCGTGACACTGCAAATAAACCAATAAATAAAACACGTCATTATCGCTGTTGTACAGGTCTTAGAGGAACAATACAACCCTGAACGACGTTACTGCCTGTGGGCCAATCGTCACCAAATATGTGATCAGTGTGGTGTTGAACACTTTAGAAAAGCTTTCTGAAGCTTGCAGATTCTCCACAAAGAGAATGTTAGAGAGCGTCTACGGCCTGCAGACGGAACCTTCTCTTTTGTTCTCATTAATTAGTCCCCACTGAGTACCCGCTAACCTAATGGTCTAATGCATCAAGAGTTTAGTGTGGTGTGCGTGTGTACTTTTGCATAATTTCCACTTAAAAACATACTTCCTCCCCCCGATGAAGGCAGACCACTCTGGACAGTGACACAAGTGTCACCTTGTTCTGACCTGTAACGTAAACCCCCCACAACACCTCAATTGACTCCTGAGTCAGCCCGCGTGGATGGAGCGCACCGTGTCTCCACATTTTGCTAAAAGTCTGCAACGCTGCACGTGTGACACATGAAAGGAGCAAACAAAAGGACCCGTTGCCTCCGGATTTCATCACGGGAGACATTTTTACAACAAATAATATTCTACAGTCACACTGTGTGTATTCATTCTTACGCACTGGAATCACTCCAAGAGAAGACGAGACAGAACAAAAATCCAATTTTGAAGTCTCTTAGCAAATATTTGCAAGTCAAGTGAGGTACGTATCTCTTTGTGGATGTAGTCACCAAACATCTGCTGCAGCCCATTTAGCTCAGCGCGGCTATGTGTTGTGTAGCAGTGTAACACAGCTTGTTATCATGTAGCTCATCTCGCTCTCTCTCTCTCTCTTGGGGGAAAACTCTCCCTCTTTCTTTCCCTCTGCTCCAGCAAAACGTGCAGGCAGCCAGGGATCACAGAGTGCTTTGATAAGGCTCGGCTGCACAGGTCGGATGTGCTAATATCATGCTAATGTTATGCAAATGTGCGTGAACACATGGCGGTAGAGAGAGGTAGTCGGTGTTCATGAGGAGTGATGTGCGCTGTAGCCGGCGGCTGCCTTATGTATTTTTTCATGTCACAGATGATGGAGAAGCCAATCTGAGACGGGGATCAAACGGGGCCCGCCGTACGGTTGGGGGTTTCTGGGAGAGATATTATAATGCACACTTCATGTGTTGTTGAATTACTCTCATTTAGTCCCGTCATGACACTTTAACACAGATTATGGCTGCTGGCCCCTTGCACAGCGCATGCTAGAACCGGAATTACCATCTGGCGGTTGAAAGCTTCCGCCAAACCAGCCATGCTGCAGTTTCCATCCATCGCTGTCGCAAATGTCACCACTTTATCATTTTTGAAACGATTGGGCATTTGTCTGAAATTGTCATAATTTGCATATAAATGTTTGAGTTATTGTTAAAAAACGCATTTGGCAAGGTAACAGTGACCTTTTGCCCACCGTTTAATGCCAAATATGATGACATTCCCTCCAGGAGACCCTGAGATATCTCGTTCAAGAGACAGGACGGACAGACGGAAAACCCGAAAAACAGAACAGATCTTTGCGTTAAAGGCGTTATCTGCAACAATAATACAAAAATGTTCACGCCTTTAAATGCTTTGAAAATCACAAGAAATCTGTTCTGAAAATCAACGCAAAACCTTCTATAGTTGTGGTAGGATTTGCACAAAATTAACCAATAAACCAATCTTTGAGCTTCTTCCAGTTACCAACATGTTTACAGATCCCAGTATTGGTGCATTGAGAAAGGATGAATGAGAGTGCGGGGAGGAAACAGAGAAGGAGACGGAGGAATACACAGAGGAGGGTGGTGAGGATGCTATTGTGAGCAAGTGATGACCTAGTTAGAAACAAGAAACCATAGATTTGATATCCCGAAGGCTTTTTTTTTTTCAGCTTGAGGTCAAGGTACTCTAGAGTGTGACTGACCATCATATAACCACAGAATATAACTGCAAGAATAGTACAACATTGTTATTTTTGTTTGTTGCATAGGCACTTCATTTTGAGGGAAGGAAACAATTCTGAGAAAGCAGATATCAAAGCGGGCTGTCTCCTTCCCTCCATCTTCTCCCCCCTCTGAAAGTTGTCTGGCATCAGACGTTACTGTCATAAGGCAGGCTTATGAATGAGAGGAGCGTTCATAAGAACAGACTGGCTGTCACTGGTACAAAAGATCAGGGCTGGGAGAGGAGAGTAGGCCTGTGTTTTAAATGCACGTTAAAACAGTATGGAAAACTGGATCTGGATTATTAGTGAAGTTCAGTCAGAGGATGACAGGTCGGCCCATGTTTGATACCAACGTTGCATATTTTCGTTTAGGACACAGGAGGTAAAATAATCAGCCCACAAACACCTCTTCAGCTCAAACCACAACGTTTTGGGATCGAACTTTTAGTGAGCTTTAGAGGTGGATTATCTTCCTTTGGCGAGGCTAGCTGTTCACTCCATCTCCTGGTGTCAGCTACATATTTAGTGTAAAAACACGAGCGTGGGATCGATCTACTCGTCTAACTCTTTGAAAATACAGTACATCATCCTCAACCCCTGATGATGGCCACTTCCTGATCTCCAGAACATATGTACGGCCTCTGGGTGCTGTCTGCGTTCCCCTGGAGCGGTGGACAATTCCAGAAATCTAGCGGAGACGCTTGTGGTTTAGAATGCTAACAATCTGAATTGTTAAGTGCCCGCATTTCAAAAAGTTGGCAATAATTACAAGAGTTCTAGTAGATGTTGCACCTTTACAGCTTGAGATCACTGCTGCGCATCTGTTCAGCGGGAGGTGAACTGACATGTGAGTAAAACGTGTTTCTGTATTAGGACCATTGCAATGAGAACAGAAGATGGTTGAAATCTCAAAAATTATCACAACTCTTGTAATTGATTACATTCTTGATTCTGGATGAGCTCCCTCTCAAACAAACAGAATGGATTGCTTTCCACAGAGACACAGGCCTGCAAAACTGTATTGTATTTGCATGTCCTTGTACAGTAAACTGAGGGCATGTTCTGCGTTATGCTCGTACCGCTGCAGTTATCTCCAACCCCACTGGCTGGTGTGTCTGTATATTAAAGTCTTTGTGTGTGAATGTGTTTATGCAGCACGCTGCTGCATGGAGGAATGGTCAATAATAACGATCCAAGGCTTTTCCCTGCTTCTCTCTGCTCTACCTACTGCATACTAACGCCGCCTGAGACACAGCCTGTGCTGTTCTTGCAGTGTGTTGGTGTGTTAACACGCTAGACACATGAGCAGGCTTTTGTGTCCACACCTGGATGCAGTAAAGCCCCTTTCCCACGGGGGAAAACCCCCCACTAACACCCACAAACATCTGGCTTTTGTCTTCAGCGAGAAAGGTGACAATCAGCATCAATTGCCGCGACAAATGACTGCAGCAGTTACAGGTATTTATCGTCTTCGGATCCGGATGCCAGTGATGGAGACGCGCTCATTTCCGTGATGAGCGCTGAAGTGAATATAATGAATAATGGACCATTGTTAAAATATACTCTATTAACGTACAAAACATACATTTGATATGCTCCCCTCAAAGCCACCAGACTCCAGTCAGAAAACGCTGATCATCGAAACACGCCTCATTCAAACCGGACAGAAACAAAACCAAACTCATCTAGACCATCTTTGTTAGTCTTTCCACTGTTCCAGCAATCCCCAGCTGTGGTTTGAGAGTTCAAAAGAGAAACTGAATCAGCAACTATACAAAAAAACAGAGAGACACACCAGGAAAGGCCGGTGCAACAGCACACAGCACACAGCATACTCGCAATGGTAAAGGAGTCTTCCGCCTATTTTTAGCGGGTCTTCCGTGTTTAAAAACCAGGCATACACGCGCTTCTTTATCAGTGGGATAAAGAAATGTATATTTCTGAAACTATGGCTTCACTTCATCACAGGTGGCCCCGCTGGACTGTGGGTCGTCTCTTCTTCCCTTCCTCGGGGCCCGCCCAGCTGCTTTGGCATCGCCTGTGCCACAAACACAGGTCCCTTTCTGTGGGTCCACCGCACTCAATAGCTACAATTAATCCCCACATAAGCCACAGTGAGCCTGCTAGTGGACTTTTTGTTCATTCAAATTAGGATCGGCTCTGTAGTTTTTTTTAATCTTTTACTGAACCCACTGAGACATAATAGAAACAGAGAGAAAAGGCTGAATCATGTCCGTATCACACTGCTATTGTCACGCTTTGGGCCGAGGACAGTTTGCACCGGTGTGGACTTGCAGGATGTGCAGGTTTTCCTGTGACAAGGACTTAAGAGAGAAGGACTTCCGATAAGGTCGAACACAACAAAACTCGGTGACATTGAGCACTTTGACCGGCGCTCGCCAGGCGACCATCTGCCCCAAAACGGGCGGAGAAAGTTAACTCTGTTTGCCCGAGTCATTTCAATATTCTAATAATTGAGACATGAGCGGTGGAAAGACGAGATGGGAGGAGGGAGCGATGAGAGAGAGAGAGAGAGAGAGAGAAGAAAAAATAAAGGATCAAGAGGAAAAGACCACCTCTGGGATACAACCACTCTGTCATCCGAAATTACTTACAAATTAGCTTACAGCTATGCGCTCCCAGTGAAGGCAAGACAACTTTCATATGCTAATTCAGATCACGGCTAGGCAGAGTAATTATCAAAAAAGAAAAGATCTGTCAGCCCTGTATCTCAACAGGAACCGACTACCTCGGTCTCTGTTTCTTACACTGTCTGCCGTCTTCTTCAAATCAAATATGCCTCCAGATACAAGTACATTACTCTAACATCATGCGGTTTGAAAACGTGCAGATGTTGGGACACACACACGCACGCACACGCACACACACACACACACACACACATACATACACACACCCAGTACAGGTGAGACAAATTATTTTCACTTTGCGACCTTGAGCACCTCAACCTGGGGAACTTTGAGTCGTCCGACCTATCAACGCCGACCATCTGGACGCCACTTACAGGAAACCCACGGAGTCAGCTAAACAATGCTGGTTAAAAAAAGAAGCTTCCTCATCACTCTGCTGGCAGTGTCCCCGCTGTGCGACTGTCTTGGAGTGTATTAGTGAGTGGAGTGTGGTCCCCCCGGAGACAGCCGGGGCCTACGGTGTCACCGTAACCTTGGAACAGTCAAACAGCTTGACAAAAAATAAATAAATAAAGATAATGCATGCTGCTCGTATAGCGCTGGTGCACGTTGACAAAGAAACACCTATCTGCATCTAGAATTCATTTAAATATATATATATATATATTCTTGAGCTGATAAAGCATCTGGAGCGTCTGCATTTCTAACGGAGTTTTTAATCTATTAATATGATCACGAGGGAGAACAAATATATAAAAATAAACTGGCTGATGTTTTCATTTTTTTTACAAATGTACTGCATGAATTCTTGAAAGGTGCCATCAAATTGAATTCCCCGTCAGTGAGTAATAATAAGTGTATGATGAAGCCGAGAGGAGCCGTGTTGTAATTAGGCCCGCTCAGAGTTATTGGCAGAGTGACTCCGGTCGGATCGGGCCGGGATAAGCATCTCCATGGAGAGGGGGGATCCCACCTATTTAGAGCCCCTCTAATAAAAAACATTTGTCATTCTTACAGGAGGCCCACTGACAGCTGCTGAGGGTTGGCATGGCAACACACGGGCCACCATTCGCTTACCAAGCAATATTCCCAGTACTGTAAATGGTGGAGAGGTGGAAACACACACACACACACACACACACACACACACACACACACACACACACACACACACACACACACACACACACACACTTTGATCCTCATAACTGTCTTGCCTTAAAAATGCTACTTTGTCTGCAAAATGCATTCTGCAGGAATTATATCAACTCCTACGTATTCTTCTCATATATTTGCAATTTCCTTTCCTAATATTGTCATTTAGATTTATTTTTTTTATACTCATGTTGTTATTTGACATCAATTGCACGTCTATTCTTTCTGGAAGAGGGATTCCTCTTCTGTTGTTATTCCTGATGTCTCTTGCTTATTCCTGGAGTTGTTCCTTGTCCATTAAATACCATTAATCTCGCTCTCCCTGGCCAAAAAGAAAAGAGAATCTGCAGTACATTTGGGCCTCACAAGTTCAGACACACACACACACACACACACACACTTCTTTTCTCCACTGCCGCTCCCAATCAGCGGCGGCATCGCTGTGCTCATTAACTAGACACACGCTAGCCTGAGGCTAACGGCCTCATATGTCAACCACAGATAAAGATGTCATCTTCTGCTTGACTGAATAAACCGCTATTAGAAACTAGATGCAAATGGACGCTGAACGATATTCAAATCGGGAGGCAACAGGGAAGCTTAAACCCTGAGGCGCTTGGCCTCGCCGTTGCCCCACATTCCTCTGTCGTGTTAAAAGGAAGAGAGATTTTAGATACTGTCCGTCTCCGGAGTGATGTTCTACGAGACGTCCCAGATCACCGCGAAGCGATACCAGAAGGAGAGGAATGACAATTCAGTAATGATTCATGGTAGATGTTTTCCTCATACAATTGTAGAATGGGACGTTGGGACATGTTTCCTGTTTGAGGCCGTGTTACACAAACTGCTTCCTCGTCTGTGTTCCCTACTGACGGCAAAGGGTGCAACTTCCAAACAGATTACCTTTGGACTCTCATCTTGAAGTGAGCTACGCAGACATTTTGTAATTGTTTTATAGAGTTGCAAGATTTTTAAACAGGATTAAGGATCATTTGAGAACTAAACATACACGAAACAACACATTCTCACGCTTGCTCACTGGTCCTCAGCTTCACAATCAAGTGACGGGCGGCGTGTCGATTTGCACTTATCACACGCATAGTGTCTTTTCAAAATGAATTTTCGTCTTTACAGAAAGTTAGGTGTAGGCAATACAACCAATCAGTCGGGTTGAGCCTAAATGTTCAAACTTGAGGTTTTTTGGACCCAAACGCCGCCGCCTCCAAGGACCTGACACCACTTTTTTTTTTTTATTTCACAGAGCTCCCTCTGGGGACACACCAGGCCTCGTCCAGTTTATTTCCACTATGCAGAGAAGTACTCCCCGACAGCCGCACACTTGGATGTGTAACATCGGAGGAGTTCCGCATTAAAGGCATCGTCAGCAGCTTCATGTGTGACGGATCCTGACTGGAACTCTATCTCATCAAACAATGCGCGGTGGAAGAATGGGGTTTATTTGTACGGGACTTATTTGACAAATGATGACAGCATGTCTCTATTCTCCACCAGACGGTTTCGAGGCAGCTGTGTGTGCACTTTTTTTTTGTCTGGTGAAGTCAACACAGAGATATCTCTACCCGCAATAGCTTTCTAATCTGCGGCTGTGTGTTTCTATCAGCCGTGCGTGTGTGTGTGTGTGTGTGTGTGTGTGTGTGTGTGTGTGTAGCTGAATGTGTGTTGTAATTAGCCAATACTGGAGTCAAGCTATTAAACCCCCGATGGTTGAGTGTTTACAATGCTATCATTGGCCTCTCTCTGGCCAACACTAAATGAAGCAGTGTTGAGCCTCAGCTGTATAATCATGAATATTCATCTCAGTCTGTGAGAACCTTTGTGTGTGTGTGTGTGTGTGTGTGTGTGTGTGTGTGTTTGGCATTAAGGAAGCTATTACAATCAACTCAATCACAATCCGTCACTTTGTCTGACAACAATTCTGCATATCGCCAAAACCCAAACAAAACAGCCTTAGACTTGGGAGCGCCGGTTGCATCCCGTCCCGCAGCTTTCCACCTCAAAAGAGCACCGTGACAGGTCAGGGTGATCTAGGCGGATCCCCTACAGTCTGTTCTCACCATTTTGTTTGTTTGCACACATACACACTTCATGCTTTCCCACCTTCACTCATGCTTGATGAAAGCTCAGGGTTGAATTTTACTCTTTGTGCCGCCTGGGAAAGAGAAAGCGTCGACCGCGTCTAACAGCGGTAACCCTTTAGCGCTCAGAAAGGAAATTCCTGCTATTTTCATCTTCAACGCAAAGACACGCAAACTGTCCGCATCTCACTGTGGCTATCGAATAGAGAACGTGGCAACCCTTCAAGCCCCTCCTTAAAGTGTAAAAGGAGTTTCCTCCCATACTGACATTCCCATGGGAAATTCACAGCACCACATTCCCACATTATGGAAAGAGACTTAAATACAGTGCTCATTGGTGTTTCATGGTAATTTGTGCTGGCAAGTGGAGCAGGCGAATGGCGCTCTGTGAGTAAAGCAGAGGGGGCAAGAGGAGGATTAGATAATCAAACAGTGTGCCACTTTAAATAATCTCTGGCTCCTCTGGGGGAGGTGAGACTTAAAACCGGAGCCCTTCTGATTTAATTGTCTGATTTCCCCGTCATTACGGTTGAGGGCCTCGGTAATTCAAGCTTATTAAATATTCAGCAGCCACGCTGAGGAAGGGGAGGGAACGGAGGGAGGAGGATGAAGGCGGAGAGGAGCGAGGGAAAGAGAGTGTGCACTGCTTGATGAAAATTCAGACAGAGATGTACTTTGATCCCCACTGTGAAGAAAGACCCCTTGTTTTATTTATCAAGGAAGCCTGAACAGGGGATGTTTTTTGTTTTTTTTGCAGATCATGACTGAATTTCTTCACATGGTCGATGCATATTTTGGGGAAATATCAGAGCGCTACTGAACCGTAGCATGGCGTCATTTGAAGTGTTGCCAGGTTTGTGTGTTTCCTGTCGAGACTACTTTAATAAAGAGCAAAAGAGCGAGGAATACCACCTGGATGTTCTGGCAACCCTTCAGGCCCAACGGGCTGTGAGCTGTCTGCAACACGGGGAGATGAACCATGGTAAACTTGAAGCAATTGGTATTGCAAAAGTTCAGAGAATCTCGAGCTGCCTGGTGCTTGGAAGAAGAAGCTCCGAAGCCAGAGATATATAATCAAAAGAATTTAATCATAACAAACAAGAGTCATCTGTATACATACATGGTCCAGGCACGGACACGCTCACATGGCTTCGCTTCCACAGTCTCCTGACGTAGCCAGCAGTTTCTGTCTGGCGTCACCACGTAAGAGACCAAATTCACGTCTTACAATTAGTTTTATTCGCAGTGCATTCACTGAGCTAAGCTCCCATTGGTTAGTGGAGGTATTCATGCAAATACCTTTCAGAGACACAGCATGCTACGCTGACCAGCGAATAAGACATGATAATCTAGCGGGGTCAAAGCTCACACTTCCGGTCAAGGACAGGAAGTTCCCCTTCAGAATAAAACCCTATTATCCTGCCTTCAGAATAAAAGCAACATCTCAGGTTTCAATCGGCATCCCTTTAACTATTGTCTAAACAATAAAACATCCATTCATTCTCATGCATCATACAATTAATCATTACATTTGTCATTAACAAACAGAATAATAAAACAGTGATCCTCTCTTCATAATACATTCCTCAGAATATTCCTCAAATTAATTATCATAACTTTCTTTATGTATTAATTTAAAACATAACCTCTCTTATCTACATGTGCAAGTGTATATAAAATCCACTACAACTCAACAGTATTTACAGTTAAAACCTATCAATATCACAGCATTTTAAATCATCACTTTTTTTTAATCAATGTGATAAAATGCCCCAATAAATGCAAAAGATGGAGGCCAGAGGTCTTGTTTTAGGAAGAACCAAAGTGAAAGAAACAGCGTGGGTTCATTTGACAACATGTGTAACGTTTATTAAACACCATCTCCTTCTCCTCCCCTTGTTCAAGAGTACATCAGGATTTATGATTCATTACGACATGAACATTATTTATATGCAACGTTTGAAACATCATTCACAGTAGACACATTTTTTTGTGTCATTTTATCTGGTAAATCCCAGTAGCAGCCTTGTAAACAGCCCCCTGAACTGCCCTGAACGATGGTGACAGAGTGAAAGGACTCACAGGACACAGTCGGGTCAAACTGAATAACGTAGAGGAAAGCATGGAAGTGCATTTTAAATAATAATTCAAGTATCCACTTTACAATTAGAAAATAAAAAGGTGAATATCTTTGAATGTAGAACAAGGTCTAGATTTTGGGAGAGTGATATTGACAAAAACAATCAAACTTATGCCATCATGTATCGCAGCTATGTACGTTGGATGATCAAGAAAAATAAACGAGCAAATTAGCAGTTATGGAAATAAATACTACTGTAAATTATTAAACCTTTACTTGGTGTCACTTTTAAGTGATAAAAAGAAATCATTTCTTTATGATCATTGAGCTCAAAAAGCAACAAAGTAAAACCAAAAAAGCAACTCAAAAATTAAAGGTGTCGTTGAAAACTATTTAAGTTAAATTGCACAAAAAGAAAGAAAGAAAGAAAGAAACAGAGGTTCAAATGAAATATATGTGTGTTAAATCTTGAAAGTTTGAACCAGACTCCACTGAACCTCCATATAGACCTGAGTAGTGGAGCTCTCCGTGGTGCTGAACTAAAACCACACGCAAACAAACTCACCAATGAGAACCAGCACTGTGTTTAAGCCTTGTGGACAGGATACAGACAGTTCAATTAAACATGAAATCTCATTGAAAGACAATTTCATTCACAAACTGAGGAAACTGCTCTGTATTAAACTGACAGTGCTGCTCTATTAGTGGATCAAACTGTTATTTTACGTACTAATGGAACCAGTCTAACAACTCCAGACAAGTTAAAACTACTCTGACATGCTGTGGTTATGAAAGTTGACAAATGAAAAGAATGTAAAACCACATTAAAGTGATTATGGAGAAGGAAGTGAAGAGACAGAGTGCGGCTCTCTAATGAGTCACCCTGTCTGTGGCCCCGGAGCTGCAGCCTCCATCCACAACACTGCAGAAACTACATCTTGACATTTTCTCTGGTATTCAGTCCGTCAAAGACTTTCTTTTTTTGGGTCATAAAATAAGTCTCCCAATCAAACTATCATTTAATTTATTAAAGCACATACAACTATATATATTAGCAAACATGCTTCGATGGAGTAGGTTGTGGAGCTAATTTGAACAATTGGATGAGGTGCACCACCACAGGTATCGCCACTTATTTCCCCTGATTAGATCTTTTCTCAAGGCTGTGTGGGCGTGCACAGACTGAGCTTGATTGACATCTCCCTGTCACCGGCCTCTTATTTTGGTACGGGAGAAGTTCCAACTTTATCATTATTATACAAGGAGTTTCATATCCCTGACTTACATCACAACATACTGCAGCTTTGAACTCCAACATGCAGGTCCCTTCAGCCACAATAATAAAAACCCTCCAGTGTATGCAGGGACTTAAATCTGTAATAGTGCATCATATCTTAGAAGTTGATTATATATTTTGTATTTAGAATATTATTTAATACTAATATAAATGAACAAATAAGTCATTTGTGAAATAAATGTAGTGGATGAAAAAGTCCAATTTGTCTCTAAAATGGAGCACTTTTTGTTTTTGTTTTGTTTAATTGGTGTGGGAAATTTATTTTCAGATTATTCTATTTATTTACTAGTTTTTCCAATTTTGTAAACAAATGACAGAACACAAAACATCCGGAGGCCACCTTTCCTTATCCTGTCCTATCAAGTGGCCTTCTGGCTAAATGATGTCAGTGATCTATGTACTTTAAGGCTGCCACATTTGTTTTGTTCCAGAGTTCAATGTCACTGCTAAGCATTTCCTGTCCACACAATTCCCCAGTAAGCAAAGCTCAGGATCCAATAGGAAGGTTGTGATCTGGGTAAACATTTTTTTACTTATGTTAAAGCTGTGTAGGAAATCAGGGCATTGATAAGATTAATTAGTAATTAGTGCATAGAGTTGTTTAATGTGAAATGAGCCCAGATTAATAATCGTACACTAATCACCACCGTGTGTAAATGAAAAGCATACTATTCCTCTTTCAAAGAGAAGTGTGTGGAATGTCCTGGAGACAACTGCAGTTCAAATAATGAGCATGTTTCATTTCATCAAATGTAGCCCTGCTGACATTTTGAGCTGAAATGAAACTGAAGTTAAAAACGTCACTTGGTGCATTGAGCTCAGTACCGTTAGTTAACGATGCCACATAAGATGGCAACTTTCTTTACCATCATATTTGCTTCAGTGCGGTTTTGGGTTGCTTTCTATGTTAGCAGTTTAAAAAGAAAATGTAATCGAGGTACCAGTCCACGCAGTTGCCGGGTAACTTATGGTATGTGTAGTAGAACATATACAATAGTAATGTTTTTAGGAGTGTGTTAGAAACAGAAAAATAAATGAATTGAAGGAAATAAAATGATGGCTTAATATAGAGGCAGCTGACACTGTGTGAAAGTACTAAAAGGGTCTAATATATCATATTGAGTGTTATCGTTAACACGAGAGCAGTATTTATACAGTAGTATAAAGCTGTTTTATGTACTGTTTTATGTAGACAACACACTCTGTTTCACATGCTGATTACAAAACTTAATTCGCTAAGTAATTACAGCCGGCAGGTAAATGCAAATGATAAAGAAGCAGAACATTTAAATATTCAACTAAAGTACAAGTACCTCCGAACTGGAGTTAATTACAACAATTGAGTAAATAATAAACATTCCACCAGTGGTAAATCATGATAAATAAACCCTGTGACTGACACATGCAAAGACACTTCAAATATGTTTGCCTTCACCAAAGCCCTGAAAATAATAATAATAATTTACAAAGATTCAAAAACACTGCATATTTTAAACTGGTATAACTCTGAAGCTTTAAATGCAAAGCTGGAATTATGCCTGAAGAAAGGATTGTGTGCTTCAAAGTGTAAATGTGCACCTTTTGTCACATAGTAGTTTCCAATAAACTCATTTACACACTTTCCTATGACTCAGAAAAATGATGCAAAGCGAAGAGAGCAAGAGCAAGAGCAGCTGATTATCAAGCGTATTATGTTGTTTCTACAAACCTGGTTTACCTGCGTCAACATGTTTCTGATTAATGAAGATGACAACCTGTAGCCGATATTTATGAGGATCCTCTGGAACATCAATTACACATACATGTCTGGGTAATTATGGTTGCAGATGTAAATTGATAAACAATTTTTGGCAGACAACGCATCACGGATCCACTTGAAAATTGGCAAATAAACATGTGTTCTCCACGAGAGACTGAGGAAGGTTCACACTCCTCTCTCAGCAGGACTGGCCTGTTGACCAACCTCCGAGGCAACATTTAGGTTACCAGGTTGCTTCATTGAGGCCAACGTTCAGGTGTCCACATGGATATTTACGGCCCAGCACTCTCACATTCAGACACAAAGCTCTGGTGAACGTCAGCATTCTCATCTTTTAGGGACGATTCTGACACCTATAGGTTGAACAAATAAAAGCTGAGGAAATGAAAATTAAAAAAAAGTTTTGTAATAAATAAAAGTGGCTTGACAGTAAAGGTTGGATACCTTTATAAAAAAAAGAGGGAATAGCAAAACGAAATAAATACATTTCAGATATTTGTTGCATTAGTGATATTTAAAGATTGCTGTTCCAGTCAGAAGCTTTTATTCTCGTAAGTCACATTTTCATTATTGAGTTAACGTTGAACTGCATGGCTTTATAACTTATAAATAAAGACTAAAAATGGCAACTTTATTTTCATTTTGAGCAACTGGAAGCTGATGTCTGGCAACCACTTTCACAACTTAATGTTGAGTCTGTTAATGAGAGTGATATTGTACAAGAACATAACAAATATGACGACTACATTCAGAGAAGACAGACAAAGCTGAACGCATATCCTCTGACGAACATCCGCGATACGAGAGGCAACCCGACACCGTTTACCCCCTTTAACGTCTCCAGAGGAGAGACTAAAGACACGCCCCTCGTTTACAGGATGACTCCACCGTCATGTAATCAAATTCTTTTTTTCTCTTTTCCTTGGCGTTTCCCTCCTCCTCCTCCTCCTCCATCCCCCCCCCCCTCTCCCGTCCCCCCCTCCCCCGTCGCTCTCTCCCCACAGAGCATTAGCTTGCAGTGGTCAGGCCCCTTGACAGCTGCTCCACCTGAAGAATATCAATCAATGTTGCTGTGGAGACAGAATCAAGCTCCCCCTCCTTTATTTTCCAGCCCTCTTTTTCTCCTTCCGTCGTCTCAGTCTCGCATGTGATCGTGGACTGAGCACGATCCGCCGTTTGTTTATTTTGTTTCTCCACAGTTGCGAAGGGATCCTGGTGCGAATAACGAGATACCAATTCAGATCTCGAGCTGATCTATTACAGCAGAATACGTTGGCACCTCACGCTACTAATTTACTTGAGGTGTGACTAATTGAGCTGCGCATGCGAACCCCACGACGTCTCAGACTATCACTCCGTATGAGCCGGGCAGACAGGCGTGGGATAGAAGTGTCTATCACTGCTAACACATGACAGAAGAGTGAGCACTGTACAAATCGTGGTGCTCAATATAGGACCACAATCAAAGCGCTACTAATCGCCATTAAGGACTCCTTTGTTCATCCATGCATCTCTTATATTTTCTTCATTATTTTGCATTCCGTTATTAATAGGAACCCAGTAAGAAAAAGAAAAATATTTTTGGAAAAAAATGAATCCTACTATCTGGAAAATAGGTTGATTACATCACCTAGCAACAATTCCTCCTGCATGGCCAAACTGTCAAGAGACCAATCACACTCTTCCCTTTAATTGCTCCAATCTACTTCCCATACGGCACACACTCCCCACTCTGAGTCTGTTCCCCCCCCAAACACGGCCCCAGCCCTGCTGCTACACATAACACTAAGCAGCGAAATGACTCCCCACAGACCCATCGTCAGTGGCACCAGTGCCAGGCCCGCCAGCGGAGGGTTAAGTAAATATTGGGCAAAGCAGCTGCTCTCGGAGTGCCGTCGTCTGCCTGTGTTCTTGCCTGGTCCCAGCCTGGTATAAATCACACACAGCAATTAGTGCCACGCTGTCCCCGTGCCCTCGTTAAACAAGCCTGCCCGCTGACGGAGCCCATGCACGCCAGACGCCTGCTTGCATGAGCGAAGGAAAGAGGGACAGTCAGGAGAAAGAGTTTGACTTTAAGACCAGCGGTTTTTCACATTAAGCAGTGGGTCTCTTCGGTGCTACGATGCACCATGTAGTATTTATTTTACCAAATGAAATGGCAATTTATCAAGTAATTGTTGAGAAAAAAAGAAGACAAATAAACTTGTCTGGTGATGCTAGAAAGTCAGGGGGATAACTCAAATCATTGGGGGGGTTCATCCTCTGAAGAACTTGAATTCACAATAGCTGTTTGGATCTTTCAGTTTTGACCACAGCAGTTGATTGGCAGAACAACAGACCGGCCTTCGTAGAGTCATTGTCGCTAAAAATCGATTAGGTATCGTCACTGTCTGAGATTTCAAACCTAATGTAGCACGTCTGAAGAACTAGTGGCGTTACATAGCTTCAACTGTTGCCAGTGAGCTACAGTAGGCACATTCTCTACTACCTGGACTTGACCATGAGGGATGATGAAGTGTGTGGGTAAAGTGAAAAAGGAAAATGTCAGCTCAAAAAGAAACTTGACCGAATCAGGAAGTATCTTGTGAGACAACAGGGGAGCCAAGGAGAGGGACAAAGACTCACATCGGCCGGTGCAGCAGCTGTGGCGGATCATGGTTTTCAATGATACCGTCCATTTCTTGACCTTAAATGCAATCGACTTGGAACAGTTTAAGAACACACCGACAGATGGTGTCCCGCTGAGGCTCGTCAGATAACAACGTGTCATTTTTTGGGAGCAGATATGTTGTTAATTTGAAGACTTGTTGGACAGAGGGGGATGTGGAGCAAAAAAAGGAGGCCGCATAGCTAAAGACCATTCCACACACACACACACACACACACACACACTCACACAAAATATATATGTCATCCGAGATGTGCTGGACTTCTATCTTTTAAATGAAACACAGACACACCTTGCAGAGAAGTGAATCAGCGGGTTCTTTACTCTAAGTGGGAATCTGTGAGGCAAAGTGTGATCCCAAATGAGTTTGTTTCAAGGTACGGAAAGCCACATCGTCACGGTATACATTTCCTCTGAGCTGTGTGCAGTTTATTTTATTTATATTTATTTTACCGGCTAATAAACTAAATAAATGGATAGAACAGTGATGGGTGGAGAGGATCTCTTAACTTGGGAGTGATGGCGCACAGGCTTGTGCCTTTAAGACCCCCTGCAAAAGCATAGTTTTTCATGCACTGGTCAATAATAGAGATTATGGGCTACTTTCAGACTGGGGGAATTAAAACATCTATAAAACATCTTTATTTCAGCAAAAGCGAACCACTAGTTAATGCCTCGTTTGCATATTTAAACATAACATTTCAGAGCAAAGAAATTATCGTCTTAATGTAAGTAACCTTTTTTTTTTTTTTTACCCTATCCACTAATCCTGCCCGTAAGAGCATTTGCTCGCTGGTAGTCTTATTCAGCGTATATGAATGGTCTAATTTATGACTCTGAAAAGTGAAAATCAGTGATCACTGAGTTGAATTTTTTGTTTTTATTCATCAACTGTGATCTAAAATAGCCATGTAATTTAGGATGTAATTTAGCCGACAACAGCTTGTGAAAGGACTAAAACAGTGTCTGGTGAGAGGAGGAATAGCCATCAGCACCCCTATTACCATATTGCTCTAAATTACCACCATCACCGGGGGAACATTTAACATGCCACCACCCAGTGGAGGGGGATAAAAAATGTCCCACAAATAATGTCGGAAAGAATGTAGCGGATTTAGATTCTGCTCTCTTTGTGATTGTGCTACCAGTTGCTGTTGTGTCCAGGGTAATTAGGAGGTAATGACAGTGTAATTGGGCATTTGGAGACAGAGAGATGCACGCAGACACACGGACAGACAGACAGACAGACAGACAGACAGACAGACAGGCAGACAGACAGACAGGCAGACAGGCGGACAGACAGACAGACAGACAGACAGACAGACAGAGAACTGGACAGAGAGAGAGACAGACAGACAGACAGACGGAGAAGAAGCTGAATGTCTTGTCTAAAAAGGGATGACGCTGTATGGGCAGACTCTCCAACACCACCTGAGTTCCACTCACAGACGACCAGGCAGAGGAGGGGGGGAGGGGTGAAGGGGGGGGGGGCGCTACAGAGGAGGGGGGATGGGGAAATATGACTGGAGGCAGGTGGAGGACGCTGGTTAGCGACTGGTGCTGTGAATGTAAAAAAAAACCTTTGTGGTTTGTACACATGTGGTCTCGTGGTTATTCTTATTCAGAATTCTCTCATTTTATTTCACGTCTTTTATTCCCCTATGCTGTGTTGATGGAACCATAGGGAATAATTGTGTTCCCTTGCCTTGTCTGCAGTGCGTGTGTAGATAAGGATTGTAGAAAGGAAGACAATTGTGCAACAATCTTCCCTGAAATATGCCCCCCCACCCCAATTTCCCTTTGCTCTGTCTCTGACAGACTGAGACAGATTCTCCTGTTTAGGTGCATTGTGAGAGGGAGAAAGACGAGGAGAGAGAGGTGAGCTGGTTGCTGTGGCAACCAGGAGAGTGACTCTTGCAATGGCATAAGCATTGGGGGGGGGGGGTAGAGTGCTGGTGAAGGGATGTAGCAGAGGGAGGGTGTGGGCTGGAGGAGGTGGAGTGCAGGAGGCAGATCAGAGGGAGGTGTCAGTGGGTTACTGCGCACAGAGAGAGATTCAACCTCGTTTTTTTTCTTTTCTAACCCTGGCAGAAGAAAGGGAGGCAGAAACAAAAGGGAGCTGTCTTTTGAATGGTCGCTGCGCTGGATTGGACTGTCAGCACTTCCTCCTAACAACCTCACTTAGCTTGCTGCTCCCACTCCCAGACTCACTCTCACTCTCTTTTCAGAGCACTATCCACGCTTCAGTCTATTGCATGTGATACACAGATTTAAATTAGCTTCTGATAAATTGTAGCTGCTAATTGGTGTGAATCAGCTGCTGGATTTGAGCTTTAAAATTAATAAAACAAACTTCCCATTTGTGTACGTTTGGACTCGATTGTCAATTATTTCAATTAGGGCTGAAACTAACATTTCTTTTCATGTTTAATTCATTTGCTCATTACTTTCTCCAATTCTTAAAAAAATGAGAGGGGGGGGGAGTGGTAAGGGATGTTTCAATAAACCCCCTAGAATGAGACAATTTTCGCGATAAGAGCACAACAACACACAAAAGAACCTTGTACCTTTAGGATCAATGCGTTCTAAGAGCGGGTAACCTGAAGCTGTTGGTGTTTGTAGGTATACAGCAAGCCCTGCTGTTCTCGTGTTAAACGATTAATCCATCGTCAAAAATCTAGCTGGTTTTCTATCAATCTAGGAGACACTAAATAATTGGCTCTCATTTCAGCCCAGATCTTCCTGCATCCACATGCAGGACAATTTGATGACGATCTGTCATGTAAACTTTCCATTTTTGCTTCGATAAGGGCAATGAACCTTTTTTCTTTCTTTTTACCTTCCAGAGGCGTTATGACTTTGCTGGGGAGGATGATAGTAAGTACCCTCTGACCTTAGGACAGAAGCCCACAGAGAAACAGACTGCCAGAGACAAACAGAGCCATGGGGTGGGTGTAATGAATATGCTGCCCCCTATGGTGGGGATGACCTTATAAACAACAACAAACTGTCACTATGGCCAGGCCTGCTGGGAGCTGCCCTCTGTGCAAGGGCAAATGGCCTGGAATTCACTGGATAGGGCTGCCAGGGCTCCGAGAGGAGACAGTCATTAGATGTTGTAACACAGCACAGGCTTCTGGGCATGCATGGTTTTTGTTCATTTCTTATTGCTCTCGTTTTAACAATCAGCCAAACGTTTAAATTCCTCCTTCAACCGGCTGACGAGGGCGCACGGGCGTTGCGTTAGATGCCGGCACATCAGTCGATTCTCCCTTTCGCAAACGCAGCGTCTTACAAACCGAGGATGGCACACCATAAGTTATTTGTCGTGTTACCCAGGTAGATCATCAAAAGTCTCTTCGATGGCGGCGCGGCGAACGTGCTCCCACTGCGTCGCGCGTCGCTAAGTGACTGCTTTTATCATACGAGACAAGCGACACGCCTGCGATCGCTGTGATCTCAGCCAGGCGTTTACGAATCAAACGGCGGCGCAGAGACGTCCTCGTGTTTCAAGGAGGGACTTTCATGTCGCCATGAAGGGGACAGGGGGGTGGGGCGCGGTGGAGGTTTAGAAGTCAGAGCGAGGCATATGGCATCTGGAATTTGGGCGATGAGAACTGACAGGTTAACTGAACATTTGACGGGGAGGGGTGCACAGGGAGAAAAAGGGGTAAAGGAGAGGTGGGGTGAAAGAGGTGTGGGTTTGGTACGTGTGTGTGTTTTGGGAGGGAGGGGTACGGTTGCTAAACACTTCCATCTGTTCGTATCCCGAGGCGCTGCTGGGGCAGTTAGCTACTGTCTTATGCAGATTAGATGTTGCTGGGCCGCCTCCTTCCGCAAACAGCCGATAAATAATGATATAAATATATTTGAATAATAGGAATGACAGGACAGGGGAGAAGCAGCGGGGGTCAGGCTGTTTCCGAGGGAGCGCTTGTTTTTTCTTTTTACCATCCGATGACCACAGCTCTCTCAGGATGTGCGAGTGCAGTAACTACGTTCTCATTAGGGCCGGCCTTCCTCGCCGTCCCATGAGAGAGATCTGCTTAACAGGGGTCCTCCACGCACACCAACATGCATAATAGGAGCTATGAAGATGTGGTGGGATTCTAAGCAATACTGATAATGTCGCTGTGTTTTCAGTTGCTTCAGTGCTCAACACAGGCAACACTGTTTTGTTTCTGAGCAGTGAGCAGGTTTTTTCACCGTCTCAATTCATTATAATAAAGCCGGGACCATTAACATTTATTATTCTAAACACTGGCTAACTGCTAAGTCTTCCTCAGGGGGGAAATATCTTGTGGTAGACATTTTAGGTTCCTGTTAGTAACTTTTGGCTTTTTTGGGATAAACATAATGAGATAGTCCACGTAAACAGTGACAACCAACAAGTTGAAATACTTTTTAAGGAAAGAATGTCACAAATAATAATAAAAAAGTGCAGTTTAGAAAATGCTGGTTTGCTTTGTAGACCCTCTGTTTATTAGACAAGTAAAAGTATGATATGTGTGTGTGAACATGGCAGCTTGCAATTTGTTTGTTGATCTTATTGGATCGTCATTAGCATCTGCCATAATAGTTGCTAATCTTCCGGAGGTCCACGCTGTCCCTGGATTTCTGTCTGCAGTCCCGTAAACACTGATTCCAACCTACGCTCCAGGCTTTTCAGATTAAAAAAGGGGATTTTAGGGGGTAATTGAGTGAGATTCTTGAATCCCCCACGTTCCTGTTCTTAGATACGGTCACGTCATGTGTGTGCTCCCACTAAATGATCGCATATTCAAATGAGGATAAGGGGCTTTTGTTGGAATGAGGGGGATAGTAGGGAGAGGAGGAAAAAAAAAAAGGTCGAAGGAGTGGAGGAAGGAAAGCAAAGCCCAGACTGATTTGAATCTGGTAAACTGTCAGAGAGAGGGATTACCCCACCAAATCCCTGGCGAAAATAGAGGACAGAGTTATTTACTAGCCTTACAACCAGCTGCAAACCATCTGTACTTAATTGTAAGACACAAACTTTATGAAGATCAACTGGGGATTTGGCTACAAAGCCTCTTACGCCGCTGAATTGGTGTCCCTGCCTCGAGGGGGAGAGTATGGGAGGGTGCTCGAGATACGTCACATGTACTTTAGAGGACGTGGACTCCGCTGCTCTCTCTAGTGTCTATCAGGGCCCGTCCTGCTAAATACATAGACAAACCCTGTGCATTAGTACGGGGAGGGGGGAATTAAGATGCGCTTTACAAAGTAAACATGCAACACCTCGGCTCGCTTAGATGAGAACCTGAACAAGACACAGACACACACACACACACACACACACACACACACACACACACACATATATACACATGACTGGCAATGGCCGGAAACCAAAACGTTTAATTGGCTTGAGCCCGAATTTCTTTTAGCAGAGGACAGTCATGACTCATGAGATCCCACTTAGGCACGGTGACCGACACTTAGCACGGAAATCAGCATAGGGAAGACAATACCTAAGATACAGGCCCGGTGCAGAAACCCAGCATGTGGTTGCATTGTTTAATGTAGGTCGCTGTGCATTCTGTTGTTCCTGGCAGCCATCTGAAGAAAGGAGATAAGAAGTCCTTTCCAAGCCACTGAATGGCAGGTAGCCAGCCTAATCCTATTAACGAGAGATCTGGGCTGAAACTGGGGCGGGGTGTGTTGGTTGGGGGTCACGCGAGGAGCGCAGCAGGGTCAGGCTGTGGCTTTGTTGGAGGTGTGGTCCCCGGACATTGAGCATCTTAAAAAAAACAATGTACACCACACCTCTCTGCACTCATCCATAATCCCTGACATAAATGCATATCAAGTCTTCGGGAACTGAAATATGAGAGTGTGTTTTTTTTTTATTATTGTTGTTGAGCTAAATAAAGGAGGAAGAGACTCCACGAGCGCACCACTTCTAAGAATCTCACAAAAGCGTCACCCAGGAACAAATATGGTGGGCTCTAAGCTGCTGGCCGCTTTAACTCATTTATTTTCTTCCACCGCGCTAATTCCTTCCATCTCCATATGTTGAGGAGAAGGGGTGGGGGGGTGGGGGGTATGCGAGTATGGACACAGGGGGGTGGCGGGTGTCAGGGATTAGGCCAGCATGTCTGGACATACGCCGCGTGTAATCACGCTGGAAGGGCTGGTCATTGTGCATCTTTGCTTCCAGTATAAGACCGTGGGCCCCGGGACACCACGTCACTATCTCAACCCTTGCCATTCAAATACAAAGGAGATGGACATGTACAATTGACTGAAATAAAAAATTTTAATAGACACATTAGCCCCGAAACTCTGTCTCACGTAGCATAAATCCTGTTTTGTGCCGTTGTGTTAGTTGGAGAATTAGTTTGATCTTTTAATGCTGCCACGCGCACGCTAATGAGACTGTGATCTTTTCTCTGCATAAAACTCTGAAGCATGTAAATTTACAGCCTGTAAATTACTAAATAAACCGTGAAGACACTGTCAACTTTAAACACACACACTCCAATTAGCTCGGAGAAGCACCTGTAGTTTTGTCCTTGGCTCGGTCACATCATAACTCGTAATAAACCTTCGCCCGCCCCTCCACCCCTCTTCATTAGAAGGTATAATCCCCGATGGCCCATCTGCCAGAGGCCAAAGCCACAAAACACAGAGCAAACAAGGCTGGGAGAAGCCGGCCATTATGGGGCCTCTTTGAATGGGCCCACCGATCTCGTGCACACTCGGTGTGTTTGCTCAGGCCCTGCACATGCACGCCACGGCGCTGCTGTTTTCACACAGGGGAGGAACTGTTTGAGCTTCAGGAGAATGATTGCTGCTGATGAGCGGCGCACCTGCCACGGAAGAGGATAGGTGTGTGTGTGTGTGTGTGTGTGTGTGGAGGGGAGGACTCTCCCTCTCTGGCTCAAAATACAGACTTGACACTGTAACATGAATTAAATTTCAGCTAGGACAAACTGGATGTTGTATTTTGTATTAGTTTCATTATTTACTCATTGTGGGCAGCAGAATTGACCCACAACTGTTTCATTGTATCTGATGCTTTCCCTTCCCAAAATATAAAAAGACTGACACAAGCCAAGCATTCAGCTGCACTTTGTCCTTTCACTATACAGCGGGCTTTCTAAAGGGCCTCCACCACATTAATAATACCGTCTTCTAAATGTCCTCTTTCCAAGCTAAACAAAAACAAGCCCATGTTGGGAAAAGAAAAGAAAAAAAGAATTGTGCTCTGTTTTCTTCAGCTTGTCTTTTTCAGTGTTAACTGAGGAGAGCCGGCACAACACAGACTGACGGACCCAAAATGGCTGCCTTGGACTGAAAGAGGCAGCGAGCCAGAGCAGCAGCAGCAGCAGCAGCAGGAGCAGGAGCAAACCTTTTACTGGTCTCCCTCTTTCCTCACTCCTATTGAGGGAAGATTGACAAATTGCCAGCACACCACCACTTGAATGCTAACCGCCCCCCCTATCCAATAGTCCCACATCATCGACATATCGGGTGTGTGTGTGTGGGGGGTGGGGGGGCAGCAGTGTGACCCCCTTGCCGCCCAGCCGGGATTACACTGTGGAAATGTAATCCTGGTTTTGGGGGGGGCTAAAGGGATCAAGGGGCTAGAGGACACAATGTAATCAGGGAGAACGTCTACACCCCAAGAATCAGACGGCAAGATAAGTCCAAGCAGAGGTTTATCCACGACATCAATGAGGACATATGTTGGGACATTAATTGAGGCACGACACACTTACTGAATGTCGGCCCGCTCACGCATGCTGAGCACACTTTTTAATTTGTCTAGTTTTGTACATTTAAAAGGTTGTAATATTTATTTAAAAAAATATATAGATTCATTGCATGAATATATGATCATGTAAAAGGCAATTTCACCTCCCAGGATATTTGAAAGTGAGAGTATATATATTATAACCATAATAATAATATTTTGAATTTATATAGCGCTTTGCAAGACACACACACACATATATATATATATATATATATATATATATATATATATATATATATATATATATTACATGTGTATGAGGGTGCCAAAATTAGTGAACGCTCCTGATGAACTGTGCATGTGTCGTCATCCTCCGTGTGTCTAAATGGATGCACAAGGTCACGTGATCTGGTCTCCATTTTGGAGTGTTGTGCATGTGTGCAGGTACAGAAGCCTGTCAAGACATGCCTGGAACACACATAGATAAAACACACACACACACACACACACACACACACACACACACACACACACGGCCATTAACTACACATATAAGTTTAGACCTCGCTAGCTGAGAAAAATCAAGCTAAAGTGAGAAATAAATATATAACTATAAGAAGCTGGCTAACATACATTGATGTTAATAGCTGCTGAGAGAGAGGAGGCTTATCTTCCCACCACAGCTAACATGAGCTTCTCAATTAGATGAAAGGCTCTCTCCCTTTCTCTAATTTTTTTTGTTCAATTTCTCCAGGCAATTTATTTAGGGTGGGGGTAAAAAAAGAAAAAAGAAAAAGGGGAGAGGAGCGGAATCCGAACGAACCGTATTGGCCAAACGCACGACGAGTCATAGCCAGCTCCAGCCAATCAGGCTGAGCTCACAGCATAAACTCAGGCCCTCAGCAACAACATGACTATTTACTGTATGCAAGAGAAAAATCTATTTGGGGTTCATCACTGCTCGTCCATCAAGCCACACGCCCAAAAAGGTTGCGTTCAATTGTCTTTATACATGAACATAATATTTGTATTTGATTCATGTGGTTGCATTGAAAAATCGGCACTCTTATTGTTAGTGAGTTAGAGGCAGAGCTGTGTGAAAACTAAACCTGTGAGATTTTTTGACGGCTGCAGAAAAAACAAAAACACAACAAACATTCAAATGAAGCGTGTTTCCTGAGCTTCCGGAAGGCTCACTCAGTATTCTGCATT
This sequence comes from Cyclopterus lumpus, assembly GCF_009769545.1. Classification (NCBI taxonomy): domain Eukaryota; kingdom Metazoa; phylum Chordata; class Actinopteri; order Perciformes; family Cyclopteridae; genus Cyclopterus; species Cyclopterus lumpus. The sequence continues at coordinate 20,258,644 of NC_046979.1, forward strand.
GTGAATTAACTCGGATTATGCAAAGGACCTTTTATTCGCTCACTTATCAGTTTTAATTTCTTTGTCCTCCGAAGTATTTTTACACAGACTCCCTCCGCATTGTACCTCTCTCTACGGTCGCAGAGTGGAACTAAAGGATTATGCAAGCATTTCAGAAAAATTTGGTTTACTCACCTTAGACAAAATAATGTATGGAGCGGGTTGGCAAGACCAAAAGAACAGTTTTCGAAATGATGTCAAGCCGTTCAGCTCACACGTAATAAAAACGAAATATTGCATAATTATTTTAAATCTTGCATTTAAATAACCGAAAGGTATTGGTTGTTATCACAATAATTAGCTCTACAATACATATAAATGTAACTGTTAAAGGTTTTAATTTTATTAAAAGAAAAATAATTCAGTAAATTCCTAAAATATATTTTCTTTTGTTTAATAAAACTGATAAATCCTACATTTTATAAAAACTAAAAAATATGCAGCTTTGCAATTTCTTTTTGGCCTTGAATATGTCACACATTTTATTAAACATGTATATACTGTCAAACATATTTAACTATCAAATACTAAAACTTCAATTTAGATAGTTAATTAAAAAAATGTGCATTCCCTGTCTGATTTGTAATTTTTTAATTTGTGTATACAAAATAAAAAAAAATGCAAGTTCAATCAGATAAATAAATGCCATCATGGTGAAGAAATGTTAGATCACAAAAGAGGAAGGAAATCTGCCTCTGAGTCACCTTAAATAAACACATGGACAGTCTGTCTCAAGGCCTCCCAGGTCTGCTGGTCCAAACCGATTCTTAATCACCCGTTCTCACCATCTGCTCCTCCACTCTGTATTCCAGAGTCAAGGTTACACATCACAGCTCGAGAAATACTGCTGCAAGACTGTGGCGATACATGACAGGGCACCTGGGCAAAGATGAAGCGATGCGCGGCGCTTGGGGGATGTCGCCGCCCTGAGACGTCCATCTATCAAGGTGATTTCCCACGGCGACTCATCTTGGTTACACTTTTCCACAGGTCACCGATATACTGGCACCACGGAATTAATTCACTTCATTATTTGTAGTTTTGATTAGCTTGGCGGGAGCAGGGGGAGCAATCTTCATTGCCCTTATCTGACTGACTTGTGGGACCGCTGAGGATGGAACCTCAGTCTTTACCTCTGTGCAAGTCTTGCTTTTAGTTGCTCGCACCTTAATTCTTATGCAATACATGAATCTCATCGTACTTGCGACTAAGGTGATTCTGTGGTGAGAAAGCAATCGGATTTAACTGAAAAAAGACGTCTCCAAATGATATTGCTGCAGCACAAGCTACGTGTGAGGCCTGCTGACGTAAACAACCGTGATTTATTGAAATGTTAAAAAACGTGTGTCAACAGAGGGAGGCGCCGACGTTGCCCTCGCACAAACAATCGCGCGTCAGTTGCGGAGGTGTCAACCGACATTTCATTTCTTACTTATCCCTTATTGTGAGGATGTGGAGAAAAAAAAATCAGAAGGCTCGCATGTCATGAGTCTGCATTAAAGCTTGAGTCGTGATGTCCCCCCCCCCCCCCCCCGTCCCTCTTTCTTTCGCTCACTTCCTCGCCGTCAAATGTGGCAGACGGGGCCAGAAAAGGGAAAGAGGGGGAGAGAGGAACATAGAGAGGGAGGGAGGCTGTGAATAGGCAGAGTGAGTGGCATGCATGGACAGCCCCTCTGTCTCTCAAAGACACTGCAGCAGCTGCATGCACGCGATAAGAGCAACCATTCACAGTCAACCCCCCCCCCCCTCCCCCTTTTCCTCCTCCTACACACCAATAGCATCTCTGTCTCTCTACAACGCACACGTTTACATGCACACCGGCCTCTGTGCAGGTTCCTACAAAAGATGCTGAGATTTCAAGCAGCCTTTTCGTCGCCAGTCAAAGCTCTTTTTTTTCTTCTTTTTTGTGTGACCTCAAAGTACAGCAGGGTTGAACATGGATGAGATGGAGAGGTAGGGGTTGGTCTCTCTTTTTATTTTTTACAGAGGGCAATCCGGTAGCTTTCAGCGACTCAAGCGTTTCTCAGCGACGTGACTGGCGCCTAGCTCTGCTTGTTTTTACATCTGCCATCCTCACAACAGAGAGCGGATTGGTCTGAAAGGCCTTATAGAAAAAAAAAAAAAATCACCGTCCCATAATGACTATCTATCAACGTCTATGCACCAAAACAGCTACTTGCATTATGTCACCTTGCATTCCAGAGACATTTACACTTAAATGCATCATCCATGTCATGTCATGTCCCCCCCCTCCCGGACAGGAAGTGATCCAACACACACACACAACCTGGCCCAGCTCAGCACTCTCAACAAGTTTCATATCCAGTGCTTTACATACAGCTGCAGCACATATTTTTTTCCCTCAGATATAGGACATGTGAACATATCTCACGGCCAGTGAATTTCCATGGCAATCACTCAGATCCACTGATAACATCCGGCCCCCAAATCCATACAGTCCGTCTAAGTGCCAATTAATTGGCGGCTCCGTCCGCGATTAGCTCGTGTTGCGCTTATAGCTAATCTGTATCTTGGCAGGGATCCATGCATGACCTGGCTTCCATCCAGATCTGGGAGCCCCGGCGCAGCGCTGAGCGGCCCGGAGAAGATGTGCCAAACTGTGGCGCCACAAAGGAGACCTCACTGTTTATCAAAGATTAAGCAGTGTTTAGCATCTCTCCCCGTCCCCCCTCCTCCTTCTCCTCTTGCCTGCGCTCAAATATATGTATGCGTGTACACACATATATATATATATATATATACACAAACACACACACACACACACACACACACACACACACACACACACACAACACACACACACACACACACACACACACACACACACACACACACACACACACACACACACACACACACACACACACACACACACACACACACACACACACACACACACACACACACACCACCTCCAGCACGCACCCTAATTGTTTCCCAGCCCCGAGAGTTTAATAAAGAACAAATTGCGGTTATTGGTGAGCAAACAGCACAGTACGGAGGTGGGAGTGTGATCATCGCAGCGCCAGTGCGGTACGGAGACGGAAAGGGCATCCGCCAATTGAACTAATATCTCTGTCGGTCTTCGGGCTGGAGCGGCAGGCTGTGTGGAGGAGACTGTGTGAGCAGGCAGTGAGAGCATAATCTAACGCTGGCGTTTTACAGTGCTGCGGACGCTTAAGGGGACTTTTGTGACCCTGGAGAAGCCCGTCATCATACACACAGTCGGGTTTTCTACCTGTAATGTTGCACTGCAGCATTCGAAATATTGCTTTTGTGAATTCTGACACAATCATGTTACGCATGACTTATTAGACATTTAGTCAGGGAGGCAAGGTAACTATTACTTGTGTTTTGCTTCCAGAAAGCCACTCATATTATATTTGTGGACAGTCAGTTATTACACAATTTACCGACTCAAATTCAAACAAATAAACCATCTTTTTTGATGTGATTTGTTCTGTATTCTTATAAACTGTTATCTATAAATTTTTTAAACTTTGTTTTGCGCTAGAAATGAATTAATAAAAGATTATTATAATTTATATTTCCTGATAGACTATATTCAATCTATAAACCATTATTGTATACCGTGGTGGTTATCCTTACAAAATGGTAATATATGAATATGTATGACTAATAAATGATGCACTGATCATTGCATACCACAAGTAACATATATTGTTTTCATGGGGCTCGGTAGTTGTTTTTTTCACCCGATAGCTTATTATGCTGCCTGCAACCTGCCCAGCCCAAGTGTATCTATCTACCCGTCATGTTCCCATAATGCTTTGTGGCAGCTGCAGCCAGATTCATGCACACAGGTATTGATTTTCTTCCCAGTTTTTTTTGTTGTTGTTTTTTTCCTTCAGTGCAACCCTTTATTTATTTCGCTAAGCCTCTGCCACTGGGTGCGAGGAGAGAACCGGCTCGCGGCTTGTGAGAGGACACACACTGAATTCAACATGAGAGACGCTTACCACGTAACGTGGATTTATTTTCATTTATCTGTCATTTATCTGCCACCGCCGCTCTGCTGCAGAGCATAATCCTAGCTCTGTGTGGGATGTATGTGTAGGTATGCATGAGCGTGTGTGTATTTGTATCGTCCATCCGTCCACACAATCACAATGTTCTCCACAGGCCACCTGACCCATTTTTCTGTGTGAATAACAATACTCCAGCCAATCATGGACGGACGGAACGGCGAGTGCTGGAAAAAAAGGCTCAACATCCAGCCTGTCACACGTCAGAGTCCCAACCCTGCCTGTCGACAAGAGCGAGGGATGGAGAGAGGAAGGCAGGGGGAGAGAGAGAGAGTTAGTAATCCTCTCTCTTCTCTCCCCCTCCTTGCCTCTCCTCTCTCTCCCTCTACGTCTCCACCATAGAGGAACCAGTAAAACCATTACCCACACAGCCCAGCCCCCAGCTCAAGGTTGTGCAGCGCCAATGGCTGCGCTTCCTAGTAGCATGCTAAGAAAAGGGCAAAACTGATAGCAAGCAAGCTTCAAGGCTGCTCCCAACAAAAGACATTCATTACACCACGCTACCTCTGGCTAAAACAAACAGTATATATATATATATATATCTAGATCTAGTAGGGCTGCAACTAACGATTATTTTAATAATCTATTAATCTGTCGATTATTTGTTCGATTAATCGATGAATCGGATAAAAATACAAAAAAGCATTAATTTCCAACCCTTTAATCAACAGAACTGTGCCATAAAATGCACAGGTAACAGGTACTGTAAATTCAGGACTATAGGGCGCACCTATCTATAGGCCGCACCTGCTAATTTAAAAAAAAAGAAGAAGTTGTACATAAATAAGACAACACTTGTCTATAAACCGCAGGAAAAGGGGGCGTGGCTTGTCTCTGTGGCTTGTCTCGGTAAAAACAGTTATTTCCGCCGTTCAGCACGGAATAAATAACCACTAGTTTTGCTTTATACTTGTTTTGAACATCCCATAAACGTCGGAACATCTAACGCCCTCGTGTTTGTGTTCATAACATCACCCGTAGGCTCACACAGCTCGGGGAATTTCACCAACTTCCGCTTCCAGCGCTGCCGGAGCAGCAGCAGCATGCAGGCGGGCAGGGAGGGGGCGTGGCTTGTCCCCGTAAAAACAGCCGTTCACCACCGGGGAAGTAACCGTTAGTTCTCGCACAACGTTACGGGTCTCTCCGATGGTCTTTGCGCTACCTGCTTTTTTTTTGACCCAATGCCAACTCAACTTTTTTTTTGTTTTGTTTTTTTATACTCAAACATCTCCGGGTCTTATTGGGTGGCGTAATAATCGCGCGACACAACGAATCGATAATGCAATTCGTTGCCAACTATCTTAATAATCGATTTTAATCGATTTTATCGATTCGTTGTTGCAGCCCTAATATCTAGCATATATAGCAAATGATTACCTCCCACTCTACCCAATAGACAAATATGTACAGTAGGCAGCAGTGATACTGGATAGTCACTATCCCTCTAACACACACTTAAGCTGGGATGCAGGAAGGAAAATCGTTTCAATGTAACATACCTCACTGTTATATTAATTTATGCTGCATGTTCATGAAACATTTAACTGATAAAATGTGTCAGTGTCTACACAGCGCGGCCCAACACGCCTGCCTCAGGCCATCTCAGAATTGACTGCATGTATCCACAGCATAGACTGTACATAAGAAGTGGAGGCAGTCAACGCAATGTCCCCCATTGGTTTGTGGACTGCCATTTTGAAGCTTTGAGTACAACATTTTGGTTGTCACCATCTTGTTTTTTTGCAACCAGAAGTGACATGAGTGGGTGGAGCTAAGTATAACATATGTGTACAGATTGTAAAGCACTCTGAGGCAAATTTGTAATTTGTGATATTGGGCTATATAAAATAAACTGAATTGAATAACCGAATGCTGAATAGGAAATGTTTAGGGCACCAAATGCAATAAAGTTATAAGACTGAAATAAGACACTGTGGTAGAGACCTGTCAATCACAGTAAGCCCGCCCTAAACCATACCCTACCATTTGACTCTAAATGGACCATAATGTACTTACTAAACATTATATTGTATTGAAGAAGAGATTGAGACCATAAACTCATGTTTACAATGTTTTAATAAATCAAGAGAGGAGGTCATTTTCTTATTGACTTCTATACAATCCTTTTGCTAGCGCAGGAGTTATGGCCAGTAGAAAGAATGCAAGTTTAAGGCACTTCTGCATTGGATGCACCGGAGGTTGTCGCCTGATCCATACTGGCAAGTTGAAAGCACAAAGATCAGCTTAGTTTTTGCTTCCATCAACGGCCATCAAATGTGCGACCTTAAACCCACTGTTTTAACGGCTACACACCAGCTGGCTTTATCGCTGCCTTTAAAATGGAGGAGAAGGACTGGAGAAGAAACAGTGGGCACTGTGGAAAGACATGATAACGTCCAGGAGCCTTTGGATGGTAACTCTTGATATTTACTTCAATTATGCACAGCCAATTAAACCCACATAGTGTGGCTGGCTCTTCTCCCTCTGGGCGATGGCTGCAGGGAATCGAGGCTGGCTGCAGAAATCACTCCCAACACACACGTCCACAAATGTCAACAAACATGAAAGAAACTGTGAAATGCACAAGATGGCTCAGCAAATGGCCGGACTGAAAGCGTCGGAGCAGTCTGCAATATCCTTCAACAAACCGTCTCTGCATGCAACCAAACCCAGCAGTTCTGGGGACACTTGATATTTTAAGTGGGTAACTCGTAATCATTGGCATTCATCTTGTGTTCTTGCCAAAAGAAATAGCGGCGCAGTCAAGGCATGTTTAACAATCTACCACTTCATGTATGTGGCCATATGATAGTGAGAAAAAAAAGGTCTAAGAGATGAGGGAGGACTGAGGAGAGCAAAGAGAATCTGTGTGATGGCCGACGGCCCTATTGCTCAGCTCGTGTGCTGAATGAAAAGAAGCCCCAGTGTGTGTGTGTGTGTGTGTGTCTGTGTGTGCGCGCGCATGTGCGTGTCTCTGCAGTAGTGCTGGGGAGTCGGCCCCCGCTAAGCCCCGCTGGTGCTGAATGCAGAGCAGCCAGCATCAGGCCAAGGCAAACGACTACAAGGCCTTCTCAGTGACTGCAGCGCAGGCTGCACCTGGGGAATGGCCCTGCACAGCAACGCAGTCCATCACGACGCATCCCAAAGAGCAACGCAGCAGGAAGTTTCCACCACACATGCTCCGTAACTAAAAGCAGGGTTTTTTTTTGTGATAATCACACAAAATCTAATCACAGTGGGCCTACTTATCTTTTTTACATAGCAGACGCTGCTACAAGATATATAGTATTTTAAAGGCAAGTCTGCCATTTCTAATATAGGATGTGGGTCATCCACCAAACAGGTCCACACACACACACACACACACACACACACACACACACACACACACACACACACACACACACACTTTACGCTTCATTCCACCATTATCAACACCAGCTGTTTCAAAACAACTCTGGCATATGATACACATACTGTGTAGTTTCTCAGCACCATCTCAACATATCAGAACCAGTGTTATGAATCAAAACAATTATTTCTTACACGTCTTCCCATGTGATCAAGATGTAGAAAATGTAGAAAATGGAAATGAGCACAAAACACATTAACAAATGCATTCCCACCCATTGTTTTGTTTTTTCAACCATGTCACAAAATTAGCTTTCAAATGTAATCAATCTGAACTTTTAACTGCACTACAACAGGTGATGAAATTAAATGAATTCAAGATATTAAGTTAACGATATCCATCTCACGTTTCAAAATACTACATCAGGTTTCATTCTGTTGTTAAATTAATGGAAAACAACCCATCTGACGACCTGTTTTATGTCATTTTCCTCACTGACCCATTCAATTCTCGACTTCTGATTACTGAATAATGCAGAGTTTGGTTCCTGTAATGTCCTGTAATAATAGTGGTAATTATGCTTGTGCTTTGGGCTTCTTATTAGTCACATGCACAATGTTTTACTACTCTCGAAGCTTTGATTGAGGTTTTTGAATATCTGTTGTCCTATTTTATGACATCAACCCCCTAAAAATACATTAAAATCCTTGAACAAAATCGACTTTCTTTAAAGAACATTTTTACTGTGGTCAACATTTTTTGACCACAGTAAAAATGTTGTCTTTTAAAGGCTAAACACCAGGAAATATCTATTCAAGCAGAATATTTAGTTAAATAGACATTTAGTTAAATTTTGTCTTTTTTCAATAACATGTTACTTTTGGATTTTAAAACTCTCTTGAGTTATTGGATATGTTTGGATCCCACAGCAACCGCTGGAATGTAACAATGTAATTCTAATAAAATTTGTGTAGTCTGATGCAGCTTTATATGCAGCTGTGCAAGAATACCGTATGTAAACATAATTAATACAAAATGTTTTGAATATTGATTTAGGAATAGGATGTCAACCTTGTGAATGAAGCTTTGAAGCACCAACTATTCCGTACAACCCTACCATCAATGGTAGAAACAGTAAGATGATCATGTGAAATGTATTACATTATAGTGACAACACATTCACTATCAACATTGCTATTTGCCATCTTCCATCCCTCCTGACGATGGGCCACCTTTAACAGCCGTATTGTACAATGACAGATTTCTCTCTATTGTATCCATTAATCATAGTAAACCCATCACAATCAGACCTGGTCCTGATTGGCTTCCCTCTCTAAACAATAACTGAAATCCTCTTAGTCAGGACAGTTTGCAGCTTTTGAATCGTTGCACTCACCCAACGTGCCTCGATGCTCACAGAGATAAATGAAAGACCCACAGCTGCTTTCACACAGCTAGGATAAACTGGCCACTGCTTCAACCCAGACATGTTTCTGCTCTGTACCGTCACTTCTACTCCAAACACAATTTTAAAGTAATTTCATTGGACAAAGTGATTCATGCATCTGAGAATCGGTTAATCTATAAGGGCGTAGCTACTGAAACGGAGTTTAGCCTAATCTTTGTTTCCACATATGTTGGAAAAGAATACAAAACAATATCCATCTTTATTAACGCGTGTTTTCGATTAGTACTGCATTAGTGGAAATGAGAAAAATATGTCCCCATTTTTTGGGATAAAACAAGTTCCAGAGTCAACAGCATGAACTGTACATGTTCGGTTCTGTTAAAACACCAGACCACTATTATAACACTGTATCAGACAGCTATACTGCACTGGTACTTACATTGGCCATCCTGACTGAATGCATTTTTCATCATAATTTTCAATTCTTTTCTCATAGACACCAGGGTTCTTTAAGTGGTGCTTTGTTAGTCTACCCTACAACAGCTCAAAAAGGTCCGTGTCCAGTGAGACTTACAGAGGGCCTGTCTGTCGGGCGCTGCACACCATGCTACGCCTTCCCAACTAAAAAGCCAATTCAATTATTCATAGCGAAGACAAAAAAGCTATATTTCACTTTTTTCTGTTGTTCGAGGCCCAAGTGTTGATATTGTTTTTGTTCATGAAAAATGTAAATATCGAAGCTCGGTCTTCGAGATGAAGGGGTCAGGCCATCTTGCATTGAGCTGTCAGTCGCTGTAGTGTGCCTATGGACTCACAGACGTGGACACACACACACACACACACACACACACACACACACACACACACACTCACACACACAAAACACACATACACTGCACTTAAAATGTGTGTAGAAGAGGATGAGGGGAATGGAAGCGTGCACTGAGACGTGAATAAAGACCATTTGCTCATGGATTCATAGGCTTCCGTCATCCATTATTTAGTGTGGAGAAGAGCAGTGGATTGGTGGCTGGCTGATTTTTCTGACAGCGTTTACATGGCTGATGGCTACAGATGTGATGATTTTTACGGCTCTAGATAAACACTTTGTTTTGACAGTGCAGACATATTTTTTTTTTTTTTCTTCTTTGAAAAAAGAAGAACAAAAAAATCTCTGAAAGATGCAGCATTCCAAAAATATTCAAACCTTGCAGCCACACTTTACAACTTTTTAACAGATCAGTAATACGTTCAAAACATCCAAACACACAAATGTATAAACAAATTTGAAAACCTACCGTTGCATCCCTGTAAATAGCCAAATCTGAAAACATGCTTGCGGCAAATCCATTTCAGAACAATTAAGAGATTGCTATAGATTTCAACATGGCCGATTTCACATGAGCGGACAAATGTGAAAAGTCAACAAAAAAAGAAGAAGAAAGCAGTCGCTAGCCAGCATTTGCCCTCCATCCAAAAGCAAAATGACATTAGCCCTTGTCTATTGAGTTTGCTAAATGCCCCACATAAAGTGAATTTGCCCCCCAGGGCTGGGAAACAATCACGCAAGCGAGCGTTCCATTTAAGTGATTTGAATGATCGGAGTGCTGCGGTGCTTCCTATCAACCGGAGAAATGGGTCAATACACTGAGACTAAGTGACATGGCTGGCAGCCTGCACTGTGGTGGAAGACCGGGCAGAGGAAGAGGAGCGGGACCTCACCGGCATTGGGTCAGACAGACGTGGATGTGCTCACACACACATGCACACACACAGACATAGACCCGGCTGGCTGGTACGAGCAAGGCCTTTGTGTGGGTTCACGTCAGAGGTTTCGTACAGTGAGCTCAGATCACACACACCTCCGCTGTCAGTGTTCAACACAACTCGGCAAACAAGATCCTCATCGGCGACTAAACACTGACGCCAAACTCCAAACTACCATATATGTTCTTAGCTTTGAACTGTCATATGTGTTACTGTAGTAAAAAGGGATGCTACGACTTACTTTCAGCGTTGATTGACATTGTGTCTTTCTCCCAGGACACAACAGTGATGTAGGCCTCCACTGAGGTAGGGATAATGCACTTGAAGACCGCCACATTGCCCCTCATGGCTTTCTGGTCCTCCACCCGGACTGTGTAGGGTTCTCGTAGGACTGGGGAGGAGGGGACAGAAAGGTGATGTGCATAAGACGGGCGACATTGCTAATACTGTAAGACAAGCTACTCGTTATGAAACCATGATTGCTATTAAGCAGTCGTGAAGACATTCACAAGCAGAGAAACTGACCAGCCTTAATGTGGACATCTTGGCTCCTGATTCTCCCTGAGGGGTTCTCCGCTGTGCAATAGTAGGTGTTGTCGTGGATGAGTTTGCTGAAGCTGGAAGGGGGGATGTGGAATATCTGAAGGGTGCCATTGGGGTGCACATGGCGGATCCCTGGCACATCATAGATCTCCTCGCTGGTGGCCAGGTACCAGCGCAGTGAGATAGGGGACACGCCTGTGGCGGGACAGGGCACCGATGTCCCTGTGGTGCTGGCAAACACTACCTCTTGCACAGATGCATTGACAAAATATAAGCTGGAACGTAGATCTTCACAGAAAACTGCGGGGAGAGAAATCAGATTGAAAACAGAAATGTTAGAGACAGTTTTTAATTGTTTACTTCCTATCAAAACTTGAACATTGTATGTCAGAGGTCTTTAAATAATTAAACTGACAAACTGTACCCGCTATTGTTAAACCCCACCACATAACAGAATAACTCTCATACAATCTGACAGAATTGTTTTTCCCTGGTTGACCATTGTGTTTGTGCTCACTGCTGTGGAGCGAGGCTGCAGGAGTGCGTCTCTTGTTACCTTCGCAAAATACTTTTGCGGAGGTTATGTTTTGATCGCTGTGTATTTATTTGTAAATATGTCTGTTTGTTATTCGCATAACTCAAAAAGTATTAAACCGAATCGCATGAAATTTGGTGGGATGATTGGCTGTTATCCGGGGACCATTTGATTAGATTTTGGGAGCGATCGGGTCAAAGGTCAAGGTCAAGGTCATGAAAAGGTCATGAAAAGGTCAAAATCGTATTTTTATCATAACGCGGTAAATTTTTATCCAATTGGCATGCAACTAATGCCAAAATGTTCAGAATTCAATGCCCGATCTTGTGATATACGACATGATACAATGACGTCATAACCCAAAATCACAGGTATTAATCTTCATGCATTTGGCCTTGATGTTTCCATGGTAATGTTCAGGGAACTTGTTTCACGAACGTCCGGTTTTGGACATGTATGTTCAGGTACTTGTCCAAACAATTAATAAAATACATATCAACAGAACAACCATTTCTGTGTCTTATATCTTCGCAGCACATACAGTCCAAATTGTATCAAATACCACTACATGGTTTTCTTTCGAAATTAATAAATCAAGGCTGATGTTCATACATAATTCTTTTGTGATGTTTACCACAATATCTGGTATCAAGTTACATCAATTTACTGTTCCCCACACTCTCATGCCAAGTACCAAAAAGTGGCTGCGGCGAAGGTATGCGCTCTACCGAGTGGCCGTTCTAGTTGTCTATGAAGAGACATTGCAGCAAAGCTCTGGGAGAGCAGCGATGGATGTGAAATAGCAGAGCTGGCAGAGCGCCAGACCCGCAACTGCACATGTGTGAAAAACACACAGAACACTAGAGATCAATCAATTTATTGATAAAGCACCTGTTCTGATAATCTAGTCATGGTCATTTTTCAAGAAAAATATTGCTAAAAAATGCCAAACATTCTTTCACATGATAGGATTTATAGTTTTACTCTTTTTTATAAAGTTCATATTTTGGGGTTTTGGATTGAACAAAAACACGACGTGTGACAACTGTCAACATATCGTGCTAAAGAGGCTGCATGTGACATATGATGGGGAGCCAAATCTGATTGGCTCGTTGAATCACATGTTTTCTGATCCAAGCAGCCGACAAGATAAACTGATTGGGTCGTCTTATTTCACAGTTTGTGGGTTGGTAGGGGGCTCCAGATACACAAAAATATGTGCACAAGCACTGAAGAAGTGACTTGTTCATAATATATCTATAAAAACAATATTTTATGATGATTTATCAACCCGACATACCACACACAAATATACATAACGACAATCCTTTTCTCTGAGGGCAAACACAACCCAACAGAGTTCTCAGTGGCTTTAGGTTTTCAACATAAGATGCATTTCTTGGTGAACATATGGAGGAGAAGTGCATTACTATTCAAGCTTAAGCAAGCATCCTGAACATATGTATAATAGAAGGGGCTATGTCACGTAGTGTAAGCAACTTTTCCGCTGCCTATACATTCTCTCGTGACAAACTCATTTGCATCTCTGCTTTCATCTGAATTAAAAGCTGTGATGCAGCTTCCGTTGCATCCAAAAAGGCATCATCTTCCATCGGAACAGGTAATCTATCACTGTTAACAATTATATTGTTGCCGTGGTGTCAAACACTCACTGAGAATCAGTTTCTGTAATTAAAAATTTGGAAAATGGCCCAAAAAAAAAAAAAAGGTCCTAAAAGCTGATATGCAGTTTATTTGCCATGTTCACCTACACAGTGTGCAGCAAAGCACGTTTCCAAGTCATCTTAACTAATGAAGTGAGTCAATGTAATGTGATGCACTTCCCTGTAGTACGTTACTGTGCTGGATAGAAAACTGACAATGCAACTCTTTGCTGTAATGGACAACCCACACAGTTGGCACGGCGCCAGGGGATGTATACTGGCTGGATCCCAAGGAAGGGTGGAGGACTTGTTTAATACATCCACCGCCTTTTGAGTATTTTCCTTGTTGTGTTTGAGTTGAGGAGAAAAATGAAAAATCAACAATGCAAGATAACTGTAGCCCCCCCCCCCCCCCCCTCCTTTGTAGCACATTTCTAAGCATCTGCAGTTTTGAAGATTCTTGTGTACCATTGTTGAAGTCAATACACTTCGAGGAAAGATAGCAACCTTCGAACTGTATTCCTCCTCACTGCACAAACCAGTGATCGCTTCTTTTCTGATTGCAGGTAACCATAATAATTTGGACTGACTAAATAAATAGCTTTAGCAATCATTATCCCAATACTGTAGATGCCCATACATCTAACGACAGTAATGTGAAATGAAAACAAAGAAAACTGTTAACCCAAGCCCCATCATTATAAAACAATTATGTCATTCTTTGAATTAATTCTATCACTTATGATAACAATTTAAGACTTAATGGCTGAGATCTGAGTTTCTGACATATATATTGCATCCATTCCATTTGCAGTGACAATGAAAACTGTGTTGGCTATAATGGGACAAAAAACATAAAATCAAGAGAACAACTTCACCTATTTGAAGAAATGACAAATAGAGAAAACACAAGTTACACAGAACTGACTGATACCTGAGTTTCAAAACAAAAGAAACATGGCCTTACTCATACTCTATGGCTCATGATCCAAATAAACATGCAGTAGCCAGTTTAGTGGGTTCGCCTCACTAACTCCAAATTAGTCCCAATATACCAATAACCTTCTAGAAGGTTTTTCACTCAAATATTATATGTATTTTATGTATTCAACTTTGGCGAGAGGAACAGTGAAAGGAGACGCCCCTCGTGCTCAAAGTGTGGTTTTCTCCTCACAAGCTGCGATTTCGCTCGCGTGAGCCGAGATATTCTGACCTCGCAAATGACATATTTGTGCTTGCGGATATTGACAGTGATTTGCCGTCATATCTACATCTGTTTTTACATTTACTGCATGTTGTCAAATCAGTGTATGTATTTGTCAATGTGCTAATGTACAATTTCTTTGCAGCAGATTTTTTTTCCTCAACGCCAGCTATGTTTTCTTCATTTCTTTGCATTATTTCTATTTGCGTTGTGTTTTCTTAAGACGCCTCTCAGGGCGATCACACTGATGTAGAGCTGTGCCGCCTGCAGCACGGTCAGCACTTATGGCTATTTCAGCTACAAAGTCGGAGATTTAAATGAATAAGGCGATACAAGGTTGATTGGTGCTGCAATGGATAACCAAATTATTCAAATGAGTTACATCTGCAGGGCAAACCTAATTTCGAAATGATGATTCTACGGTGAAAAAACAATGATAATATTGACCCTATTTACAATATAAAAAGATGTACAGCATGGACCTTTATAGCTCAACAGTGGCGTTCTGTGAACAGCCACTCACCGGCTGTGAATACTTCAGGCTCCTCCACTGTATCTCTGCAGCCTCTGCTCTCTGCGTCCCGGGCCCCGCTCCCTTTTCCTGCCTCCACGACAGCTGCCAATCCCCCCTCCCCGGAGACCGAACATTTTAGCGCTTCATAAATTCCTAATGAGCGCGCTCAAATCACCGGCCACTTCCACCCACCGGTCGTTCAACCTGTTAAGACAAACAAACACCGGCGAGGACACATGTTTCCACGCGTTTTCTAGCTGCACTCACTTCACACGTGCGGCGCTCGAAGGGCCCAGAGGTGTTGAGAGGCAGACGGTTGTAGCTCCGTATCCGAGGTGAGAGGAGGCAGAGGAGCCATGACACATCTCAGTTCTAGGGGACTTTTGTAAATGAATTATTGATTGCCGGTTTGGCAACGCTAGAACCTGAACCTTAAACATTCAGGTGTCATTTTGCCAATACATGGGCAACCTGCCGACAGTGAAGACGGCGTGAGGTTGTATTGTTTTTGTACGTTGTGACAGTCAACCCTGTGTCGTAGTTGACGTGCAGATAAATAAGTGTAGTCTTTTTCTTTATGTCGTCACATGACATCACATCAATAACTGAGCTGCTCCTCCCCCGATCCATCATCACTTTGAAGGGTTCCTTTAGAATGTGTTGCAAGAGACGGGGATCCATACTGAGCATCAACCTTCATATTACTTTTAGCATTATTTCCTATTTCCTCAAAATGATGCATTTACTAAAAGAACGTGTTCATCACAGCTGCACTAATGCAGCACATTTACAAAAAAAAGCAGCAGTGAAAACATGAATTGTGAAGTACAAGCAAAAAAAAAAAGAAAGAGACATTCTAAAGGCTCACTACCCATAATAATACATGAAGACCTTATCGAGAGTTAATTCACTTGTAAATACAGAGGAACAACTTGTCAGCAGTTTCCTCAAGTAGGAAAATCTGCCATCAAGATGATCGTAAAATCTCAGCATCTGTTAGGAATAGCAGTGATCTGCCGTGCGACTGTTGCTCCATAACAGACAGAGCTGTTATGTGACACCGTTTGACTCCTTGGAGTTACAGGTAATTAGCAATACACTTCATCATCCATACTATTCTAGGCCGTAGCTGATTTTTATTCATTTTGACGGCCACTGTCACAAATTCTATAATCTGAAGACTTGAAGATCAGTTGTGTACCTGGGTATTAGTATTTCACATTACTGTAAAGTTATATGGTATAATCCTTTTGATTCATTATATGTTTTGTTCCACAAACTGGTCGTTTTCTTTCAGTTTAAAGTAAAAAAAAAAAAAAAACATACAGTGTAAATGAAGTAATGTCAATGTACTATTTGTGCCTCAAGAGGATCAAATAATAACACCTGATTTGTATTTGAACCCCCACCATTAAAAGGAGATCAAATGAAGGAGGTTTTAACAGTGTGTGCAGAAGCTGAGAACCAAAACAAAACAGCCATCACGCAGCCTCCGGTCTGAGTGTGTTTTAAAGGTGACTGGGCGAAGAAGAGAGGCTGCCTCCTAACTGCTTTTGTCTCGATCCGCTTTGCACCGACTCATAAAAAATTGAGACCCCCCCCCCACCGACCACCTCCATCTCTACTTCAGCCACCATCCATTTCTGGGTGGCTGATTCCTTCAGATTAGAAAGCCTGATGGACACAAAACCCGCCAGATCCCACTGGTTCACGTAGATACAGTGGGAGTGCATGTATTTTTCAGCACTGTGCCAAGGAAAACAGCGATTGCGGGGTTTGAGTGGGGAGGCGGGAAAGCTGGAAAGCTGGAAAGCTATTAGAGATGGACTGGAAGAGAATGCAAAGAAAAGGGAGATGGATCAGGGAGACGCCGTGACGAGAGGCCAGAGACATGCTCCGTCTCAGTTGTGTCCCACAGCCTCCTTCAAATGAATACCGTTAATCCTCATTCCTTCCATCTTTGCTCTCTTTCTCTGTCTGTATGCATTCTTCAATCCTCTTCATCTCTCCTTCACGCTCCTCTGTCTCTCACATGGCTGCTCGCTCCACCTTTACACCAGGATGCAGGCGCAAAACAAACAAGCGCATGAGAAGGGAGGAGAGCCGGAGAGGGGGTCGCATGCACTCAGCCACTTTTCCCCATTGTTTGCGCTGTTGCCTCTGTTCTCACAGTTAGCTGCGAGAAGCCGGCTCCACTGTCACAAGGTCGTTGGCAGCTATAGAAATGCTCCCACTGTCATATTTAGCACCTTCGGACCACTTATCCAATCGTGCATTCAAATCAGTTTAATGGTAGACACAACTCCGCGCACTTCATTTCCTCTCACTCTTTACTCAGAATTATCTAATAAAGCAGAAATGACAGACACTGAATTTTGCATTTTGCCAGCATATCACATGAATATTCAGTTGCAAATTTATAGCCCGAGACAAACCAGCACAATTTATCATACGGCTGCTTGCAAGCAAAGGAGACAGTATGTGGGTGGCTGTTGGCTGTCATCAAGTGTGTTTGTGTACGGCACCGTTAAATAACAATCTCATTAACGGCTGTCATGGAATAGTAAGATGTAACACATACAAATGCGCATCTCGGAAATATGAAATGCATTGTTTTTGCAGACTGAAGAGGCCGCACCTTTGAGGATCTATTGATAATGCGGGGAGAGATCAAAACAACAGCAGGCTGAGTCTTGTAACGGGAGATGAAAGATTTATGTGGACTCCATCGATAGTCGGTCAGCTGTCAGCCCGGTTGGCAGATTAAGGCTGCGGTCTGCATCTCAAAGGATTTCTGTCTCATAGTGCTGGTTTTATGAATCTTACTTTAGAAATTAATTATTCTCTTAAGATGTCGGCTGCTTATTTATCGCACTGACAAATGATGATTGGGCTGTTTCTTTACCTCCTTTATATTAATAAGTTCCGTCCTGAGACTTTTTGGATGAAAAACCAGTTGCTGCCTTCTTATCTATATATATATCTATATATATATATATATATATATATATATATATATATATATATATATATATATATATATATATATTCAGCAAATGTACAAAGAGTACAAATCCTCCCGTCAATCTATCTCGGTACGTGTTTGGCATCGCACACGTTACAATATTATATGCCGAACACCAACGCACTCCCATGCCTATCATGCCCACACACACACACACACACACACACACACACACACACACACACACACACACACACACACACACACACACACACACACACACACACACACTAGCAGTCACCATATGCCTGCCTGTGCCAGAGCCCGTCTTAATCAACATCAGCTTTTCTCGAGCCAGAACCACAAAGAGGAAAAAGTGATATCGTTCAATTATGAATCCCATACATGTATAATAGATGCACTCTCTATTTTTCCTGTGTTTTTGGTCTTAGCAAAGCTCAGAGGCGTAGGGAGGAAGGGATGGGGGGGGGGGGTCATGTTGGGTTAGTGAAGGTCCCTTCTTCTAGCAGTGCGAAATAATGCTTGGCAAAGTCCCACATGTCAGCACCTATTGGTGGCTGGGTGTGCTGAAGCCTCTAACTGTGGATCTGCAGGTGCCTCCTAATGCGATCCTCCGCGGTTGCAGAGCATCTGCTGATGTGATTGGAGCTCAAGGGCACCAGACGCACTTCGGTCAAGGACAGTGCACGTGGGCGTGTCGGGGGGGGTTGGGTTAATGTCTGGAAGCCCCTGCGAACATAGAGGGCTGATGTGGCTGACGTGTGAGGAGTCAATGCAGGCAGTAATGTTTGTTGCTGCTCTAGTGTTGTGAGAGCGGGGACCGGCTGCTGAGATTCTCAATAATAACCCTTTTCCATAAGAATAAAACAAACAAGCCTTTTATTTTCCCCCGGTGTTCAGGAAGACCCGTCAACCTCCACTCCGACGGTGCCCATCAGCGGCTGCTTCCAAATCACCCAGGCAATTTATTTAAGTAAATGTGAGATCAATACAGGCCCCACGAACACACAACATAAATAGGCCTATGCATTAGCCCCTGCATTAGCCCGCTGATGTGTCACAGGCTTTTTGCTTGGCCTGTGTTTACCTCAACCAAACACCATTAATCAACATTTGGATGAATGGCTCGGGCGCCTCTTGTTTTCTTGTTGAAAATGACTTTGGTGCTTCAGCCATTATTTCATGGTGTGCTCTGTTCACCGTTTTGTTCTCCGCGACAGCATTCTGATATTCACCTTTTCTCACACAATTTTATCACATGGAATTAGACATTAGCCACAGCATGGCTGCCCCGCCCGATGTCGCTTGTGTGTTTAAGCATTAGAGTCTAGTTGGCTCTGGGCCACGGTGTGGCCTCCGCCAGGTCGGGGAGCTGCGGTGGGTACCAGGGCATCAAGACATGAGGGCAACTCCACAGGGTGAAACAAGCACTGAGCCACACTGACAGCCGATGCAGGTAATTAAGGCAGAGCACTGCAGAGACCGCCTAGGGAAAGTGGAGAGAGGGGGCTGGGGTCGCAAAAGGCGGAGAGATAGTAGGGACAGGGGGTGAAGGAAGGGAGGGCCTCGCAATGACAGCAAGTAAGCAGCCGAGCCCCCTCCTCTCCTGCCCTAGGGGCTTACACAATAATCGGCAGAGAGGAGTGCAGCGCTGAGCCGAGATGCGCAGATCTTAGAGCAGGGTCCCCTTCGCTCTCCCAAATCACCGGCTCCCATTTTGCCCTCATGAATAATGTTGAGCGGTGCACGCTCAGTGCCACGCGGCCGCTATGTAAAACCAACGATACCCTCCTCTGATGTCAACTCTCCGGAGGGGAGAGATGAGAGTCGCCGTGGAGTGGGTTAGTTGATGCATATGAACGCTCATTTACATGAGCGCCAAACGATAGAAGAGGGAGTTCCCACGTACCGGGCGCTTTGAAGACCTAATCAGTTACATCACTGAGGTGGAAGTGGACTAGTACTGCAAATCAACTGAGAGAGACAGAGAGAGAGAGAGAGACGGCCGAGGAGGGAAAGTCCTGCAAGCGAGTAATCAAACTCGAGCCGCTGAAGCTAATATGCAAGCTAAGAAGCAACAGAGGTAAAAACTAAAAACAACCATATGAGACATTCATAATGCTCCATTAGCCTTCCTAAGAGGCACGGCATTGAAATGACAGGATGTTCCCGAACGTAGCAACTTCTAATATGTATTCCACATGAATATCAAAGTGTGAATCAGCGCTTGATGTAGATGCCAGTGTTTCCTTCCAGAGCGCTGGAGCCACAGAAGGTAGAGCACATATTGTATTACAGAACCACTTAAAACCCATAACATACTCTGGTTATGTATGCTTGTGTTTCAACACCGTTTTTTGGCCTTTGGAATTGAAATCGTCTTAATAACAAACTAATCAAAAGTAATTACGGTTGGAAGTTATGCTAGTCAGACTGAAATATCGCACATATTTAGTAATCAGATAGTTAGCGATGGAGAAAATGGTGAGCATGTTAATATTCTAATGTTAGCATTTAGTTCAAAGCATGGTTGTGCCTACGTACGGCTACGTAATGCTAACTGCAATGTGCTGTTTTTACGTTTTGGTTTTAAACTAGCAGGTAGCAAGAAGTCAAGTACTACATGCATTGGAAAGAAACAAAGGTTGAATATCCTGTAAACAATTTGATTTGGCTGGAAAAATATTACCTCAAATGAAGATTTTTAAGACCTCCTTAACATTAGGGAACCACCTGGGTACAAAAATTCAGAGGTGCACATCGTAGCCACTGATCAATCAGGGCATCCCTAATAAAGATCATATTTATTGATAAGCCAACCGCATTGCCTGAAGAAGGAGTTTACTTGCGTTTTCTTTGACCTTTTCTCGTGCAAAGCTAAGCTAAGCTGCTCCTAGTGGTAGCTTCATATTTACCATAGAGACAGGAGGACATATCAATCCTCTCACACAGTAAGGGCTAGCTTTCTGCAAGAAATCAAATAAGGCGATGTCCAGAGTTCATAAATACTTTAGCTTGAGCATTTTTAAATGTTCCTTTCTGCGTTTGCAACTACAAAAATATAGTGGCACATTTTTAGTGCTGGTCTTCAAAAGGCTGGAGTACATTTTTAGTGAGAGTATTTTTAGTTAGAGCTGTTAGTTATTGACTTTTCTTGCCTGAACAGTTCTGTAGTACTTGACTTAGATTTCCATGTAATATATTGTGGCACAATATCCACTGTGTGCGAGCTTTTAAGGACTGGAGGAGAGGCATTATTTCTGTTTCGGTAAAATGTCTTCCCACCCCGGCTTGCAGTACTGTCAAGTGCAACTGTGACTGAGCTGATAGACGGAGAGGCGGAGAGAGGCAGAGAGAGCCAGAGAGGCGCTGGATCTCAGGTGAGCTCAGAGAGAGGACATTAAACTCAGTGGGGATGGATGAACGAGGAGATTAGCTGAAGGAGGAAGGCTGGCAGCTCAAGGATCGTCTACATATCATACTATATAGCATGGCACAGGAGCCTATAGCCGATACACATGGTTCACGATTTGAATAATTGCAATATTAAAATAGAAATCCGAGCAGAGTTTTAACTCATTTCTGCTGTGAGGGTTCCAACCTTGCAGCGGAGCAATAACTTTAAATCAAGGTATTGAATTCTACATTTAACATTGCTGTTAAAAAAACACTTTTAATGCTTTTTCTTATGATGTGCACTCTGTAATGCTCTTCATGACTAATTGGTTTGTCCTTAAATTACTGGTTCATAAATAAATTTGACTTGATTTGACATATGACTGAAGGCGAGTGGTGATGAAACAAGTTGACAAAAAAATGAAACATGGCTGGTGAGTAAACCACCGGCCAGAGATATGCGACTGGGAAATGTTTGCTGGAGTTCGATGTGTTCAGGCTGTCTGCTGAGGTTTAGTTTGACTATCTCAGCCAGATGTGGGTCCATTCAGACATATTTCTGTCCAATTAGTTCGGCTACACCAACAGGCCGGCCAAATGGTCCGTGCAAGGCCTCTCCATGCATCGGCTTTAGTTCCTTGGGCCTTGTTTGAGGTTATGAACCAGTAATCTACACTGCAGGGAGATGCTGTAACTGTGTCAAAATGGCCCATTTGGGTTTGGATTTGCTTGTTCATTCTCAAAACATGCCAAAGACTTTATTCTTTCACAGAAAATACATCTAACGTTTGTGTTTTGCAGTTGGGTGCATCTAGCACCACTACTAGTGTGGTGCTAGATGTGAGGGTGAGTGTGTATTTATTGACTTTATTTACAATGTAGAATACGTGTGCTTACATCTTTATCGTTGCGGTGTTATGGTTTAATTGCATCAAAATGGACAAAAAGAATGTAGGACTATAACAATTTTTTTATTCCTGTGGCTCTGTAATATGTTGCAGTAGGATTTGCCGTTTTGAATTTATCTCATCTTGAGGTGGTGAAAAGAAAAAGGCATTTGAAGGAGAGAAACAGAGAGGCTAAATAAGCAGTTGACAGTGTAGGGCAACTGAAAGTCCTGGGGTTAAATGGGATTGTGGGTCAGATGACTAGACACAGTTGCCTTTTCGCCCATAGCCATCCTCTTGTGCCTCGGAAGCCCCCCCATCTCTGCCTCCACTCCCCTGAACAGCCCTCATTTGCCTCAAAGGCGAGAGTATTTCATCTTGAGTAACCCCACCGCAGGAGAGGGTCCTCCCTTATTGCTACAATGCAAACACATAGTGAGCCACTCTATTAAGATGTGAACTGGTGTACTTATGTTTCTTTTCTTTTTTATTAGTAGAATATTTTCACCTTAACCCTTCCTTTAAAAAAAATGTAAATAACAGGACTGGAATAGCAGAATAGTTTAATCTAAAAATACACCTGGCGATGCCAGAGGGGCATTGAGTCCTGTAGTGGGCATACAGCATAGGACCCTCATTATTTAGTCCTAGAGGAGCCCGACCATGCAGCGCTTCCATAAATCACCCTGATGGATACACAGCCAATGGAGAGTAACAGAGACAGGCGATGGGGAGAGAATGGCAGCAATCTGCATTAGAGCTGCACTCAATCTACACACTCAGTGAGCCTTTATTAATCAGCATGTTTTCATCAAAAGAACTGTGTTTCGTTCCTGTTCCTAACTACGTGCCTATGTAGCCTTACATACATATATCCCTGTCCCATACCTGGATGGTGTGTATCAGACAGCTTGGCTGGTGATGGGGGGTGGGTGGGGGGGGGGTCTGCAAACACTGCCAGCAAAATACACATCAATGTATTCAGAGCGTTTAGTGCCCAGGATTAATCAAATTATAATTTAATCATCTGATCAAACAGCAATTAGCATAATCACGTCTGGGGAAGGCCTGATAGAGTGGAGACTGGAGCGGAATGGAGCTGGGAGCGAGCAACACTTTAATGAAACATTCGCCATAATGTTTGAAAATGTTACACATTCGGGGCTACAGGAACAGAGCTGGATTTCGAATGCTAATCAGCACGGTTTGGTTACGCCCAATGAACAGCAGTCAGCCACAGGGGGAAGAAATTGCAAAGTGAGATCCAGATTCTACAATGTTATCATTTTTTTTCCCCGGGAAGGCTTTTACAGTTTAATATTCTTTCTTTTTTTCTACACAAAGAAGAAAATGTTCAATTTGATTTATTTTGTGGTTCCTGTTCCATCTATTCCATCTGATGAAGCCACAGCCAGCTCTCGTAGAGCATCATACTGGTATTTTAACCAATGTGTTGCTACTGTCGCAGTCCCAGGTCACCAGAAATAGGTTAGTTATTAGCCTTTATTGGCTTATTAAGAAATCAGTCTTAAGTTTGTAATTGAGGAACAACAATTATAAATGCAATTCAATATCAATTATGTATTACACACAAGTAGCAATTTACAAAATAGTACGGGCATGAATTACATGTTGTTTGAGCCCTTTAAAAACTACTGTAATTTAAAATATATTTTACACATTCGATTTCTATAGAATTGAAGGAAATAAGGTGAGTATTAATCTTTACAATGTAAAAGCGCCTACATCTCGCAGGCCACTGATAATTAGAATATACAACATGTATAATACAAGTACACTCTTTCAAAGAGCAATGAACCTCTCAATTTGAAGACAATTTAGATTGTAATGTGATTTTTATTTTATTTGTAAAAGGATGAAGCAATTTAAATAGAAGCACACCCAAAAGAATACATAAAAGGGACTCTCGGGCTCGGTTAAGAAAAATGCACAAGTCCTATAATGGAAGGGAATGCCCTGCTGGTTATTCTGGCAGCAGCTTGTCTAAAATGTTGGTGACATTCTTATGTCAACGAACACACATGAAAACACAAAGGGCAATATTAAGAACAGCAAAAATGATCCTGGTTATGTCCATATAGTGTACGATAAATCAATAATGTAAAAATGATCCTGGTCAGGTCCATATATGGTACGATAAATCAATAATGTAAAAATTATCCTGGTCAGGTCCATATATGGTACGATAAATCAATAATGTAAAAATTATCCTGGTCATGTCCATATATGGTACTTGATAACTAAAACTAATATTTACCATAGGAAGTATAAACAGAAGATGATGGCAAACACTGCCATGTGAGATATGCAAATGCTTCTGTTTTATATTACAGAGTTATTATTATAGTCGTAACATACCTGCTCACAGAGCACCATCTTACTGTACATCTAGTACACAGACGTCACTACTTTACTCACTTCTTCTCAGAGATATACAGACAGAGTCATAAATTGGGAACAAATAAGGCTGACCTCTCTCATTACCTTCAAAAAAGGTAAAAGCAATCACAAAAGGTTCCAAAATCAATATTTGAACCAACATTGTGCAGAATGCTTCGGAGGAAAGCCCTCTGGTCAGTCATCCTATATCTTGCAGAGCTTCCTCTGCTATATAATATAGTAACATAATAGTTGCAGTGGGTCATCTTTAGCTGAGCCGGAGCTGCCAACCAGCCCGGAAATGTCCTCTATTGGGTCAGAGTAGTTCTGCTTTTTAGTTTCTAGACATAAAACACATTTAATTGGCCTGCCGGTGCACCTTCATCCGTCATGTTGACATCAAGTGTAAACTAGACAATGAGGTAAGAGCATTGGCCTTGGCCTTAACTTCTCGGAGAGCCTGAGCTCAACCTCGCTGACGTCTTGCTGTACCTGCGAGTGCATTAACCTACTGCCCTATTTTAGGACACAAACAACACAACTAATTGTCATCTTGTTAAGTCATCGGCCCAGTAAACGGACGGCAAGAAACTAGATTGTTTACTACCCGATGAGTCTCACCCATTGTACTACTACACATGCCACTGTGCAAGAACACTTGCACTAGATATCCTGCAAAACTTCAAAGGAATTCTGCTCACATGCTTTCCTATCTCACTAAATTGTAGTTAGCATCGAATAATTACTGCCTCGCTCGAAAAGCAATATTTTATCAGTGTGCTTTCTGGCTTTATATGCAAATTCGGCCATAGTTAATGAGTATTTCACAAATTAAAGACCACATCCATGTGACGTGGCAGATGTACAGTATATGAATGCCAGATTCTGGTAAGCACCTATTACAATGTCCATGTTATCTATAAAACATTCACAAGCTTGGATCATAATAGCTGGCTTTCTAATGATGGCAGAGCGTTTTTCTACCCCATTTGCTTTGACCTTATTAAATTCAAATTTTTCTTGACATTTAATAAATCATCACACTGTTCTCTTGTCCGTTGCATGATGGTCGTCAGCCAAACCCGACACAAAGCATTGTTTTGACATTATTTAACCTTACATATGCACAAGTGCAAAGACGTGGACCAATTAAAGTAGATTGTGGCACAGTGAGCTATAACTGGACCAAATGGATGTACAATAAAGATTGTGGCGTCTGAATCGGAGCACAACAATATGACTGTCTAATACATTTGGAAGTGTCTAAAATAGCCTGGTTTCTGCATGGGAAACCAGGCTGATTGGATGTGATTCTTTAAGCTTTAGATACCGCATAACGCAAGCTGACTCGCTGTCCCTCTTCCACCCTCTCTTCCTCCTCTTTTTCTGCCTCACTACACTCCATCTTCTCCTTAAGCATTCTGGTCTGGGTTAAATGAAACCTTTAACAGTTCAATGTGCAACCATTAACATATGCTTGAGTCTACTCTCCTAGGCCAAGGCGTACACACACACACACACACACACACACACACACACACAGTTGAGCGACACAAACAAATCTTGACCCGATGGCACTGACAAATCAGAGTGTGATTAGTGATTCTGTGAAAACGGCATGTCGCTAATACCTTCTAATATTAATCCTGATGCATAACATGAATAGATAGTTAAGAGAAAATGTAAACTTGACTTGAACACTTTTAAGTGCCCGAAAATATAAAGTCAACAAGGAATCAAATCTCTGACCTCAGATTACATATTAATACATGTGTTACTAATTCTTTGTGAAATTCATATGACATCATTTAAAATCTTTAGGGCATTTTAAGTGTAATTTTTTTCCGTATTAAAGTGAATAAATACTTGCCTGTGGTGACTGCAAATTATTGTAACATGGAATGCTAATAATGTGGGTTAAATGCATATGGATATTATCCCCTCGTCAACAATCCTTATCTGATGAACACACATCAGTAAATACAGTCGTCTGGCCAGACCTGAAACTACGACTTACAGAAAAAGAAGAATCGCAGCATTTCCAGTGGCCTACATTGTGGTGACTGGTGTGCTGATATTAATGTGCGGCCGAGGAGCTGAGCTTTGCTGACGTGTGTTACCGTGACTCCGTCAACCCCGTCAACCCCGTCCTGGCTCGATGTGAAGTGACAGATGTATACCAAAGGACACCGGTCTGCACAGACCTAGTTTCCCACTGGCCTCAATGTGACCTCTAAGCCACGCTGCTTGGACTGGCGGTAAAACAAAGAAATAACAGCAAACTTTGTGAGCATCGTCGAACGGTCAAACTTAAAAGATTCTGGTTTGTGGGGAGGAATGCGGTGCCGAAACCCAAATGACACTTGACTAAATAAACTGCAAACTAGCCAAACAGGCTTGGAGGAAAACATAATCTCTGCCTGGATTATGTTCACATTTTGCATTGACTGAAGGCGGTGCTACGTTTTTGTATAAACCCACCATAGCGATGTGTTTGGGTGGGTGGTCAGAGTGGACTCTGACACTGGAGACCAGGGTTCTCCGACTGACTGGTTAGTTTTCGACAACAAAAGCAAAGATTGCAGCTTCGGTTGAATGGTTGAATTTAATTGTGCAAACTTCATGCTCAAAGCCCGTCCATATTTACTTTTTTCCACCATCTTTCCAAACCCAGTAAACTGCAGGCAGATATTATAATCAATCAGTTGCCCTTAAGTGGTATAAGTATATGGATACATGCCGTTGAATGAAGGCCACATGTGTGATATCTTCATTGCAAACCCACCTCCCCTCTGTTTAGTTGATTGTAATCTCAGTAATCTCACGTAGAAAGAAACAAAATTCTGCTCCCACATTAACCCTGTTTCAAGTCTGGATCAAGTCATATGAAAATGCTTATGTTTTAATAAGCGGAGGTACCGTTTCTCCGCCGGCCCCTCGTCATCCTAAACGGCAAGCTAAAAATACACATGCACAGAATGGTACTAAGAGCAAATTGAGGAGCTTCGCTGTATATTTACACAGCTTATTAGCGTCCAATTGAGCATGTGTCAGATCCCCTCAACCCTCCCCAGCAGAGCTGAGCAAAAACAACATTATGCCATTCCCCCAATTTCATCTCTTCATAACTGGAATACGTTGTTCCCATTCCATTTAGGTTTTAATAGACACTTCTACCAGAGCACTTTAAAAGCTCAAGCACCACTGAAGTGAACTCTACAGTAGATTTTACTCTCTATAGCGGTGAATTGTTTATATCTACTGTAGATGAGCTTGCAAATGTGTCCTCAAATTGGCAAACGCCAACTCAGAGCAAAACGGAGTTTGCACAGTTGATACTCTGCATAAATGACCACTGCAAAGCCAGAGCTGTGGTTGCAGTCTACCGATATATTCTATGGCAACATAAATATCAATATCTACACAAACAGTCAAAGCACTGAACAGACAAAAATCAATTTTAGTGTTTGAGCAATCAAGCCTTTTCAATCAGATTCTGAGTGATAGTAACTGAAACACGACTCCCAGAACTATTAACAAAGACAGAGAGAGAGACAGAGAGAGAGAGAGACAGAGAGAGAGACAGAGAGAGAGAGAGAGAGAGACAGAGAGAGAGACAGAGAGAGAGAGACAGAGACAGAGAGACAGAGAGAGACAGAGAGAGAGAGACAGACAGAGAGAGAGAGAGAGAGAGGCTGGCTGAAATCTATCAGGAAGCATTGCCAGGGTCACCTGAACAGAGTGCAGTGTTGCTCAAGCCGAGAGCCCACACTGCAGCAGCACTCATTACCCAGGTCTCCATAGAGACAACCTCAGCAGCCCGCACTGGACCAGAGCCCTAAAAGCCTTCCTTTCAGGAAGCCACGTGTCCAGGAGAGGTCAAAATGCTCTCTTCTGATGGAAGCTGCTCATTAGGGCTAATCTTTGCAGGTCTGTTTGGGGGGGATGTGCAGCAGAGAGAATACCATCTGAGATCAGCAATCGCGGCCCTTTTATTCTGCCTGCAGTTGATTTAGCGTGGTGCAGAAAAGAACGTAATAGGAAGAGAGGATTGTCAAAATGCACTCTGGGTAATTCTAATTGCTGCCGCAAAACAAAAAACCTTTGAATCTCTGAATCAATACAAAAAAGGTCAGTGTCAAATGAGCACCGAGTCTGTCAATATATGGACGGCACTGCATCGGCCGTGGCCACAAGCGCGGCGTTCATCACAAGTGCCGTGGCTGCCATTCAAAGTTTCCATGTAGATGTCTCTAGCAGCAGCCATTTTGCAACGCTGTTGCCTGGACCAAAGAGACTGAAAAAAAAAAAGCCATTCAACAAGCAAAGCAATGGATCGTTCTCAGCCAACAGAGATTTCAGCAGAGCACTCAGTGAAATGGACATCGGTGTCCTCTGTTTCTTGAAACTGTCTCGCCTCGGTGACAGAAAAGGGGTCTTTGCGACACCACCGTCAATGCTTTGACTCCATTCTCTCCTATAAATAACCACTGCCTTCATTGAACCCTCCAGCATGGACACAAAATGGTTTTCTGTCATCTTAGCTTGACGCATCGCCCTCTACTCTCAGTTTACATTGTGTCCACTTTAGATTTTTTTTCACCCCTTTCGCTTTCCTCTACCTTCCAAAAGGTCTTCTGAATACCCCCAATTTTCTTTCCAGCTCATTTCTGCCCCCCAACACATGCACATCCCCTTACCCCACAGCCCCTTGTCCTCCTCATTGCCCCCCCCCCTTCCTCACACACCCTTCTTCTATCCGCTGTAAAAGAAAGAAATCAGTCCCACTCAGTCCAAAAACAAACACAATTGGCCCATATCAAACCTATCTTTAGAGGAGTTCAGCGCACAAAAGAGGATTTGGATGCATTTTGCGAGATGTGCACTTGGGCAAGGGTGATAAGGGCTTGTCTATTTTTTTTCTCCAATCCAAAATGACTCCATGTCTGTGCTTCTAATATGGCGGTTGCAATGCCAGTAAAAAAAAAGAAAAGACACAGCCAACCTATGTAATCCTTTTCGAAGAATACTCTCGACAGATCTAACAGAAAGCATGCAAACATACAATTGTTTGTGCAAGGCATTTAATACCTTCAATTATATATATATATATATATATATATATATATATATATATATATATCTTTTAAAAACATGTAATTAATATATTAATGCATGAAATTAAAGATAGTGCATTTTTTCATTTACATAGTAAGGAGTGGACTAATATCTTTTATGTTCACAAAGAAATTATTTAAATTTCATTGAGTGAATTTCTGTTTGCTTGTAATTCACAGCCAGGTTTGAAGATTTCTAACGAACACATGGTGAACACACCAGGTGTGGGTGTAAATGTGTTACAACTAAATGATTCACTTAAGGATAATTTTTAATAAGCCACACAAGTGAAAGTCAAATTGTTAATATGCACACGAAGCATCTAAAAAAGGATGTAGGAAAATGCACCCAGGCTGAGGCCTAATGCAGTTTGATGAGGAACAATAAATAACCCCCCATGGTACGGACTGAGAGGGAAACAGAATAATTCAGAGGTTTAATTTTTTGGCCTAGGATTTCCCAAAAAAACTAAAACAAATTGCACTAAAAATAACAAACACATTTAAATGCCCTGTTCGTCATGCAGTACAGACTAGACCCATCACTCAACCTACATTTCTCCTCTCTCCCTCTGTATGTGGTGTGTGTCTACGTTGATAAAAAGGCTTATCTTAAATGTTGAAAAAATGCACGATTGGTTCAGCGTTTATACATAAAGGTTAATGTAGATAGAACTATCTAACCCCACTGCCTGTCAGGACATGGCAACAGCCTGTTCTTGCTTCAAATTTCCACGAGAAAAATCATTATCTTCAATATGGAAATTCTTACAGAGCTATTTAGGACATTCATTGTCCACTGGAATAATTAAACATTTTAAGTATAACGTGCACAAATGCATCACCTACCATTCAAGATGCACTGGGAAAAGATAAGAGCCAATATCCACATGCCCCGCTCCGTTCAATATCCAAGCTTATGCTTTTTCTTCTCTCTCTCCCTGCACTCTTTCTTCTTGTTATTTCTTCCTTTTATTTCTTCAACAAGTCAATTGCAATGAAAGAAAGGGGAGCTTGCAAATATCTCTCTCTCTCTCTCTCTCTCTCTCTCTCTCCCTCGCCCTCTCTCTTCCTCTCTCCCTCTCTTCCTCTCAATCCTTCACGTTGGGAAGAAGATGAAGAGGAGGCGGTTTGAGCGTCTTTCCTGCTGCTGATTGTCTTCTGTGTATGATCCACAAGCTGCGCGTCTCCCCTGGTTGTTTGGACTGACCGCACCGCGCCGGGCCTCAGTGCAGCCGTCTCCCCGTGTCGGAGCGCTGCTCTGCGTGGAACATGGGGGAGCTCGGCTCGGTGCGCTCCGGTCCAGGTGAGCTTTGCCGCCGCTGCTGCTGCTGAGTCAGAAGCTGGAGACGCATAGGACAAACTGCCTCTGCGCGCACGCGACTCCACGGTTAAACAATTAAAAGAACAAAAACTAAACTAAACAAAAATGGTCCCAAATCGGAAAACAATCAATAAATAATAAATAAATAAATGTGAAGTCTATGCACGGAAAACGGCCGCGCATATCATCTCAGGTATGTGGGGCGGGGGGAGGGGGGAGGGGGGAGAAAATGCGTAAAAGTTGGATTTTTTCTTCTTCTCGGGGATTAAAAAGCGCGTGGAGTTGATTGTTAGCTGCGCTGGAAACTCATTCTCTCTTCGCCGCCTCTCTCCGTCCGGCGAGCAACAAGCACACGCATCTTCCCCCCGCAGCCGCACACACAAACTGCGCACACTGGTCCCCGCGCTTACAACCTGCCCTGCCTCAGAGCTCCGTGGAATAAACCCTCGCCTCCTTCTCCGCAGCCGATTGTCTCCCTCTCCATTGCCTTAAAGGTGCAGGGGTGGGGGGTTTGAGGGGGCGCACAGCTGAGCCTCTGAAGGAGCGTTTAGACAACAAAAAAAGAGAAATTCTCTATTGTTTTAACACAGAGGTGGAGGATCAAGGTGTTCCAATCAAGAGAGGGGGGAGGGGGTGGGGGGAGTGTGCATGATCATAAGCAGGAGAGAATTAGCCCGTGCAGGACATCCTTCTTTTTGCTGGTGCTGCTGTGGTGAAGCAAGCTGGAGGATGGATGCTGATGGAAGGAGGGAGAGGGAGGGATGGAGAGGGAGGGATGTAGGCTACACCTGACTGGATACGGGGTAAGCATTTGGTGAGGGGAAAAGAAATGCTAAATTACCTTAATTGGAGGAGATCAGATCCTGTCTTTTAATGTGTGTTTCTGGATAATTTATGAGCCCTGGGGGCATTTTGGGGGGACTCCCGACAGCCTCTCGCCTGCATTCATTAATTGACCTTGACAACTATAAGCAGCGACCCCCCCAATGCACTAGGGGGCATCAAACAGCGGCCATGTCAGACATCCACAGTCGTCGTCGTCGTCGTCGTCGTCCCCCCCACACCCCCCCCACACCTCCCCACACCCCACACACATTTAAGCCACACAGGAGGAGGTGGCGGATTAATATGTGAAAACTAAAGCACCCCGCGCTGAAGACTTAGCAGTGTCAATATATCTCATTTGGCATGAGGTGTGACCTCCGTATTAAAATGTAGCAATGAACAACAAAGCAGAATCTGCAGATTTCTTTCATGATAATTGAAAGAAACGTGAGTGGAAAATGCACGCAATACATTTTGAATCGAGCGCAGAAATCCATGTAGTGTTTTTTTCAGACAGTGTTGTGATAACAAAGTCACGTTGGCATTTTATGCATCCGCTGCCATGTGACGGTTTGAATCTAGCTTGGCCCATTTATGTTCAGATACAGTAGCTGGGTGAGCCAGGCTTCAGACACCCCCCCACGCCCAGATACAGTGTCTGTCTCTTAGACTTAGCGTCCACATCGCAGCCGCCCCCCCCCACCCCGCACAAGAGCATGCTCTGCACCAGGAATACAGGAACCTGTCACCGCCTGTCTGAGGCCCTGCGTGGTGCTTCCAGCCAGGCATCCCCCAAAATAAAACAGGTCATTATCGCAGAGGCCAATCATCATTCCAACCCCCCCACAATAAATACAAAGTAGTTTTTATGTTTGTGTTGAATTTGCCTAATTCAGCCGAGCACTCACAGCCCCCCACAACCTTTTAAATTAATATTAGAAACCATATACAGTACATATGTTGCTCCAGTTGCAGTACCGACATAGACTCTCTGCAGAAAGTACGAAGGAAGTCCTTTTTCTTTTATGTCCTGTGATGTACTGTTGGATAGCCATATTTTTCTTCTATGTTATGTCTATTTTTCAGTCAACAAATGGAAGTGAAGAAAAGTTGCTTAAAGGCTACGGATTACATGCAAAACAGCAAAACTCAGACAATCATATTTAAGTGCCACTACATGAGACGGAGCGAAATTCAAACAAGTAAATGTAAACTATTTACAACAGACACACAGTTGCTGGTTTGTGCTGTTGACAAAACACACACACACACACACACACACACACACACACACAGAGCCGAGAGTAGCAATTAACTTGGCACTGACCCATTTCCTCACCAGTCTTGTTGATTCATTGCCTCTTTTTTTGTGATCTTGTTGTGTCCAATCACTCAGCCATATGGTTAATGATTCACTTCAATGTTTGGGCACAGAGATTGGATTAAAATCACTGCTCTGCATGGTCATAAAGAGCTCAATCCCTATTCCTCTAATCCCCGCTTCAACTGCATGATATGTTGTGAGGTTATGATCAAATCAAAAGGTATTATCCTCTTTAAACCCTTCTGTTATTTAAACAGTAAAACCTTCCCAGACAATTCTGGGACTTCTGTTTTCGCACTGATAAAAGGAGTGTGCATCGCTGTTACAAGGAAAAGGAAGACAAGTTAAATGTACTTTTAAACTGCTGCATACAAAATACATTTTAAAAAGAGAAATGACAACTTTGTGGATGTTTTCAAGTTTTGAACATCATCAACATCTGTAACAAACATATTGTTTCATCAGGAATAAATACTTCTCTAAGTAAGTAAAGTATTACAATATACAGTATGATGGTGAAGTGAATGTGCTTTGACACCAACTGAAGGTGTTTATGATGCAGTTATGATGCTCCACACTGCAGCTTACTGAGAATACACGTCATGTTACCTGCTGTTGTGCCAAGAACTTTGTCGGTCAAGTGGGAAAATGTATTTCTGTTGTTGCTCCATGCTAATGTTTAGCAAGTGTAATGTCACACGTTAATTTTATTTTCCACAGGTAACTGCAGGTGTGTATTCCCATCATCATAGTTTAGTGTGTCAGCATTCAAAGATGTTCTCATTCACAGCTGTGGCTGACGGGAACGTTAAGAGTTTTGCAGGTTTTTGGGTCATAAACCAAAGCAGGACAGATTCTTTTGGTCAGAAAGCACAACAAGTATTACAATTCATCTTGAGGTTTGATGAACCACATATCAACCTCACAGAGGTGCTGGAGGAAAGGTAACAGATGAATGTCGCACCAAGCCACCTGATCATAGGAATGTATCAGGTTGGAGCAATGCGGTGGACCAGACAAAGACATTACATGGATAACACACAGAATCCTCTACGATATACGGCGCTTTACTTTTCCTAAGTATAGGTACGAACGCTGAAAGAGACCAGCCTGTGCTGTGAAATGGTGAAATGAATATGGTGGAATTAATGGGTGCGTGTGAGGAGACTAACAGAAAGACGGACAGAACCAGCTGCGTTTTCTTAGCCCGCTTTTTGTGGTTGTAAGCTCGAACTTTCACCCCAAAATCCATTTTCCACCGATTGTAGCAAACCAAACACAGAGGGAACACAACAAGGGAGCGCTGCCAACCGGCATTAACAGCTGTTACTATGTAATACTGTGATTACAACAGGAAGTCTGTGCTCATTATTAAACACAGACCAGAGCAAGGCCTTAAAAAGCCCACACTGCACCCATTATGGCAAACAGTTGTCGGGTTTGGGAACTTCCTTACAGTTGTAATGAATACAGAGCTGTGGAGCTGCTCCTCGTGGATGGAATCTGGAGACAGGTTGATATTCTTAATATAAAACTTTATATTCAGAAGTTTCAAAACAATGTACCGTAAAGCTATTTGTGTATTAATGTTCTCCCGTTTACTTCAATTACTCCGTGAGATTCAAGGTTAGTAGCAGCTCGTTTACAACCTAACGTATGTACATTAAAAACATATCCATTAATCTTAACTACAAAGAGCTGAATACCCCAAGGGAATCTTTTATGGCTCTTATTAACTAAATCCTCTCAAGCACGTTGATAATATTCACAAAACCCAATAAAATATATGTATGATAAGGTCTTAAAAATGACCAATAATGGCAGGTTCATCTCAATCTGGGACTCTTAAGCAATAAGGGAGCTTTGTTGCCTGCGTCCGGCTGCTGAATAATTCAAACTGCATTACCAGGGAGAAATGGAGGAACAGAAGTCTAACGTACATCCCCAAACCCTCAATTCATTAGATCATCTTTGAATCCTGCTCTCTGCCCATAAATTCTGAACGGAACGTGAGACAAAGTCACAATTCAAGTTTAATGAGTCGACATGTCTGGAGAATAAAGAAATGTGCCATTAGAGGGTGGGAAGTGCTGTGTCTGCTTGAAAATAAGCTCTGTGCTATTCGCGTTCCACTTAAGGTTACACAAAAAACGGATTCAGCCAGTTGATATCATCAATCTGTTGATGTTCCTCCAAATCAAGAAAGACACATCTGCAGCGGTATATATATATATATATATATATATATATATATATCTGAGATTACTGCTGGTGGAGAATTTAAGATATTTCCATGATCGATGATGGAAGTGACATGATGGGACCATGAATATACAACATTATGGACCGAAGGTCACACAACATGGCTAAAAGAAAAAGGAAAAGACAAACCAAATCTAGACGATAATGATATTTCCAGGTATACTACGTTAAATCTTTTATATACTGCAATTAGAGTTAGGATTAGGAGGGTTATTTTTCAAATCTAATACGATACAGTTACTCGTAACCTGTTAGGAATCGTAATCATTAACCAATTCCAAGTATCATAACATAACTGTAGTGCAATCGGATTACTTCCCGTTACTTTTGCACCTAAATACCAAGACAAGAGAAGATAAACTCCAATCTTTTGGCACATTAGTGTTACCATATTTCTAACTTGGAGCAGCAGCAGTACTCAAACGAATGAAATCAGCACATTTCTAGGGTTGTACATAATTTAATGTTTTTACAGTCAAAATTCTTTTGAGGTTTTGGAATGAAGCTTTGAATGTCTGCTGTCATATACTATGATGTTATTACCCTACAAAAATGGCCAAAATATGATTTCTTGGTTTTATGGATATATATATATATATATTGTATATTATATATATATATATTATATATAAATAAAAAGACTAATCATGATTGTAACAACCTGTCAATCACACTAGCCCCGCCCTAAAGCATACCCTGCTTTCTGGTCTATTTGACTCGAAATGGACCATAATTTACTAAATGAACATCATGCTGTATTAAAGAAGACTTTAAACTAGAGATTGAGACCATAAACTCATGTTTGCAATGTTTACTGAGGGAATAAATCAAGAGTAAGAGTAGACATTGTAATCCAGCACATTTCTATAACTGGAACTTCCAATTTCTATAATTTACCCTTCCTTGTATCCTAATTCATAATGCCATTTCATGTGATCCGTTACTCCCAAAGCGTTTAAATAGTGTTCAATAACATTCAGTATTAAATCCATCAGAAAACACTGTGCTGGAGATCATGCTCCAAGTCCGGCCACTTAGACATGGCCAAAATATTCCACTATCCCTCAGACCCAAGGACTTATATCTATGTTTCCTTATATGTTAGCTGCAGTGCTCAAAATATGCATGTCTGTTGTTTTTCAGGAATAGAGAACTAACTAAATGTCTGGTAGTTTAACATGGCTGAAAGCCCCACATTTTCCCTCATTGGTTTCCATAATCATCTCGCCTTGTAAGGCAGTGACCAATTGAATGGAGAGAGCAGAGCTCCTTGATGGCCAACCTTAGTGGATCTATACGTTGATCACACTCATTGACGACTTTGCATCTGGCGGCTCAATGCACTCCTGTCTAGTCCTGATTGAGTGGATAGGAGGGTCATCCAGAGGTGATTCTAGGATTTCAAGGAAGTTAAGTAGCAAAATTCACAACTGGCAACTTATTTATTAAGGCACTTATTCATAAATTCCATGAGTGTACATAGAGGACATTCCTTTCCTACTTATACCTTTGGAGTGTTAATCCACAAAGACTGGCACCATGGAATTTTAATGGGTAGAGATGAATGGACAGTGTTCACATATAGCAATGACTTTGAGATTTTTACAGGGAAATTTACTAATTTAATATTATTCTAATAAAATAGTTTTGATTAATAAGTTGTGATTCACTATGCGTGCACATTTTACAACCACTAGCCTCAAAACAATTCGAGCATGAAAGAGAAACGTGCCTATTTGTCTCCAGCAGACCCGCCACATGCTCTATATGAAT
This sequence comes from Cyclopterus lumpus, assembly GCF_009769545.1. Lineage (NCBI taxonomy): Eukaryota > Metazoa > Chordata > Actinopteri > Perciformes > Cyclopteridae > Cyclopterus > Cyclopterus lumpus. Next base: position 20,296,031 of record NC_046979.1, read on the forward strand.
ATGTGTAAGCGCACTCAGCTGTGAGGTTGCGTCCTGCCGAGTAGGGAACAGCGTGTTTGTCAAATCTTAGCAGAAGAATTGAAGACAAAACACATTAAGAAATGCATTCATTGGCGAGAGATAGTAACAGATATCAAATCAATACTGGGTTTTGAGATTAATTATAGTGTTTGCACAATATTTTTAGGTAATGTACCAACAGAATCTTAACGCTCTGGACAAGTAGGCTTAAAGAAGAATCGTTGTTTAGTTAATTATGATTTAAACTGGGATTTACTAGAGTTTAATCAATATGGAGATGCTTTATTTAATGAAATAAATACATTTGCGTCCTGTCGGGATCTAGTAAGAAAGAAAGGAGAACCGTTAACTTTCAGCTACTCTGTATTCATTAAACATTAAATGACATTGTTAGCGAGCTATTTAAAAAAATCAGTTAGTTAGCCGAAACTTGTTGGCCATATTTATGGAGCAATATGGCCAATTAATAGAACAGCACAATGGGTGCAAGTAAAATGTAGTATGTTTATGTACGCCAATGTAATCATTTCCATCATACATTGCAAAACTTTAATAAATATAATTACCAAAAGGAAAATCATTATGGTGCTCCCACCTAATATTATACAATATTTGCACTACGTGAGCCACATAGGACCATGACATTTTTAGAAAAATGTTGATGCCTACTGTTTAATCCTGTATGTTGAGCTTGATGAACGTTTACATCCATCTATGAATTTACTGGATCATCTGGAGACATTTAGCTGTAAATATATATTTACATAAAATTGGTTCAATATAGGATTGGGTTGAATTTATGTTTGTTTTCATCTTCATGAGACAGTGCTACTACACTGACAAGATATATCTGGGAAGCAAGAGGCTGGTTGACTATCATTTACAAAGCAATAGTAAACATATTTGAGTTGGACTCTTCTGGTCCGTAACTGTCCAACATGGGGTGGCAGTGTTGCTTAGTAACCACAGCACATGACTGACCTTATCGGTGCGGTCATAAAAATGTATGAAGTCCTTTTATTCATTTTGCCTTCTGCTTTCTCTCGCTCCCTCTCACATGCACATGCATTGTGTATCTGTGTGTGTGTGTGTCTGTGTGTGTGTGTGTGTGTGTGTGTGTGTGTGTGTGTGTGTGTGTGTGAGTGAGAGCAAGCAGCAGGGTGGTAATGAAGGGAATACCTGACACATGCCACAGACTGCATCAAGCAGCATGCAGGAGGTGAAGTGGGGGAGCATCCAGTGACAGGACAATCAGCAGCCAAAAGCCACACAGGAAAACAGCAAAGGACTGAGAGCAGCTTCACATTCACAGAAATATCTTTATCATGCCACTAAAGATACCGTTTTATTTTTGTAAACAAGGGAAGCCGATTTGAGAAACATAATGATATTTGGATTATGAGTTGTGTAACCTATGATCTGGGTGTTTTCAGTATCGCATCCCTGTGATCTACTTAGTTGATGTCAATCTGTTTAGTTTACAGCGTCTTAATCTGGATTTAATCCCCAGAACATATTTATGGGACTGACAAAGTATTATGCCGTGGTGGCACTGTTGTGCGACTGAGCAGGGTTTTACCGAGGCCTTTACGAGCCGATGACTCCACGCAGGACGTTTAGAAACACGTCCGTCAGCTCACTGACACAGTATCACAGCGACCAGCTTCCTCGCAAAGTGCTGCTCGGTTGTTCCCACAGGGAGCACAGATGTTAGGCCTCGCCGTCGCCATCTTTTTTGAACTGGCAACATCTGCACAGCTGTGTTGTCGGCTGCCATGCACAGGCGGGAGACGCCACCACCCACTCTTGAACTGTTGACAGCTAGGGGCAGGTCGGCACAGATGGCAGAAGGGGGTGTCAGGGGACTGGCACAGGGTGGAGGGAGGGTGGGAGGAGGGGGTGGCAGGTAGAGACTGTGGCTCCCATCTGGCCTCGGTGCTGGCACTCTGCCCCGGGGCATCTTCAACGTTTACTCGACAGAAAGCCTGTCAGGAGTTGGAAGTCACCTTGCGCAAAACATTGTACTCTCTGAGCAGTTTCTCTGGAGTTGAAGGAGGGGGGGGGGGGGGGGGGGGTCAAATGCTGCAGTGTGGGCTAAATGCACCAGTCAGTGGAAGGAAAAGAATTAACTAATTGATCCCAAGGCTACAGTTTTCCTAAGTTTTAGCCTGATTCTGGAGATGTTTAATGTTGCCATCTCACAAAAATCATCTAATTAGCTGTTTTGTATTATACTCAGCTAGAAGCCAAAGAAGTTGTAAATGTAGTGCGTTGTGTCAGGCGTGGCACCTCCAGATGAATTTCTCATGAATCCCGGGGGAAGGTTGAGGATGTGACATCTCAATGGGTCCAATTTCTCTCCGAACCAAACCAGAGTCCGAGAGAGTAGCAACCGAGCCCCGAACTAGACACCGTTAACATAAGATGAAGTTGACGCAACACATACCCACAGGTCCATCATTGTTTTTACATTTTTACACTGTACTTTTACTAAAAAAGAACTTCCAGCACCATGTGAAGTAGACCAAAACCAACTTGAACATCATTTGTATATAGATGTTCAAACCCGGTAGATTGTCCACTATCTATTGAGAAGGTGGATGCTACAAGTTTTGGTCATCGGTGTCTGTCATGGCAGCGACCCGAGAGCCCACTGTTGAACGAGGCCGTCAAGCAGAAGAAACAGACCGGTACCGGGAGGCCAACTTGGGTGGTTACCAAAGCTATGGAGGAGGCCTTAAGTAAGTGTTGGCTAACTGTTACATGATGACCCAAGATGGGTAACACACGGGAGCGACAGGAAAGAGACCCGATAGATAGGAAACGAGAGTCAGCGAAGTTATTTCACTTGGCGCTCTAAAAAGAGAAATGTGGACAGCTTAACCAGAGCCTCTAACCAAGAATGTACAGACATTCATATGTTTATTATTCCCACAACCAGTTCAAAAGCAGTATGTCTTATGTTCAGCAATATTAAAAGCAGCGATGTGAAGCTACGAGACAAAGCACAGATCCTCTGAGCAAACGTACCGACTCACATATGAAATTAAGACACAGAAAAATAAACCCAAGAGCCCAATATGATCAGAATCCTGACACATGAATTAACTGTCCAACAATGATGTAAACAGAGAGGAGAAATGAGCTGAAACCTTTTAAACCCCAACCTATTTTCTAGGTTTCTGCTCGAAATAACATACCCAAACTAAAAAGGGTGTATCTCTGCAACCACAAAGGCTATTTGAATAATGTTGGTGATATAATAAAGGCAAACCATGTGTGCTTTTGTTCAGTTGTGTAAATATTAGTATATGTGTTACTGGTTAAGAGTAAATAAAGATGAAAGACAGCAAAAGTTGAATTTCCAGGTTCGCCTAGAAAGAAAAAGCACTTTCAGGATGATTATCTCTTGGAAGGATGCAGAGCAAAGATGCACAACAGAGATCATAGCACACTATGGGACCAGTCTCTCTGCAAAGTTTGACTTTGAAAAAGTAAAGCAGAACAAAGTTAGAGAGGTTTTAGTACGGATTAATTAGGCGAAATGGGCATTTGGGCAATTTGAATTTTCTCATGTACCAAACTATATATTTTAATTGTATATTACTTATGGTGTTTTTTTCGATGTAGAATTGAACTAAAATGTGGTCAAAGAACACGTAAAATATCCCATGGCAAGAAATCAGAAGAACGCACTCTCTGGACTGCGCTCTAATCTCAAAAGAAAGACAACATTAAGGGCAACCTATCTGAAAGTGATCAAACAAGAATAACATTGACAGAATCCTAAAACTGCTGCACGTTGGTGTAGTCTGTAATTAATGTAGGTTTTTTGCTTTTGGGTTAATCTTCGACCGTCATGTTTTCAAATTCAAGACAACGCTTTAGCGCTTTAGAATTAAGCTGCAGACTTCCCAAGACCCTCCCCAAACTGAATCAATCGGACTAGAGAGGCCGATTGGGCAGACCTGCAGATCACAATGGCTGTTGACTGCAGCATGGGGCATCGCCCAGTAGGGGCTCTGGGTTTGACCTGGACTTGCTGTCCAGGGCTTGGGGCCAGCACAGAATAAAAGCGCTTTACGGATGGAGCATGTGGTCAGGTCATCTCTTCTCCTTCTCTTCACCCCCTTAATCCCAGCCTGAAGCTCCCTTCCTCATCCTCACCTCACCCTCCCCCCGCATCCAGCATATCGCGAGGAAATGCCAACAGATGCCCGGTGTCTAAGACAGGCATTATGTTCTTAGAGGATGTCCTGGTAATGCTGGTTTTTGCCCGGCTGCTGATTATTACCACACTGTCTAGGAGTGGTGATGATGAGAATCAGCACAGAGGACAACAGGTAGCCATCTCGGCTGACTGCATCACGTGGTGCTGCAGTCGATGCAAAACAACAACTTCAAGACCCAGAGGGGACATATGTCTGTTTGTAGTGTATGACGGAGTGATGGGATTAAAAGACAGGGAATAAAAAGATATATACAATGCACAGATAGACAGACAGGGTCCGATAATTAAAGAATTGTCATTAATATTAGCAATACTATCAATGCTGTCCAGGGGACAACTAAATGGTATTCAGGGATATCTAAATGAAGAGTGCACAACAGCATCGTTTAGAGTTGTATTTTATAACATGTTACTCATCAAGAATTTAAAACCGGAGGAGCAGGACTTCATTTGCTATAAGAAAACGTGTCAATCATGGGGACTCAGGGAGAAAGTGGTTTGTCAGACCCTAAGGGGGCCACACTGACCTAAATACAAAATTGTCAACAGCAATCCTACACTGACCAACCAAAAGCGAACACTGGGGACACAGACATTTAACTCTGCAAAGACGGTATCGGTTCAAATACCTCAACTGTGAATTAAAGGCTTTCTTCAATATTTCATAGGACTGTTGCAGCAGGTTCACCTGCTGCAAATAAAACTAATGCTTTATGTGGACAAATTACGTGCATTTACGATCAGTAAAGAAGATGGACAATGTCAATGTACAAGGAGATCAGGTTATTGTAAACTAGCTGGCTTATTTGTAAATCCTTTTGTTGTTCCTCTTGTTTACTTGTCTGAGGGGTTCAGACAGATATTTTTGCCTTATTGTTATTGACATATGGTTTTCACATGAAGGGTGAAAAAGGGATTGTTAAGATTAGAGTTTAACCCTTCCAGTAAAGAGGATTTCTCTCCATTCAGCTCATCAGTGGTGCTGAAGTCATGGAGTCAGTGAGGACGGATGCCACCATGTGGTCAGGGGGAGACACACAATATAATTCCTCCAATGTCAAGACAGTGGAAATCAAGCTGCACGTTGGTTAGCTTCTTTACAGTTGCAGTACAACCATATTCGACTGCAATATTGTTATGTGGGTTTCTGTATCTTCTCTACAGGAACACACACAACTGTGAATGTATTGTTTTCGATTACATAAATTATGTTTAGCAGTAAGCGCTTGGGATTTTTCTTAACAATTGTATATCAAAAAGCAGGGCTGCTGATTCGAGGATGATGAAAGCAATCAGTAGAATCATCATATGTTACTTCAGTTTGGTCACGCGTCTTATTTGACAAGCTCTGTCTAACTGAACTGACAATTAAAAAGACTAAGTGAAGGCCATGGCATGGGCTTGTTACGCTCTTGTTCATTTATGTTAATTACTTTTCACTACTGCATATTGCAGTCTGTAAGGTAACGGCGTACACCTAATCAAATACTATACCTGCAATTTTGCAGTACTTACTGGTGTAATTCCATCTAATGCTATTTAATACTTCCGTTCTCTTTATTCAACTAACATGTTGCTGTTTAGTTTGGACAACTTGTTGGAGTCACTAGTCACTTTGAACATCTTTTTTTTTAATACATACAAAACATTAGGGCTTCAACTAACTGTTCAATTCATCATTGAGAGATCGGTTAATGAATTTCTTTCATCAGAAAATGTCATAAAATAGTTCCCAAAGCCAGGGCCATATATATATATATATATATATATATATATATATATTGCAATTGGGGACACTGAGGTCTAGTATGTTTGGAAATCCATGCATTTTAATGACATTAAGATTGCATTATTACACATATTAGGGTTTTAAAGGCTGACGGTCATCTTATTAAGACTAAATTTGACACTTGTTACTATCCATCAGGATTACATACCTGACACTAAACCATAATGCATTTGTTAAATTAATAAAAAAAGAATAAATATATATCAAATATTCTATGTAAAGTGACCAGCGGTCCATAACACAATATACAAAACAGAGAAAAGCATTTGAGAAGCTGGGATGAGCACATTTGTGATTATTGATGTTAAGTATATAATATAAAATAAAAGATCATTTTTGTCAATCGACTAATTTGATTAATCAACTTATTGTTTCAGTCAACCATTCAATAGTTGAAATAAACTTTGGCTCAAGGAGCTACAAAATCTGAAGTCTGTTAGCACATTACAGTAATGAATCGGTGATAAAAGTACGTGTGCTTATACTGTAGGCTGCATGCTTTACTTAAAGACAGTGTGTAGGATGTGGAGGCATCTAGCAGTGAGGTTGCAACCAGCTGAATACCGGTCCGCCCACGGCCCCCTTTCAAAGAACCGTAGTGCAAAACCGTGCTCGCCTTGCTCAGAGGCCATCCTCACCATAACAGCGCTACTTGAAGAGCAAACGCATGGAGAAAAACTGCAGTTTTGGACTCTGTGGCACACGGTCCCACGGTTTGTCCATTCTGGGCTACTGTAGAAACATGGTGGTGAAAACACGGCGGACTCCGTAGGACGAGGACCTGCTCCCTATCTACATATGAAGGGCTCATTCTAAGGTAACAAAAACAAAACAGTGCAGGTGATTATACACTAATGTAAATATAGTTATGAATGCTCCACACTGTACTTTGAAGCAAAATATTTCAAAACCTCTTCCACTACTTTGCAATGTCTATTACAGCCTATATTTTGTCAAAATATACATTGAATAGTATACATATGACAGCTATTCAACAATATTAACCAAAAACTAATAACACTTCTTAGGAAGCATTGAAATATGTTTTCCCTTGAAAGAGATATTATGATATATAAACAAAGGTGAAGAAACTGTATTCAAGTAAAATCAGAACTTAGAAATTAGACGAGAAAAAAAGAAAGAAAAGAAATCAATGGACATTTTCTTTCACCAACTCCTGTACTTTGGAGAATAGTGTTTACTACATGACCTTTGCTCTGTATATAAAAGCTGTGCACACAAGTACATGTGTTGTGAGCTGGGATGCACCCGTAGCTCAATACTGGTTGACCTACAAAACCAGTGAGAGTGCTGATGTTCATCACAACCGCAGGACCCTGGTGTGTCGTAAAGACTCATGCTGATCTGAGAGTCTATGAGGCTTGACGCGTGACATCGACCTCACGAAAGAACAGGGATGGGGGGGAATAAACATAGTACTGCCCAGTAACAAGGGCTCTCTTCTCATTGGCTGCTGAAGAATGTTGCATTGATCATACTCTTTGTGCGAAAGATGACGTTTTGATCCACACACACGCGGGCAGGATTACAGTAAATACTTACTCTCACACACACGCACAAACACATACAGCAGCTTGTGAGTGGGCATGCACGGTCTGAGGCTTAGACGTGCACGAACACACACTTCATCACCCTCCCGCACGCATGCGCACAATTACACATCCACACAAATCTCACTTTCACTCTCTGACAAAGTGTTGGTGAGAACTAGGGCAGAACCCCACCAGTAAGCCTCTTTTTTTACTTAAATATCCTCTGAGAATTCAGTTTCTTCCCCCTCCCAAGATTAGCACTTAGCTCCCAGTAACAGTGCTGTCATTTTGTTGTTACTCGTCACCCACCATGGTTCATACTTAACGTCAACACGTTTGCTCTTCAATAAATGGCTGCTTTTCACAACAGTACCGAGACTTCTATCTATGAGGATATCTATTTAGGCTGAACATTTTAACATGGACGTTATCACGGTTATTATTTACAATGTCCCAAAAGAAATAAAAAATTAAAAAAATTCCCATTGCAACTTCCCACAGCCCATGGTGGCATCTTTTGTTTTATTAGACTAACAGTCCATACGCATACATATATATATATATATATATATATATATATATATATATATATATATATATATATATACACACACACACACACACACACACATATATACACACACACAGTAACAAGTGTCAAATTTAGTCTTAATAAGATGACCGTCAGGCTTTAAAACCCTAATATGTGTAATAATGCAATCTTAATGTCATTACAATGCCTGGATTTCCAAACATACTAGACCTCAGTTTCCCCAATTGCAGTATATATATATATATATATATATATATATATATATATATATATATATATATATATATATATATATATATATATATATGTGTGTCTTGCTGAAGGACACTTCAAGATGCACCTATGGGGAGAGCGGGGATCGAACCGGGGGACGACCACTCTCCCCATGAGCTACAGCCGACCCCAAATATACAATGTATATACAAAACTATCAAATATAATTACTGACAGTTGGAATTGTTAGGTTGTTTAATGTTCCAGGCTCAACGTGTTTCAACATTCTCAGATACACATCTATGGTTGTCCAAGGGAGCACTTCTAATTGTAAACGGGTGTAATGGATGTCATCATCACTGGACCACTCTCAGCTTCTTACTCTCAGTTTATTTCTATTTTGCAGCCAACAATACTGACACCCTGCTCACTGCTACCAATCAACCAGTCTGCAACTGTAAAAAGAAAAAACAACATATACCTCTCTAAATCTGTTCAAGGATCTTTTCCACATCCACTGTGTGTGAAAAACCATAGAGGTTTCAGTGAGAACTGTCAGAAACAAACAATGCTGAAGAAGACTTGATCTTGTTCTTTTGTCTCCATTACTTGTTAGTAAGCAGGAGATGGGGCTATGAAAAAGATCAATATTACAGAAGAGATGTCACTGATCAAGACGACTGCTGCAGCAGCTCATGCGTAAAGCTTCCTGGAACACATATATATATCGTCTCCTGAGCTCGGTACCTCAGACCAATATACAGAACCTGTTCAAATGCATTGAATATACATCACCCCAGACAAGCGCTAAATGTGATCACATGCAGGACCACTGGGCACCTGCCCTTTCATGTCTGCAGTGCATTTTGCCATGCAACTCTGCAGTCACCCTTTCAGCTGCAACAGGCATTCTGGAGAGCTAATCTGGGGATCTGAAAAGACTGTTTGCTCAACACACCGGGGTTCCCCCGGCCTCTCCATGCCTCGTTTGCGAGGCAGCAAGAAATAAGGCAAATAGATGCAAGGCGGGCCCCACAGTTGGAGATGACGCACTAAGGGTCCTCAAGCTAAGCAGGCAGCTATTCAAATGAGTGGCTAATTGTGGCATCTGTTAACCCATTGAAGAGGTGTCAGAGCGGTATCACAGGCCTGTTAATTGGTACAAACAGGTAGCAGATGCAGGCTCTGGGTTTGAGCATCTGCCATTTAGTGAGCCAACCTCTATGAGCAGTGATTAGACATGCTAGCTGATGGAGAGAGATCAAAGAGGAAAGGAGAGGAGAGGAGAGAACATTTGAAAAAGAAAAAGCTTAGCATAAGAGAAACACATCATTTGGGGGCGACTTTGGCTCAGTGGTGAGCAGGGTCGTCCTTCAATCAGAGGATCGGCAGTTTGATCCCCGGCTCCGCTAGCCCATGTTGATGTGTCCTTGGGCAAGACACTTAACCCCACAATTGCTTCCGTAGCTGTGCCTACGGTGTGTGAATGTTAGTTACTACTGATGGGCAGGTGGAACCTTAGGCCCTCCCATCACTGGGTGAATGGGTGTGAATGGGTGAATGATGTCATGTAGTGTTAAAGCACTTTGAGTGGTCGGAAGACGAGAGGAGCGCAGTACAAATACAGGTCCATTATCCATTCAGTACATTTTGCTTACAAAAAAAGGTCATTTGTGTCCCCTCTGAGTATTTTTGCTAAATTAATTTACAACAAATCTTTATGGACTTACTGTATCATAGTACCCTGCAAAATACCGTGCAAATATAAAATCAAATCCAAATGTATTTAAGTTATTTTAGTCAAAGCAAATATTTAAATGAGAATATAATCATTTGTTTCCCAATTATTTGAATTGTGGGTTTTTATGCAAATGACACAGTGAACCCCAGAATGTAATATGCACTAAAAGGTTTGACAGAATATTATTGTTTGCGATTTAAACAATACAAATGTAGATAAAAAGGAAACCAATTAGTTGTTCCGTATTATTTTCTCTTTTGTATAGTTACTATTGTTCCATAATAAAGCAGAAGTATTTTGTATTCATTTACTTGATTTATTAATGCAACAATTGGTAGAAATACACAATTACTAAATGAATGGAAAGCTACAGCTCTACTCTCAGCTCAACTGTTAAGAATTTTCGACCAGCAACTCTCTTTGCGCGGCTTCATTTAAATAGAACTCCTTCCTTCTCAGCGCTAGCACATAATTACTAGCAGATGGAAAAGCCAGACTTCAAGATCAGACAAATACCAAACAGTTGGAGTGCTGCCACACAAGTGGATCCCTCTGTGTTCACTTCGCACGCAGACATCATCATTGTCTGATTGGGTCAAGCAAGACTTTCCCGTCTCTCCCGAAGCAGCCATGCTGTACGCATAGCAACACTGACATCTGCTGATCGCTGGTGAAACCAACCAACAACCTGTACAGTAAATATATGATCATGCTCTCTCAATAAATGTGTAGAGACGCATGGAAACACTATAGGAACGCTGCCCATTTTGCACTTATTTAGAAAAGGGTGAACTATTCAACTTCACATACTGAATTTACATATGGTAGTACTTCTAAACTCTTTTTGCTTGACTAAAATTTTAAGGAATGTCCTTTAATTAAGGCGTACACTACCAGTTGGAACTGTGGTTCCAACTATTTTTTCCTTGAAGCTCAGCCGTTTCATTTAAGACAATCCTTGTGATCTTTGACGCCCGCCTGAGGGTTGAGAACCATATACTGTACATAAAAGACCATAGATTGTCTGTAACAGAAACTCAATACCATCCTGACCTGCATTTGAGTCTGACAAAAAAAACGTACTGGTACTGGTGACTTTTCCCCACGAATCTATATCAAAGGTATGTCTCTCCCTCTGCAGGCCCAGACTGGCTGGTTCAGGATCCAGTGCGTGCCCCAACTCATGATGTGGCCCATGTCTAGTTTGAATGGCTCCAGCTCTGGGTTTAGGTATACAGTTCTATACTATGTTTCTGTTAGTTTGGGAATTGACAAACCTAACGCAACCTCCTCACCACTAAAGCTGTCTGAGTGCTCAGCATGTATGTCGGCATGACCCTCCTTTATTCTGCGGATCCCTTCTTTGTTTTGGATGCGTTTGAAAGTTGTCAAGAGACTAACTATCTTTTTTAGTTTGTAATCTTAATTTACTTGTGCAATCAACATCAAATCTGTTAAAGGTCAAATATCAAATCTCAAATCCAAACAATAACAAAAGTCTTCAGTGTTCAGGAGTCCAACTATCCACAGAGGTCTCCTCCTTTCCAAAACAAACAGACCCGGTGATGAAAACCGGTAAAAACAAATAAAGCGGCTGCACGTTAAAAAGCAGTGTCTCTCTGACCCAGTTCGGCGGTCACAGGACGTCCCAAGCCAAGCAGCTGCTAATGTTTGAACAGCTTGTCTCTCTGATAACTTAAGATCCAGACATCTGATGACTAAACACTTTTCCCTGGTTAAAATGTATAGTTAAAAACAACCAGGATCTATAAGTTGTATTGTAGAAATGTGGCTAAGAACGGGATAAAAAGTACAACTATACATAAACTACCTGGTAAGGTACCTGGCTCACTCCTTGCAACCGCTCTAAGGCTCCTTTCAGTCACGACGCTGATCTTGGGTTGGTCTCCTCTGGACGGACCACTGGCTGAATCTTCCTCTCGGCTGGCTCGTCCGAACGTCGAGATGCACGGATTGAAAATCAAACAGATTTCACTTCCTGCCACAACTTTCATGGATGCAAAAAATTTGAAAAACAAGTTTTTTCTGTGTCTATCTCATACACATCTTGAAAAGGTGCGTTTACCTACCTGCTTGATTAAACCTTATGTCAGGACAATGGAGGCATAGACAAAAAGGGGCTTTACTCTCTAGCTGCACCTCTTGTGGTGGAATTCCATTTCCCACTACTACACAGCATTGGCCCAGTTCCATTCACAGTAGGTGTCCTAGTGAACCAAGCAAATCGTATATGTTGACATCGGGGAGCTCTCAGTAACGCCCCCGAGCAGAGGTCCAATCAGCTCGCAGTGGTGGAAAGTACTCTATTCTCTTTACTTCACTAAAAGTAGCACTACTAGTGTACAAATACTCTACTACAGGTGAAAGGCTTGCATTTAAACACAGCTGTTGTCACCCCACCTGTTGGTGTCTTCGCTGTGACCCCTGCAGACCCCCTGAGCTCCTGCTGACAGCAGCTAACGGTTTCCTACACAATGGCGGGGCTTAGCCTCAGCTAACGTTAACGCAACGCCTGTGCGCACAGGACCGTACCGGGTTACGAGCTTATCAATATTTAATTCTCACGTTTGTCCATAAAAAGCACGCGATAATGACATAAAGCAACAGAAGTAAAGCAAGAAACATTTTTATAACACAGCAGACAATTAAAGTCACGAGCAAGCTCACCTGCGTACTTGTAAAAGTGCTGTTTAGTTGGACCATAGCCGTTTTTCCGGCCTTTCCACGGCTGCTCGCGCCCTCTGTTTGATTAAGCTAGATCGCGCGTGCTAAAGTGTTGTCACTCCGTGAAGTCAGTCATGCCGTCCTCAGTGTTTACATTCTGAGGCCACATATCGACAGCGCCCTCTGCTGGGTTACTGAGTTACTGGTACTACGGTTTGAGACGATGGTGCCTTGAGAGCTCAACCCTGCATGTAAAGTTAAACCATGTACAGTCTATGATGTAAACCCAAGTAAAGGCAGATGTTTTTTCTCATAATAAATGCTGAATGATGGAAACATTATTCATAAGATTAATTTAAAAATAGTACATCTTCAAAAATACATAGTTGCCATAAAGGACTTTTTCTAAAAGCAGAATGAGGAAATCATTGTCTCCAAAGTGTCAGGTGTGCCAGCAGATAACATTGAATAAAACATCACATGTGGACAGTTATGGTGCAGACTCATGCATGCCTCAGTGTTTATTGCCAATGACACAGTGACCTACTGCAGTGAAGCACAAGGCACTGAGTGTCATTAAGTTGTAAATATGACGCAGACAAGTGAATTACATCCGGGCCACGACGATGTTCTGAGAACGAGTTTGAGAGTTTGTTCTTCCTCAGCAGTCCCCCTTCATGCAGATGTCACAATACTGAGGTGAGAGCCAACAGCCGGGTGCACGGATTAAAGTAGGGTTTTAAAAATTCCTCAAGAATTTAGGGTTACACACGATGAAATGAAAATATTCATATCATAGATGAATTATTCTTTTAACCTTCTTGCAGAAAGAGATGTGGATTTGTGTAGAGTAGTGTTGAGTGTGCAATGAGTTCTGTGTTCTCCACCTCTCGTGTCTACAAGACTATTTCACACACAACATCAAATTGAAACTCTGCTCTTTGTGCACAATTTTTTTAATTAAAACAAATAAATAGCTTGTTTTTTGTAACAAATACAAACCTTAAATTTGTACTAATAAGTGTATAAAAATAATGAAACGATACAGTTTTAATTCTGTTGTACGAAAAACTTCCTGATCAATGACTTCCCTCGGAGCTTCAGATTTAAAGTGCAAGATGTGTGATGGAGTAAGTACTGCTAATTAGAGGGTTGTCTTCGGGTGCTCCGAGAACTCGGTCACTCATTCTGTGGAGACACATAAAAAATAAATAGAATCAAAACAACAGACTTGTTGACTAGAATAATTATTAATTATTAGTCTTTTTAAGCCTATAGTTTAAGTTCCACTTGGAGTCAAGGATGAACCATCGTAACATCACCCATTAGTTTGTGGACTACAGTTTTGAAGCCTCTAGTTTGGGATTTTGTAGTCGCCATCTTGTTTTTTTGCAACCAGAAGTGACACAAGAGGGTGGAGCTTGATAAGATATTCTTAGGTAAACGGAAGGTTACGATTAACTTTCATGAACTGAAAATACTGTGTGAAAGTAAGATGAAACTAGAGATTGAGATGTTTACAATGTTTACTGAAAGAATAAATGAATGAATGTCTCCCATCACCCCGAGATGGCACCGGCTCGTTGCAGATAAATAAGCTCAGGGCTCCCACTAATTTGGCGTCATGGTGAGTTGTATTTTTATGCACTTTATGCCGGTCGTATCATTTTATTACGTCATATTTTATTACGTCATATTTATTACGTCATATTTATCGCCCACACTGTGTAGTCTGGTCCGTGAAAATATTGTCTGACACAAAACCGGTCTGTGGTTCAAAAAAAGGTTGGGGACCGCTGGTCTATACAATCTAATTAGTTTCACACCTAGGATAAATTGATTCAATGTGTCCTCAAATCTGTCCTGTTTTCGTGATATCTAAGGAACACTCTGAGGGAATTTCATTACCTCTTGCACACAAACATCCACTTGGACTGAATGATGAACTGATTATAATTTGGAGGTTTGTGACCTCACATAACACATTTGTGGCCATAACTCAAGAATATGTTAAGTTTGACAATTTCACACAAATGTCGAAAAAGGATCAAATGCTGAATGGATTTTGGACGGACGCGAGCTGTAACTTGATTAGTTTTGCGGAAGCAACCGAGAGGCGCTAAATCGAGTTAATTACTCCGAAGCAACAATGCACTTGAGCAATTCATGCAGAG